>NC_136483.1:200344740-200974740 GCF_053919585.1 Euprymna scolopes
TGTAGATATGTGTATATGCATATATATATGTAGATATGTGTATATGCATATATATATATGTAGATATGTGTATATGCATATATATGTAGATATGTGTATATGCATATATATATATGTAGATATGTGTATATGCATATATATATATGTAGATATGTGTATATGCATATATATATATGTAGATATGTGTATATGCATATATATGTAGATATGTGTATATGCATATATATGTAGATATGTGTATATGCATATATATGTAGATATGTGTATATGCATATATATATGTAGATATGTGTATATGCATATATATATGTAGATATGTGTATATGCATATATATATATGTAGATATGTGTATATGCATATATATATGTAGATATGTGTATATGCATATATATATATGTAGATATGTGTATATGTATATATATGTAGATATGTGTATATGTATATATATGTAGATATGTGTATATGCATATATATATGTAGATATGTGTATATGTATATATATGTAGATATGTGTATATGCATATATATATGTAGATATGTGTATATGCATATATATGTAGATATGTGTATATGCATATATATATGTAGATATGTGTATATGCATATATATATGTAGATATGTGTATATGCATATATATATGTAGATATCTGTATATGTATATATGTATATATATACAGATATGTGTATATATATATGTAGATATGCGTGTATGTATATATATGTAGATATGCGTGTATGTATATATGTGTAGATATGCATGTATGTATATATATGTAGATATGCGTGTATGTGTATATATATATATATATGTTTGTAGATATGCGTGTATGTGTATATATATATATATATATATATGTGTTTGTAGATATGCGTGTATTTATATATGTAGATATGCGTGTATGTATATATGTAGATAAGCGTGTATGTATGTATATATGTATGTATATATGTATGTATATATATGTATATATGCATGTGTATATATATATGTATATATGCATGTATATATATGTATATATGCATGTATATATATGTATATATGCATGTATATATATATATGTATATATGCATGTATATATATATGTATATATGCATATATATATATATATGTATATATGCATATATATATATATATGTATATATGCATATATATATATATATATGTATATATGCATATATATATATATGTATATATGCATATATATATATATATATGTATATATGCATATATATATATATATGTATATATGCATGTGTATATATATATGTATATATGCATGTGTATATATATATGTATATATGCATGTATATATATATATATATGGATATATGCATGTATATATATATGTATATATGCATGTATATATATATGTATATATGCATGTATATATATATGTATATATGCATGTATATATATATGTATATATGCATGTATATATATATATGTATATATGCATGTATATATATATATGTATATATGCATGTATATATATATATGTATATATGCATGTATATATATATATATGTATATATGCATGTATATGTATATAGGTATATATGCATGTATATATATATATGTATATATGAATGTATATATATATATGTATATATGAATGTATATATATATATGTATATATGAATGTATATATATATATGTATATATGAATGTATATATATATATATATATGTATATATGAATGTATATATATATATATATATGTATATATGCATGTATGTATATATATGTATATATGCATGTATGTATATATATGTATATATGCATGTATGTATATATATGTATATATGCATGTATATATATATGTATATATGCATGTATATATATATGTATATATGCATGTATATATATATGTATATATGCATGTATATATATATATGTATATATGCATGTATATATATTGTTATATTCCTAAATACTTAGGAAATAAAGACAAACGTGAGTTACACCGAGTGGTATGTGTAATGGGGTTTATTTATAATACAGAAACGTAAGGCTGCTCGCCTTAGGTAAATAGAAGTACATAGTAACAAGTATGGGGAAGAAAGTCTGATAATCAACACGTAAGACTATCCGTCTTACTGCGACTGCTTGTCTGCCGCTGTCTGCCGCTGTCTGCCAAACAGTCCAATATATATATACAGTTTGTAACCGGTGTATAGCCAGTTATGTTCCTTCACAACACCTCCCCCTGAAGCTGAAATCTTCCTGATTTTAGCTTAAATACCTCTTCCTTTTAGGGTCAGGGCTTAATCTCCTGGTAACTTTTCTCTTTCTTGCGCTTTTCCTTCTGGTCAGCGTTACCCGGGGTAAAGGTTTCTGTCCAGCCCGTATGGTCGGTTCAGGCGAAATATTCATTGTTTGCGGTACACACGCTGGTTTTGGTATATCAAAAATATCGCACAATGTTTCCATTGGTGTCTCTTCCACATTTGGAGACAGTCTGGGACGTATTTGATTTCTGTGTCTTTTGCAGACAAAACTTAATCCTTGGATGGTATAGACCATGCTCCCAATCCTTTTTTTGATAATACCTTCAACCCACTGATTTCGTCCATTTTGAAAATTTTTGAAATATACATTTTCACCTGGGGAGAAGCACTTGGTATTAAGGTTTTCTTTTTTTAAAACTTTCTTTTTCTCTGGTAGCAGCCTATCGAAGACAGATCTTATCTTTCTTGCAAACATTAGCTCAGCCGGGGAAGAATTGACATTATTATTAGGATTTGGTGTCACCCTGTAAATTGCTAAAAATGTTTGAATACATTGTTCGTCTGTGTCCGTAGTAAGATTTTTCTTAAGTGCCCTTTTAAACGTATCTACAAATTTTTCGGCCAACCCATTCGATCGTGGATGGTACACAGGTGTTGTCATATGTAGAATATTTAGTGAGTCACAGAATTCTTTGAATTCATGAGCAGTAAATGCTGTTCCATTATCGCTCACTAAGGTTTTTGGCACTCCAAAACGGCTAAAAATTTCATTAAGCGCACTCACAGTGTTTTTTGCTGTTGGATGTCTAAACTTAAATATTTCTGGCCATTTTGAAAAAGAATCTACAATAATCAAGTAAAAATAACCATTTATAGGTCCCGCATAATCAATATGCAGACGTGACCAGGGTAGGTCCGTCTTTGGCCATGGCGTCGTTTTTACTGGAGGATCTCGAGCTGCTAATTGACATCCTCTGCATGTCTTGACACATTTTTCAACTTCCTTGTCCATACCAGGCCAGTACACATATCCTCTCATAAGGGATTTCATTCTCGAAATGCCCGGATGACCTGTATGAAATTCCTTCAGAATTTTCCTCTGTAACGTTAGTGGAATTACGATCCTCTCACCATACATGAGCACATCTTCACAGATGGAAAAAGGCGTTGTTTGATCTACCTTTTTATTTTTTTTTATCCATCCCAATTGATTTTTCATTTTCTTAATAAAAATGTCATTTACTGCCTCTTTTTTTATTTTTTCGAAAGTTACCGGAAGTTCACGTATCATATTACACATTGAACTTGTACATTCACTTTCGTCTTTAAGCGCAGCAATTACCGTTTCTTCGAAACTTTCGCTTCTTTTAGGGATCAACCGTGATAATGTATCTGCGTGTCCTAACTTTTTTGAGGATACATGTTCCATCTTAAACTGATAGTTTAAGAGGGTTACAGCCCATTGCTGTAATCGATTCGCAGTATGTGTGGGAATGCCTTTCTTTGATCCAAATATGGTAAGTAGGGGTTTATGGTCGGTTTGCAAAATAAAAGATCGTCCATGGAGAAATCGATTGTACTTTGTAATTCCAAATATTATCGACAGCGCCTCTTTTTCAATTTGGCTGTAATTTTTCTCCGCTGCAACCAACGTTCTTGAAGCATGGGCGATAGCTTTTGTCCTACCATCCTCATACTTGTGAAGTAATACAGCGCCTAACCGTAATCACTGGCGTCCGTTGCTAGTATTAGTTCCTTTTCTGGATTGAAATGTGCCAATGCTAAGTCTGACAGTAGACATCTTTTGATATTTTGGAAAGCAGATTCACATTCCTTATTCCAGTTCCATTTAACACCCTTTTTCAGTAACTCGTTAAGAGGAGCTCTTAAATTATGTATGTTAGGGATGTAAATTGCATAGTATTGAACTAATCCCAAAAACGATTTTAATTTTGTCACTGAATCTGGAGCAGGCATCTTTTCAATTGCTTCAGTCCTTTGTGGATCCGGTCTTCGACCCTCTTTGTCGATTATTTGACCTAGATATTTAATTTTTTTCATAAAAAAATCGCATTTTTCTGGGCTCAATTTAAAACCAAATTCCTGTATTCTTTTGAATACTTCTTTTACATGCTTCTTATGATCTTGCAAATTTTCACTTTTAATTAGGATATCGTCAAGGTAGGCCATTGAAAATTCCAACCCTGCCAGCATCGTGTCCATAATTTGCTGGAAAATAGCAGGAGCAACCTTTAATCCAAAAGGAAGCCTCTTTAGCTTAAAAATGCCCTTATGAGTATTTATGCCTAAGTATTTGGAGCATTCATCGCTGATCTTAATTTGCAAGTAAGCATCTGAGAGGTCTATCTTAGAAAAAATTTTTCCTCCGTTAAGCTTAGAGAACAGATCTTCTGCGGACGGAAGGGGATAATTATGGTCCAATAGACAGTCATTTAAACCCGTTGAAAAATCTCCACAGACCCTTATTCTGTTATTTTTTTTCTTTACATACACGGTTGGACTTGCCCAATCTGTGTGGTTAACTTTTTCAATGACTTCCAGTTGTTGAAGTCTATCCAACTCTTTTTCGATTGCGTCCATCGCTGAAAAAGGCACATTCCTTTTAGGTTTGAATACTGGAGTGGCATTTTTCTTTAATTCAAATTTTGCCTCTGTCTTAATACAGAGTCCTAGTCCTTCGGCAAAAACATTGGGAAATTCAGTTTTCAAATCCTTCAGGAAGTCTTCCCTTTGGTTTGCTTTTTCTGCAGTTAAAACGTTACAAAACGAATTTATGGGTTTCTCCCATAAATTAAACAGGACAATCCAATCTACCCCAAACAGGCATGTATTCTTTCCTGGTACGACGTACACTTTGGATTTATGAGTCTGGTTAGCGAATGTCACTTTGCATTTTAATTCTCCCTTGAACTCTAATCTTTTGCCGCACACACTTCTCGCCGTCTTTCTGGTTTTCGTTAATTCAGGTCGACCTATCCTTTTCCATATATCTTCATTTATAATACTAATATCTGCACCGCTATCCAGAAGCAATGTAACCAGATGTCCATTTATCCGAACATCAACATATTTCCGTCTTTCGCAGCTTTTTTCTTTATTCATGCGAAGCGTATTTACATTATCGGTCCCTTGTCTTTTCTTCTGGGCACAGTATGTTCCCTTGTGACCTCTGAGACCACATTCATAACATATTTTGTTCCTAAACCAGCAGGTCTTATTGTTGTGTCTTAAACTACCACAACATTTACACTTTAGCTTTGGGTCTTTGTATCCTTTAAGGATCCTGTGTTCTTGGAACCTGGACTTTCTTGTGGTCCCTTGCCTTTTTACTTGCTGCACCTTAAAAATATTTTTCTCTTCAATGCGAGTGTTGTCTTTCTTTATGTTAATCAGACGTTGACATTCTTCAGTGACTTTTTGCAATGTTATGTTAGGATCCGCCTCCATAATTGTTAGGATCCGTGAACGTATATCTTTGTCCCTTGGTGCTGTGAGACCTTGTACAAAGATTAAACATTTAAATTGGTCTGCGGAAATTTCATTCAATTTAAATGATTCGCATAAACAGTTCACAGTGCAAGCATATTCTAGATAGTCTTCAGCTTCTGCCTTCTGAATGTTCAAACATTTGTATCTAGAGTGAAATAGGCTATCCCTTTTATCAAATATTTTCGACAAGGTACTAATTGTTTCCTCGAACGAAACCTCCTCCGGTTTTTTTGGTAGAATTAGATTTGCATACTTGGTGTTTTCATCAGTACCCAGTTTTTGTAGTAGCAGGGTAACTTTTTCCTCATCGGTCCAGTCTAAACATCTTTTCGTAAAAATTGTTTCGTATCTTCTGTAGTATGCAGGGAAAGTAACACCAGTATCCGGGGAGTAACGAAATTCCGTTAGTGAATTTGAAATACCCTCGGCAGAAAAATTAGTCTTCTTCCCGGTCGACGTTAGAATTAGCTTTTCTAAATTCTTTTGCTGTGTCGACATTTGTCGTTGTAGTATGTTTGTTTGTTCTTGTTGTGCCTCTAAAGTTTTTTGTGTTCTTTCTTGTTGTTGTTGTTGCAGCTGTTGCTGTAGCTGTTGTTGTTGAATTTGTTGTTGTTGTTGTTGTTGTTGTTGTTGCGCTAAAAATTGTTGAGTCATTTTTGTCTGTTCCTGGATGCTAAGGGCTAGAGCCTTAGTTAACTCTGCTAATTGTTCCATGTTAGCTTCTAGTACAAAAATGTCTTTTCGAATTCTACACAATAATTCCAAAGAAAAATCGTAAATTTACGTATATCGTAAATTAGTAGCAATATGCAGACACAACACGTTTCAACAAAGTTCATCCATAGTAATTCAACAGGCTTTGTAAAATAATTCTTTTTTTTTTTTTTTTTTTTTTTTTCAACAACGTAAGTTCATACACAAAATATTTCTTACTTCCCACGACAAATAGTTCCAATTATTTATATAAAGGCAATAACAAACAATTAATTTTCCAAAAAAAAAAATATATGGCTGCCGTTCCCACGTGGCATAAAATGGTACAATAGTCGTTGTATTTATATTTTTTCTTTCGAAACTCGTAATCCTTTAGTGTAGTTTCGAATTCAACTTGCGACCATTTTTTTTTTTTTTTTTTTTTTACTTGTCAAAATAAATATAAATTCCACTTTACCTTGAACATGTTTCTATAATTTCTTGTGAGTTCTTTACGAAGAAAAATCCGTACTTTTCGCTACTTTAGGTAGGAAAAATTTTTAAATTCATTGACGCACGTGGTCAAAAATCCTTGTGTAGTTTGTTTTTTTCGTAAAACAAAAAATCCTTGCATTGTACACAGTCCTTGGTACGGTAATTTATCTCTGTTAAGAGAAAGAACATCCTTTCGTCGCCATTGTTATATTCCTAAATACTTAGGAAATAAAGACAAACGTGAGTTACACCGAGTGGTATGTGTAATGGGGTTTATTTATAATACAGAAACGTAAGGCTGCTCGCCTAAGGTAAATAGAAGTACATAGTAACAAGTATGGGGAAGAAAGTCTGATAATCAACACGTAAGACTATCCGTCTTACTGCGACTGCTTGTCTGCCGCTGTCTGCCGCTGTCTGCCAAACAGTCCAATATATATATACAGTTTGTAACCGGTGTATAGCCAGTTATGTTCCTTCACAACATATATATATATGTATATATGCATGTATATATATATGTATATATGCATGTATATATATATATGTATATATGCATGTATATATATATATGTATATATGCATGTATATATATATATGTATATATGCATGTATATATATATATGTATATATGCATGTATATATATATATGTATATATGCATGTATATATATATATGTATATATGCATGTATATATATATATGTATATATGCATGTATATATATATATGTATATATGCATGTATATATATATATGTATATATGCATGTATATATATATATATGTATATATGCATGTATATATATATATGTATATATGCATGTATATATATATATGTATATATGCATGTATATATATATATGTATATATGCATGTATATATATATATGTATATATGCATGTATATATATATATGTATATATGCATGTATATATATATGTATATATGCATGTATATATATATGTGTATATAGGCATGTATATATATATGTATATATGCATGTATATATATATGTGTATATAGGCATGTATATATATATGTGTATATATGCATGTATATATATATGTGTATATATGCATGTATATATATATGTATATATGCGTGTATATATATATATGTATATATGCGTGTATATATATATGTATATATGCGTGTATATATATATGTATATATGCGTGTATATATATATATGTATATATGCGTGTATATATATATGTATATATGCGTGTATATATATATGTATATATGCGTGTATATATATATGTATATATGCGTGTATGTATATATATGTATATATGCGTGTATGTATATATATGTATATATGCGTGTATGTATATATATATGTATATATGCGTGTATGTATATATATATGTATATATGCGTGTATGTATATATATATGTATATATGCGTGTATGTATATATATATGTATATATGCGTGTATGTATATATATATGTATATATGCGTGTATGTATATATATATATGTATATATGCGTGTATGTATATATATATATGTATATATGCGTGTATGTATATATATATATGTATATATGCGTGTATGTATATATATATATGTATATATGCGTGTATGTATATATATATATCTTCTTTTTTTTTTTTTATTATATTTTCACCCCAAACAAGGCAAATTGCCACTTTGGTGTAGGGGGCTACTATCAGGGGCAACAACTACTGGGGTACTATGTAAGGATTTGGGCAGCAAGATGTCGGTTCATGTTACACTTGAACTTCTGCACGTCAGTACTGTTGGGGAAGCACGGACCTGGAATGGAATTCCAGAGTGTAGCGGTTCTGGGGAAGAAACTATTGGAGTAAAAAGATCTTTTACATCTAGGGATCTCTACAGTGTGGGGGTGGGATTTAGCAGCCGGTCGGGTTTTTCGAGGGTGCTCACGTCGTGGGGGCACAAGTGATTGCAGTTCATAAGAGCATTCACCACTAAAATACTTGTAGAAAAGGCAGAGGGATGCAACTTTTCGTCAATGGGACAGAGGCTGAAGCTTAGATGCCAGTTCAGGGCCTATCAGGTTTGCGACTCTCTTTTGAACCTTGTCAAGGAGCGAGAGACTAGTAGCAGATGCACCAGCCCAGATGTGGCAGCAATACTCCATACATGGGCGAATGGTGGCCTTATAGAGGTACAGGATACTTTCGGGTGTTAGTAGTTTTCTAGCATGGTAGAGAGAGCCCACCTTTCTTGCAGCGGCCCTGGCAATGCCTTCAATGTAATTGTTCCAACTCATGTTTCCTGTGAACGTTAGGCCAAGGAGTTTGAAAGATGGACTCTCAGATAAAAAGTCGTTGGCCATTGCTATGGGTGGTAGAGAGGGTTTCTTGTAATTATTGAATGAAACTAGTTTAGTCTTGGCAGCATTGAATGCGACCAACCACTTTTGTCCCCATTCCACTACAGATTGGAGGTCTTCCTCTAGTGTTTCTGCCATTCTTTTAGAAATGTGTTCATTCGTCTTCCTGTCGTGCCTGCCATAGAGTGTAGTGTCATCAGCATATATACCCATCTCAGAGGCAATTTTGTCGGGGAGGTCATTTATGAATATCAGGAACGATAGAGGTCCAAGATAGAACCCTGGGGCACCCCCGCATTTATATCATATCGTTTAGATGTACGACCGTCGAGGACAACCTGGATTTTTCTCTTATCTAAGAAGGATTTAATTATGTTAAGTATTCTACCAGTGATACCGTATGATCTGATTTTCCTGAGGAGATCCTCATGCCATACCCTGTCAAAAGCCTTAGATATATCTAGAGCTACCGCTCTGCCCTCCCCCGCTTTGTCCAGTGAATGGTATATACGTTCAGAGATCACAGTTAGGATGTCTGCTGTGGAACGGGCTTGTCTAAATCCATATTGTTTGTCAGTCAGTAGTTTAGCATCTGTAAGATGATGGACTAGAGCATGATTAATTATGGTCTCAAATATTTTGGCAAAAAGTGGGAGGAGGCTAATGGGGCGATAATTTGATGGGTCTGTCCTTTCGCCAGAATTCTTGAATACTGGTACAACAGAAGCAGTTTTCCAACAGCCCGGAAAGCAAGCTTCATTAAGGCATTTGTTGTAGAGTTTGGAGAGAACTAGAGCTACTAGATATGCGTGTATGTATATATATGTAGATATGCATGTATGTATATATATGTAGATATGCATGTATGTATATATATGTAGATATGTGTGTATGTATATATATGTAGATATGCGTGTATGTATATATATGTAGATATGCGTGTATGTATATATATGTAGATATGCGTGTATGTATATATATGTAGATATGCGTGTATGTATATATATGTAGATATGCGTGTATGTATATATATGTAGATATGCGTGTATGTATATATATGTAGATATGCGTGTATGTATATATATATGTAGATATGCGTGCATGTATATATATATATATGTAGATATGTGTGTATGCATATATATGTGTGTGTAGATATGTGTGCATATATATGTGCGTGTAGATATGTGTTTATGTATATATATATATATATATATATATATATATTTATGTGTGTGTGTGTGTGTATTAGTGCTAGGACGATTAATCAAGAATCAAAAAAACTGGGGAATCGGAAAAATTCTAATCTATTTTCCGATTCCAAAATGAATTTTTTATAAGGAAAATCTTCAAAAAGATCTACTCATGTAATATACGCCTCCACCCTCCTCTAATTTTTTTACAGTCATTCGAACATTTAAAAAAATAAAAAGCAACAAATCTCTAAATAAAGGTTGTAGAAATTTGGATCAATACAAGAATAAGGACCCAATCAACGGGAAAAAACAAAACAAAATGAAATATTTCGATCGGCGCCTTTGTCGCGAAAATCCAACATGTCTGTTATTTTATATTTGTTTATCTTGTGTGCAAAGGTCAGGATAAAACCGGTGCCGATCGAAATCTGTTTTTTTTTTTGGGGGGGGGGGGTTCTTCAGTCGATTGGAGTCCTTAATCTTGTTTTGATCCAGAAATTTTAACAGAATCAGAACTGATACTTGTATCAGAATCGGAAAAATTTTTTGAATGGTCCAATGATTAATACGTATGTGTGAGAGAGAAAGGGGGTATTTTAATAAAGAGTTGCGTCACTTTTCTCTTAAGATGGCTTCATTTTGGAAATAATCCGATAATAAATTTTGAAACGAATTGTATTTTTTTTCTTTTTAAGAACATGCTACAGCGATATGCATAATAAACAGGCTAGTCAGAATCAAATATTCATTTTGCGAATTATTGCTGACAGAAATCGAAAAAAAATGGTGACTTATTCTACTTTATTATATAGATGATTTTACAATACATTTTTTTTTTAAAGCTTCGCCTTTTGAATTGTCGATTACAATACAGATGGCTTAGAAATGAAATAATGATTTCAACATTCCGAGATGAAACGCACTTGGAATTCTTGATAGAATATATTTTGATTATTTTCTTTTTATTTTATTTGCACAACTATAACTAATTGTTAAATGTGTTTTCATAAAACACAGTTGTCTCCCTTTGAGATTCTTAATGACAATGGAAATAAAAGATAATCGATAACTACAATAAACATAATTGTAATTTCATGTCATGTAAACTTGTTATCTATATATATAAAAGCGAAAATGTATTATGTATGTATGTATGTTTGGATGTCTGCTAAAAACTTTCGACAGACGCGACGAAAATTCACAAACTCGGTATCACATCGAAGCTCCATCCTTTGCTCGAAAAATATCGAAAAATTGGCCAAAAACGTTAACTTTTTCACCCCGAAATCGACAATTTTCGACGGGGGGGGGTCAACAAAAACGATCTTCTCATGACAATGACCGATTCTACGCATGCGTCAGATGACGTCGTGACCTGATTTACTTTAAATAGTTGAAAAAAAAACGAACAAATTTCATGTACGTAGCGTTAGCTCGTTTAAGGCCTTTGTTCATCATCTAAAAGTTTGGGGTCCGAATCGTGGTGTGTGATGTTTTTTGGGTTTTTTTTTTCGATTTTTTAAATTTAAATATTGAACCAGTGTTATTTAAGCCATTTTTCACGTAACGTTCGTTTTTCTGCTTTTTTTATATATTTCTTTTTTACTTTGCTTATTCTTAGCGAAACCCAAAAACACCCGGGTACCCACCGATTTTTTAAATTTTAATATCGAAACAGGCTTATTTAAGCCATTTTTCACTTGTTAGTTGACTGTTTTCATCGTTCGTTTGCCTTACGTTAGTTTTTTTTTGTTTTTTTATTGTTTGATCGCCACATAGCGGGGAAAACAGAAACTGACTTCCGCAACTTGACGTTGTCGCACCTGCTAATTTCGATTTATAAACGTCAACTTAACACACTTGTCGATTCATCTGTTCCCGTGGTCTAGATGTTTAGGTCGCAGTGGTGTTTTTCCATTTCCTTTCAACCTCCACGTCAGACGTTCGGGGTTCAATCCTACCTTTATACTAAAACTATTTTTTCTTCTTTTACACCTCCAAACACCCGGCCAACGTTTTTTTTTTTTTAACAGGGTTGTTTTAATCTAACCCTTAACCCTCACCAACACACACCTCCAAACACCCGGGCAACGCCAGGTAACCCCGCTAGTTGTTAAGAAAAGTAGGATTTCAAGTCTTAGTGAAATAAGGAAGTTCTTTGTGTTTACATTTTCGATTTTTACGAATGGACCGAAACATTAGCAGCTCAAGCCGACATGTTTTGCAACAAAAAAAGTTGCCAAGAACGATAAAAATACTTGGCTAGATGATTAAAGATTTTGCTTTTGTTGGGTCGATTTATCGTCCTTGACAGCCTTTTCTTAAAAATGTCGATCTTACTCGTTCAAAACTAGTTCAGTTCGCAATGGAATTAGCATTAATAAGTCAGATCGCTATGTTTTGCAAAACATAAAAATAAAGGAAAGAAACTACCAGGGACGATAATTCTACTTAACTAAATGACTAAGATCTTGATTTAGTTGAATCGAGTTATTGTCCTTGGCAGTCTCTTCTTAAAAATGTCGATCTGACTCGTTCAAGACTTCATTCGCAAAGTGATAAACTACGAAATATTACTATACTAGCGAGGAGTAACCGGCGTTGCCCGGGTGTTTGGAGGTGTGTGTGAAAACTCCGGGGGGGGGGGGTAAAAAAGTCAGTATGAGGATCGAACCTGAATCGTTGAGGCAAAGTTGTAAATTAAAGTGTGAAAAAAAACGTGCGACGTTAACCATTGCCCCACCGCGAGATGCTAACGGAAACACGTTTGAATTTATTTAATTACTTGGATTTGGCAGGTGCCCGTTTTAATGAGTTAATGAGGTCAAGTTTGATAGCGGGATAGTATTTCATTTACTGTGGAACGCTTTTTTTATTTTTATTTTCCCAAGATGTTATAGGAAAAAGACTAACCCACATGCGGCGAGAGGGGTACCCGGCGTTGCTCGGGTGTTTGGAGGTGTGTGTGGGGGTTAAAAAAAAAAGTAAGTATAAGGGTCGAACCCGAACCGTTGAGACAAAGTTGTGAAAAAAAAAGTGCGACGTTAACCATTGCCCCACCGCGACATGCTTACGGAAACACGTTTGAATTTATTTAATTACTTGGATTTAGCAGGTGCTCGTTTTAATGAGTTAATGAGTTTGACTGCGGGATTTCATTTACTGCTGAACGCTTTTTTTCCTCGCCCCCAAGATGTTATAGGAAAAAGACTAACCCACATGCGGCGAGCGACAAATATTGAATATTTGTCTTCCCGAAATCGAGCAAATTAAATAGACAGGCGTGCTTCGTTGTTAACTGTGAGATATTACGATTTATATGTGATATAAAAAGTTTTAAAAAGTTGTGAAGCGAGCGACCGCTTCTCTGAAAGAAGCCTTTTGTAGACACACAGAAAAAGCGAACACACATACATACATTTTCGCTTTTATATAAATAGATTACTATCTATAGTAAATATCGAGAATCGTTATGCTCAGAAGCGCATAAATATATACTAGCAGGCCGCTCGGCATTGCCCGGTCGTAAAATACACTTAAAGATGATATTTTGATTAATGCAGATTTCGTATTTCTTATTATATTATATTGAATCCAATATATAATGATTTAAAAGTTTTAAAAAATGACCCGTGCGTCACCATTGAGAATCGAAACCAAAACGCTTAACTTACGATTTACTTTTTCCTTTGACGTTAATGCCTGAGCTATGAAGACATGTTTGCTGCAAGACTAAAAACTAAAACATGAACAAATAGCTATTACGTTATGCATGCATATTCGTAATGCCGTCGTTCGACCATCACCTAGCAAATTTCATTTTCTTAATTTTCACACTTTTGCACCGATTTTCCCCCGGCTAAAATACAAATATAAAGGTTCACAAGGGCTCGAATACCCTATATATGAAGTTTTATGTCTGTCGACCAAAAACTGATGGAGGAGTTTGGTAGGCAAGAGTTTTTAAACAAATATATTTACGCATAAACAAATATATTGCATAGAAAAAGGCGAGCATGAAAAGTAATATGGTTAAGATGAAACTTAGAAAAGTAAAAGGACTAGTTATTAAAACTGGAAAAGAAAAAGACAAGATATTCTAGTAAAAAATATAATAAATTTCTAACTTAAAATATTGCAGTATTAAGAATTAAAAAAAAAAATCCAATTTAACATCTATAATATAAATCTCACTTGTATGTATGTATGTATGTATGTATGTATGTATGTTCATATGTATGTATCTATGTTTATATGTATGTATGTATGTATGTATGTATGCCTAAAACTTTCGACATAGGCGACGGATTTTCATGAGATCGATATTGTTTTGAAGCTCGACCCTTTGGACGACAAATATCGAAAAATTGGCAAAAAACATTGATTCCTTTACTCTCAACTGGACACTTTTCTACAAGGAGGGGTCGCTTTTTTCGTCGATATTTTCGTAAGTCATCCCCTCTTTTCGATTGCCTAACCTTAATTTAAACCTTCGCCACTTCCAGCGCAACGACAAAGACGTCACTTTTATTTATTTATTTATTTATTTATTTTTTTTTCACGTTCTCTTCCTTCTTTGCGATACGGATTCGAGCCCGTTTGCTTACTGTCACTTTTTTTTGTTTTTTGTTTTTTTTTAACACACACTTCCAAACATCTGGCAACGCCGGGCACCCATGCTTTTTATATGTAAATTCTTAACGTTGCAATATTTTAAGTTAAAAATTTATTATATTTTTACTAAAATATCTTTTCTTTTTCTTTTCCAGTTTTAACAACTAGTCCTTTTACTTTTCTAAGTTTAATCTTAACCATATTACTTTTCATGCTCGCATTTTTCTATGTAATCCAGGATTTTTCCAGGCTTTGCTTTGAAATAAAATTTTCTTTTTTGTGTTCAATATAATAGGCATTGTCACCAATTTATAAAAAATTATTACCCAACTTCTTAAATTGACTAAATAAAAAAAATCAAATAAAAGACGTAATTAAGTAAATAAACAGAAAGCAGAGACAAAAAAGAGAGAAACAGAATCAACGGGCGACGTCATAAGCGAAATATTATCAGCCCTAGCACAGCAAAGAGCATCACTTTTGTTAACTTTCTCTATATAACTCAAATAAGGTGACATGCGATTGACATTCCCGCAATGATTTATGAAGGTGTCGACGACGAAAAAGTTGCTATGGTAACCAACAGTCAATCAGAAGAAACCATCTCTCACGTTCCTTACTAATTCTGAGGACTTTTGAACACCAGTGATTTTATTATAACTTTTTGTTTTAATGAACGAAAATTGAAAATTTTTATTCATAATATAGTTGAGAAGGTGACCTATGAACTGTAAAAATTGTTTAAAATTTGATCATAAAATGAGTGAGCGGTGAAACTTTAAAGCAGTTCTAAATGACTAAAACTAACACATGAGTATATCATTCAAACACGGTAGTGTTTAAATGATATAGAAAGAGGTTTGTGTTTACTATAACCTTTTTACGCAAATATTACGCAAGTATAAATCATGTAGAATATCTGCATGAATATAATTACATGTAATCTTCTATAATATAAATTTTACCTGTCTGTTTAAATGTATGTATGTATGTATGTGTGTATGTATGTCTGCCTAAAACTTTCAACAGAGGCGACGGATTTCACGAGATCGGTATCGTTCGGACGACAAATATCGAAAAATTGGTTAAAAACATTAATTTCTTCATCCTTAACTTTTCTACAAGTAGGGGTCGCTTTTCTCGTCGATATTTTTGAAAGTCATCCCCTCTTTTCGATTGACTAGCCTTAATTTTAACCTTCGCCACTTCTGGTTTGGCAATGGATGCAACGGCAAAGACGACACGTTTTTTTTTTATGTTTTTTTTTTTGTTTGTTTTTTTCACATTCTTTACCTCCTTCGCTGTACGGGTTCAAACCCGCCTGCCTACTGCCACTTTTTTTTTTTTTTTTTATCAACACACACCTCCAACACCCGGGCAACACTAAGCACAGACTAATAGTTAACTAAAGATGATCATCCCCATAAGAAAACCAAAAAAACTAATAGAGAATTAATTAAAATGAATGTTTAAAAGAATATGCAAATTAGCTAGATCTTTTGCAGATGAATGCAATTCCACGACCCATATATATAAAAAAGTTGGGTTGTTTTTTGTTTTTTTTTAAATAAATAGAAAAAAGGGTTTTAATATGAATATCAAGGAGTGTGTGCATATATATATATACATATATATATATATATATATATATATATATATATATATATATATATATATATATATAATATATATATATAAAATAAAAATTACAATTAAATTTACCAAAATGATCCAAGATGGTAAAACTAAAGTATATTATAAATATTAAAGAATTAATATTTATAAAGTAATCTCAACCAGATGTAAAAGCTCGATAAAACCAAGTAGGAGATAGAGCTTATAATAAGAGTTCTTTGTTCTCGGCAGCCGTGTTGAAAGCATATCTTATTTTTCTTTTATTAATATTATTGGAAGTTTTTCCCATTGTCCTTGTACATATTTGTGAATTATTCCACGGATTTTGGCCTTTTGGATTATTTGGGACTATCTTCCAATTACGCGATTTCCTTAGATTTTACTTGTGCGAATGGAAAATTAAATTAACTTTTCTTGGATATTTTTTGATTTTACTGTCATTGGATGCTTTTCCTTTCACTTAAAATCACCTTTTTTATTCACCATGTTCCTTCTGCTTCACATTTTGTTATCAAGTAAGATCTTTGACTTACTTGCAGTTTCATCAAATACTTTTGTATGCAAAATCCGATCCCACATTTTGCGAATTCCTACCCTCTGATGAGAAAGTATTTCTTCGAAACTCCGTGGATTAAGGACTATCCACTTATTAAGTGTTTCCTTTTCAGATTAAATATGTTTTTAACTCTTTTTCAAAGTGTTTTTTACATGTTTTATTAACTATTTTCTCTTATATAATATATATATATATATATATATATATATATTAATGAAATCAAAGGTTTACCTGATATACGCAATGGTAAGCTTCAAACTAATATAAATATCAGTATTTATATATAGAAAATTATATATATAAATATATTATGCGCGGCTTGTTTATATATATATATATATATATATATATATATATCCAACATTTTTTCATTTCTTTTTTTTATTTGGCAATTTATAACTACAATAAATTGCGGTTTCACTTAATGCCTTAACTAGCAAATTCTAGCATTGCTACAAATATAATTTGCTGATTTCTTTATGTCTTCTGATGAGAAGAATAACAAGAATAGCGTTTTTTGAAACTCCGTGGAATACGGACTTTGTAAATTGTTTTTTGGAGTATTCAGTCGAACAATAAATTTTGATTGTAAAGTTCAACTTACAGTTTTAATTTTCTTTCTCATATATCTATATATATATATAAAAATGTAAATTTGGTTCGTTCCAAACGAATAAAACCATATTTCTACGTTACCAATTTATTTGAAATTTTCAGACAACCCATCTTTAGAGTCGAGGCATGTTTTTATGTTATTAAAATAAATTTACCTCGCGAATTATTAAAATATTAAATAAAATAAATATATTTTTTTAACTTTGGTGCGAATCTGTTCTGTTGATAACACTGAACTTCCGGTTCGATTCATTTCACAGCCACGAATTGACGAAAGATTTCATTTTCTATTTAGTAAGTAAGAAAAAACAAACAAAAAAACATAATTCATTTGTTTATCTTCCAAATTTTTTAATTTACACATTGTTTCTTTATTATATAAGGCCCAAAAAAAAGTTTGTCGCTTGCTTTTTGAGTTTTTTTTTTTTTTTTCGATATAAGATTGGTTGGAATAAAAAAAAACACGATTTAAAAAATAGTGCGGATCACTCTCTGCATTAGCACCGAAAAATGTTACTAAACATTTATTAATAATTTCTCACTTTTACAAACATTTGATTTTAAATTTCTTTTTAAATGACGACTTTTATCGACTTTTTTAAATATCCCCCCAAATGGTGTTTATTAGCCCCCCCCCTCCAAAAGTGATGTTTATTCCGGAAGCTGTTCTTAAGATTTGGAGGTTGGGGGGGGTGGTGATTCCAAGGTGGACCTAATCTAAAAAAGAAAAAAAAAAGTTTTTTATGCGCACATAAGCAACTATTTTTTTATTAACTTTTTGTTTTTTACTTTTTATTTAAAAATTAGTAAATTTCAATGAATACAATAATAAATCATTTATCATTAATATGTGTTTTTGGTTTTGTGTTGAATGAAACTTTTTTATTTTTCATTACAACAATAATGAACCCATTTAAATCTTCCGGCATGCGTTTAAGGGTTACGAAATTATCAATAAATCGTTTAGTTACTAAGCCAACGTCAGTAAATAAAAAAAGTGTTACGTGCGCATGCATTAGCCTTGACTAGGGGGGGGGGCTAAGGGAGCGACCATTAAATAATTATGCTGGTCGCCATGGAACTCAAGCCCAAGGAGTACCTAAAGTGGCACTTATGCACTTATGTTATCGTGCTATTTTTTAAAATAGTATTTTCATGTTAAATTCAAATTTTACAATATGTTTTTCTTTTATTAATTTGTTAAGTGAAAGTACAGATAACCCGGTCGGTTTCTAATGTGATGAAAATCTAGCCCCCCCCCCCCACAAAAAAATGGGTACTCTGGATAATAACAAAACATTAAAATTGCCTCAGTCTCGAAAGATTTATTCTCTACTGAACGAGGAAACAAACGGTGAAGTGTAGTTCACCTTCTGTTTCTCTCCCCCTCTCTCTTCCTCTCTTAATATCTCTCTCTATCCATCTCTCCCTTTCCCTCTCTCAATCTATCTTTCTCTCTATATCACCCTCTCCATCTCTCTTTGAGCCCCTTTCTCTCTCTAACCCCCTCTATCTCTCGCCTTTCCTCTGTCTCATCCCTCTCTGTTTCTAACTCTCCCCCTCTCTCTGTTTATCTATCTCATTCTCTTTCTCTATTTTCCTCTCACTTTCTCTTTCCTATCTATATATCTTCCTCTCTATCTGTCCATCTCTAATCCCTCATCCTATTTTAGTCTCCTAAATTAATTACAGTGAATAAGGCATTGTCAAAACATGGATAAATCCTATTTTAGTCACTTAATTTACTGACTGTGAGAATAGAAGTTATTTGGAAATTACTGCTACCTTGAACAGCACCAGAAGTAACTGGTAAAACCTTTCTAATTAAATTGATTTTGGCAGCCATTTGGTAACAACATGACATAGCCTTAGCCCTTGCTGCATGAGGAATACCTGCGACCTTGCTGCCAAGTAGAAGAATTATTTATTCTACTTTAAAACATTCAATTTTTCAAAAATCTCATGTTCGACATCTCCAAAACATCCAATATGGGGAAAAATATTGCAGAAATGCAAACTTATTGTTTAGGATGAATGCACAATGGTACGCAAAAAATTACTTGAGGCTCTTGGTCGATCGTTGCAAGATTTGTGTGGCAATGTCAGACCATTTGGGAATGGAGTAATATTGCTTGCAGGAGATTTCGGACAAATGTTACCTGTTATTCTTCAATCAACACCAGCAGATGAAATAAATGCTTGTCTCAAATACTCTACTTTTTTGTTCCATGTGAAGACATTAAACTTAACTCAAAATATGCATGTCCAGTTGCCGACTGTTCGATCCGCACAAAAACTTTTGCATCACTTGTGGGAAATTGGGTACGAAAAAGTGCCAGCTGATCAGAGTTAAGGGCAAAATTCTTTGACTTTTAACTTCTGTAATTTCTGTAATTTTATTTCATCAAAAGAATAGTTAGTTTAAAATGTTTTTGCAGATATTCAAATTATAAGAATTCCATTTGACTGAGTGAATGAGCTATTCTTGCAGGTCAATACAAAGATGCCCATGAACTTAACGCTATTATTCAATGTAAAATTCCAAGTGAGGTAGTCAAATACAAATCCATCGACACTGTTGTGAAAGCAGATAAAGTGGTTAATTATCCAACAGTTATATTTGCCAGGGATGCCACCGCATGTATTGCAACTGAAATTTGGTGTACTAATTATCATGTTGTGAAATATAAACCAATCCAAGCTTTGCAATGGCACATAGCTTGCAGTAAAAAAAAAATTAACAAACAATATCATAGAAACAACAATCTTAACAGGACCTTTCACAGATGAATATATCTTCATTCCATGCATTCCTATGATTCCACCGGATACATCATTACACTTTAGGAAATTGAACTTTCCAATTTTATTGTCATTTGCAATAACCATCAACAAAGCACAGGGAACAATCTTTACAATTGTGAGCCTTACAGTTACACACTGACTGTTTTTTCACATGGACAATTTATATTACGTATTCAAGAGTCACCAAACCGGAAAATCTCTATATCAGCTAAGAAAATGGAACAACAAAAACTGTGTACCCATGCAAAATGGAAAATTAAACCTATAAGAAACATGCTTTTTCTCATTTTGGAACTTTTTTCATTGCGCCAATTTGAGCCACAGCAACGCGTGGCAGGGTACAGCTAGTATATATATATATAGTCAGTAAAGATTAAATAGGATCTGCAAACTTAGAGTAAATATAAATAGTTTTCATGTAATGCTGTTTCAATTAATGGCAATACCAGCAAATTTGTAGCTTCGCTATAATACTGATGAGAAGAACGCATGCCTTTGAAACTCCACGGATTAAGGAAATTTCAATATATTTTTTAGTATATTGTCGAACAATAAATTAATCTTAAGTATTTTTTACAGTCTTTAATTTTTTTTTCTTGTGTGTGTGTGTGTTAACAATGTTTCACTATTAAAACTAATTAACAAGTTTCAAGATGTTTCAGCGTGTTCACTAACCAGAAATAGTTAATAAATCAAAAATTATCTCGGAATTTTAATAGTTCTTTGAGATTCACGGTCACACGTCCATTCCTCGGTTTGCGGTAAGCATGGCTCTTTGAGGTATCTGCACTTTTCTGCTATGTAGAGAAATATATATTGGCGTATTTTCCCTATCTTTAGTGCAGCTGCAGCTGTCTCCAAATTAAGTTGATTCGGGCGCGTGGCGAATTTGGTGAGTTCTCAACCACGGATTCTGGTAACGTTTGCATTCTACGGCGTTTGGACTCAGAATGTTTTTTTTTTTTGTTTTTTTTTTCATATATTTTCTCCCCCATGTGTTTTCGCACCAATTTTGTTTCAAAATTTCTCTCTCTCTCTCTCTCTCTCTCTCTCTCTCTCTCTCTCTCTCTCTCTCTACCTTTAGGGAGGAGAACGGATGTGCAAAGTGTAAGCGGATAAACATATATGTGAGGTGACAAGGGGAATGGATGGGGCTGTTCGTCTGCATCGCTATCGAATATATAGTAATAATTTCAAAAGTTATAAAAAAATATATGTGTACCATCCGCTAGAATCCTTGGTCGTTATTTATCTCTCCAGCTTTGTTACCTTCTCAGCTACCAAAGGATGGATATGAAAGATTAAAAATTAAGCC
Organism: Euprymna scolopes; assembly: GCF_053919585.1. Taxonomy (NCBI): domain Eukaryota; kingdom Metazoa; phylum Mollusca; class Cephalopoda; order Sepiida; family Sepiolidae; genus Euprymna; species Euprymna scolopes. The sequence goes on from NC_136483.1 coordinate 200,366,732, forward strand.
ATTTTGAGCTATGAATGTTTTATTTTTGACATGCCTCAAAAAACTGCAGACGTAATGTTTTATTCAACTTACCCTGTCACCGTTAACTGTGTTGTGTTCAATTTTCACCTCTTAGCAGTAATTTTTGCCAGTAAAAACCAAATCGAAATTGCGCTACAGGTCGTAATACTCTATATATAAAATTTCAACTCTGTAAACCAAATATTCAGAGACTAGTTTTGTGGAGACTTTTAACACACAAAACGTTTTCATCTCAAATTTTACACAATTATGCAGAATGTAGAAACTATGCATAAATAGAATTCAGCATAATTATGAAATCAAGCATCTAATAAGAAACCATAAAAATTAATTGACATCATTTTTGAAGGAATATGCAAATTAGTTAACTTTCATGTAGTCGTTCGAATATCCCTGACTGAGTATATTAAAAAGTTCTTTCAAAAATTTTTTTAATAGGAAAAGTAGATCTAGCTTAGAACCAAGATCGCAGTGTAATAACTGTTCTGATACTACACTTAAGTTAATTTGCCCTCAGTCAATGGAGGGGAAATTTTTATTTTTGCTTACTTCCAGAGTACCATTAAAAACGACCTTGTGTCGCATATTGCTCTCGTGCGGAAGCAAATAGATACCAGTATAAAAAGTAGACTAATAGCAATGTCAGAGCAAGAAAACTGGAAACTAAATGAAAATAAAAAAATAGAAACGATGAGAGAGACGATGAAACATGTTCAACGAACACAAAATCAAATTAGTACAGGCAGGAAACAGGAAAGGAATTCCAAGTCTAGCAGTTCGAAAGAAGAAACTATAAGAGTAGAAAGTTTTCCGGGATCTCAACAGTGAAGGAGTGGGATTTTGCTAATTATCGGGTCGGAGTAATGTACGCAATGGAGCACAAGTGCTATAAATCAATCAGAAAACATTTCATTAAAATACTTTTTAAAAACATTTCATTAAAATACTTTTTAAAAAGCATTTCATTAAAATACTTTTTAAAAACATTTCATTAAAATACTTTTTAAAAAACATTTCATTAAAATACTTTTTAAAAAACATTTCATTAAAATACTTTTTAAAAACATTTCATTAAAATACTTTTTAAAAACATTTCATTAAAATACTTTTTAAAAAACATTTCATTAAAATACTTTTTAAAAAACATTTCATTAAAATACTTTTTAAAAAACATTTCATTAAAATACTTTTTAAAAAACATTTCATTAAAATACTTTTTAAAAAACATTTCATTAAAATACTTTTTAAAAACATTTCATTAAAATACTTTTTAAAAACATTTCATTAAAATACTTTTTAAAAAACATTTCATTAAAATACTTTTTAAAAAACATTTCATTAAAATACTTTTTAAAAAACATTTCATTAAAATACTTTTTAAAAAACATTTCATTAAAATACTTTTTAAAAAACATTTCATTAAAATACTTTTTAAAAAACATTTCATTAAAATACTTTTTAAAAACATTTCATTAAAATACTTTTTAAAAAACATTTCATTAAAACTTTTTAAAAAACATTTCATTAAAATACTTTTTAAAAAACATTTCATTAAAATACTTTTTAGAAAACATTTCATTAAAATACTTTTTAAAAAACATTTCATTAAAATACTTTTTAAAAAACATTTCATTAAAATACTTTTTAAAAAACATTTCATTAAAATACTTTTTAAAAAACATTTCATTAAAATACTTATTAAACAAGCACAGAGATGCAACGTGGCGATGCAATAAAGATTGGCGCGTGTCCGACAGTGCGAGACAGATTAAATTTGCGACACCTTTTATGACCTTGTCTAAGAGTGGGAGACTTGTGGTAGATGCAACTCCCCAGATGTGACAACAAAATTCCTTGGGCGAATGATGACTTTGTGGAGATATAAAATACTCTTAAGTGATAGCAATTTGTATAGCTTAAATAAATGTAACATTTTTTAAGATACGTTTTGTATTTATTATTCACTACCGGGGGTACTCGGCGGTGCCCGGGTGTTTGTAGGTGTGTGTGGTGTTAAATAAAAAAGAAACCGGGGGGTAGGATCGAACCCGAAGCCCTGAGGCGAAGTTTGAAAATAAAATCGGCCAGCCAGAATGAGTTAGTGAAAGATGTTTGAATTTATTTGAGTAAGAACCAAACTGAGAGGTGCGCGCCCGGAAGTCGTCAAGCGTTACGACGACGACGACGTCAATGACCAGGCGTGTTTGTTATAAGCGAAGTAAAAAATGAAAACAACGTTAAAACTTAAGCGGGGGGAGGGGGGTAATCAAAACATCAAAAAAACACAAAAAAACTAACGTAAGGCAAACGAACGATGAAAACAGAAAAACGAACAAGTGAAAAATGGCTTAAATAAGCCTGTTTCAATATTAAAATTTAAAAAATCGGTGGGTACCCGGGTGTTTTGAGGTGTGTGGTCGGGGGTGGATAAGCAAAGTAAAAAAAAATAGAAAAACGAACGTTACGTGAAAAATGGCTTAAATAACACTGGTTCAATATTTAAATTTTAAAAATCGAAAAAAGAAAAAGAAGACATCTTACACCACGATTCGAACCTAAAATATTTAGATAATGAACCAATGCGCTAATCAACTGCCCTACCGCGACGTACATGAAATTTTTTCAGGTTTTCAACTATTTAAAGTAAATCAGATCATGACGTCATCTGGCGCATGTGTAGAACCGGTCATCGTCACGAGAAGACCGTTTTTGTTGACCCCCCCCCCTGTCGAAAATTGTCGATTTCGGGGTGAAAAAATGAACGTTTTTGGCCAATTTTTCGATATTTTTCGAGCGAAGGATGGGGCTTTGATATGATACTGAGTTTGTGAATTTTCGTCGTATCTGTCGAAAGTTTTTAGCAGACACACACACATACACACATACACGCATACATACACACACACATACACACATACATACATACACACATTTTCGCTTTTTATTACTCCCCCAACAAAAGGAGGGTGGACCTGTAAATTCACCCTTGTCCTTTCGTCCGTTTGTCTGTCCCCACTTTCTCAATAACTACGGCTTGGAATATTTTGAAATTTTGCACAAACATTAAACATGATATGAGTAAAAAGAAAGTAACAGAACGGATTTTCTGGGAAACCTCAGTGATTTTCGTGTTAAAATGGCTAAAATTGACATTTTTGTGCTTAGTAATTGATGCCTTGGATTTTTATAAAACTTTCTGAAAAGTTGTAACTAACTGATTTCTATATAATTTTGTTTGTCTATACTTCGCGATGACTCTTGAGTGTGCCCCAGGGGTTCTTTTAGAGTTTATAAAAACACTCCATTTTTGGGACTATTTTACCATATTTGTCTAAAATTTTCTGTGTATGTCTATTTAGCAGTTTTGCATGGTGCTGAACTCAAATTTAAATATGTTAAGTCATTGGGGACATTTGGGACTAAATTTGGGTGGGGGTGTCAAATGATGGACTTAGTCATTTCTTTTTTTGCATGGTGCAGAACTCAAATTTATATATATGTTAAAGCCTAAAACTGCACCGTTTGTTCATTTTCACCAGGATTTAACGTCCCCTGGGGACTTTTGGGGCAAAATGGGGGGGGGGGGTAAATGCTGAACTTATTCAGTTTTTTATGCCTCGTTCACTGTGCACTCAGTGTGCACTCATGCATGCTTCACTTGTTTATTTGAATGTCGAGGGTGACCTCCTTTATACGCCATCACAAATTTATACTATACTTGTGTGTCTCTCTAGAAAAGTTAGCGTGCAATAATTCCCCCACTCATTTTCTGTCCCTAAACGTAAACGTAGATTCCATGAGCAAAGCTTCTGTCTTAGAACTGCAGGCCTGTGGAACTCTCTTCTGTTTTCCTGCTTTCCAGCTGATTAAAATATGATCGTCTTCAAGTCCCACGTAAACAAGTTCTTGATAATCTGTTCCCCTTAATTAATCCAATTTACCAAATTTCCACTACTAACGATTACTATGATGTTGTCCCATCCTTATTGGTTAATGAACACTGGATTACCTTTGACCGGGTTGTATGAGCGCAGATACAGGCATTTGTAGCAGACAAACTTGCAAGAAGCACACTAGCAGGAGTCAATTCTCGCGACTCGAGATTTGAAATCCATTTTCTCCTTGGCTTGTCCAATCACAAGCCAATTCTCAATCACGTGACCAAGCGTATAAAAGGTAAAACCGGAAACCTCTCCCTCTTACTCTCTTTCCTCCTGGCACTACTAGGCAGCAGACCTCGCTTGGGGCTTTTGGCCCCAGGTTAACGGGAGTACAACAAGCCAACATCAAAACTTGTTTCCACGTGCGATTCACGCACGTACTCTTTCCTACCACGAGACATTAACCCTTTTGCCCCGTCTCTACTATCGGACGCATGCTCCTACGACGTATGCACTGAACCCCTTTCTCTTTCTTTCTCCTTCAACAGGCCTGACTAATGTCTAATCTTCATCTCCACATCAGGAACTCTTTTCACGACGACTATAAATGCAAGCCCGCACGAACACTGAACTCTCCTACTAACCCGTTTCTCTCTTGAACACGCTACTAATGAAGATAACAAACAAAGTTGCTTTTGAATATAGAATTTCATTGTCTTTTATTCTATATTTTTGTGTGTGTGTATATATATATATATATATATATATATATATATATATTACATTGTTAATGTTCGCGGAACATGATTTTTCACTTTTCAAATAATTTTACAATATTGTCTTCTTATGAAGTTTTTATTTGTAACAATGTTCATTTAAGCATTGCTCCCAAACTTTACTTGGATTTACTTTAATCGTATTTTATTAAATGATAATCTTGTGGTGACTAAATCGCGGAATATTTGGAAAAAAAAAATCATCATTGAAAACAGGTCATTGTTTACCATTGTTGATGTTGATGATGATGATGTGCATTATACATGATGATGATTATTGTCAGCATTTTTTTCCCCGATTTTTTTTTTTTTTTCTGTAAAGAAACTTTTCTAGAAGGATATCTGGCAATTATGAGAAAGTTGCCAAAGTCCATAAGTCGACGTGTGTTTCTGTGGAATGAAGTGGATTCGAACCTGACACACTCGGGTTTTCAGTTTGTGTCATTAACCACTGATCCACCATCATTTCCATAACGTTGTAAATAAGGAATAAACATATAAACTAAAGATCAATTTAGAGTTTATTTATTTGATAGTTAAAATAACACATTCGAATAAACGCTAAAAAGCAAATGGCTCTAATTGCTACTATCTTTCTTTCTCCATTTCATTGGAATTCGCTTTCCCCCCTCACTCCACAAAGCAAGGAAGTTTTCACAGAAACGTGTGAACTCAAAATATTTTCCAACTAATGAAAATCGTTTCAAGCGCTAAATAGTAACACATATGTGAAAGTAGTAAGCCAATGCGAACTTAAAAATCCATATAAGACTTGACAAAAAAAAAACCCAGTTTTCTGCAGACTTTGCTAGTCGCACCTGCAGGGAACACTCCAGAACGTATTCTCTACAAACCACACAATGCACTTTGGGTCCAGGGTTACAAGGCGAAAGAACTCAATAACTCACATACTAGCCTTATTTTTCTTGTGCACAAATGCTTACACACCAGCAAAAAACAGACGAACAGAAACGAATTGCTACTCACACCTATACACATACTAACTAGAACAAGGTAAACCAACACACATGCACACTGCCAAATAACCACATACATATATTACTTACATACACATATATTACCTAAACACGTGTTTTAACAATAAACATTTACTAACTTGAAAATAACTTTTATATTCTTATCTCTTGTATAAATATGCTTTTGTATTAAGTTTGGTTTTCTCAAATTTAAATTTTAAAAACCCTGCTATCTAGTGAGCCTTCTATTCACTTATGTTTTATTTATTTACATATGCATGAATGTACTCTGTGTGTGTGCGTGTATATATATATATATATATATATATATATATATATATATATATATATATATATCTAGTAACCTGCCACCTGAACAACCGGCCACACACAAGAAAATCAATTAACTAACACAGAGCAAGTAAACCGCGGCGAAATCCAATTGTTGAATGAACCTACTTCATCTCGAATAAGGAGGTCTCACAAGTAGGATTAACCATGGAAATGTTTTTAGTACATTTTCACCCCAAACAAGGCACAGAGCCACTGATGTAGGGGGTTACTATCTGGAACATAAGTTGCAGGAATACTATGTAGGGAGTTGAACAACAAGATATCTGTTTACATTACACTTGAACTTCTGCATTTCAGTACAGTCGGTGAAACAGGAATCCAGAAGTGAATTCTAAAGTTTAGCACTTCTGGGGAAGAAACTATTAAAGTGAAAGATAGGCTTTCTGACATTTGGAGATCTCTACTGTGAAGGGGTAAAACTTTGCTACTTGTCGAGTTTTTCAGGGGTATTTACGTCGAGGGGGTACAAGGGCTTGTGGTTCGTCGGAGTATCCATCATTAAAATACTTGTAAAACAGACGGAGGGATGCAATATTTCGTCGATGGGACAGAGGCTGAAGTTTTGATGACAGTTCGAAACCTATTAGGTTAGCGACTCTCTTTTGAACCCTGTCCAAGAGTGAGAGAATAGTAGCAGATGCATCAGCTCAAATGTGACAACAATACTCCATACATGGGAGAATCGTGGCCTTGTATAGGTACCGGAACTTTCAGGCGTAAGTAAATTTCTAGCATGATAGAGAGAGCCTACCTTCCTTGCAGCAGCCTCAGCCAAGCCCTCGATGTATCTGTTCAAACTCATGTTCTCTGAGGACATTAAACCAAGGAGTTTTAAAGAAGTACTTTCAGGTAATATATCTTTAGCCATAGCTATTGATGGTTGAGAAGGTTCCTTGTAATTATTGAAGAAAACGAACTTAATCTTGGCAACATTAAACGTTACCATCCATTTTTGTCCCCCTTCCACTACAGGGTTTCTGCTGTTGCCTTAGATATGTGTTCATTTGTTTTCTCGTGTTTGTTATAAAGTGTGGTATTGTCAGCAAATATGTCCATTCGGAGACAATTTTATCAGGTCATTTATGAATATCAAGAATAATAAAGGTCCAAGGATCGACCCATGAAGTACTTCTGCATTTATATCATATTGTTTTGACGTATGACCATCGAGAATAATGATCTAATTTTCCTGAGAAGACCATCATGTTATACTCTGTCAAAAGCCAGGCCTCTGCCCTTCCCTCTGCTGCCTTATCCAGTGCATGTTATGTTCAGAGATTACAGTTAGGATATTTGCCATAAAACGGGCTTACCTAAATTCATATTGATGGTTGGACAGAAGCTTTAGCAGCTGTAAGGTGATGGACTAGTGCTTGATTATTTATGGACTCAAATATGTTGGCAAAAAGAAGGAGGAGACTAATGGGGCGATAATTAATTAGGTCATTTCTTTCGCCAGAATTCTTGTAAGCTGGTACCACAAAAACGGTTTTCTAACAGTCAGGAAAGCAAGATTCGTTAAGGCATTTGTTGAAAAGTTTGGAGACAACTGGAGCAAATCTCAGCGGAGCATTTTTTTAATACTACAGTCAGGATGAGGTCAGATCCTCATGGTTTTGAGGTGTCTGGGGTTTTTTTGATATCATGTACTTGAGAATGAGTGGTTCTCAGATAATTTGGTGTGATTTCTGTCCACAAAGGAAAATCAGGGAGCGACTAGGTCAATGTAGTGTTTGAGGCAAACTAACGGGCAAGCATGTTAGCTTTCTTGGTTGCCATGCAAACAACCTCATGATTGCTGGGTGGAGAGGGAATTGTTATTTCCCATTATTTACTGTTGTAAATTTTCCAGAAGTCATGAGTCCCTAATTTCTACGCTTTAATGCTACAAAATCTATAAATCTTTACTTTCAAGCTTTTATCGCTGGTTGGAATGTCAAATGACCAATCGTAGGGCAATGAATATTGTTGACATTTTAGACAATGATAACAATTATTTTGACGTCACATTTGACGGGATGCGTGCACCAATATCTGAATAGTCTCCTCTCGAATCGGGTGCCTAATATGACAAACAATTAACTCATAACCCCTTCCTAAATGATTTGTGTGCTGAGAATGAATTTAGGTAAGCCCGTTCTATGGCAAATCGCTTGGGACGAGTCATGAAGCCATTTGATGTAAAAGCTAACAATAATGAAAACTGATTATTGCAAAGACAGGAAATGCCTATTGACTGTAGTCTTGAAAAAGCCAAGGCTGTAAGTAGAAGGAAAACAGTAAGAGGAAGAGAGTTCATTAACTTATGAAATAATGGCTAAGGTTCAAGTTCTGATCACGCCCCCCCCCCTTGAATGAATTACATGCGATGCTTTTAGAGCCAAGTTAATAAAAAGAACATCGGACTCTAAAACAGAAACGCCTTTATCAACTGTCGAAGAAGAGTTAAGCGATGAAAGACCTCAACTTTTGAGAAGAATGAAGCAGAGAATTCACTCTATTTTAACACAATTTTTCATCAATCGATTACCGGCAAACGCTCAAATGATATTAGCATCTGCTAAGGAAGAGTTGGCTGACCTAGCCGACAAAATCCTCAAAGTAACAACTACTGTAGCTCTAGTAAGTCGAGCACAATCCTCAACCAACCCTTTCCTTCCATCCACGAATGACAATGATGCTACAGACTTACGAGATTTAATAAAATAAATCAAAACAGATTCAGTAATAAATTGCAGAAATTGGATATAAGGCTGCATCAACAATTTTGACGAGATTACCAACCGATAACCTTCATCACAGTCGTTCAAATAGTAAAGACACAGCTTTTCAGCAAAATGACATTCGTTTGTGTTGTTTCCATTGTCGTTCAGAGGGAAAAGTTATTAATGCCAAACCCCCATTCATTCACAAAGCCTATTAATATATCAGGGAAATGATTAAGCCAGACAAGTAGGAGCAACTGACACTCCTGGCAATATCCGTATGTGTCGCATCTTTTATATTAAAGACTAGCGGGTAGCATTGCCCGGTGGTGGCATCCCTCCACCTCGCGTACAAATTAAAGTACTGTTAGATAGTATAGAGAAATGTAAAAAAGATATGATATATATGTGACACATTTGTCCTGGGCAATGCCGGATAGCCTTGCTAGTATATCTATTCATTGGCTTGTTTTCTCTACTTACACAAATGCAGTTGGCAGCATAGCACATAGCTTCTCTATATCTCATTCCCTATCACAGACAGTTACGTTTCCGACCCGTCTCCCAGATCAGCAAGATCAAGATGCCTCACTTCTAGATCTATTTCTGACCACAGTTCCCGATGATTGTGTAACAAATGCCCATAACCCACTGGGGAATGCTGATCATCCTGTGATAATGGTGGAAATCGCTTTAAATTCTTGACCCAAAACTGAAGAGCCATTGCTCAAAACGACAAGGTACAATAACAAGGCTGACTGGGAAACTATCAGCGATCTCATCAAAGATGCCCCATAGGGAAATATCTTTTCTCTTTCAGCAGAACGGTATGCAAACGAGACCACTGAATGGTTCACAGCAGCAATTGAAGCACATGTTTCCACACATAAGTTCTATAGCAAACCCCACTCTCCCCAATGGTTTTCTACTTGTGCAGCTGCCATTGCTCAAAAGCAGCATGCATACCACAGACATAAGTCCAGTACAAACAGACAAAAGTTTATAGAAGCTCGAAGTAATTGTAAGAAATAGCGACAGATAATAGACCAAAAAACACATCAAAGCACAGAAATTAGGAATTCGTGATTTCTGGAAAATCTACAACAGTGTAGTAATCAACAATCCCCCCCCCCACTATCTAACAATCATGGGGTTGTTTGCTCAGCAACCAAGAAGACTAATCTGCTTGCCCGTCGGTTTTCCTCAAACTCTACTTTGGACCCAGCAAACCACTCACTCCCTGATTTTCCTTTGCAGAAGGGAACCACACCAGATGATCTAAAAGTCACCCCTTTTCAAGTTCATGGTATCATAAAAAAAAATCTTGACACCTCAAAAGCACGTGGACCTGATCTCATCCCGGCTGTACTATTAAAAAAATGCACTGCTGAGGTTGCTCCAGTTCTCTCAAAACTCTTCAACAAATCTTTCTTCCTGACTGCTGGAAAACTGTTTCTGTCATACCAGTTTACAAGAATTCTGGCAAAAGAACAGATCCATTAAATTATTGCCCCATTAGCCTCCTCCCTCTTTTCACCAAAATATTTGTCCTTAATTAATCAAGCTCTAATCCACCACCGTATAGTTCCTAAACTACTGTCCGATCATCAATATGGATTTAGCCAAGCCCGTTCTACTGCAGATATCCTAAATAATCTGAATGTATATACCATCCACTAGATAATGCAGAGAAGGCGAGAGGAGGGCAGTAGCCTAGATATATCTAAGGCTTTTTTGACAGGGTATGGTACGATGGTCTTCTCATGAAAATCAGATCTAATGGTATTACTGGATGAATACTTATAATTAAATCCTTCTTATATAAGATAAGAGAAGAATCCCGGTTGCCCTCGATGGTCGTACATCAAAACAATATGATATAAATGCCGGTGTACCTCAGGAGTCGATCCTTGGACCTTTAATGTTCCTGATATTCATAAATGACCTCCCTGATAAATGGATAACAGAGGGGAAAACGAATGAACACATATCCAAGGTAATAGTGGAAACCCCAGAGAAAGACCTCCAGTTTGTAGCAGAATAGGGACAAAAATAAATGGTAACATTTAAAGCTTGTTTCCTTTAATAACTACAAGAAACCTTCTCAACCACTAGTAGCTATGACTAAAGACACATTACCTGAAAGTACTTCATTCAAACTTCTTGGCTTAACGTTCACAGGGAACACGAGTTGGGACAGATACATCGAGGGCATTGCCAAGGCTGCTGCAAAGAAGGAGGGCTCTTTTTACCATGCTAGAAAGTTACTTAGGCCCGAAAGTATCCTGTACTTCTATAAGGCTACCATTCGCCCGTGTATGGAGTATTTTATTGAATTAATTTGGAATCATTTTTGAGATGAGTAAATTTGTATAATTTATTTTTATTTGTCGACTATTATACTCATCTTCCTGTTGTTTCACAATGTTTTGGCCAATTATTTCTTTGGCCGGCTTTGGGTGGGATTGAAACAGCTACCTTCAGATAATGCTCCCCTGGAATCATAGATATTCCACGCCTCTGTCCACTACACCACAGGCCTCAAAGAGTTATCAAGGTTGGATTTTTTGATCTTGCAAATCCACCCCCCTCTTCCAATTGTCGGGTCCATACCGATTGGTATATTATCGGATTAGTGTGGAATATTTTTCGAGATGAATAAATTGTATAATTTTTTTATTCAATTATTTGGACTTTTATCATCATCTTCCAGTTGTTGTTAAAACAACGTTTCGGACAATTATTCCTCTGGTCTTCGTCAGGTGATTAACTGCGACGGGATAAGAATGTTGAATCCATAGTTGTGGTCTCCACACGGTTTGGTCAACTAATTCTTTGACTGGTTTTGGGTGGGATTGAAACCGCTACCTTCAGACAATGCTCACCTGAAATACTCCATACAATTAAATGTATAGAGTATTGTTGTCACATTTGGGCTGGTGCATCTGCTACTAATTTCTCACTTCTGGACAGGATTCAAAAGACAGTCGCCAACCTAATAGGTCCCGAACTGTCAGCTAGGCTTCTGCCTTTGTCCCATCGATTGCATACTTCTGCCGGTTTTACAAGTATTTTAATGCTAGATGCTCTGACGAACTACAAGCCCTTGTACCCCCTCCACGTAAATACCCTCGCCAAACAGCAAAATCCCACCCCTACACAGTAGAGATACCCAGATGGCAGAAAGCCGCCTACTCTAATAGTTTCTTACCCAGAACTGCTAGACTTTGGAATTCCCTTCCAGGTTCCTGTTTCCTCGACTGTATTGACATGCAGAAGTTCAAGTGTAATGTGAATAGACATCTTGCTGCTCAACTCCCTACATAGTATCCATGTAAATTATGTCCCAATGTCCCAGATAGTAGTCCCCTGACATCAGTGACACTGTGCCTTGTTTGGAGTTAAAAAAAAAAAAAAAAAAAAAAAAAAAAAAAAGATTTTCTAAAATATATATTGTAGAAGCAAATAAACACAGATAACGGGAGTAGGGTTGAGGAGGGTTTATTCAACACGTGCGTACAGGTCGCGCCATATTTTTCGAAAAGTCCCGTTTACACCGTCGCCGGTAGGGAAGTTAACTCTGTTGTGAAGAGTGTTCAAGGGACAGAACTGGGTAGAGTTAACATATATAATTAGTCATCTACAAGCTGAAATCAGGATCGAGACGTGACCATCTAATTGACACTCGTCGGTGGATCTAACCATTCTGCTGCCAGTCACTTGCTGCAAGTAGATAAAATCTCGATGCTTATATAAACGCTATCAACTGAAATTTCAACCCAAGAAAAGACAGCATTTTTTTTTTTTTTTTTTTTTTTTTTTTTTTTTTTTTTTACAAAGGAGTCACCACTTATCAAGGCCCAGAAGCCACTCGAGGATAAGGATTAATGAGTGTACAAGAATCAATGGGAAAATATTGTAGTAATCGTTAGTGGAAATTTGGTAAATTGAATTCCTTAAGAGGACGGCTCATCAAGAACTTGCTCATGTTGGGTTTGAAGACGACCATATCGTAGTCAGTCGGAAAGCAAGCAAGCTAAACAAAGATCTACATGCATGCAGTTCTAAGACAGAAGCTTTGTTCATGCAATCTACATTAAGATTAAGGCACAGATAAAGAGTGAGGAAGATTATTGATAGTGGTTTCAGCTAGATGAGTGTTTTTTGTGAAAGTCAGGCCAAGGAAGACCATAGATTAGAGCTGAGACATGAAAATGATGCCAACGCAGAGACAGGCTTGCAACGTCTCTTCTGTGAGAAAGCGGTTTCAGGGAATAGAAAAAGGCATCCCCCACTAAGCTACAAAGTCTATTTTGAACTGTCAAGATAAGCTGCTTCTAATAGCTCCTGTCCAGATGTGGCAACAATACTCCATTCTTGGACATACTTGATTCTTATACAGGTAGAGAATTGCATCAGTAGTGAGATATCTACCAGAGCATGTAGATCAGAAAGAGAGTTGGGCCGAGGATAGACCTCTGAGAGACTCCAGCATTAATACTGTGAGCTTCTGATTTCTGCCTATTAACCAACCACTACTCTTATGAACCTATCAGAGAAATGATTTAATAATTGAAAATACATTTCCAACTATACTGTATATGGAGATTTTGTAGAGTAGACTTTTATGTCATACCTTATCAAAGGCCATAGATATGTCAAGAGCAATTGCCCTAGAAAGGAAGCGTTTGTTGAGAGATTCGCTAATCCTATGAGATATAACCGTTAACTGTAGATCTAGCAGAACGGAAACCATATTGCATGTCACTGAGATTATTATTATTTTTGCCGAGGTGATTGACTATTTAGCACAAATTCCAGCAACTTACTCATGACACACAGGAGACTGATTGAGAAGATGCAGATCACCTGAATTTTCAAATACAAAGCATACTGGTGAGGTTTTCCAAGGGTGTTGGGAAGCAATTCTCATTAACACAATGCTTAAACAGCTTTGTAAGTATGGGAGCTAGTTCTGGTTGAAGCTTTTTCAGCACTATATTTTACTGGAATTAAGGTTTTTGATTAGTTTAGCAACATCACGTACATATTTGTATGTTACATAGCAGGTTTTCAGACACAGGAGAAAATATGGGGACATGGCGGCCCTGATCGCATAGGGTGGAATTAGCTGCAAAGAGTTTGGCTTTGTCCGATACTAATAAAACTATCTCAGGCCCATTGATGACGGTTGGGATAGAGCACACGCTTCTATTCAGGACCCTGTTTGTTATTTGACTAAACTGGTGAGAACCAAGCTGCTGCTCAGCTACTTTGGGCTTGACGGACTGAGCATAACTCTCTCGTGTTCTTTTTTACAGTGGTTGCTGGCAGTCCTGAAGGCGGCTTTAGTCTCAGAACATTTATTATGGTGAAAGCAAAAGAAAAGTGACTTCTGTGCGCAATGGCAGCAGCACATTCTGAAAAGAATGATGGTTGGCAGTTAGGTTTTTGCTGGAATTTTTTTTTGGAGGGGATGAAGCGGTCTATACTTATATATTATATACATTTGCAAAAAAAAAAAAAAAAAAAAAAAATTTATATATATATATATATATATATATATATATATATATATATACTTACAATGAAAGTTTATAAAGGTTATCAAAATTGCCACAATTAATTAAGCTCAATAAAAATGGATTTACACATTTAAAGCATATATATTGACACTAAACATTCCAAAGCTACAGAAGTGTTTATTTAAATCAAATATATCAATGCGGTGGATAAGGATACAATACCTAAAAGTACTTCATTCAAACTCCTAGGCTTAACGTTCACGGGCAACACGAATTGGAACAAATACATTGATGACATTGCCACGACTGCTGCAATGAAGGTGGGATCTCTCTATTGTGCTAGAAAATAACACCTGAGAGTGTTCTGTATCTCTACAGCGCCATTATTCACTCATGTAAGCAAACTGACCTCTGTCCCATTGTCGAAATGTGACATCTGTTTTACAAGTAATTTAAACGAATGTGCTCTGATGAACTCAAAGCACTTGTGCTTCTGACAAACCCATCAAGCAGCACAATCCCACCGCTACACTGTAGAGATTTTTAGATGCTGTAAAACCTACTCAAATAGTTCTTTCCCTTGCACTGCTTGACCTTGGAATTTTTTCAAAGGTCTCTGCTTCCCTGACTGTACCTGAATTTGAAGTCACAATAAATTTAATGAAATAAATATTTTAGAAAGAAATGACAAAGCAAAAATATTCATTGTCCATGATATTAAATCAAAATGCACGATTAACAAAAATATGGTTTTGTCTGAGAAAGTTGTAATTAAAAATCGATCATTTGCATTTATGACAGAGTTGATGTTGGAGAACATAAACCAGAGCTTACTTGATCCAATGGGTTGCCAGTAGAGAAGACAGTCTGAAAGAGGGGGAGATCTGTGGAGAAGACAAACCGGTACATCCAAAATCCATTTGTAAATGAATTATAAAAAATGACAAGGATTTTTTATATTAAAAATCTAATTTTATTCAAAGGGAAGCAACTCTTGTACTGACAGGGACTAAATAGATGTTATCCTACTTATACTGTTCCTATTTACAATGCCTCCCCATGGGACAGAGTTAGACACCAGGGTCGTTTTTTAATGTGGAGAAAACTGTTAGCAAACAGTTTGATTCAGATAATGATACAATCTTTCTCATTTGAAGATGTTTTTGTTAACATTGATTTCATACAGGAGAGAGAAAAAAAAATTAATAATCCAATGAAACTATTTTCACAAAAAATGTGTCTTGTATTATCGACTTCACATATTTGACAGGTTAACCATTAGTACTGAGCGCTTTTATATCATCTAAAAAAGGTTCCAACAGAAACCAAACAGGCAACCTCGGTTCATTCGAATATATTGCTGATGTAGCTAATAGGAATCACGATTTAAATATTTAACAGAATAAATGTCAGAGATGCACATCCGCATTTTAAACTGCCTGCAAATGGATTCTTAAAAACACAAAAGAACTATATTTCATCTGTTAAAATCAGAATTCCTGAGCACAAGATTAGTTTTCCAAAGTTTTAGAAAATAACAAACACGTATCAAATAGATAGATCTATTTTAAGCAATATTAAAAGCTTTCAGTGTGTTTATACCTTCTAAAGGCAATTCCAACAGAAACGAAATAGCCGGCCATAGTTCATCCGAGTGTGCTACTGCCATAAGACGTAGCAATCAAGATTTTAATCTTTATCGATGGAACAGAGGTTCTAAATCACAATCCACCTTTAAAATAATTAAAAATCAAAAAGTTATCCTCCTACACCGTACAGCACTCACTGACTATCACATCAGGGGAACCCTAGTAGCCATTACTGACCTGACATTTGGCACTATTACCAGTCAATCGTTACAGCATGAAACAGAAGGAAGGGGGTGATTGACAGCCTTTTTCTCTTAATGGTAAAAGCAGAGGGTTTTTTTTTTGGTTTTTTTTAATTGACCTTAGTGACAATATCAACATAAGACTTTCTGGCCATAACTCTATATAAATATTTGGTTCGCGTTTAAAAAAAACCTTTTGCATTCCTCGCGCCACATGATGACTGCCTGCTTAGGGAAGATACTCCAACATATATGAGTTGCCTTCAATAAGTTTACAGACTTTTTTTGCAAAGGCATTTACAATTGTCGTAGACTCTTGAAAATTCAGTATGTTACTGCTATGCATCTTATGAGATGACTGGCCAGTTTTTATGATTTCACATTCAAATGAACAACTACAGCAGGAATTGGAATACTCACTACTAAAGCCTGATTGTCACAGCTGGTGAATTTAAAAAATGCAATCTGTATGTGAGGACACTTTAGAAGAACGATATACAATAGAATGATTTTAAACTTGGAAAAAAATGCAGCAGTAAGTGCACAGTTTGATGTCAGTGCGGGAACTGTATACACAATTATTTGTGAGAAACTGAAGATTAGGAAGATTTATACAAAGTTTGTCCCCAAGATACTCAGAGATCAGAAAGAAATACATCATGACGAAGATGGACATCAAGAGAGTTCCTCACTCTCCCTATAGTTCATACCTTGCTCCCCACGACGTTTTTTTGATTCCCTAAACATAAGGAAAACCTTAGAGGTTATTGTTATGAGATAATTGAGGAGATGAAAGAGGTTGTGACGAAGGTCATTGATATACTCACCCAAGAGGACTTCCATGAGTTGTTGGAACGATACAAGTGCATTGAAGCTGGAGGAGATTACTTTGAAGGAAATTAGTTTTACGTGCGGACCATCGATAAAAGTACTGATATGAAAAAAGTCTGGAAACATTTGATGGGCTTGTATGTTGCTACACAAACAGATAAAATATTTCTATTTTTATGTAGTTATCTAAACTAGGTGTAACGTTATCTAAACTAGGTGTAACGTTATCTAAACTAGGTGTAACGTTATCTAAACTAGGTGTAATGCCTCAAATGTGTGCAGTGAAACTAAGATTATAAAGCATGAAACAAAACAAAACAAAAAAACACACACACACACACAAAAAATTGAACAATTAAATTAGTTACATCTTTTGAAATTTTTTTTTTTTTTTCATAAAGTAAAATATGAATATTTTTAGAAAACCTGAATCATGCTGTATAATTTTTTATTAAATGAAAAACAATTTTTTTTTTTTTAATTTCCTTATTAAGACTTATTTAAAAAAAAAAAGAAAAAAAAATTTTTTTTTATTACTTTGACAGTTGTATCAAAGCCAGATTCGATGTATTTTGCAGGGTTGGCATGAAAATTGAAGTTGGTGATGTCTTTTGAAAACATTTTCAATTAAAACAAAAAACAAAATAAAAATAAAAAATCGAGAAATTGATAAAAAAAATTGTTTATTTGAAAGTTGCTTTATTTATAAAATAATGTTTGAATCATTTGTTTTTGTTGGCATTGAATAACAAAAGGAAATGTTTTGGAGGTAAAACTTGAAAAAGACATTAAAAAACATGGCTACAAAATAAGATAAAGTTTTCCTCACTCCAAGTTAAAAAAAAAAAAAAAACAGCAATTACAAAATGTACACATTCAGTTTGTGTGTTGGGAGGTGGCGGAGGGGGGGGGGGCAAGTGGTCGTCGGCTAGAATTGGATTGAAAGTTTTTGTTTGCTTTTCTTCAAAAAAGGCAATTACAGAAACTTAAAATACTGAATTCTTTTTTTACTACTATCAAACAAGTTAGGGAATATTTAGAGGGGGGGCAGGTTGGAGTAGTCTTTCTTTTTTGGAAATGGACATGGAAAGAAAGTTTCCGAGTTTTTTAAAATTGTTTTTACTGATGTTCACCTCAATATGCTTGCAGATACTTTGGCCTTCAACGATTTCATAAACGAACAATGTACTTTGCACGTCGATATTTTAGTGTGTGTGTGTGTGATCACTTGTACACGACAACTATACATTTGTAAATTCAAAGTTATGAAATTTAGGAAGAAAAAAAAAATTCCATCATAAATGCATTTTCATTTTCACACAGAATTTTGTTTTCTGTGCAAATACTTTGAAATTTTTATTAGTGAAGAAAGCAAATATCGAGATTTAAATTTTAAACATGAAAATAATAAAACAAAAACACGTGTATATGAAACTTGTTTGTCAGAGTAGAATTTCAAATTGAAAGAAAAAAAAAATTTCAGAATTAAAAGAAATTTAAACAAAATTCTGATGCTTAGTCATAATACAGATCATTGGATAGGGAGGAGGAGGGGGGTGATGCGAGACGTTAACTGCGTGCCCTGTTGGGGAGTAGGAAGAGAATATCAAAAAACAGTAAAATTTGTCTTTGTAAATCAGAAGGTTCGTAAAGGGAAGGTGGGGGGCACATTTATTCTTCTTTTATCCCCAATATTTTCTTACAATCTTTTGAAACGAAACACGTGCACATGAATGTATTCGTATCGGAATTGAAGTTCATACTGATTTGGTAAAGGAAAAATAAGTCCAGGGAGAGTGGAAGGAGGGTGGATTTGTGACATAAGTGCCCGACTTTTCAAGAGGAGCCAGGAGAGATTTCACTATTGGTTGATGTGGTTACCCACAACATTTAGAGTAGCATAAACACAGATGCTCAGACCACAAAATACTGTAGGAGTAGTTTTAGTTTAAAAAGTATATGAGTGTAATTGCTGACGTGTACATATATATTTGTATTTTTAGTATTGGACATTTCCACATTTTTTTTTTTTCAAGTCTCATGAAAATGCAGTAAATATGGTGTGGTTTTCACACGTAAATGTCAACTTTGTATACCTAGTAGAATGCCCTTAAGAAAAATTTTATTGCAAAAAAAAAAAAAAAAAAAAAATGATTTGAGATTCAATTACATAACTGAATATATTGACAAAATGAAAAAAAAAAATCAAATTCCAAAAATCATGTAAATCAGATATTTTTATAAAGAAAGTCATTAAGCAATTAATGGGTATTCATGCTATTATAACAAATTTTGCAAGTTTCTTTGTTTCTGGACTTTGCTTTTAAAATGGCAGATAAGACAGCCTCTTTAGTTACTTTTGGTCAATTGACATGATTTTTGCATATATTTTCGTTTTCTTAATAAAGTGGGAATTCTGGACAAGAACCAATGTTTTCTTTACAAGTAATCTTACATTTGTAAATATTTAAATCTTTGAAATGCATTTTTTTTTTAATTCAATTTTAAAAAAATTCTGCTTAACGTTCTGCACACAGCTTAAATGAATGAACCAAATCTCAAAAAGGAAATAAAACATAAAAAAATAAATTTTGTTCAAGAAAATACAACATAACAAACGAACTATATCATAAAAAGCCCCCCACCCAAATTTTTTTCATCAACTTTTATTAACTGACAAGTTGAAGAAAAATTCTAATGTTAAACATTTACTTTTCTTTTATTTAAGATTGAATTCATCATTTTACATGAAGGCGCCATTTTGAATTGGAGAAAGAAACTAAACAAAATCCCTTCATGATTCTGTTTGTTACTGAACATTTTTTAGAATCAAATTTCAATTGAATTCACTTTTTTTAGTTGATTTTTAAAAAAAGCCTGCTTTTATTAAAGAAAAATTGATTTCATAGAGAAACAGCATCTTAAACTCAAAATTTAAACATAAGAAAAAAAAAAGTTTTTATTTTTTTTTTCTCTCAAAGAAATGTCTGAAAAAAAAAAAAAAAAAAAAAAAAAAAAAAAAAAAAATTAAACTTCAGTTTTCCAAATTCTGCAATTGAAATAATGATAAAAAAATTCTAGTAAAATGGTTTTAACCAAAATATTTTCTCAGATTGGAACAATAAATTGATTTACAGAAATTTGGAAAATTAAAAAAAATTTATATCACAGTTTGGTTTCATTTTTGTAAAGTTGAAATTCTATTTGACCCAAGAAGGAAAGTATTTTCATATTCTCAGAAAAGATGATCAAAGTTTATCTCAGAAGCAAAACTCTTAAGCATGTTGCATTAAAGAGAAGAATTCTTTAGTTTTTTTTTTTACAGATGCAACAAGAAATGTTAAATTGAGATTTCAACTTTTTATTTCTATTTATCTCAGGTTTTGGATACTTTCAGAGCTATTTTCAAGGCTTTGGAATCAAAATGAACTGTACATCATTAACAATACAGAATTCCTTGAAAATAGTGAAATAAGAGAAGTGGACATTGAAAGATCAGATGAAAAAAATTTTACTATAACTTAAAAAACATTTGCAGACATTTCTTTAAAAAGAAAAAAAAAAATCCTTTCTGTAAGAAAGAAATTCTTTTAAATAAGGAGAAAAAGGTCTGAGGAGGGAGGGAGTTCTTTACTAAACAAAAACATTAATAATTATAGAGAAGGGATTGATTGCAAACAAAAAAGAATTTTGTTTGTTTTCCTCATATATTTTGTTTTTAAAGTGAAAATTTGCCTTTTTTCCAAGAAGGACGACGAGGTAGGAAATTGCAGAAGAAACCAAAATGGCTGAAAGGAATCAAAGACGATGAAACATTTGGGGAACGGAGGATCAAGAACTGGTGTGTCCATTGGAACGGTAGGATATGACAAGGGAGAGGTATTCGACAAGTTTCAAATTTGTTTTCTGATCACTGTATCGGTTGATTAATGAGAGTGATCACGTCAAACAACAGATGAATCACCATCTTCAGAGCTGAAAGCAAATGAAAACTCAGATTTAATACAATTTGAAAATTTGATTTTCGAAAAACAATTTTGTTAAAAAATCATCGTTTGTGATCTGATAGATTTTTTTACATAACGTTTTAGTTATTGTCCAAAATTCACTTTATATTAAAAACAAAAATAATTGTTTGTTTTTTTTTTAAACTACTTGATCAATTTATGTAATTTTTGGAATATGATTTTTTTGGTTTCAGCATAGGTCTATACACAATACATATTTATTTTTGTTTAAATTTAGGGGGAATTCTGGACAAGAACCAATTGTTTTGTTGGTGTTCACTTAAAGTAGATCTCATAAATCTTTAAAAATGTGTTGATTTTTCGTTGGAAACTTTTTACTTAGAAGTCACCACTTATCAAGACCCGAAGGCCACTTGAGGATAACGGTTAATGAATGTAAGGTGGTATAGTGTATATTAATGGCATAAATCGAGTAGAATTTAATTTTTCAAACTCTTGAATTATTTGGTTGCCCATAGATTACATCCTATTTAAACATTCATAAGCAAAGAAAAATATTTGGATTTTTTTTCCTTTTTTTTTTTAAGTAAAACTTATCTTGCATAATTTTTTGTTTTAAGAAAAATTTACTCCGGTATTTGTTTTTAGAGATATTTGTTTTTGCTCTGTCGATATTGGTGTCGAGTTGGGAGTTTTTATGACATATTTTTTTTGTTTTGTTTAGCAAGTTTTATGTTGATTTGTTTTGCTTTACAGTTAGATTTACCTCATATGGTAAGAGTAAGAAATCGATAAAAAAAAAAAGTCACGACTCTTCAGGGCAATGCCAGGTTACCCTGCTAGACTCCAATAAGTTTTTTCAAATACAATTCTGAAGTGCATAATCTATAATATTCCTTTGTATTTGTCCATTCTACTTTTCCTTGGAAACTACTGAGCCAATTTGATTGAAATTTTGTATGGACCTTTGTCATAAGATGCCACAAACTAAATATTATGCTGTTTGATGAACAGTTAAAGCTAATCGTATTTAATGCAGCCACAACGTTTATTCTAACAGCCATGAAGCACAAATTGCCCCTTTTCATAGTTTTAACATGACAAAAAGTTTCTTAGTATAAATTGGAAAAAAATAAAAGTTTGTACCTTTATTTTGCACAATGTCAAACTTGGTCTTAAAAACTCCCAACTCGACACCAATATTAACGGAGTATAGGGAGAATGGTCAACAAGTGATTGAAAAAAATATGTACATAGGTTTTAGAAATTCACTAACGGCATTAAACACCTTGAAAATGGATAAGGTAAAGAAGGCCACAAAGATTTAAAAGTAACTTTAAACAAGACAGACATTGTTATAGAAATGTCCGTTTAAATGATGTCTGACCAAATTGTAAAAAGGGAAAAACGCTTGTTAAATGTTTCAGAGAGTCACTATTTTCTGAACAAAAGTGTATATGGTGACAGTGTTTTGGCAGGGACTTTCAGAAAAAGGAAAATATAAATTTGTTTTTACCGATCCTTGCTGTTTCCCTGGGAACTGAATTCCACCTGTGGACTTCCAGATGGACTAGTCCCACTATTTCCATTGTTGACCGAGGCACCACTGGTGGCACCACTATTGTTGCTGCTGCTGTTGCCACCCCCTCCTCCTCCTCCTCCACTCATCTTTCGTGAAGTGCTAGTTATCGCAGACACTGTGGGAGAAACTGTGGCTGTAGGCACTGGCAGGTGATCGTCGGTATCAGACTCCGCAGGAATATTGGAATTATCTTTGTTGGAAGATTTGAAAGAATTCTTCAAAAAGGAAAAACCCCAAGGAAGACCTACAAAACAAGAATAATAAAAAGAAAATGAAAACATAATTTTATAATTTTATGATTTATATATTTTTGTATTTTCTCAGTGGTAATGGAAATTTGTAGATATAAGCGCATATTACGCATCATTAGGCTCCTCTGTAATATTTAATATGGAATTAATGTTTTGGTATTTTCTTTATCATAAGTTTTGATGGGATTATTATATTTACAATTTATTACTCTTTCAGTCTTGCAACTATGAGCTAAGCTAATGTAGTATCTTGTTTTTTCCTTAGTTTTATAATTTATTGTATTATTTTATATTAATATCAACAAACTACAACTGATTCAAACTGTTCAACAAGAACTGTAGGTATATCCTTAAGCAGGATAACTATATTTTACAAAATAATAAAATTATAAACATTTTTGTATTAGAGTGTATAAAAACCCCATGGGACTAACCATTTTTGGAACACCCAGGTGACTAACGCAGGGTTAAACAACTTACAGATTAAATGGTTGTGTAGAAGCAGTTCGATGCGTAATGATTAAAAATCTGTAATCGTCAAACTTTGATAAGAAACACTCGTCTAGCTGAAAACACTATCAATAATTCCCTCACACTTTATCTGTGCCTTATCTAAACGTAGATTCCATGAAAAAAGCTTCCGTTCCCCTGATTTCCAGCTGACTGCAATCTGGTTGTCTTCAAGTCCAACGTAAACAAGTTCTTGATGAGCTGTTCACCTTAGTTAACAAATTTACCTAATTTCTATTACTAACAATTACTATATTGTTCAATTAACTACTGTACACTATTAACCCTTATCCTCGAATGATCTCTGCGCCATGATAAATGGTGAAGCCTATGTAAAAAAAATCGAATCGTGTTTTTGTTTATCTCTTTATGTGTCATGTGGCAAGGGCGATAACTCTGCCTTCTTCGGTCCAAGGGAAATAATTGTTATTTATTTATTTTCTTTTTAATTGATACCTAACAATAAGTTATTAGCCACCCTCTTCACCAAACACACCTGATGGGGGAACCGCGTTAGTTGCCAATGACCGATAACGCAGCGGAGATCACGGGTTTCTAACATGAAACTAAAACTGTCCTAGGGTGTCCAGTCATCCCAGCTGTAGGTATGATTTTATGATTTATATATTTTTATATTTTTCCAGTGAGAATGAAAATGTGTAAATATAAGCGCATATTATGTATCATTAGGCTACTCTGTAATATTTAATATGGAATTGGTATGTTTTGGTATTTTCTTTAAGTTTTGAATAAGATTTAAATCTGATAAATTGTTCAATTATGTATTATTGTTATAAAGTTTGATTTGAAAAGCAGGAGGTGACGATGGTCACGTGGTTAACATAAACCGACCACCTGGCTGTTCCAAATTCGAATCCAGTTCATTCCACAAAATCGCTTTCACTTATGTTGGCAACCTTCATATGGTCCTTTCCCTAGGTACAAGAGGTACTTCTAGAAAGAATTCTGATTATAAAAGTATTGGGAAAACCACTGCCAACAATAGAATCTTTGGATTCATAAGATGATTTGGAAAACAAACGCTGAAGCTGTTTATACTCACCAGATTCTTTTATTTTTGTGTAACTTGAATGTGACGCCACTTCAGATGGTCGCATACAATCTCTCTCATTTTCTCTAAATAAAAAAAAAAATTTAATTTGAAAGAATTGCGAATTTCATTGTCAAAGACATCAAATTTCCTTTAAGTGACAAACAGACAAAAATACTAAAACAAATGATTAAAATTTAAAAAAAAAATTTTTTTTTTTCTCGCTTTAGTAACTGATTTAATCAAATTAAAATTAAAAAATTTCTTGCTTACCCTGTCGTCATGTGCTTCTGCGTTGACATTGACTGAGGGATCAACATTGAAAGGGATTCAAGGGATTCTGGATCGGAGACAGCTAAATTGCTAGAGTCATTCAGACAATTATTCACGGCTGAATGTAAATTCGTTGGATTTTCGTCATGGGACATCACACCTGATTTGTTTTTTTTTTTTTTTTTTTTTTTTTTTTAAGAAAAAAAAAAATTAAGTGCTGCATTATAAGTGATTAAAAAAGAAAATAAATTTTTTTAAAAAATGTATTTTCAGTAAAAACAGTAATTACATACTTACGTTCCAAATTACTAAAAATTGCAAATATTAAAAAATTGTGAACAGAAGATCTGCTAGAACAACGTTTTTTATATTTATAAAAAAAAAAAAAAAAAATTAATATCGATCCACCATTTTTTGATTGGAAATAGCAAAGTTTAAGTGAAAGCAAGGGAGATAAGTCAGTTTGTTATGTGGATTAAACTGCATCATTCAATAGATTTTATTTTGTTGTAATTATTTTTCCACTCAACCATTATTCATATATTAAAATAATTTTACGAATTTCAACATTCAATGCAATTACCTGATAGTTTTTTTAACTTAAAATTTATTTTTGGATATCCATTTATAATAACACAAGAACTAAAGTGTGCAGAATCCAACTGGTGACCGTTGCATACACTTGGGTGAGAGAGTGTGGGGGTAGAACAATTATAGAAAAAAAAAAACCGGACGTAATGAAGTATATCCAATCGTACATAATTAGTTTTGGAGAAGGGGGGGGATTGCAACACATTTAAAAATTAATTGCATCATTTATTTAAAATTCATAAATAATCAAAACTAAGTTAAAATCAAAACTAAGTGGGGGAAAAAATGTTATTTAAAAACAAAGAGAAGATAACTCAGATTTACTAATAGAACTTGAAAGTAATACAAACTTCAGGTTGATTAGATTGTTTTTAATTTAAGGTTATTTTACGCTAAGAGATAAATTGTGGAAGGTGTTCAAAATTTTTTTTTTTATGGATTACTTTTTTAAAGATTTTTTTTTTTTTTTAATGTGCTTATATCACTACTAGCATACCGCCTGAAGTTGCCCGGTCGTAATTTAGAAAAGATAAATTGTATGCAGATTTCGTATTTATAGAGCCAATTCTCTAATGATTAATATATTGTACCCAATATGTAATAGTAGTGATTTAAAAAGTTTTAAAAAATATTTTAAATATAACTTGGATTTTATCAGCTAGAATCGAAATCAAAACAACTCTCCAGTTTTATTTGTTACTATCGGAGCCAAGTCGATATGCATAGCAAAACTTTAAAAATTAATGTAGTTAAACGTATGTTTATTTGCGCATACGTAGAAGATACGTTTAGTCCTTATGTCTGTTCCAAGTTCCAATTTTTACCCCTCAGCAGCTATTTTTATGGCCAGTTGGAAGCATCAAATGAATTATGAGCGAAACGTAAACTTTTGTGGTGCAAACAACGAGGTAAAAATTTCTTATAACAACGGAATTGTTCGGATTTATTTTTCAATTTCGAGAATGGCAGAGAAACGATCAAAGGGAAATCACCAATCATGTATATTACAGTGGACATTTAAGAGTTATTGCCCTTGCATGATTTTAATTTTTATAATCAACTATTACAATCTTTTTGGCCAAGATCAAAGTGTAGTATCTGTTCTTCAGATGCCGCACTTCCATTTCTTGTTCTCTTTCGGTGGAGGAGAAGTCCTTCACGACTGAAACAATTTTTATTTTTGTACCTTTTCTCCACGTTAAAAAACGACCCTGGTGTCTAACTTTCCCGTGGGGAGGCATTGTAAATAGGTAAAATCTTTCACCTAGATAGGCTACATTTTATTGAAAAATGTGAAAACTGTCATTCCAATTCTGCTGCCATCTGTTTCAGAGGGGGAATGCGTGAATTACAAGGTAAAGTTCTTGTCCAGAATTCTCCCTATGTGACAAAATAAAAAGAACGTGTGATTGTGACAAAACAAAAACCATATTCCTAAACTCCTGTAAATTGATCAAGTAGTTTTATTTTTCATAAAGAAAATCATTTTTAAATGATTAATAGGAATTCGTAGGCATTACAACTCTAGTATGAATTATTGTTGAGTTCTCAACTATTTTGAGGAATTTTTTTTTTTTTTTAATGACAGGCAAGACTATCACTCTTCAGATAGTCATAAAATTTGGTTTATTTAAAAATAAAATTAATTGATCAATTTACATGATTTTTGGAATATACTTTCGCTTTGTCACAGGTACATACATCATACAGATTGTTTTACTTTTAATATAGGGAGGATTCTGGACAAGCACCAACCAACAAATACATAGTAAATGCAAAAGTGCGGAAAATCTGAGAAAAACATCAAATCATCAAGCAGTAAAATTCTAGCCATTTACAATTAAAGTCTCCACATGCCAGAAAGCCCCTTACGTTTCAAGTAGAAAGATGTTTGAGGTGGAGAGAGAGAAAAAAAAAAAAAGAGGCAGTACAAGGTCTAGTTCTGAGGTAGGGGTGGGGTTGAGCTGGAGAAAGTTCTTTGAGAAGCTAAAATTCACAAGTGATCCACAGTGTCAAATATTTCAAATGATTTTAATCGCATTCAAAATGTCCTATGTAGACTTCAACAGATTAGAGAAAAAAATATAGCAAAGTCTCTCTTTACATGAAACGTGACAGTAAAAATATGAAAGATGGTTTTCAGTTATTTTATTTACCTTCTTTCTAGAAGGTTAGACACAAGGTCAAGTGTAGAGGTTGATGAAAACGCATCTGTAGAACGAAACGGATTTGAACTTGGCACACCCAGGTTTTCATTTTGTGTTATCAATCACTTAACGTCACAGGATCCCTCGGTGTGAGACGAATGTAACCAAGATATCAGGGTAAACCAAAAGACTGTGCATAGTATCGTGCTGTCAAATATCGATTCTCACATCAAAACTGTTCAATATATTGAGCACCGAGAAAACTCAAAGATTCGTATAGGAACCAATCATTTGCAATCAGTCACGGTTTTTCTTCTCATCTTTGCAGCGGACACTCATGAAAATTTTTATATCTTTAGAAAATAACCAAAATAAATTCTAAGATTAATTTTAAAAATAATTTTTTTTATATAGTAATGAATTACCATTCATAAAGGCCTAAAGCCACTCAAGTATAAAGGTAAATGAGATTATCAACTGGATGACAAAACATGACTACTTAAGATGACAGCTCGACAAGTATTTGTTGGCATCAAACTTGAAGAAATCAGATTGTGGTCTATAGGGAAGCAGTCCATAAATAGAAAACTGTTAGAAAGAAACTGTCCATGGTGAAATTGTAAACATAAAAATTGAGATTTTTAGACAGGAAAAAACGCTAAAAAATTTTTAATTTAATTTTATGTAAGTATAAAAAAAATGTTAATTAAATTTTATGTAAGTATAAAAAAAATGTTAATTTAATTTTATGTAAGTATAAAAAAAATGTTAATTTAATTTTATGTAAGTATAAAAAAAATGTTAATTTAATTTTATTTAAGTATAAAAAAATGTTAATTTAATTTTATTTAAGTATAAAAAAATGTTAATTTAATTTTATTTAAGTATAAAAAAATGTTAATTTTATTTTATTTAAGTATAAAAAAATGTTAATTTAATTTTATGTAAGTATAAAAAAATTTTAATTTAATTTTATGTAAGTATAAAAAAATGTTAATTTAATTTTATTTAAGTATAAAAAATGTTAATTTAATTTTATGTAAGTATAAAAAAATGTTAATTTAATTTTATGTAAGTACAAAAAAATGTTAATTTTATGTAAGTATAAAAAAAATGTTAATTTTATTTTATGTAAGTATAAAAAAATGTTAATTTTATGTAAGTATAAAAAAATTTTAATTTAATTTTATGTAAGTATAAAAATTTTTTAATTTAATTTTATGCAAGTATAAAAAAATGTTAATTTTATGCAAGTATAAAAAAATGTTAATTTTATGCAAGTATAAAAAAATGTTAATTTTATGCAAGTATAAAAAAATGTTAATTTTATGCAAGTATAAAAAAATGTTAATTTTATGCAAGTATAAAAAAATGTTAATTTTATGCAAGTATAAAAAAATGTTAATTTTATGCAAGTATAAAAAAATGTTAATTTTATGCAAGTATAAAAAAATGTTAATTTTATGCAAGTATAAAAAAATGTTAATTTTATGCAAGTATAAAAAAATGTTAATTTTATGCAAGTATAAAAAAATGTTAATTTTATGCAAGTATAAAAAAATGTTAATTTTATGCAAGTATAAAAAAATGTTAATTTTATGCAAGTATAAAAAAATGTTAATTTTATGCAAGTATAAAAAAATGTTAATTTTATGCAAGTATAAAAAAATGTTAATTTTATGCAAGTATAAAAAAATGTTAATTTTATGCAAGTATAAAAAAATGTTAATTTTATGCAAGTATAAAAAAATGTTAATTTTATGCAAGTATAAAAAAATGTTAATTTTATGCAAGTATAAAAAAATGTTAATTTTATGCAAGTATAAGAAAATGTTAATTTTATGCAAGTATAAAAAAATGTTAATTTTATGCAAGTATAAAAAAATGTTAATTTTATGCAAGTATAAAAAAAATGTTAATTTTATGCAAGTATAAAAAAATGTTAATTTTATGCAAGTATAAAAAAATGTTAATTTAATTTTATGCAAGTATAAAAAATTTTTAATTTAATTTTATGTGAGTATAAAAAATTTTTAATTTAATTTTATGTAAGTATAAAAAATTTTTAATTTAATTTTATGTAAGTATAAAAAATTTTTAATTTAATTTTATGTAAGTATAAAAAAATTTTTTAATTTAATTTTATGCAAGTATAAAAAAATTTTAATTTAATTTTATGTAAGTATAAAAAATTTTTAATTTAATTTTATGTAAGTATAAAAAAATTTTAATTTAATTTTATGTAAGTATAAAAAATTTTTAATTTAATTTTATGTAAGTATAAAAAATTTTTAATTTAATTTTATGTAAGTATAAAAAGTTTTTAATTTAATTTTATGTAAGTATAAAAAAAATTTTAATTTAATTTTATGTAAGTATAAAAAAAATTTTAATTTAATTTTATGTAAGTATAAAAAATTTTATAGCACAACAGCACTAGTCGTGTTTGTATCAATGTGAATCTATATCCTTGAGTTTTTACAGACAAAACAATTCTCCAAGAATTAAGAGTACCAGGGAGATTACACTGCATATCTAATATATAAAAGGCCTTGGCAATGCTCTCAATGTTATCTGTTCCAATTCATGTTCCCTGTAAACGTTAAGATGAGAAGTTTGAAAGAAATACTTTCAGGTAATGTATCTTTGGCCATTGCTATTGGTGGTTGAGAACGTTTCTTGTAATTACTGAAGGAAACAAGCTTAATCTTGGCAGCATTGAATGTGACCATTTTTGTTTTCATTCCACTGAAGATTGGAGGTCTTCCTCCAGTGTTTCTGCCATTGCCTTAGATATGTGTTCATTTGTTTTCCCCTCGTTCTTGCTGTAGAGAGTGGTGTCATCAGCAAATATACCCATCTCAGAAACAATTTTATCAGAGAGGTCATTTATGAATATCAGGAATAATAAAGGTCCAAGGATAGACCCCTGAGGTACTTCCACATTTATATCATACTGTTTAGATGTACGACCGTCGAGGACAACCTGGATTCTTCTCTTATTTAAGAAAGATTTAATTATGTTAAGTACTCGTCCAGTGTTACCATAAGATCTGATTTTAATGAGAAGACCATCATTCCATACCCTGTCAAAAGCCTTAGATATATCTAGGACTACTGCCCTACCTTCCCCTGCTTCGTCCACTGTATGGTATATACATTCAGAGATTACAGTTATGATATCTGCTGTAGAATAGGCTTGCCTAAATCCATATTGTTGGTCGGTCAGAAGCTTAGCAGTTGTAATGTGATGGACTAGAGCTTAGTTAATTATGGACGCAAATATTTTGGCGAAAAGTAGGAGGAAGCTAATGGGGCGATAATTAACAGGTCAGTTCTTTTGCCAGAATTCTTGTAAACTGTTACCGCAGAAGCAGTTTTCCAGCAGTTAGGAAAGCAAGATTCGTTAAGGCATTTGTTGAAAAGTTAGGAGAGAACTAGAGCAACCTTAGTGGACAATTTTTTAATAGCACGGCCAGGATGAGATCGGGTCCACATGTTTTTGAAGTGTCTAGGTGTCTTTTTATGATATGCACCTGAAAAAGGGTGATTTTCAGATTATCAAGTATGTCATCTGTCTGCAAAGGAAAGCCAGGGAGAAAATGATATGCTGGATCAAAAGTGGAGTTTGATGCAAACCGACTGACAGGCATGTTATTCTTCTCAGTTGCTGTGCAAACAACCTCATGATTGTTGAAGTTGGGTGAACAAGAAATAATTATGGATTGCCGATTATTACACTGTTGTAGATTTTCCAAAAATCACGGGTTCCTAATTCCTATGCCTTGATGCATTTTCTGGTGGTTTCGGTTTATTCTCTTTTAGCTGTCGTGATTTCTTTCTTACAATTATATAAAGCTAGAAACAAATGAGTTGAGCGAACAAGAAATATGGCGTTGTAAAGAGCAAAACTGAGAAGTTTTAATAGAAATAGGATACTTTCACTCCAGACAATGCCAAGTAGCCCTGCTAGTTAAAGTGTAAAAGCGGACACTCATGACAATCGTGGTTGCCTCGTGTTTTCACAAAAACAAAATAAAGACAAGAAATTTGCAGATGATTTGTCATCAAGAAAATAGAGAATCAACTCACGTGAAACAATGGAGGAGAGATTTACAGCTACAGGGTCAGGACTAGAAGAGCTGCTGTTATTGTTGGTGGTGGTGTTGGGCAGATTCGGCTGAGGACATCTGGGTGTGCCATCAGGGGTGGTTTGAGATGAGGGTGAAAGTTGTTTATCCCCACTTTTGCTGCCATTCGGAGGAGAAACAGGTGAGAGACTGGCATTCTTCTCTTGTAAAGATTTTCGTAATGGCTGAACAATCGCACTGATTGGATTTTTAGTTTTCTTTTCTGAAAAAAAAACAAACAAAAAAAAAAAACCGGATAGAATGTAGTTAAATGGGGGGGGGGCATTCTCAACAAAGTTCTGCTTTATGATTTTAATTCAATTTGCTGTTTGAATCTGGGTGAGATTTTTGCCGTTACAAACTTTTGTTTAACTTGATGCAATTTCAAGTGGATAGATAAAAACTTGGTTCCCATCTTGAATCAACAATTTCATCTTTTGTTGGACAAATTAAAAATACTAAAGGGGGTTTCACTCAACAGAGGAAGGAGATATTAAGAACTACATCTTTAAGAACCAATCCAAGTATATTTCTGATTGTATTTAAAGAGAAGGACCATGCTACATAAAAACCTTGACACTTCAAAAGCATGTGGACCCGATCTCATCCCGGCTGTGCTATTAAAAAAGTGCTCAGCCGAAGTAGCTGCAGTTTTCTCCAAACTCTACAGCAAATGCCTTAATGAATCTTGCTTTCCAGGCTGTTGGAGGACCAGTATTCAAGAATTCTGGCGAAAGAACTGACCCATTAAATTAAATTATCGCCCCATTAGCCTCCTCCCACTTTTTGCCAAAATATTTGAGACCTTAATTAACCATGCTCTAGTCCATCACCTTACAGATGCTAAACTTCTGACTGACAAACAATATGGATTTAGACAAGCCCGTTCCACAGCAGACATCCTAACTAATCTCTGAACGTATATACCATTCACTGGACAAAGCAGGAGAGGGCAGAGCGGTAGCTCTAGATATATCTAAGGCTTTTGACAGGGTATGGCATGAGGGTCTCCTTAGTAAAATCAGATCATACGGTATCACTGGTAGAATACTTAACATAATTAAATCCTTCTTAGATAAGAGAAAAATCCAGGTTGTTCTCGACGGTCGTACATCTAAACTAGGCACCGCCAAAACTGTGTGTGTGGGGGGGGGGGGGGCAGGTCAGTACTTTTTGACGGACCGTCTTTTTAAAAATCTACCAAAAATCAGGTAATTATCTGATCAATACGAAATTTTCAGCGATTATTAGGAGAAGAATGAACTTTATAACAGTGTACTTATTTTTCATAAACGATATTTATATATATATATTTTTTTGCTTACAAAACCCCCCCTTGTTTTGAAGTGGGAACAAATATGCTTAAAATAATCATCTGAAACTGAACACAACATATTGTGTTGTTATAAGGGACAGAATTATAGATTAAAAAAAAAAAAATTGTTTGCATACCTTATTTTGACGTCTGAATATCAGAACTTCGATTGTGTTTAATTATCCCGCTTTTGAGTTTTGAAGTGTGAAATTCGGTGAATATGTTAAGTAAAATAATTAATTTAAGTTAAACAAAACAAAAAAAAATTTTTTTTAATATTTATGCGAAAAAAGCCATTTTAAAATTTTTGATAAATAAATTAATTTTTTTTTAGCGAGCCGAATAATGCATGACCATTATTAAACAGGGCATGCTTTGAATAATCGATATAAAAAAAAAATTCGATAAATATTGTGCCCTTTGTATTAAAAATAGAATCATTTTTTTCGATCCCATTTGAAAACGTTTGCCGCCTTTCGACTACGGTGGACCAAACGCGCTGAAATAATTTTTTTTTATTCTGCTTTAAATTGCCCCCCCCCCATTTTGGGGAGCCTGGCCCCCACACGCATACACATTAAAAACCAAACTCATACAAATGGTCACCCATCTGGTACTGGCCAGCCTCAGCTTAATAATACATTGAAATTTTCGTCACTGAAAAATAAGTTTTTTTGGCCTGTTTGGTCTTCCATAGTTTTCTTCTTATCAAACGTAAACAGTGTCGCTCTAGACTCTAGATCGACGCGAAATATCTGGTTACCTATATGAATAAGTGGAATTATTTGAAATTCAGGTATTTATATTATAATATTTTTGCATATTCTCTTAGAAAATCATCCTAAATCTTAGTTAGACAATAAATGAATAAATTAATTATTTCAAAAACCTTTTTTTTTTTTTAATATTTATGTACGTTTTTTGTGCAAGACAAAAAATGTCAATTGTTAACTTTTGGGGAAAATTTAACATTTAAAATTTAATTAAAAATAGTAGAAAAAGTTTTACATTATTCTGATTTCTATATGATAAAATTCAGGGTTTTATCTTTCTGGAAAAAAAAAAGTTACTCAGAAATAATGGATTTTAATAAATGTAATTTCGTTTTAAAAAACAACAACTTGATTTTGCGGCCATTTTTGGCAGTGCCTAATCTAAACAATATGATATAAATGCGGGAGTGTCCCAGGGGTCTATCCTTGGACCTCTACTGTTCCTGATATTCATAAATGACCTCCCCGACAAAATTGCCTCTTAGATGGGTATATATGCTGATGACACCACACTCTATAACAGGCACTACAGGAAACAAATGAACATATATCTAAAGAAATGGCAGAAACACTAGAGATTGACCTCCAATTAGTAGTGGAATGGGGACAAAAATGGATAGTCACGTTCAATGCCGCCAAGACTAAACTAGTTTCATTCAATAATTACAAGAAAGCTTCTCTACCACCTATAGCAATGGCCAACGACTCTTTAGCTGAGAGTACGTCTTTCAAACTCCTTGGCCTAACGTTCACAGGAAACATGAGTCGGAACAATTACATCGAGGACATTTCCAGGGCCGCTTCAAGGAAGGTGGGCTCTCTCTACCGTGCTAGAAAACTACTAACACCCGAAAGTATCCTGTACCTCTATAAGGCAACCATTCGCTCATGTATGGAGTATTGCTGTCATATTTGGGCTGGTGCATTGGCTACTAGTCTCTCGCTCCTTGACAAGGTTCAAAAGAGAGTCGCAAATCTGATAGGCCCTAAACTGGCATCTAAGCTTCAGCCTCTGTCCCATCGACGAAACGTTGCATCCCTCTGCTTGTTCTACAAGTATTTTAATGGTGAATGCTCTGATGAACTGCAAGCACTTGTGCCCCCACGACGTGAACACCCTCGACAGACCCGACAAGCTGCAAAATCCCACCCCCACACTGTAGAGATCCCTAGATGTAAAAGATCTTTCTACTCCAGTAGTTTCTTCCCCAGAACCGCTAGACTTTGAAATTCCATTCCAGGTCACTGCTTCCCCAACTGTACCGACATGCAGAAGTTCAAGTGCAACGTGAACCAACATCTTGCTGCCCAAATCCCTACATAGTACCCCAGTAGTTGTTTCCCCTGATAGTAGCCCCCTACACCAAAGTGGCAATGTGCCTTGCTTGGGGTGAAAATGTAATTCAAAAAAAAAAAAAAAAAAAAAATTCTAAGATTTTTTTTTTTTTTTCAAATTTTGGTGTTTGTCCAGAATTTTCCCCTATATGAAAATATAAAAATAAGGAAAAATCTGTATGGTGTACATACCTATGATGGAAAAATATATTCCAAAAACCATTGAAATTGATTGAACAGCTATTTTTGAAGAAAATTAAATTTTCGGGCTAAATAAAGTGATAGTATTGCAATGCCATCTTGAAAACATTCTGAAGGAACAAGGAAGATAATTCTAAATAATTAAAACATGCAAAATTTTAAAATGCCATTCTTAACAGAGGGGGAGAGCATTGGGAAACTCAAATTTGTGCAAAAACGATTTTCTTCATAGAAGTAAAACTACGTTACTAATTCACCTGATTTTTAGAATACAATATTATCTTTCCATCACAATTATGTACATCATATTTTTTTGTTTTGTTTTTTTTTCAAAGTTCTGGATGTGCACCAAGTTTGTTTTTTTTATATATTAATAAGTTACCGCTTACAGAGGCCAAAATCCATTCAAGGATAAATGGGTAAACGAGAATATCAATTGGACGACAAAACATCAGAAAGAATTGATGAAGATGGCCACAATGGACAAAATTTGACTATTTGAGGACAGCTTGATAAATATTTGTTGACCTTGAACTTGAAGACAATCATATTGTAATCTTCAGGAAAGCAGTTCACAAATGGAAAGCCTTTGGAAAGAAACTGTCCATGGTTAAATTTGATTTATGTAAAAAGCTAAATATAAAAGGATTAAGATTTTTATATTTAGACAAGAGAAAAAATTTTTTTAACTTTATAAAATATTTTATTTTTAAATAGTACAGCAGCACTTGCAAGGTTCTAATCAATGTGGATCTATATTGTTGATTTATTATAGACAAACCAATAAAATCTCTAAGAATTAAGAGTACCAAGGAGATTACACAGGATATTTAAAAAAAATATCAAAGTGGTTTCCCTTGAGAGAAATTTCTTTTACTTACCAAAGTGTCTTTCACGTGAAGAAGGTGGAGGCGGCGGTGGTGGGGGTGGTGGTATAGGCGCCGTTTCTCGTTCAGAATGGTTAAAAGTACTGGCGGTGATCTCTGAGAAACGGGCTTGGATATGTTCCAACATTTCCTCCGTTGAAGAAACGAGCAACAGGCTTTTCTTTGAACCTTTCCGACGGTTCTTGGAGCTCGGCTCATGAGGAGGCATATGAAAGGCAGCTGGCATTCCTTCTAGCCAACTGTGATTATCAGGAGCTGCCAGGTTATCTAGTCAAATAGAGATTTCGTTTTTAATTTTTACAAGCAAATACAATATCGGATTTGGGAACGTATAATTAAACGCATATTCACATCTGTACATCTAATGCTATCGACTTTCATTTGAAAAAAAAAAAATATTGCATTTTATCTTTTGCAATTGTCACAAACAAAAACGCAAGCGAAAATTAACTCGTGTCTGTAATTATAAGACACTTCAAGATTTCCACCATACATTTCCAAAAGTAATGCCTCCTATTCTTTTATTCCACCCGAATGGATCAGTGGAGATTACAAATTGCATTGTTATGATGTCTTAGCTTATGCATTCATGACTCATTTCATCACTCTGTTGCAAATATTGACAGTGTGAAAATAAGAAAGCAATCCCTATCATGGATGTGCATTAGAAGCAGAGATCGTTCATTAAATTCCTGGGAAAAAATTACATCGAAAATGGTGATGATTATGTACAAACAAATTCTGGAGCACAAAAGATCGTTTGTTTTTAATATCATCCAAATTTTTGTAGTTCTTTAAATAAATTTAAAAAAATAGGAGGCTTTAATTTTGGAACAAACGTCATCGTAACGTATGATGCCACAATATTAGTTTTAAAGATTATACTTTGCTTCTTGTTATCCTCATACTTTTATTGAAAATATTGAATTATGATTTTTAAATAAAAAAGCAACATTTGTTTTATTTTAAAAATATTCAACCTTTACAGACATTTGATTTTAAGATAAAATATTAACAGTAACTTAAATAGACTGATGAAGAAAGCAGTTGTAAAACTTCAAAATTTTAAATACAAGTTGTTTTTTTATCTTATGTATTTTAGTTTCTTTGTAAACCAGTCAGCCATTTTAATTTTTAATAGTAAAAAATTAAAACTTTTAGAAGTGTTTGAAAAAGTCATTTCAAATTTTTTTAGCAAATTCTCATTCAGAGAAAAATAAATATACATACATAGGTATAGAGAGAAAACAACATTTTTTTTGTTTTTGTTTTGTAGCAAAATGGCATAAAATCTATCAAAAAAACTTTATTTTAAGAGTTTGTGTAAAAAAAAGAAAAAAAGTCACCTTTACTATTCATCGTCGGCATGTTCACGGCAGAGTTGTGTGGCCAGTTTCCATCGTTTGTGTTTGAACGATCACCCAATAATTGAAACAGCAATGTTGTGTCATCCTGTTCAACGCTATAAAGAAAAGTCATTCATGTATGATGTTTGTATACTTTTGAGATGAGGATTGATAATTATTTTTTGTATTTGGATTGTTTGGACTATTGATCTCATGTTGGTTGTGTTTCTCATGTTTTGGCTGATGTAACCTCCG
This sequence comes from Euprymna scolopes, assembly GCF_053919585.1. NCBI lineage: Eukaryota > Metazoa > Mollusca > Cephalopoda > Sepiida > Sepiolidae > Euprymna > Euprymna scolopes. The sequence goes on from NC_136483.1 coordinate 200,404,248, forward strand.
TCTTTAAATGCACCTGAAAACAATCGGAGGTTACATTGGTCAAAATGCAAGAAAAACAATCAACATGAGAACAATAGTCTGAACAATCCAAATAATACAATTTGAGTTTTCTGTTAAGCAAATGAATTTCTTTTTCATTTATGTAAAAAAAAATTTTATGAAAAAATAAAGTCTTTTACTTTTTATGGGGGAGAGCCTCTGTTTGTTCATCTGTCACACCAAATCCAACACATTGAACAAATGCCTCTTGAGAGTGGATCTGTTTATGTTTTCTCAGTTTTAAATATAACCAGATGATAAGAGAAGACATTTTTTTTAAATATCAAGTTGGTGCATAATTATTGCAGCTGATTTTACAATAAATTCTGTTCAACAAAAATAAGGATTGTTTAAATTTTTTCATAAAAATTCTCTTTCCAATTAAAGTTTGAAAATTAGTGTTGGAACAACAAATCGAAATTGTAAAAATCAGAACTTTTGAGGTTTCTGGATTGGCATCAGGGAAAAAAATGTACTTATTTTCCAATGCTAAAATTGGATTCTTTTTTATTTTCTTTTATTTAAAACATTTTCTATTTCTGGTATTAATGATAAAATAAGCACTTATTGATTTTAAACAACTAGTAAAAGTTAAATATATAGACTGCCCTCCCCCACTCGCATGTATTCTTACGGTTGCAAAAATATTACAGATTTTCATGGTAATCTGAAAATTAAATATAAAAAGCAACTCTATAGCTAAATATTTAGAGATTTTTGAAGAATTTGTAGAACAGAATTGATATTTGTATTAAAATCTGGAAGAACGTTTGGAATCGTCTCATCACTAATGTAGACGTGAAGTGAACAACATGTGATGATGACTGCAAGTTTCACAAATTACATTCACTCGTGCAGCACTGCATGAACTTCACATCTCAGGCAAATCAGTCTCCATCACTTTTTTTTTTTTTTTTTTTTTTTACATGGAGATCACCACTTATCAAGGCCCGTAAGCCACTCGGGGATAAGGGTTATTTTGTGTACAATAATCAACGGGATAATATCGTAGTAATAGTTGGTATTGGAGATTTGATAAAGCGTCTTACTTAAGGGCGTGATTAATCAGGAATTTGTTTATGTTGGACTTGAAGACGTCCAAGTTGTAATCAGGTGGGAAACAGGCAAACGGAAGAGAATTCCACAGGCGTGCACTTCTCAGAAAAAAGCTATGTTCATGGAATCTATGTTTTGATTTAGGCACAGATAAAGAGTGGGGGAAATTACTGACAGTGGTATGTTAATATCACATGTAACCATACTAGTAGATCTACCCAACATTTTTGTATTCAATATATTGAACATAACTTGTAAAGCTTAGGAAATGTATACCCCCCCCCATCATTCCGATGGTCTAGGAGTTGATTTTTTTTTTTTTTTTTTTTTTTTTTTTTTTTAAATTTTTTTTAAAATTACATTTTCACCCCAAACAAGGCACAGTGCCACTTTGATGTAGAGAGCTACTATCAGGGACATAAGTTGCAGAGATACTATGTAGGGAGTTGAGCAGCAAGATTTCTTCACATTACACTTGAATTTTTGCATGTCAATACAGCTGCAGAAGCAGGAACCGGAAGGGAATTCCAAAGTCTAGCAGTTCTGGGGAAGAAGCTATTTGAGTACAACTCAAGTTAAATAATACACACAGAAAGCAGTTGTGCACCCTCGACGTAAATATCTCTGAATAACCCAACAAGCAGTAAAATCCCACCCCTACACTAATGATTTATAGATGCCCGAAATCCTTAGATAAACAGTTTCTATCCTCAAACTGCTAGACTTTGAAATTCCCTACTTCCATGACTGTACTGACATGCAGAAATTCAAGTGTAACGTGAACAGACATCTTGTAAATTTTGTCCCAAATAGTAGCCCCTTACATCAAAATGGTACTGTGCTTTGTTTGGGATGAAATAAAGATTAAAAAAAAAAAAATTCTAACAATTGAAAAATAAAATCATTTTAGAAAAAAATTTGATGCATTTAAAACTTGACAATTTCTGATGATTCAAAATGACACATTTCACAATTTATTTAAAAAAAAAATTGTGATGGACAAAATCTTATACAAGATGAAAATAATCTCCCACTTTCAGAACGTATACCAAAAATCGCATCCACATTCGTTACATTATGTTCTACCACTTTGAAAAATGGCGGAATGAAGCACGATTTTACGATCTTAATACCCTTTTTGGTAAAGAAACAATAAATGCAAGATGATTTATAAGTTCAAATCTGGCGATACAAACTTCAAAGACAAAGAGGCAAAATCCCAAATTTTAACGATGTTTGGCAGCCAGGGAAGATAAAACATTATCTGAAGACTTCAATATCCATTATTCATCTCAAGAGACTTGATATAGCATAGAAATTGGCTAGCTGGGTTCACCTTGAACTCTTTGTTAAAACCTATCCTGCCTTGACAGAGTACAAAATAGGCTTTGTGACTTAGTGGGGGATGCCCTTTTCTCTTTCCTGCAACCTCTCTCCCACAGAAGAGACGTTGCAAGCCTATCTTTGTTTTATCGTTATTTCCATGGAAGGTACTCGTCTGAACTCCAATCTCTGGTCCCTCTTCGCCAATCTTTTACAAAAAACACCCGTCTAGCTGAATCTACTGTCAAAAACTTTCCCCACTCTTTATCTATGCCGAAATCAAAACATAGATTCCATGAACAACGCTTCTTTCTTAGAACTGCACGCCTGTGGAACTGTTCCGTCTGCCTGCTTCACACATGACTACAACCTGGATGTCTTCAAGTCCAACGTAAACAAATTCCTGATGAACCGCCCCCTTAAGTAGACACTTTATTAAATCTCCACACTAACGTACTGAACTTACAATAACCCTTATCCCTGAGTGGCTTCCGGGCCTTGATAAGTGGCGACCACCTTGTAAAAAAAAAAAAAAATTAAAAAACGAACGTGTCCAAATTTTTAGGACAAAGAATTATCACAAACGTCATTTTATCTTTTTATTTTTTTCTATTGTCCATACGGTTTCTATTCAATTTTTAAAGACGTTTTTTGTTGAATGTTTAATGGTTCTCTTCAGGTGTTCAGATTTAAATACACAAAAAAGATTAGCGTATGTGATACACAACATCGAATATGGAGAGAAAAAAATAAAAAAAATAAAAAAATGCATCTGAAAGAAATACTTGTCGATAAATCAAATGAGAAGTCCCGGAACTTACCTGCCGTCCCCAACACTGTGGCAAGATGGTTGACATTTGCCGCTACCAGAGGCAGTTAGAGATTCCATTTCATTATCTCCAACATCATTATCAACTGACCTAAGATGATAAAAAAAATTCTAATAAATAAAAGGTACCACACATCTGTGAGAGTTCATTCCCTTTGGACTCCAAAATGTCTAGGCCAACATTTTAAAATTTCATTCAAATGCACTTATATAAAATCAACAGTAGATTCCCCACAGTGCAATGTAGACGACAATTTACTGTGGACTAAGTCACTGTGGGGAGGCATTAGAAGCTTTCTCCCGATGTACCATAGTGAGTTCCAGATTAGAGCAGACAATGAATTTGATTGAAAATAAAACAATTTCACAGATTTCAATGACAAGAAAAGCATTGGAAGTGTGGAACATTCATCCTTGTTAATATATTATAGTCATAAAAACTTATTTGTTCGAATATTAAATGACGGTGTAAAGAAAAAAAAATGTTACCTTGTAGAGATATTACTTCTCATAACCATCACCAAAACAGGTTTTGCGAATGTGTAGACAAATAATGTTTGCATAAATAGAAATCTTTATAACCATTCAACAGTTGCAATTATGAAACAGCCAGGTGAAAGCCAAGGAAAATATGGAAGGAAGTGATTAGTGAACTTGAGAGAAAGAGGGAAAAATAAGACCTGGACAGAGATAGATCAGTTTGGAAGTGAATTTCTAAAACCTGTTCAACACATAACAGCATGTAAAGCAGACAGTAAACCAAATGTAATGATGATGGTGATGGTGATGATGATGACTGTAAATGTAATATACTGAATGTACAAGAAAACATGGCTATGGAAGGTGGAACGTTATGAAACGTCGATGTGTGCAGATAGATAGGCAGGCAATGATAAATATATGCCTGCAGGTTGGGAAAATAATGTGAGATAGTGGATTTTAATGCTTCTTCGTTATTAGATCAAAATTTGAAATATTGAATTTCAATTAAAACCAGTGTATTTACTTAATTTTTATGTCGCAATGATTAAAATATCTAAAAATTATGAAAAATGATAAGGTAATGAAACTAGTTTTTGAAGACAATTAGTGAAAATTGAGTTTTGCTAAAGAGATAAACAGAAGAGTTTGTATCATGACAAGGGAGATAATCATTTTCTGAAAACCGAAAATCTTAGGCCAATTTAACAAAACTCAGTTTTTGCTAATTGTCTTCGAAAACTGTTTCCATGAATGATTAATTTTCTATTTTAATTTTATTTTTGGATATGTTCATTACTGGGACATAAGTAGATACTATTAGTTTGACTTTACATTCAATGTTTTGATTTTTGCTCAAATAACTAAGAAGCACCTGGATTTTACTCAAGTTTGCTGTTGATGATGCCAATAGGAATGAAGATAGAAAAAATAGATTGCAGCAATCTGGTCAAAGACAAACATAACATTAAAACTCCGTCGAGATCATTAAAACTGCCAACCACCTTTCATTTGTCTTCTCTCACAAAAATTTAAAGTATCACTTTTTTTAGAAAGCTGTATAAAATGTGTTCTTGCTGACCATACATGTTACGGTTGCTTAGAATATTCCAAGAAGCATAAAAACTTGAGACATTATAAATGAGCAGGTTGAACAGCAAAAAGGTGGAGGAAGGAGAATGGGAGGTTGTTGCTGACAAAAACACTTACATTGTCTCTTCATCAATATCATTCTCATCATTGCTGTACGTGATGTTTTCGTAAGGAATCTCATCTGTGGTGTCATCCAATTCTTCTATTTCACTTAAGACCTGAGGATAAAAAAAAAAAAAAATCAGATTTAAACGATTATTCAAAATTACTTTGTGGTTTGATTGTTCTGTTTTATGGCATATCAACCCTTTTCAGGTTATTTAACGCCAAATCCAGTAGTTCTCGTAATTTTTTTATGCTTCAAATATTTATCCATGGTGTTTGGTTTGGTTTGGTTGAAGAAAGTTGTTTTTGACTTTCCAGCTGACTACAATATGGTCGTCTTCAAGTCCAATGTAAACAAGTTCTTGATGAGCTGTCCCTTTAAGTAATCCAATTTACCAAATTTCCACGGCTAAAAATTGCTACACTATTGTCCCAATGACTACTGCACACTCATTAACCCTTATCCTCGAGTGGCCTATGGGCCTTGATAAAAGGCGATTCTTTTGTGAAGGAAAAAACAAAAATGGTTACTCAATGTAAAATCCAGTAATTTTGGTAAAATGTTTTTATGCTTCAACTTTATAATATCTTCAAATATTTATCCATGGTGTTTGGTTTGGTTGTTTTATAGAAGAAAGCTGTTGTTTTTTTTTTGACTTTGCAGAACATGATAAAGTTTTGCAAAAAGAAAAGGAAAAATTATCAATGTTTAGTGTATTTTAAGTCAGGAAGCCAATATCCTCAGACAACCTGATCTGATACCACCAGACCAGTTTGTGGATCATCACATGTGCAACAATATAGTGCGGACGAAGGAGTAACTTTATGGGTACATTAGCAGTTCAGCCAGACTTTGCTCGGGTCCTACGTACTGTTCATAACTTTCCCTACGTGTGAATACACTTTATGTAAGATTTCAAATGTTTAGACCAAAATTTGTCTGAGTAATTTCGTAAAGACTGCAGAGGTCAATTTTTTTTTTTAATTTGGACCCATATTTTGACCCCTTAACATTTATTATTTTGATCTCACATCAAATACAAATTTTTACCTAATAATTTGGTAGAGACCACAGAGGTCAATTTTTTTAAACTTTGACCTCTATTATGACCCCTTAACATTTATTGTTTTGGGCTCAACTCAAGTTATTAAGTTAGATCCATGTCCAAGGAACCTATATCTAAAGTTTCAAGTGTTTAGACCCAAAATTGGCGGAGGAGTTTGGTAGAGTTCTCAAAGGTCAAATCGTTGAACTTTGACCCCTTAACAGCCAAATTTCTATCTGAAAACCGATTACAAAAATTTTCCCAAATCTCACTACCCTGTATATCAAATTTCGAGTCTAGACTGAAAGTTGAAGTTATTGTGTAGGGAAATGTGCAGACTCACAGACAGACACTTTCACTTTTAGAGATATATAGATAGAGTTATTTTTTTTCGGGGAGGGAGGGATGATTCTGTTCCTCTAAAAATGACTTATCTTTTATCGGTTCACAATTTCATAAAAATTTGTTTTTTTTGCTTTTTTTATTACTATTGCTTCACACTTCACACTTGGAATTTTCATTTAAATAAATTTTCATTTAAATAAATTTTCATTTAAATAAATTTTAATCATTTGATAAACGTTGCCTTGCATGATTTAGATTATTCCCATCTTCACGTTTCAGCCGATGTAACCTCTGACCTTCAGGTGTATTTTGTCAAACTCTAGAATTTGTACAGAATTTCAAATGGAACCTTTTTTAATCTGGGGGGGGGGGGTTAGCATGCTCTTGTTTTATCAACCATCCATAACCAGGACAAAATTTACATAATTCACTATCCTATTAGTATCATCCGTCGTTACTGTGTAAGGGTGGAATTTTGCTGATTGTCGGAGGTATTTACATTGAGGGGGTACAAGGGCTTGTAGTTGGATTGTTCAATGATTTCTTCAAAACTCATGGAATCGATTGGAATAAAATTGATTCTTTCTGCGTGGATGAGGCGTCTTCGGTGTAAAGATGCGAGCCCACCTTCTTCGCAGCGGCCCTGGCAATGCTCTCAATGTATCTGTTCCAACTTATGGTCCCTGTGAACGTTAAGCTGAGGAGTTTAAAAGAAATACTTTCAGGTAATGTACCTGTAGCCATAGCTATTGGTGGCAGAGAAGGTTTCTTGTAATTATTGAAGGAAACCAGTTTAGTCTTGGCAACATTGAATGTGACCATCCATTTTTGTCCCCATTCTACTACAGATTGGAGGTCATCCTCTAGTGTTTTTGCCATTTCTTTAGATATGTGTTCATATCCCCCCCCCTCGTGCTTGTTATACAGCGTAGTATTGTCAGCAAATATACTCATCTCGGAGACAATTTTATCAGGGAAGTCATTTATGAATATTAGGAATAATAAAGGTTCAAGGATCAACTCCTGAGGTACTCCCGCATTTATATCATTATTTAGATGTATGACCATCGCGACAACCTGGATTCTTCTCTTAAGGATTTAATTACGTTATGTATTCTTCCAGTGTGTGTGTGTATGTGTACAGTCAGCACCAACCCTATTCAGGGTTTAACCGGCTTCCTCCCAAGGAGGAAGTTTCATGGGAGTATGAAATTCACAAGCAGTCTCCAGTCGCATGTATATCCCCGTTAGGGGAGATGATGACGTTAGGTTTTTGCTACTTTTTGCAGGAAGGTGTCGACGTCCTCCTACATACAGCACCTGGACTTCCCAAATTGCTCACCCATTTTAGTAATGACCAGGCTCAACGTTGCTTAACTTCGGTGATCTGACGGGAATCAGTGTGTCAATGTGATTATGCCGTATATTCTCCCAGTGATACCATATGATCTGATTTTCCTTAGAAGACCATCATGCCATACTCTGTCAAAAGTCTTAGATCTACCTAGGGCTACCACTATACCCTCCCCTGCTTTGTCCAGCGTATAGTATATAGGTTCAGAGATTACAGTTAGGATATCTACTGTGGAACAGGTTTGCCTAAATCCATATTGTTGGTCACTCAGAAGTTTAACAGCTGTAAGGTGATGAACTAGAGCTTGGTTAATTATGGACTCAAATATTTTGGCAAAAAGCAGGAGAAGGCTAATAGGGTGATAATTTAATGGGTCTGTTCATTTGCTAGAATTCTGGAAAACTAGTATGATAGAATCAGTTTTCCAGCAGTCAGGAAAATAAGATTCGGTAAACCATTTGTTGTAAAGTTTGGAGAGAACTGGAGCAACCTCAGTGGAGCATTTTTTTTAATAGCACAGCCAGGATGAGATCGGGTCCACATGCTTTTGAGGTGGACAGGTTTTTAGTAAAATACTCTTTCGAATAATAAACATTATCAATAGCATTAAACTTGGTTATGTTTGCATGGATAACATGTAAACGCCTGATTAATAAATAATAATAGTAACAATAAATTAATACATATTAAGAATACTGCTAATAATTCTAATGCTATTAGTGTTAATACCAACTTATGTAATTATAGAGAAAAAATAATCGCCCACTAATGAATAATTGTTTAGTAATTAATCTCATAAGAAGTAATAAATAACAATGAACAAAAGAAACTGCAAAAGTGTAAATATAATGATCATTACATAATGACGTCGAAATAAGAAATGACTTCAATTAAGTTTCAAGACTTTTTTGTACAGACATTTAAAATTGTTGTAGACTCTTGAAAATTCAGTATGTTATTGTTATACATCTTATGAGATGACTAACCAATTTTCACCCCAAACAAGGCACAGTGCCACTTTGAAGCAGCTGTACTATCAGGGACTTAATTAGTGGGGTCATTATGAAGGGAGATGAGTAGAAAGATGTTTGACTGACAAATTTTTATGAATTCAGATTCAAATGAATAGCTACAGCAGGAATTGGAATACACCCTACTAAAGCCTGATTATTATAGCTGGTGAATTTCAAAAATACAATCTGGACGTGAGGACACTTTAGAAGAATGATATGCAATAAAATTCTGTTTTAAACTTGAAAAAATGCGATAGAAACATATGGAATGCTTCAGACTGATTTGGGACCATCTTGCGTGAATTGAGCGTCAGTTTTTGAGTGGCATAAGAGATTAAAGAAAGACAGGAAGTCTGTGAGATGAAAAGTGTGGGAGGAGTAAGGAAGTCAGAACACCAAATTTGATTGGCCAAATAAAGAATTTCATGGATAAGGGCGGTTGTGTGTCGAGAGAAACAATAAGTGAACAGTTTGATGCCATATGGGAACTGTTTACAATTATTTGCAGAAAACTGAAGATACGGAAGATTTGTGCGAATGCACCAGTCCACAACTCCATCCTTGTCACAAACTATTTGACGAAGATGGGCATCAAGACAGGTCCTCATCCTCCCTATGGCCCAGACCTTGCTCCCAATGACTGCGATGAGAGTTTCATGTATGTACTAATAAAAGTGCCCATATGAAAAAAGTCTGGAAACTTATTGAAGGCACCTCATAGTACTACACTGTTAAAATATACATGCAAATAAAACCGCATAAATATTAACTTTAATATCAATTTTGTTTTGGGTAACTAAGATTTTAAAAAATGTATGGCTAAATGTAGCCATGCAAACAAATATTTGTGTTGTGTAAATTGAGCAATATAACAAGAAAAATATTTTGTTTTAAAAAATATTTTGTCTTAAAAAATATTTTGTTTTAAAAAGTATTTTGTTTTAAAAAGTATTTTGTTTTAAAAAGTATTTTGTTTTAAAAAATATTTTGTTTTAAAAAGTATTTTGTCTTAAAAAATATTTTGTTTTAAAAAATATTTTGTCTTAAAAAATATTTTGTCTTAAAAAATATTTTGTCTTAAAAAATATTTTGTCTTAAAAAATATTTTGTTTTAAAAAATATTTTGTTTTAAAAAATATTTTGTTTTAAAAAATATTTTGTCTTAAAAAATATTTTGTTTTAAAAAGTATTTTGTTTTAAAAAGTATTTTGTTTTAAAAAATATTTTGTTTTAAAAAATATTTTGTTTTAAAAAATATTTTGTTTTAAAAAGTATTTTGTCTTAAAAAATATTTTGTTTTAAAAAATATTTTGTCTTAAAAAATATTTTGTTTTAAAAAATATTTTGTTTTAAAAAGTATTTTGTTTTAAAAAGTATTTTGTTTTAAAAAGTATTTTGTTTTAAAAAATATTTTGTTTTAAAAAATATTTTGTTTTAAAAAATATTTTGTTTTAAAAAGTATAGAAAAAACAAAACATAAAAAAATTGTTCAAATAATTAACAATGCTAATATTAATATTTTTCAATTCATTTAACAATGTAATATGAGCAGTAAATAGGATTTTGCTACAGTCACGATTTAGGTCAATTATTGATGCAGGGTTTTTCAAAATACGTCCATTTTGTTAATTTTATGATTGATTCATTTTATGGCATATCAACCTTAGTAGTCATTTAATGACTGAGTCTTTTTGTTATATATACATTAAAAGTTATAAGTTTTATGTATGTATGGTGTTCAGTGTCTATGTTTATATAGTTAGATAAGGTATTGTTTTTTTTTTTTTTTTTTAATTTTGTTGAGTAACCCTGTTATCTTCAGATATTTGAGGAGGGTAGTTTGGTCTACATGAGTGAATATGTCTTTTACTGTTTTTGCATTATATAGATTCAGTTGGTTTGTTTTCAAGTCTTCACATCTTGTTAGTATATGATTGACTGTGTATGGTTCCTGGCAGGGTATGCAGAATGAGACTTCTTTTTTAAGTAGGTAAGTGTGTGTTATAGAGGTATGACCTATTCCAAGTTTAGTTATAACTTCCTTTCTGGTCATTCTTTTGTTTGGTTTCTATTTTCCTATGGTTTCCTTGATTTGCTACAGTTTGTTTTTAGTACAAGACACGACTCATCTTTAGTTGTGGTCAATTTTAATGCTGCGTTTGCTGCTTTGTCAGCTCTATTGTTACCCTTTTATGCTGATATGAGTGGGTATTCAACAAAAGATTTTTTATCTTTAGAAATATCAATTCTATTTCGGATTTTGGTGAGTTTTAGATACGTTGATTTCCTGTTTTCCAGCATTTCAAATACTGATCTGGCACCTGAACAGATAATGAATTCTTCATCTTTAGAAGATTTTATATGGTCAAGTGCCATACAAATGGCTGATAATTCGGCACTGTAGATGAATGCTTTGTCTGGTGATCTTTTGTATAGGATTGTTTTACTGTGTATAGCTGCACATCCAATGGTATCTCCATCTTTTGAACTGTCTGTAGAAATTGTTACGTGTTTGGGATATTTATCTATATATCAGTACGATAGCATGTGTGTTATTTTCTGTGTCACGCTTATATCCGGGTCGTTTAATTGTTATGTACTCCCATTTCTTGTCATAAATAATTTTACCAAGAATTCTTCACAAGTTTTGGTTTCGATTATGGCTGAAGGAACTATTTATATATATGAAAAAATATATATATTTTCATAAGTTTTTATTTCGGTTTTGATTCAAGCTGATGCACCCAAATCATATGGATATTTTTGTTTTTAATTTTTTTTTTTTTTTTTTTTTTTTTTTTAAATCGCAACTTCATAATATATAAAAATCGATAGAACATTAACTCTATAATAATATATACAAAATCTGCAAGAATTAAAATATATTTAAGCGTACTTTACAACCGGGCTTTACAGGCGTTCGTGCTTGCTTAGATAAATACTTTTGCAGTTTTAACAAAAGAGCTACAATCATATCAGAGCATCTTCATTTACACTGAACATTTACAGAATGCCAACATTAATATATATGAAGGAGTCCCCTGTGGAATTTCTACAGGTCCCACTAGTCTTTGATTTGGAATTTTTTTTTTTTTTTTTTTTTTTTTTTTTTGATAGGATTGGATTGGTTTTTGTTTTAGGATACTTAATTAGGTCTGATATTATTTTTGGTTGTTTTGTCAGCTGGGGGGGGGGGATATTTAGGTTTTACAAATTTGTGTATTGTTGCGATGTCTATCTAGGTTTTATTTATGGATTCTTCCATCCATAGGCTAAATGGTTTTATAGCATTTTCTTTTCTATCAAAAAGAAATTTGTACTATGGGTGGAATAATTTTTATAAACAAGATTAGTTGGACAAGAAGCCAATTTTGTATAATATTGTAGTCCTAGTTTTTCTCTTCTAAATGATAATGAGGGTTCATCTGTTTCTACATATACACTTTCCACTGGGGAGGTGGGGAAAGCTCCTAGAGCCAATCTTGGCCCTTGGAGACGTATTGTCTAATTCTTTTATGCAAGACTTTCTTGCAGATCCATAAATATAGCATCCATAATCCAACTTGGATCTGACAAGGGATCTGTATAATTTAATTATTGAGTTTTAGTCTGCACCCCAGTCTGTGTGAGCTACTACTTTTAAGAGTTGGATGGCTTTGTTGCATTTTTGTTTGAGGTATCTAATATGAGGAATGTATGTTAGCTTTTTATCAAAGATGATGCCCAGATATTTATACTGATCAACTATAGATATTATTTCATTGTCCAGTTTGAGTATTGGGTCATGGTGCATTTTTTGGATTTGTTTTTTTCTTTTGAAAATTTAAACCCATTTCCCCCCCCCCCCATTCATTTATTTTGTTTAGACAAAGTTGTAAATGGCGTTCTATCCTTGGAATATATTTTGATCTATAACAGATCAGAAAATCATTCACATAGAGGGCACATTCTGTTCCTGTATTTGTATTTTTAACAATGTTATTTTGATGCTAAAAAGTGTGACAGACAGGATGCTTCCTTGTCGTACCTTTGTTGTCGTACCTCTGTTTCTTGCTTTTTACTAGTGGATTGGGTATCGCCTAGTCATACATTAAATTGTCTATCATAAAATTTGTGATGAAAATGAGCATTCCGCCTTTTAATCGTAGCTCGTGTAAATCTTTTATTATACCATGCCTCCATGCAGAGTCGTATGCTTTTTCAATATCGAAAAAGACTGCTATTAGATGTTCTTTCGTGGAAAAGGCTTCCCTGATGAAAGTTTCTGACTGAATCGGGTGGTCTATGGGGCTTCTTTTGTTCTGAAATCCCGACTGATAATCTAATCAGATTATTTGTCTCAAGGTACCGTACTAATTGGCTGTTAATCATTTTTCCATTATTTTGGAAACACAGCTAGTGAGTGCTATAGGTAATTCATGGTATTTGTAGAGTCCTCTGATGATTTAAGTATCGGTATCACTATGGCCTGCCTTCATATTTCAGGGACGTTGCTACTTTCCAAAATATCATTAAATATTTGCAGTCTAGTCTGTAGATGTATCAGGAAATTGTTTTATAAATTGATAGTGGATTTAGTAAGAGCCAACAGCCGAGTCATGAGCTTTTCAATTCATTTTTAGAGAATAGCTGGTTGTATTTTTCTGTATTATTTGTTTGAAACTGGAGTTTTTCCTTTTCTGCTTTTTCCTTAATAATTTGGAATTTTTTGTTAGAGTTTTTGGAGGAGGAGTTTTTTGCAAAAGTTTCAGCAAGACAATTTACCATTTCTTTCTTGCTAGTAATTTTTTGGTTATTATAGATCAGGTGTTTAGTAGGGTTGCTGTTATTTTTCCCTGAGATTTTTCAGATCATGTCCGAAACCTTTTTAATTTTTGTATTGTTGATACATAGTTTTTCCATGATGTTCAGTTCATGGTTTTGCGAGCTTTAGCTCTACTGGTTTTATATTTATCGAGATTTCCTTAGTATAGCTCGACGAGTTCTGATTGCTGCTTTGCATTTTTCATCAAACCAGGATTATTATGTTTTGGGGAGGTAGCAATATTATAGAAATATAAAATACATGATATTATTTTGATTTGAATTATTTTCCGATGTTAGTTTTGTATGGCATAAACTGGAATTTTTCCCAATCAGCCTTCACGAAGTTCCATTGGGATATTTTTTTTTTTTTTTTTTTTTTTACACAGTGATCACCACTTATCAAGGCCCGGAAGCCACTCAGGGATAAGGGTTATTGCAAGTACATTACGTTAGTGTGGAGATTTGATGAAGTGTTTACTTAAGGGGGCGCTTCATTAGGAATTTGTTAACATTGGACTTGAAGACATCCAAGTTGTAGTCCGGTGGGAAGCAGGCAGACGGAACAGAGTTCCACAGGCATGCAGTTCTAAGAAAGAAGCTTTGTTCATGGAATCCGCGTTTTGATTTAGGCACAGATATAGAGTGGGGGAAATTTTTCACAGTGGATTCAGCTAGACGGGTGTTTTTTGTGAAAGATTGGCGAGGGGGGACCAGAGATTGGAGTTCAGACGAGCACCAGCCATGGAAATAACAATAAAACAAGGATAGGCTCGCAACGTCTCTTCTGTGGGAGAGAGGTTGCAGGGTAGAGAAAAGGGCATCCCCCACTAAGCCACAAAGTCTATTTTGTACTCTGTCAAGGCAGGATAGGCTGTTTTTAGCAGCTCCTGCCCAGATATGGCAACAGTATTCCATCCTTGGACGTACTTGGCTTTTATATAGATAGAGAATTGCATCAGTAGTGAGATATCTTCTGGAGCGGTAGAAGGATCCCACCATCTTTCCAGCGACCTTGGCAACAGACTTGATGTAAGTGTTCCATTTCAGATCAGGAGTAAAGGTCAAACCCAGAAGCTTGTCAAAAAACGGGGCCTCACCCAGACGAGAGCCATCCATTTCAATTGATGCCAGATGGGGATCAGAGCATTGATGATGTAAGGATAGGAGTTTGGTTTTGGATGCATTAAAGGTATCCAGCCACATCTTCCCCCACTGAACCACGCGCTCGAGATCAGAGGAGAGAGAATCAGAGAGAACTTTGTCATTTACAGCCTTTGATGTGTTGCCGTAGATGGTCGTGTCATCAGCATAGATGTCAACGAATGATTTAAGTATGTGTTTAGGGAGGTCATTGATGTAGATCAGGAAGAAAGTTGGGCCCAGGATTGACCCTTGAGGGACTCCAGCATTTACATTTTGTTTTCTGGCATTGGCTCATTATTTTCAAGTATAATGGGAAAGGTATCACTTCCATATGAATCTTCTGTGTTGGATCATACAATGTTAGGTCAATTTATGTGAATGTACCAGTTCCTAGGTGTAAATAAGTGTTTTATCATTAAACAGATATAGGTTTTCGTTATTTATATTTTCTATAGTTTTCCCCTTTTGCTTGTTTTTTCACTTCCCCATATCTCATTATGGCTGTTTAAGTCTCCCATAATGATGTATGGCTTTGGAAGTTGTTTTATTAGTTTGGTCAAATCTGTTTCTGTGATGCTTTCATGTGATGGTATGTGAGCAAATGTTGATAGTTTTGTGAAGTGTTGCTTTTATTGCAGTAGCCTGCAGTTTAGTATTAAGTTGTATTTGACTTTGGGGTATGTCATTTCTAATAAGAATTGATGTACCTCCAGAGGCTCTGAGTCCAGTGTTGTGTATATAGTTATACTGATTGTAGTTTTTAATTTTTATATTGTCATCTGATTTCAGAAATGTTTCTTGGAGACAGACTATTACTGGGAGTAATTTATTGAGTAGAATAGTGAGCTCATGACAATTCCACTGGATTATATTATTTGTCTTATTTCTATCCGGTGTGATTCTGTGTGTCATATTTTGTATTTTAGTTTGTTATTTGGGTGTTTTGGGTTTAGTTATATTTTTTTAGTTCTCATCTATCTCCATCTCTTTGGATGTAGTGGGTGCATGTCTTATTAGTGTCTGTGTCTTAGCTCAGAAATCTTGCTGAGGTTTTTTTTTTTTTTTTTTTTTTATCTGCTCTGTCTTGTGCATCCTTCCCGACTTTTGGTCTTGATTAATTCAAATTTATTTTTGTTTTCAATTAATACTATTTCTGTTTTTTTGTTTATTTTGGTTTTTAGAAAGAGGTTTTGTGTTTTCCTGTTTTGCTTCCATCTTTCCTGATATTGTGTGTTTAATGTTTGTTTTTGTCCTTCTTCATGACTTGGATCACGTTTGTAGTTTTTGTTGATCGGATTCTATTCTGCTCTTTGGAACCAAAAACAGTTCCAAAGAGCAGAATAACGTTTTGGTCACTTAATCGAGTTTTCCACAATACTAGTATTTGTTTCTTGTTAGTTTCATTTTGGTTTGTTTTTTTAAGTTTCAGATTTTTGAGTTCAGAAATTAGTTTGAGTAACTCTTGGTGGTTTGGCTTGAATTTTTTGTGATGTTTTTTTGGTAGGAATCTCCCATTTTCCTTGCTTCAGGGGACAATATATTCTCTTTGTATTTTACTTCCACAATTTCTTTTTCCTTTTTGAAGGTTTTGCATATTTTGGAGTATGCTGGATGGTTTTCCAGACAATTTGGACATTTAGTTTCATTGGGGCATTCGTTTTCAATGTGTTTGGGTTCTTTTAGACCACATTTTCCACATTTTTTGTGCCCTCTGCAAATTTCTCTATGGTGCCCAGCTTTTTGGCACTTAAAACATTTCAGAGGGGCTGGTATATATATTTCCACTTTTTCGATTCTATATCCACTTTTAATTTCTTTTAGAGTTTTAAGGGTATTAAACGTTAATATACAAGTCATAGGTATGGATTGACCGTTCCTTTTTATGTTGATTTGGATGTGATCAATTACTGTTTTCTTAGAGCATTTTTTATTGCTTCTGTCATAGCTAAGGTTAGTTCATAGCTTCTTATGACACCTTTTGAAGCGTTTAACCTTTCGTGGGCAAATGTCTTGCATGTATAAATATGGAATTTTTCCATTCCTAAGGTTTTTTGCGTCTTTGTAATTATCTGTAACAAGTAGGTTGCCATTTTTTTTTTTTTTTTTACTGTTTTTGGGTTGCTATTTTGGGTCAATACCTTTTCAATTAGAAATGGAGACAAATCACTGGTCTTTTTTCCATTCCAAGATTTCAATAAACTATGAATCTTGGGAAATTTTCCTTATCTATATGTTCAGGATTGAATTCTTGCTTACTGTCTGAGCTGGTGACATCTAAAACATCAGAGTGTGTTCTTTTGGTTTTTCTGGGTTTTTTAATTATTAGATCTATGTATAGTTGATTAGTTTTTCATCTTTCTTGCTCCCCACCTGGAGCCCAAATGTAGGAGATGTTAGGGGAACACCCAATCATCCTTTCCTCCCAAGGATACAAAAATCGGTTGAGTTTGTACCATCGCTTCCCGATTCCTTTTAGTTTCATTTTTCCAGTTTAATAGAAACATTGGGTAGGGAACAGTTGTGTGGTTTTATCTCAGCAATTGATTGACCTTTGCCACCACCTAATACTTATTTGGTTTGCTTGTGTTTGTAGCAAGATATTGTATTATCTTTAGACTTCATTTTTTTTTCTTTTTAGATGTTGTAATTGACATTTGCGTGTATACGTTTTGGCATGACTAGCCGATTGATTGGATCGGGCCTCTCCACCCTCCCGTCTAGTTGAGGTAAAGGCCAAAGTGGTGTGTTGCAAGGCCACAGCTTTTTTTTTTTCACACAAGTCATAGACTGCTCAACCACCAAGATCCCATCCTAAGTCATTATGGATTGTTACCCATGTCCAACAGGTAACCCCATTTGAGGGACTTTTACTCTCTGCAAGGGGAGCAGTCAGCACATTCTAATACTCTAGTGAAACCTGATCAATTGGAAAAACTTTATGCTTCAAGTTGTTTATTTCTTTAAATATTCATGGATTTTATTGTTAATTTTAATTTGCATGTTTCTTCAGATTCCACAGCTTCTAATAGTCATCTATAAATAAGTCTGAGCAATTTTCACTTTCATGCTTTCACCCAGGAATTGTCATTCATACGATATTATTCCTTCTTCGTATGATTTTTTTTTTTTTTTCGTTCAGATTCTTAGCTGGTCTACATTCTCAACCTAAATCCATGCTCTGTTCAACATTTTTTTTTTTTTTTTTTTTTTTTAAGAGACTTTGTGAGCCTGGCTCTAGTCTATCATTACTTTCATGGCAGGTGTTCATCTGAGCAGATGGTTCTCTCCTGCATAACTTTCACACACAAAAAAAAAATAAAACAATAATTCATACTTGCTAAATTTTTGTTGTAATGTCTATGAATTCCCATTAATCGCTTAAAAATTTCTTTATAAAAATAAAACTACTTTATCAATTTAATGATTTTTGGAATATGATATTTTGTTTCATCACGGTATGTACATCATACAGATTTTTCTTCATTTGTTTTTTTAATATATGGGGAATTCTGGACAAGAACTATACTTTCTTGGCATTCGTTTTCTGTCTTTTTTTTTTTTTTTTTAAATTTAAAACAAGAGTCCCTCCAAATCAATAAATCTCCAAAGTTCGGCAAACCAGAATTAACACTCGTCAAACTCATCCACTAACAACCAAAACAACTTAGGTTTTTTTATTATTACACAATTGTGTATTCCAATAAATCGTTCACGTTAAGTTTTTCTCCTGTCAAATCAAAAATTGGTGTTTGTGTAGATTGGTTACCTTTTGAACCAATGCATTTCACGTGAAACATTATGTTACTTGTATTGATCGGGTTATTGTTCTCATCTTGAATTTTATTTGTGCAACGTTTCGGTTGGTTTGGCCTTCAGTTTCACGCATGTTGGTTGTTATTTGGAACAACAGACCGACATGTTACACAAACAACACTCGAGATGAGAACAATAATCCGATCAAAACATTACAAACAATCAACCCTCATCTCAAAACTATCATAAAACTTTAAAACATTATGTATTTACATGTCAAAATTAGTATAAATTCTAAAAATTATGAAAAACGATCCTGTAAAAGATGGGTTCAGTGTGTTTTTAACAAAACTCATTCACATTCCGTTTAAAGATGGCGAGCCCTTAATTTAAGTCAAAAGAGATGTTAGTTTGTCATACTGTCAACGATGAAACTCGATAATTCAATAAATTTTATTTTTACTTATTTTTCTATTTGATAATTTTTTTCGTAATTTTTCAAATTTATACAAATTTCAACATAACACTTAAGTATGTAATAAGGTTTTCAGTTGAAATGTGTTCGTTTAACAGATCGCCAATCTACACAAGTACCCAAATTTTCAACACAGTGTGATTACAAAACAAAATATTGGAATCATAATTTTTTCAACTATCATTCGTTATGTTCAACGTGTTTGATGCTGAGGCAACACCAGATAAATCTGCTAGTTTAACAGAAGGTAACATACGTCATTTGATTCCGTGCTGGTCTCAGACTCTCTATCATCATCATCCACATCCGTACTTGGATGGTCCACTTCTGGCACGGTGGGTCGGACTGGTTTGGGATGCAGAATTGCATGATGAGAAACTGGATTATCACAAATCTGGAAATCTGAAGATAAAAAAAATCATTAAAAAAAAAATCATTGAATCTGAAGATAAAAAGTTCAACATTGATTCATCAAAAAATAAATTAAATTTAAACAATTTTTATACATTTTATGGAAATTCTTAGATACATCATAATAGATTCTGTGGCTATCATGCATATGATTCAAATCGTTTTCATCACGTACTAGTCAAGTTGAATGGATGCATTTTTTTTTTTTTTTTTTTTTTAAATCAGATTGGCGTTATCACAAAAGAAAGGCATGCCCAGAATTACTCCTATATTAAAAACAAAAACATTATGATGTACATACTTACAATGAAATGAAAACATAGTATTTAAATACTTACAATGAAATGAAAACATAGTATTTAAAAAATCACAAATTGATCAAGTAGTTTTATTTTTAAATAAAATCAAAAAACACCTATTAGAAGGCAAGATTGAAATGAGGCAGAATCAAACAGGAAGAGAAAGAAACGGAAAAAAGAAAAGGAAATTCTCTTAATATACTCTCTTCATTTTTGTCAGTTTTTTTCATGCCACAATCTACAATTTATTTTGATTAGATTTAGACAAACAGGAAATATTTCATAAATTATTTTTAACTTTCACAAAAGCAAAAATCTTCATATTAGAAAAATAACAGGTTGATTGGATTGGGTTTCTCCAATCACCTAACACAATAGCCAAAATGGAGAGTCATGTTATCATTCAGAAATTGACCGATCAGGCATCATAGTCATCAACCATAACCAACAGACAGCTCTATTTCTCTTCCATGGTTAATCTAATATCACGTAATTGTAGCAATGTACAGCTGCAAGGGTGGTCATCATTGTGAATATAGAATGTTCTGTTTTCCTTCGTTAATAATCATGGTTTTCTTTTAAATAACAGACATTGCACAAGTTACAAATAACAACCGCACACAATCTTTCAGCTTTAACAATTTCTTTTACAGTTTACGTAAAATCTTTAACCAAAGGGAAGATAACAGCTGCCCCAAACATCTGCTCTCGTTTGCCCTTCAGAAATAAGAAAGATTTTATCAGCTTATCTGTTAAATGTCACTTGAGACTTCCTGTCTGTGATGTAACATTCTGAACACATAGTTCTAATCCTATTCTAACTTCAAAATGGAATCTTACGATTTCTCTTTACTAACTTTGTGGACAGTTCTATTTTTAGGATTATTTTCAGACATCCCATCTTGCTACAGAATGATGGGTTTGGTTTACATTAAGCTGATGATGTAGAGAGATTGAGGGTAAGAAAGAAAAAATATGTTGTTAAAAAAAAAAAAAAAATTACAAACTCACCTAAGTTGCCATTTTTCTTTGCAGATGTTTGATGACGTGACATTTCAAGAGCTAATCTCTGAAAAATTAAAAGAAAATTTACATTAAGAAAGAAAGAAAAAAGAACATTCTGTTAACGGATTGAACACAAAAAATATTCTCTTATATAGATGTTTAAAAATGATCTTAGTACAGTTATGATTTTTATAGAGTACTAACCTTCAAATGGCACATGTTAAAATTTGAGCTTAATCAGATTATATGATTAGAAATTTAAATAAAGCCAATGTTGAATATTGAAAATATGGAAAAATCTGAATTTCCTATATTGATAAAGTATTTCTTTCTGATGAAAAAAAATACTAATCAAGCAAAACAATAGCTTAATAAGTGTTATTCAAACTCTACTGCATCAGAAAGAATGGACAAGAGTTGATATGCTGATTTTATACATAGTTGTACAGATATGAATGATGTTAAACGCCCAAACCACAAAAATTCAGTAATTGTCCTCGGAAAACAAAAAAAAACATCCACAAATTCATATTGGAGGATTGTAAATTAAAGTCGCAGAAATGTTGAAAATATTAGAAGGCAGAATGTATTCAGCATTTTATATGAACATTTGTCAATGAAAAAGATTTGTCCAAAGTGGGTGCTGCATTTTTTTTTTGTTTTTTTTTGTTTTTTTACAAAGAACCACATAGGCAGCAAAAAGAATGTCCGCACTTGTAATTTTTTCAAAAACTGCAAATTTAAGCTAAATTTAATGTAACTGTTTAAACAAACTATACCTCATTTGATTGGCCTTTTATTCTTCTATAATTTTACCTGTTATTTTTTTTTTTTTAAATTGACGTGAACACTAGAATATTTCAATTAAAAGTCAAATATGAACAGGTAAAATTATAGAGGAATAAAAGACGAATCAAATGTGGTATAGGTTGTTTAAACAGTTACATTCAATTTAGCTTAAATTTGCAGTTTTTGAAAAAAAATTACAAGTGCAGACTTTCTTTTTGCTGGCACTGTACTTATCAAGGCCCGAAGACGACTTCAAAGATAAGAGTTAATGAATGTAAAGTGATAGTGTAATAATCATTAATGGTATAAATTAGGTAGAATTTGATTATTTATGGGGACGGCTCAAACATTGGATTTGAAGGTTATGTTGTATTCAACCAGGAAGCAGGACAGTGGAACAGTGTTCCACAGGTGGGCAGTTCTGGAAAAAAAGCTTTGTTCATGGAATCTGTTTAGATTTAGGCACAGATAGAGAGTGGGGGAAATCATATATAGTGGTCATAGCTGGTCGAGTGTTTTTGTGAAAGTTTGCCAAGAGGTGGGGATGTTAGAGAATGGATAGAGAGAGAGAGGTGAGTTATAGTGTGGACACGTTGACCAGAAGTCAAGATCAGCTGATTGGATTGCGTGTGAGTCATGTGATTAGGTTAGCTGAATCGAGGAGATTTGGTTGAGACTTGGACGAGAGCGGACGGCTTCGCCGTTGTCTCCTCCCCTTCGCTGACGTGGTAGAAATAAGACCTAGAAAAAGAAACAACACAGGCCAAATTCACTTTCCAATCTTCTGCGAACAAACTGGAAGGTGAATACAAAAACTATAGAACCAATTTCTTGTCTTGGAGTGAAATAAATCTTCGTCTCCAAAAACAGGTATCAAGTTTCCCTCCCAGACGAGAATTTCCAGATGGACCAACGAAATGGCAGAAGGTATGTTGAAGATACATGACATGTCACACACATATTCACACTTAACAGCATATGAACATATGTAATAGAAAGACCACTAGACGATCACACACACACAACGACATTAATTCTGATAAGATAATCAAACACTCAATCCTTTATAAATAGACAATGCAACAAACGCTCATTTTATGATACGACAACGTAACAGGGGGGGGGCATAGATTGGCGTTCAGTCAAGCATTTGCCATGAAAATAATGATATTCGATCAAAAATAATGTATCAATGATTCAGAGTTTTGGTTGCAATTGTTACAATGTAATAAAAAAAAAAAAATTTCCATCAATATGTAACAATGGATGAAACCTGGATCCATCACTTTATTCCGGAGTCAAATTAGCAACTCATTGGAGTGATTTGTCTTTTGGTCTCAAAATACAACTCCGTTTACACTATCACTTTATTATTGAAGCCAATTCTCTTTTCTCTGGAACATTCTTCTAAGGTGTACAAACAGGCAGATCTGAAGAACGGGGCAGGTGTGGAAAGAATTTAAAGTGCAATTTATGTTGTCTTACCATCATTGTGATCGACTTATGACGGTACATCGTCTTGATGAATGGGAACTTTATTTTCCATTTGTGGCCATTTGTGTTACATCGTATTCGTTATAAAAAGTTTTCTTTCTTACAGTAATCGATAAACGAAATATCTTGTGCGTCACAAAATATCAAAACAAAATTTGGCGTCTTTTGATCATTTTGGATAAGTTTCAACTGCTCTTACTCACCAAGCTGACAAGCAATTTCATTTCAAAGTGAAGGGGGGGGGATACATCTTTTGTCCATCGTCACATGAACACACTTTTTTGATGCGTCAAAACAGTTTAAATGTTTAACAGCAAAGTTGAAAATTCTTAACTGACAATCATTTCCAATATTTTTTTCTTCCATTTTTAAAAAAAACTTACTTCTTTCAAATCATTTACTTGTGTAATGTAGCCAGACTGTGCAGATTCCAACTGCTGGATGTACCTAGAAATAAAATATTACACAAAATAAACATGAAAAAAAAAAAAACACCTAATGTTCAGCATCGGACAAGGCACACACTGCTACTTAATTTGACACTCATAGTTTTGAAATCAGTAACAAGTACATTTCTCCTACCTCCATCAAAATAAAACTTATATAACTAAATTCACAATAAAATTTATTTTAAAATGGTATTTTAATATTTTTGTTGTGATTTGTCTATTTGAAGAAATCGCTATTTAAATCTGACTATTAACAATGAAATCTGTCAGTATAGCATGTCCGCTGGCGGTAGATCACTTTTTGCAAATAAGTGGTCGAGGTGTGTTCACATAAATACGCATAGCGGAAGTTGTACCTGTTAACGTTTCTACTTGTTTTAGCTAATTAGGGAAAAGAATTGTCTTTGCTATCGAATTTGAACAAAACACGTACATCTTTCCAGTCAAAAGTTAGAATATCTCAAAATTGACGCTTTGTAGTAGAAAATATAGAAACCATGTTCGAATGCTATTTAATAGCAAAAATATTAATTTATTTTGTCCTAAAATTTGAAAAGAATTGGATAAAAACTTTTTATGCTAGAGTCATTAGAAATACTAATGAGTGCTTATAAACACGAGAATTTTTGCACATCATCACACACACAAAAAAAAATCTGTAAACCCGCGTTCATTAACTAACTTGTGGACAAAGTATTCATTTTATTTTTGTTATTTAGAAAACTTAAATTTTTAATTATGGAAAGGAAAAAATATTTTAAAAAATAATAAATTATTTGAAAAAGAATAACCGATAATGACCATGGTTTTAAACAAGACACAAACCACATCCAGTTAAGTAAAAGAATAATTTTTATTGGATTTGTTTTACAATCCACAGAGGTATGAAAAGTGGCCAAAAAATAATATAATATAATAAATGTTAACAATGGCAAGTTAGTTTTCTACCTACCTCGATAAATTTTTGGTTTTTTTAAATGTTTTTTCTGTTCAAAAAATAAGTAGTATTGAGTGTGACATGAGAACAAGAAAAAAATGGTCACAATGTCTCTTGAAGTTTCGACAATAACTTAAAAATTATAGAAAATAATGGTAGAAACTCACCCGATAATTGTCACAATAACTTGAAGCCGTTAAAAATGAAATTTAAGTATCCTAATTAGTTTAATGAACTTGAAAACATAATTGTAATCTGTTCAAAATTTCCTTTCATTTGATATGCTGCAAGCCATATTTTGTAAATAATTTCTTTGAATCTTGTTGTGGTGGCCATCTAGGATTTTCTGGATGCCATCTTAGATTTTTCACGGTGTAATGATGACAAATGATAATGTCCATCAGAATAACATTTCGCATGATGATAAAGTCTTACCTCCCATTTTTAAACTGTTTTTTATGATGCGTCTACTGGAAGCTGTTAAAATGAAACTTAATTATGCTAATTAGTTTAATGTACTTGAAAACATAATTCTGATTTGTACAAAATTTCCTTTTATTTGATATGCTACAAGCCATATTTTGTTAATTTCTTTGAATCATGTCATGGTGGCATCTTGGATTTCCCAGTCGCCATCTTGGATTTTTCATGATGTTATAATGGGAAATGATAATGTCCATCAGAATAATATTTCCTATGATAATAAAGCCTTACTCACCATTTTTCTTAGCTGTTTTTATGTTTTTACTTAAAACTGTTAAAATTAAGCTGAAATATGCTAATTAGTATGCTAATTAGTCCGTAAGTTACCAAGTGAGACGGTCGTAAATACAGACATTTGAACCTTTAAGGTGTTATAATATGTTGAAAATTTCATCATAATATCTTAAAAAATCTGAAGATACAATTTTTTAAAAATGGGTTAATCTGTAAATTGTGCAAATTTCCTACCATTTTCAGTCAAAAGCTTATATGCATTCAGATAGGACGGACTTAAGGTAAAATGTCCAGTGAACCACACATTTTTTGATACTTTGAATGGTCATAACTCCAGTTCTAATTGGCCGATTAAAAAAAACTAAAGATATTATTTCTTTGTTTTTGATGCTCTTTTCAAAAAATGCTTGATTTGAGTTTATTCAATCTAAAGAAAAACATTGTGTGGTATTGCCAATATTAGAATAACAAACGAAAATGCCATTAACCAATAAATTAGTACGCACCATTGTTGGTCTCTGCATTTCTGGTAAAATGTTGGTGGCCGCACTTGAAACTTCAAAATAAGGGTGTCATTCTGCGTATCTAAATAACCTTCACTTGCAAGCAAGTCGAGTCGGAAGAATCGGTTGTAACCCCAACATTCTCCAACCTCAAAATCAGAAGCAAATTCCCTGACAATATTTTTGCTCGCATCCTTTGAGGCTTGGTGCACCATCTCCACCCTGTATTCATATCTGAAAAACAAAGATGTTTAGGTTTATTTTTAGCATTTTAAGAAATATGGAACATAGAAATTTGAAATGGAGGAACAAGAATTGGAAGAGATACATCAAGAGCATTTCCAAGGCTACTGCAAAGAAGGTGGGCTCTCTCTACCATGCTAGAAAGTTATTTATGCCCAAGAGTATCCTGTACCTCTACAAGGCCACCATTCACCCATGTATGGAGTATTGTTGCCACATTTGGGCTGGTGCATCTGCTACTAGTCTCTCCCTCTAAGAGTCGCCAACCTAATAGGTCCTGACTGTCAACTCGGCTTCAACCTCTGCCCCATCGACAAAATGTTGCATCCTTCTGCCTCTTTTACAAGTATTTTAATGCTATGTACTTCGACGAACTCCAAGCCCTTGTACCCCCTTTACATAAATACCTACGAAAAACCCAACAAGCAGCAAAACCCACCCCTTCACAGTAGAAATCCCTAGGTGTAAGAAAGCCTTCTGCTCTAATAGTTTTTTCCCTAGAACTGCTAGACTTTGTAATTCCCTTCTGGGCTTCTGCTTCCTCAATTGTACTGACATGCAGAAGTTCCAGTGTAATGTAAACAGACATCTTGCTGCTCAACTCCCTACATAGTATCCCTGCAACTTATGTCCCCAATAGTAGCCACATCTAACAACAATGAATAGCTGTGATGCATCAAAACAGCTGTTGTGAATGGAGATATATGCGAGAGAATAATTGAACATCAAACCAAATAAACATGAAATGCAGTTTGGTTTTATGCCCGAGTGAGGAAAACTGATGCTACATTCATCCTGAAGAAATGCGAGAGAAGTATCTTGGTAAGAAGATACCAGTATTTTTGCCAATTCAGATTTAAAAGCTTTTCACCGAGTACCAATAGACATGCGATTGACTATGCATAAATTAGATGCAAACAAATGATGAAACTGTTCAAGCAATACACAGAAATACTCAGATTTAAAATCATATTTAGCGAAAACTTAATGTTAAAGAATGCATCAGGGTTCTGTACCGATTCCATTGTTTTCTTGATTGTTTTGAAAAAACTGTCGAGAGTTGGGTTTTTTTTTATACAGTTGTTCAGATTACATTTTGTATTGTGCTGATGAATTAGTATTTGCTTGTAAAATAATGGAAAACCTCTTTGTTAAGTTAAAGACTTGGAGGAATGCTATGGAAAGTAAAAGTCTGAGAGTGAATGTTAATGATGATCAGTGAATGTTACTAAAATCAGTGAATGTTAATGATGATCAGTGAATGTTACTAAAATCAGTGAATGTTACTAAAATCAGTGAATGTTAATGATGATCAGTGAATGTTAATGATGATCAGTGAATGTTAATGATGATCAGTGAATGTTACCAAAAATCAGTGAATGTTAATGATGATCAGTGAATGTTAATGATGATCAGTGAATGTTAATGATGATCAGTGAATGTTAATGATGATCAGTGAATGTTACTAAAATCAGTGAATGTTACTAAAATCAGTGAATGTTACTAAAATCAGTGAATGTTAAAAAACTTTGAAAGAAAAAAAAAAAAGTTCTATTGCTCAATTTGTGAAAAGGGGGATCAATTTTTTGGTGGTCATTGTAAGCATTGTGTACACAATTTGTGCAGTGAAAGTATTGACAGGCTGAGAAAGGATAACCAGTTTTAATGAAAAGTGTAAGACCATGGAGACCGATGAGAAATCAGATCTGGAAAAATATATCAAGAAATTTTGTTATCATGGAGATACAGTTGGAGTAAATTGCAAAAGTTAGAAGTGAATGAACTTTTGTCATTACTAACCAGCAGAGCATTACCACTGTTTACCAAGCAAAGAATCTCTCAGGCGTATGTATGCAGTGTAATGAAGTATCGAAATAAAACCTGATCAGTGAGGGTTAAAGACATGCATTGCATGGAAAGCAATATGAAAATGATATGTTTAATGCAAGTCTTAAAGACTTGTTTGGTTTTGATGATCTTGAAGCAAGATCAAATGTAGTCAGTATAGAGAAATCTATACAGAGACTTTGATGTTATGGCCAGGTTGAAAAAAAATCAATGAGTTTTTTATTCAGTAGACGTAGAATAGTTTAAGTAGCAGGTTCAGTACACAAGACAAGGTTAAGAAAAACACAGAAGTGATAAAAATGGGCTTGAGA
Organism: Euprymna scolopes; assembly: GCF_053919585.1. Classification (NCBI taxonomy): domain Eukaryota; kingdom Metazoa; phylum Mollusca; class Cephalopoda; order Sepiida; family Sepiolidae; genus Euprymna; species Euprymna scolopes. The sequence goes on from NC_136483.1 coordinate 200,432,113, forward strand.
GAAAAAGTGATAAGGTCCTGGGTAGATATAGGTCGGTTTAGCAATCAATTTCTTTAAACAGTACTGAAAGTATTAGAATATTGTTGCTCTTGTAGGTATTATCAGTTATTTGCCATAAGAACTGTTTTGAAGATTTAAAAAGTAATTTTATTATGGTTCCCCAGCAGTGCTGATTAGACACCAACTCCCTTAAGGTGTCAGCGATTTGGATGCCAGATCCAATTTTTGCTTTGAATTAAGTTACCTAACATATTTTGATATTAAAACTGTCAATACTAACCTGTGTAGTTCATCCTTGCTCTATACAATCATCATTCATATTATTAAAGATTTCGTATAAATAATTTTGCATGCTTTACTAGTATGATTTGATTAATTTTCTATAGCTTGAAACATTCACGATGGTTATTGTCTTAAATTTATATGTATTAGTAATCAACAAAGCTGTTTTGTTGTGTCTCATACAGTATAACTAGATATAACAAGATGCAAGATTTGAAATCTGGGACCCAATTGTTCTTATCAGAGCTATCAAGTGCTCCATTCCTAAGTGAGCCTAATATATCTCAAGCAAAAGAAGTTATAAGTGATTAACTATCAAGTTGAATCTCTTAGCACACTGCCCTGAACAACATTAACAAACTACGTAATCAGTAATATCACCGTTCCTGTTAAGGGAGACAATTCATTAATCATCTAAGCAAATATACACACTATTATCAGTAGAAAGGAGGCAACGGTGGCTAAGTGGTTAATGATATAGACTGACAACCCGAATAGGCCAAGTTTGAATCCAGTTTGTGTCACAGAAACAATTTCAATTAGGAATGTTGTTGCACACTTCGCATGGTTCCTCTCGTAAGTACCCAATATCCTTCTAGAAAGAATTCTAAATATAAAGACATTTAGAAACGAATGCCAACAATAATCATCTGATTTATACGAAAATGACTGCTGCTCAACAACATTAGCAGCAACTGACTTGAAGTATTAGTATTGTTGGCAAGACACCTCCCTCCCAAGTGAATTTCATTATAACTTATTGCAATTTTTTAATAACCAGATTCTTTTTCTTTGCCCCCCCCCACCTTTTTTTAAGTTATAGCATGTAAAGCATTCATAACATCAAGATATTTTAGGAATTAACAAAAGTGTGATACCAAATTATGCAACTAACAAGAGCTAAAAAAGTTTAAGCAATCATTTTTGAGAATACAGACTTAAGAGTCTTATACAAATCCATTCTTTTTAACTGCTAGCAATATTTGGATGCTGAAAGAAAATTTCAGATTTTTATAAAAAAAAATTAAATTGTAACCAAAGGTTATGGAGTAAAGAAAAAAAAAAACATGCATAAATCAGTTTAAATTTAAAAAAAAAAAAGGTATATTACTTGGAAGTTTCTGGAAGCCCAGCAGATAATTCTAGAAATACTGAGAGGTAATTCCCCCTTACAACTCCATTACCATCCTAGAATAAACAAACAAAAAAAAATAAATAAAAAAAAAATAAATAAATAAATAAAAAAAAAAAATGAAAAAGAGTTGAAGATTCATTTACAATAAAAAAAAAAAAATTTTCAATACAAAAATTTAAGTTAAATTTTTTATTCAACATCGGAACAAATAAAAACAAATAAAAAGGGTTGGTTCTGCATTACAAGAATTCAAACCGTTTGTTTGAGGGTGGGTCCGTGCTTTTTTTTTTTTTTTTTTAAATAAAAATATGCATGGGTATCGATCCTCTGTTTCATAAAACATTTTTTTCATTAATATTAACAATTAGTAAAGATATCCTGAAAAATTAAGCCATAGAAAAACTTTTTAAAAATATCTTAGTGACCCCTGACAATTGAACCTTCTTTATGATGTACGGACCCACCCTCAAACAAACGGTTTGAATTCTTGTAATGCAGAGCCAACCCTTTTTTCCTTAGTAGGAAAAGAAGCATGTTCTCAACACCCGAAGAAGGTCGCAGGTTACAGCGACTGAAACGTTGTGATAATGACACCAAAGATGAGAATAATAGTCCGATTAATCAATGTAACACAAATATTCACATCTCATCTCAAAACTTCAGAATTGCAAGAAGAACAGGTGTTTTGCTTTTGACAGAGTGGCAAGAGAAGTTGTTCGGTGGGGACAACCAAATGGTTTGTGAAGGTTATTCAAGCAATGTAGAGAAATGTTCAAAGTCATATTATAATTAACAGCACATTTCGTGACTGCTTTAATGTTAAAGTAAGAGTACATCCGGGTTATGTAGTGAGCGTGTTGCTTTTCATTTGCGTTTTAGATTTATTGTCCAGAGTTGCAGGTGAAACAGATATTGAGATACACAAAGAATTGATATATCCGATCAGAAAAGAAAGAGTTGCCTCAAACGATTAGAATCATAGGATTGTGAATGGTTACAAGAAAGAACTCTGGATGATAGTAATTACAGAGACTTAAAGTTGATGAATCAGATCTTAAAAGCAGACATGAGACTAAGCACAAAATAAACCAGATAAGCATAAAGAAAACGCAGTTTGGCTTTTATGCCCAGGCAAAGAACTACTGATGCAATATTTATCCAGAGACAAATGCAAGAGAAGTATCTTGGTAAAAAACTGTAGTTTGTTTTGTAGATTTAGACAGATTGTCTGGTGAGCTTTGTGTAAATTAACAACAAATGAAGTTTGTTCAAACAACGCATAGAAATGCTTCAAGTTAGATTTTAAATCACATTTAGTGACAGATTTTCATGTTAAAATGGGAGTACACCATGGATTTGTATCGAGCTTGTTGCTTTTGATTTGTGTTTTAGAATGACTGTCCAGAGTTTAGTATGGGTTATTTGGAAGAGATCTACAATGTGATGGTGTATGGAAATGAAACCCGACTAATAAGAGTTGAGGATGAATATTATATGGAGAGAAATGATATTAAAATAATACGTGTAATGGGACTCTTTAAGACATGATTTGATTTGATGACTTGTATTAGGAATATTAAAGTTGGACTGTATAGGGAGATGGTTGCAGAACGAGACATTTTGGTTTGGTCACACTGAATGAAAATGGATGAACGTGTTTGAGTTGGTAGATATAGAACAACCGAGTTGGCAGGAGGATTAACGAAAAACATGAAAGTGACAAAAATCGATTAGAGAGAAAGAGGATACATAGAGAAGGAGAAAAGATACATTAGTTTCTAAAAACTGTCCAACACATGCCAGCAAGTAAAGTAGATATTAAATTGAATATTATAGCAATCTGGGCATGGGGGGGGGGGTGCATTTAATTTAATGAAGTCAAGAGTATTGGCTCAGAATCTGGCAACAGTGTGTTCGGGACATTTGCTCCATCTTGTTGTCATGTCTCCTTCTCTCCCCCATTCATTGATCTGCTGCGAAATATTTTTACAATGCACATAATGTTGGCATAAATTTTAATTTTATGTAGAAGAAAGTAAAAGGACAGATGAAATTTACTTACAGGATAGACTTTGAGCCTCCAACTCAAGCCAGAAACATGTAAAGGCTGACTATAAACTGGGTCGGCCCTTTGTTGGAGAATGCCAAAATTTTCCATCACAAAAGCACTTGAATCATATTGAGGAACAATTTCACTGAATCAAATTAAAAATCATACAAATTAAGAGTAATATAAGCAAAATTAAGAAAAAATTTTTTTTTTTTTTTTTAAATGGAGATTACCAAACACAAACTGCAAAGAAGTCATTAACTAAGGTCACTAACATAAATACTTATTTTCAAAATGAATTGCTTTAAAATTGAATTCTATTCCCATTGAGTTAATGAATTTTAAAAAAAATAAAAAACTTTTTGCATTCTTTTTGTTTTCAAGGAATTTTGATCAAATTATTGCAATTTAAAGTAATTTTTTTCACCGCAACACATTTTATTTAATTATTTTCAAGAAAAACATTGTTTACAACTTTCAATAGATAAAACCTTTATATTTATATAAAAAAATATTTAACTGCCATAATTATTTTGACAAAATAAGATTTTTTTTTCTTATTACTAAACATAATATTTATTTCAGGATTGCTATGGTACAAAGCTGACACAAACCAAAAGAAATTGAAGTGCTTAGACATTACAACAGATATAACAAAAACATGTATATTTAGTAAAAACGTTACATATTTATGGGTCATGTTAAGATTAGTAAAAAAATTTACAAAATTCCAAAAATGATTGAATAGAAAAATAATTGCAAGAAAAAAAAATTATCAAATGCAATCTTAGTGGTTTAGTTTATTCTGCATGGCAAACTGACTTATCTCCCTTGTTTCACTTAACTTTCGCAATTTCATATTAGAAAATGATGACTCAAGTGTTTTTTGTTTTTTAAAAATCATTCTAGCAACTTTTCTACTTAATTAATTTTTTATAATTTGGGGAATTTTAGCAAATTTTGACATGACATGTAACTATGCAATAATGTTTTGACTTAAAATGCATTTTTAAAATTTCCTTTAGATATCCTATTATAATATACAAGTACCAAAATAACTTCCATCCAATATTCCACCACTCACCTGGTAAAGTCAGCTGGAACAGGTGCAGTGACAAAAGACGCCATTGGTTTCCGATGCACCTGTTTAAACATTTGCGTAAGTTCCCCACTTTTCTCTATCAATTCACTTTTCCCACAATCGTTCAATTGTCCCTCGACTTCATGGATCAACGTCTCCAACAAACTAGTCTCCTGGGTCAACTGGTTTTTCTGACCTGGACAGCAAAAGACAAAATTAAAATTGAAAAAAAAAAAAAAACTTGAATGTATTTGCCCTCATCATCATCATCAGTTTAACGTTTTATATGCTGACATACGTTGGATGGCTTTTAGAAATTGACTTACAAACTTTGATGAATAATTTAAAATGATTTTTAAGATTTGTGTAGCATAACAGTGTTGCATTGGACAGGATCAAGGACAAATTGCAACTGAAGAGAAACGAAAAAGTTTCATGTATTATTTGAAATCTTCTGACTACTTTTCTCATCTTGTACGTTATTTACACGTTTCAATCTGTGTAACCTTTGACTTTCTTCAAACCTCACATCTTGTTGAACTTTGGAATCTTTCTGTCAAACCCGAGAAACTGCATAGAACCCTAACAAAACACTTTATTTCATCCACCTAAATCTGTTCTCATTTTATTAGATGTACACGTGTTGAAAATTGGAATTTAATTTTAAACAGACAAAAATGTTTTTGGAACACATTAAGATGCAAAAAAATTTTATTACAAGAAAAATTAATGAAAAATCATTCAAATTTCTTTTAATTTCTCCTTTTTTAATGTTTTAAAGTTGAAACATTTCTTATTAATTTCTGACCATACCAGATCCATCATCAGAGAATGAAAGAGTTATTTTGCTCGTTTCCCTCCCCCTCTTCAAATATAATCTGTTTCCTTTGTATTGTTATACCAAAGCAGAAACGCGCTAAAAACGCTCACACACAGAAGAGTTCCAAGACACTTTATGCGTTTAAGAGTATGTATGTCGATGGGCCATAAGTGCTAGGAGTTCATCAAGTGCAATGATTCCATTAAAGTACTTGTAAAACAGGTATAAGAATACGATATTGTTGTGATGGGACAGAAGTTAGAGTTTGGCCAATAATGTGATACCTATTAGATTTGAGACTTTTTTTTGGACCCTGTCTAAAAGTGAGAGACTAGTGAAAGATGCACCAGACCAGATGTGGCAACAATACTCCATGCATGTTGCCTGTAAATGTTAAGCCGAATAGTTTGAAGGATGAGCTCTCAGATAGGGTGTTGTCATGGTAATTGGTAGTTGAAACAGTTTTTGTAGTTGTTAAAGGAAAGAAGTTTAGTCTTAGTAGCAGTAAATGTCACGATACATTTACAATTCTAGCTATAACTGCAATCAAACTTCAAATCTTTTGTACATCATATAATTCATTCAACCAATTAGCCATCGACTTTTTCGATGGGGTTAGTAGATGGCTCAGATGGTTCTCCATTCATATATAACATATATTGCATCTAATCATATTTACACCATGTTTGACGTAAAATTTGACCACCTAAGTCAAGTGAAATAGGAAATTCAATACTTTTGATTACAAAAGGCACGAGATTGGTTAAATGGCAGTTTTTCTGAATTGGATTGGAAAATGTAGTTTCCTCATTCACAAGACCTTAGTTGTCCTGATCTTTTTTTCTAAACGACAAAGTGTATTCAACACAAATAACAGCACTCAACAAATAAGCAGTGGATGATCAAAAATTTGAACTCCTCATTAGAGTTAAAAATTTTTAAATACCTCAAAATTTACAGTGTAAAGAATAGAAATCACTTAGAAAATATTTGAAAAAAAAAAAAAATGTATCCAGACTTTACAGACATCCTGTACACACAACGTTTGAAAGAATATTGTCAATTAATATTCAACACTTACCCATTAATGTCAACAGTTTGCTTTTTAATTGGGATTCCAAACGTGCAATCATCAATTCAACAGCATTACGGATTTCACGGACCCTTTCATCTTTGGCATTCTTCACACTTTCCATATTTCGTTCCTTAAAAAAAAAAAAAAAAGGTCTAGAAATTATTTGATTGTAATGCATTTTTGTTTTAGTTTTTATTTCGTTCAGTCATCTGTATCATTGTCTTTCAAACAAAACAGCTGAAGAAACATCATTGAAATATAAAGAATGAGGAGAATAATACTTTGAAAAAAAGCAAACTTTTTTCTTTAAAATAGATAGCACTTTTTGTTTAAAAATGGAGAGCACTTTGAGAGCACTCCACGAAGCAGCACAATTAAATTCAATCAATTATCAAATCTTCTGTATTTTTTATATAAATAAAAAAATACAACATTAATTTTTTTATAACTCTTGAATTAAAATCCATGTTTAATTTCAGAAGAGTTTCTGATGGATAGCTATACTGTACAAATCCTGGAAATGAGTTTTCAGATGGGTAGCTGTTCTCTATAAATCTCAGACTTTTAAATTTTGCAGGCAAAGAGCAAAAAAAACTGTTGATATGAAAAAATTATGCTGGATTGCTAAAAAGTTTTAATATTTTTATGGAGCAATTCTGTTTCCTGATTGTTTGCTAGCAGAACAGTTCTTATCACCAGTGTTTATAAATAGAACCTTCCAACTCCCGGTAATCATACCCTCTTTTTTATATAAAAAATATTGCAAGATTTCAAAATCTAATGCACGCTTTGTTACAATAATGCTATAAAACAAACCAATTCTGGTGGAATAATTAGTCGAATATCAGTGTAAGCAATACCAAAATATCAGTCAAAATAACATCACAGTTGTTATAAGTGTTTTAGAGATACGACTGTTGAAAGCATTCAAAACTTTCTGGAAGAAAAAGTTTTGACTTTAAAATTTCTGAATAAATAAATAATTGAATATTTCCATAAAAAAAAATACTCAGCGACCCATTTAAGTGGTATGAAAAGAAAGGGAATATTTACAGGATGCAGACAAATATCTTTTCCTTATTTTTGTTATCAATCTTGTCTTCAGGAAAATAGTGAATACATTTCCATCCTTTTTCAGAATAATTAATCATGAACAATTTTGAATCGATTTTTTGTGAAAGAAACAGTTCTCCTTGGGATCTACACAGGAAAGACAAATAAGGACATTTCAGACCTCCTCAACGTGAATGAGAGGATGGTAGGAAAGGTTAGAAAGGATGTGAAAGATTCAGGATTCAACAACATGATGCCACCAGAATACGAAAGTCATCATACCACTTGACTTCTTCCTGAAAGCCACTTGTTTGGCAACACCAGGTGCTGTAAGTAAATATTTCAAAGTTTATACTCCTAGCAATTTATAATCAGTAACAGAGGGTCTTTCACTGTCATCGTTAGAAAGGATATGAGGGGATCTAAAATTTATATTTCATAAAGTTTTACAAATAAGTTCCTTCAATAAATTTTGATCTCGATCCATTTTAACTTCAAATCTTTCAAGATTACATAAACACAACCAACTTGTAAAAGATAAGACAAAGATGGACAAATACTGTTAAAAAAAAAAAAAAACATTGGATTTTTTTTTCTCTTAAATATGAAAAAAAAAACAAAAAAAAACTTACAATATCTTGAACAAAACTGATAACTTCTAAGTATCTCCTTTTGAGTTGCTTAATTTCATCTTTGATCTTTCGGAAATGTTCATCGTACACACCATCCAATGGCTTGAAAGTGTGGCCTGTGTGCTACAAAACAAGTAGGAAATTTTTAAGTAAACGAGAATTTTTTTTTTATCATTATTTTAATTAAACCAAGAAACCGGAATTGATTTTAAAAGAATTAAAAAGAAATTAAACTTTTACAAACAATTCTTTCAAAGTTAAATGATAAAACAAAAGAAAAACAAACAAAAAAATCAGAAAAATTATTTGAAATAACTTACTGTTCCTCCCCAAAGAGCACATTTATGGCAAATTGATTGTCGGCAAATCCAGCAGAAAACACTCAATTTTTCTTGATGTTCTTCGCATCTTTTACGAAAAAAAAAGGTTTTATTAAAAAAATTGATACATTTAAATAAGTTTTATATATCATGGTTGTACATAAACATTTTGTTTAAAATAATATTTTCACAGTTAGAATTTTCGATTGTAATTAAATACAAGCATTAAAATTATAACAAATAATCCCCTACCCCATCAAAAAATAAAATTGTACAACTATGAAGAAAAAAAAAGAAAGTTTAATTCTATTAACATTTGTTTGAATAAAATTTTACCCACGCCTTCTCAAAACGACACAAAAAATATCTACTCTAATTTTCACCATTTCAACTTTTAACCGTTTTAATAGTTGAACTCTAGGAAATTTCAGGATTACTCAGTTTAACATTTGTCTTAATATAAAATTGTCAGCTTAACATTTGTCTTAATATAAAATTAATTGTCAGTTTAACATGTCTTAATATAAAATTAATTGTCAGTTTAACATGTCTTAATATAAAATTAATTGTCAGTTTAACATGTCTTAATATAAAATTAATTGTCAGTTTAACATGTCTTAATATAAAATTAATTGTCAGTTTAACATTTGTCTTAATATAAAATTAATTGTCAGTTAAACATTTTTAAATACACTAAACGCTTTCATGTTTTAATTGGTGTATTATAAAAAAAATCTAATCTCTAGAAATAAATATTTTTTACCATAAAAATAATCAGTTGAAATACCTTTAAAAGAAAATTTATTCAAATTGGAACATTTTAAAAACATAAAATTTTCATACACCGTGATGCCAGATAGTCCACAATTTTTAGAGAACTGAATCAAAATGAAAGATCACCTGTCTTTATCGGTGTCATCCGTTTTCGGTGAGGGCGTAAAATGTTGCAGGGAATCCAGTTGTTGAGTGACCTCTTCGACCCAACGACAATTCACCAATTCATGAAGATGAAGTGATGCCCTACAAAAGAAATGAAACCACAAATGTTAATTATAATCAGCTTTTCTCAACCTGGGGAGCCATACTACCCCTTTTCTTAACCCGCCACTCTCTCAGGCATGTGGAATTTATTGTCAAATGATTCCATATTTAGTGGTTATTTTAGCTTTTAAGACAGTTAACAAAAAAAAGTTTGCCGTGGAAGATAAATTTTACAATATTTTATGTGTAAGTGGGTAGTGCTAAAAATGTACTTAAAAAAAAAAAAAAAAAAAAAAAGTTGATAATTACTTACCCTAGGTCCAAGTGGTACTTTCCATAAAAAATAACTAAAACTTGTAATGACATATGTAATTACCTAAAACAGTACCCCATCCCCTTTAAAAAATGCACAGAATTTTTTCACGTGGGGGGGGGGGGGGGTAACTACCCTGAATTGCTAGAATCGTCTGGAAATGGGAGATCATTTTATGTTAAATTCATATGTGAAACTAATCCTCTATTCTAAATTCTAAAATTGTTTTCCCTTTCCAACAATGTACTTCAGGGTGTTCGCACAATCACCTACAAAAAGTAAAATCTCATTTGGGGGTAGATGGATTTAGTAGAGTTAATTTGCAATCACATTTTTTTTTTTTTTTTTTTCATACTGAAAGTATCGACTGATATGTTTAAACTTTATTTTTGCTTTTCGATTTGTGAAAATTAGCTTTTCATATAAAAGAATTTCCAAGTTATTTTTGTGTAATAAAAGTTTAAAATATTAAAAATATATTTGGTTCATGGTGTAAACAAAAACACCTACATTAGCGATTAAAATATCGAAAATTAGGTTAAAATAAATTACAATTTCTTCAAATTTAATAGAAAGACCCCAAAAAGGGCATGTGTGGAGAAGGGGTGGGAGACAAAGTAATTGTTTTTATAAAACAAGATTCTACCTCCCCTGCCCTCATCATGAATCGTTTGAAGTATGGCAAAATTAACAGAGAGGGAAAAGGAAGCAACACGAGACAATATGGAGAGAGAGGAAGAGAAAAAAAGAATGATAAAAATGAAAAAAAAAAAAAAAACTTATAAGATTTAAGTGAAAATCTTTTCCAAATTCCAAGGAATTCAATTTTCTGTTCAAAAGCAGAGAATTCACATCGCCGATAATATACATATGAAACAGTCTTTGAAGATTTGAATTAGTCTAAACCAATGAATTTATTTCAATTTCTTAAAAATCAAAGTTTGTTTAAAATTGGAATGAAAACAAAAAGTTTATTTTTTTACAAACAAGTGCATTTAAATTACCTACAGCAATTCAAATGCATTTTTAGTTTTTAGGATTTTATTAATTTGTAACAGAAGCAGTGATTTGTCAAAACTATAACAAATTAATCAATCAGTCAATCAAAACTCACCTGACAAAAAAAAAAAAAAAAAAATGATGCATAAAAAATGTCTTCTATAATATAAATTTCATCTGTCTGTATGTATGTATGTATGTCCTACTAAAACTTTTGACAGAGGCGACGGATTTTCACGAGATCAGTATCATTTTGAAGCTCGACCCTTTGGATGAAAAATAACGAAAAAACATTAATTCCTTCACCCTCAACTGGGCATTTTTCTACATGAAGGGGTCGTTTTCTTTTTTTGTCGATATTCTTGAAAGTCATCCCCTCTTTTCAATTGACTGGCCTTAATTTAAACATGCGTCATTTCCGGTTTGGCGATGGGCACAACAGCAAAACATCACGTTTTTAATGTTCTTTTCCTCCTTCGCGGTATGGGTTTGAGTTTGCCTGCCTACTACCACTTTTTTTTTTTTTTTACTCAACATACACCTCCAAATACCCGGGCAACGCTGGGCACCCAGACTAGTATTGAATAAAATCCATAGTATTGGTAGACTTTTGTTTTAGAGAAAAAAATAACTTCTCTTCGCTCCTCTGAAATATCACTCAGTAAAATGTAAATATTGATAGGATAAAACATTTAATCAATTAGAAATTTTTTGTATAACATTTTCAAATAAAAAAAAAAAATGTTTAATTGTGTAAACCCTGGAAAAATATTCAAAATAACAGTATTCAAGCCTAAATAAAATCAACTAAGTATGGCTACCATACACTGGCTTTGCATTTTCTGTAGGTCACATTGCTTATGGTAACAGTACTAAGCTGGATACTCGACTAGATCAATTCTTATCCTAGAATCTAGTAAAACCAAAAGAAATCTATTATACAGGATGTTTCAAAAGTGTTGGGCACATTTCAAGTCTTCATATCTGCTTAACTATGAATGGATGCAAGATGAAAGTGGTGCTATTTGAAAACTAAATACATTTAGTTTTTTTGTAATTTTGTTATTGATTTTTTTTTTTCTCATTCCTTTTCAGATGCAGTAATGGTGTTCACTCAAACAGAAAAGGCGTTTTGTGTGCTTGAATTTGCAAAAACTGAATCATGGACACTTGTTCAACATGCATTTTGCAAAAAATTTGGAAAAAAGTCACCAGAAAGAAAATCCATAGGGAGATGACTTGGTAAATTTGTTGCGGATGGGTGTTTATGCCCAGCTAAGAGAATGGGATGCTTCTCAACTTCAGAAAATGTGGTTGACAATACAATAAGTTCAAACTGCCTTCCAGCAGAGCCCCCATACAGAACAAGAGACAGTAGGAAACTTCAGCTTCGTACAACAATTGTTTGGCATGTCTTAAGACGACTGCATATGACACCTTAAAAGCTACAGTTAATCCAACAGTTGAACAACCAGTTCATCATGACAGAAGATGGAAGATAACGGGTTTGACGACCGGCTTGTTTTTAACGATGAAGTAACTTTCCACATGGTAAAGTTAATAAGCATAACACTCGCATATGGGGTACTGAAGACCCACAAGAATTTGAGCATCAGTGAGATTCCCCAAAGGTGACCGTTTTGTGCTATGTCCAAGAAAGCTGTCTACGGACCATTCTTCTATGAAAGAGCAACAGTTGCTGGTGAGACGTACCTCGACATGCTGGAAAATTGGTTAATCAATATATTGAGTAAGGACTTCATTTTCCAACAGGGTGGGGCACCACCACACTGGAGTCTCAGGGTTAAACAGTTTCTGAACATAACACTGCCAGACAGATGGATTGGATGATTTATGCAAAATGTTCACAATCTCATGCCTTAGCCTCCCAGATCTTCAGATCTCACACCCTGTGATTCTTTTTTGTAAGGATTTGTAAAAGGACTAGACTATGTGCCTCCCATTCCAAGAGACATAGATGAGCTGAAGGCATGAATAACAGAAGTTTTTGCAACCATTGACAATGCAATGCTGGGACGCATTTGGCAAGAATTGGACCATCGAATTGATGCGTGTCATGTGATCAATAGTGCTCACATAGAACATCTTTGAATATTCCATGAAAAACTGTAGATTACAAACCTTCAAAATATGCCAGATGCATTTTTATATCTTTAATAGTTGTAGAGATATTCAATGTTAAAATGTGCCCAAGACTTCAATACTTTTGGAACACTGTATTATAACATAATTAATCTCTATATAAATAAAATGAACTCATTTTTTCCCGTGGGATTTTGACCTTAATAGGATTAAAAATCAAGATATTTCATGCAAATACATTATGCACAAACGGCAGAACAATATCTGAGGTTTGTTATAGGCTTATTAGTTCTCAAATTCCTCGATAATCTTAGATTTCTATACTTTTTCTGCTGAGAAGTCACGGCCAAAATCGGTTAAGATCAATGGAAGTGGTAATATATTTTCTCTCTAAAAAATTCCTCCTCCCCCTGCCACCACTTAACACCGTTTGGAGATCGTTCACAAGGAACAGTTGAGAAGAGAACACCGGTTTGGCTTCGTAGTTCTTTCATGTGAAGTTATTTAAAATTACTAAACTCAGCTGCAGTGCTCTGTGGCGTAGTGGTTAGCGTGCTGGACAATTCACATTATATTTTCACGTTCGTGCCGACCTACCGTAGTCGTTTTTTTTTTTTTTTTTTCCTAAACAACTGGAATGGACTTTTATTGGTGGCCGAACTGTTAACGTTGCAGATGTGTGTGTGTGTTTTTTTTTTTTTCACACTTTATTTTCCTACTTTTACTCATGACTCCGGGTTTGATCCTTCCTACTTACCTACCATAACATTTTTTAAAACTCCCCCCCCCCGTCCCGGAAACGAACACTCGGGCAACGCCGGGTACCCCCGCTAGTTGGTTAATAAGTGAGGAAAATTAATATTTCTAACTTCTTTTCTAACTCAATGTTAGAGATCTAAGATAACTGTAATGAAATATTTGAATATTCTCTCATACAAAGATCAGGAAGGGGCGTTGAGTTTTGAGAAATTCAACTAAAGTAAAATGGAACACCTAAAAACGCCCAACTAAGTTTTATCTCCATCGCTGCGTTCAATCACAAGAATACAATTTTTTTCCTTTTGAAATAAAAAATTTACTTTACCTGCAATGTGGACATTGTGATCTTTGTTCTGTTAACCAACGCTGGAGAAAAATAAAGCAATAAGTGTAAGAATTATTAAATACAAAAAAAATTAAAATATTTTAGAAATAAAAGCCATGTCATAACATCAAGATGAATCCAGTGAAAAATTAAATGGAAACTGATTTCCAAAAAATTTAAATATCAAATTAATCCCAATATGTAGTAATAGTATTTATTTGCAATAAAAATTTGATTCATTAAAAACTACAATGTGAATACTAAAAGTTAATTTTGTGGATAAAACAGTTTGCATGTTGAACAAGTTTGGAAAATACTTTTTTTTTTTTTATAACCATAATTAGAGCAGAAAGTGGGCATTGGATTTCATTAATCTCGTAACTCTGGCTTTCTTTAGTTCTCACATTCCATGAGTAGCATTTTTAACAAAAGGGGAAAGAATTGTTTTCTTGGTCAGAATTTCATTTAACACTTATCATTGGTTAGTTTTTGGCACTGAAAGATTTTTTTTTGTTTTTTAGACATCAAATGGCTTCATGCCTTGTATGAAACAATTTCCATTAAAAAGTATCAGAATTTTCTTCCTCAACATAATTGTACACTGCCAGACAGTTTTTGAAATTCTTTTTCATGAGTTTGGTTTCTCCTATAATTACTGGAACGATAGAAATCTTCCTAAGATTTCAATTTCTATTCATGTCATACATAAGATCTTGGTATTTTGTTATCTCTCCTCTCAGCTTTGTTTAACCTAAGGAGAGTCCAAGTTTCAGATCATGGACTCTTTCAGCAAAACAGCGTCGTTTGGATGGATGTTACACACGTCTTTTGAGAAGAGTACTCAATCTCTCATGGCGAAACCACTAAACTTCAGAAATGATATATGGAGACGTACCGAGAGTATCAACCTCAGTTTGTAAAAGACGTGTTCAGTTTTGCTAGGCATTGTGCACGTGCCACAGATGAACTTGTTTCATCATTTGTGGAGGCACCGATCATCATTTGTACTGTGGAGGCAACCATTATCTCACAATTGATCATGAAAATTAACTTTTCCAGATAGGATACAAGATATATTTATCTGCAAGGAAGATCTTTTGGGTGCTATGACAGATGGGGAATACTGGAAGGGTGTCGCGAGTTCAATCTCGGTTGAGGCCGCAAAATAATGATTGCTTAACCCAGCATCATTATGGGCACTAACTTCTACTAAGGTTGCTTCTTTCTCCTTGTCCTATATCAGGATTAATAGCTCTAGGTATGCAGCTGTAGGACTTGCATAATCACAATGGATGGCGTAAAACTTATTCTGTTCTTTCTGGTACGTGTTGTCAGGACTGACTGCTGCAAGTGATAGTCAACTTTTTCACAAAATGGTACAGTGTGTAAAAATGTGTCTTTGAAATAGAAAGAACAGGTTTAGTTAACCATTTTTTTGTAGAATTAGAAAAAAAGAAATGTCACGTGAGTATTTATTACGAATTAAAAAAAAAAAAAATGCTCACAATAGTACGCATATTTTATTTGGTCAACTTGGTGATATCCACCCACGATGGGTTGAGCCCACTCATCCCAAAGGACACACACTGTACCAGTTGAATGTAGACCATGCATGACAGTTTGCAGCAGCCAAATCTCAATATGGCTGCCCATCGCTAACAGTGGACATTGTTAACCTGAGATAAGTTTAACATTGGCTTTGATGGTGCGTAACCACATCTTCAGCTGGCCTCCCAGGCATCTTCAATTTTGGAGTGGTTTTGGAGCTATTGCTTTGGTGATGAACTCTTTTTGACACGCAGCGTGGCCAAACCAACAAAGTCTCTTTTTTAAAAGAGATTAGTTAAGAGGAATGATCTTGCATGATGTTATGATTTGAGATTTATGTAGCAGATACAAAATGGTGTCAGCAGACATGCAGAATTTTTTTTGATTTAGTGGAACTATGGAGTGCAATTGGAAAAAAAATATCAATTTATTGTGAGGGGAAGTATACGTAGGTGGTGGTGGTGGTGGGGGACTTTATTCAACCTTAGCGAGTAAATAATGTAAGTAATAAAATAAAGCTAGTAATTTTCAGCTGAACTTAATCTTAAGTAGAATTATTCATTTCAGTGCATCATGTTGCAGTAGAACTTGTTAAACCAATCACTGGAAATGGTAAATTGAAAAAAAAAAAAAAAAAAAGAATCTGAATAAACAATTACCTCGACCTTCAGTTTGTAGTAGAATGAAACAGTAAATGGATGGGAACATTTAATGCTACTAAGACTAAGCTTCTTTCTTTAAACAATTATAAAAACCTTCTCAACCACTGTCATGATAATACGCAACCTGAGAATTCATCAAACTCCTCAGCTTAACATTTCCAGGCAGCAAGAGTTGGAACAAATGCATTAGAACATTGTCAAGGCTGCTACAAAGATGGTATCCTTCTACTATGTTAGAAAATTACTCACACAAGAGAGTATCCCATATCTTTACAAAGCCACAATTTGCCCATGCAAGGAGTATTGTTGCCACCTATGGACTGGTGTAACTACCACTAGTTTCAATCTTATACCCCCCCCCACCCAAAAAAAGATCTCAAATTCAATAGGTCCTGTGCTGTTAGTCAAATTCCAACCCCTGTCCGATCACTGCATATTGCATCCCTGCACCTGTTTTACTTTAATGGAATGTCCTCTGATGAACTTGTAGTACTTGTGCCTCCTCTACATATATACCCAGACAAGCAGCAAAATTCAACCCCTTCACTGTCTAGTAATCTATATGCCAGAAAGTGTTCTATTCTAATATTTTTTTCCACTGACTGCTAGACTTTGAAATTCCTTTCCTGCTTCCCTGGCTGTACTAACCTGCAGGAGTTTAAATGTAAGGTAAACAGACATCTCACAGCTCAGCTCCCACAAACTCCTATTAAACTATCCCTGAACATATTTTTCTAAAAGCATACTGAAGAAAAATACTGAAACAAATGAAAACAGCTGATAAACACAATTATATACAAGTTTACAAGGTAATCTGTTTCTTCTAAACAACAATATCTTCTGTTTGTCAGCCGTTTCTACTATTGTTCCAGTAGCAAATATTCAGTGTGTGTGTGTGCGCATATATTAACAGGGAGACCCAATGTTGCCTTGGATTGAATAAGGATCAATGAACGTTTCATACTTCCAATACTTTGTCATCGAAATCGGTGAAATTGATCAATTTTTTTTTTAATTAAATTAATTGATTGCCCGCTCTAGTTGGAGACTCACTGCCGTGCATTGAGAGGAAGTTTCACATGCCTCTCCAGAGTGATTTAGTCCACAATATATTGTAGTGTACATTGCACTGTAGAGAACCTACTGTTGATGCATGTTTCAGCATTGCCTGGAAATATAGAGGAAACCAAGAAACTCCTCCTCCCAATTATTTGTTCAGAGGGGAATATTCACCAATTTGTTTGTTTGGCTATATTATGTGCATGTTTTTTGTCAGTAAAGCTTTTGGTCGGCATAATACAGGGCATAAATTCTCTCCTCCATACGCACAAAAATTGATCTTAAAAAAAATTAAAAACCATCCAAAAACGTATTTAAATTTGTAGAAATTTTGAATATTTTGTTGGCCATATTTAAGATTGCTTACATGAAATCTGAAAGGTGTTCTGTTTATTACAAAGATTCTTTGAAGAAAAAAAAAAAAAAAAAAAAAACTGAGGTAAAAAAGTGTGGAAGGGATATGTAGATCATTTTGTATACTTACCCGGATGCATGACAAACAGCAAAGTTTGGAGCAGTGCGGACATAGGCGAGCATCTCGCAGTTTTTCCATACAAATGAAACATCGGAATACTTCAGCCAAACTCTGCAAGAAGAGATGAAAAAGAAACCGTTTAATCAACAAAATTGAAAATAAAACAGCATAAAGCGCATCTCATACTAAAATATTACCATCAAAACTATTTGCGAAAATGCAATACTTATGACAGGTAAGGATGTAGATGTTATATAGTAAAGGTGCTCTTGGAGAGGACAAAGATCATGCGCAGTTTGTCACGTGATCAATAGTTTGTAATTCACACATGGGAATGAAAGATAAAATCATATCAATTAGCATATGGATATATGTGTGTCTATATAGAAAAGGTAACGCACATATTAAAATGCAAGCCATACAAACAGTATCTCTCTCCCCAAATAATTTACCAGAGATAAAAAAAGAATATTTTCAGTATAAACGTCTCGTTAATTGTTGATAATATCAGATAAACAAGCAACACCAGGAAACGAAATGAAATCCACATTTCATGAAACCACTATCATTAAAATTTTGAAAAGTCAAGATAGTATATAAGACTGTTCTCATCTTGAATATTATTTGCACAATATTTCGGCTGATGTAACCCCCAACCTTCTTCAGATGCATCTTGTAGAACTCTGGAATCTGCAAAGAATTTTGAACGGAACAACAAAGATACATGGCATAAAGTAAAACCTAGTTCTAAATGACACTCTTCTTGAAGCTGACGGTTCAATCCTCAGTCTGGGCAACAATAAGAACGCAATTATGAATAACTTAACACTTCTATCCGGTCATCGTTAATGGAATAAGAGCATGCTACCCTTATGGACTAATTAAAAAGTTCTGTGTTATGCAGATTCTAGAGTTTCACAAGGTTGGAGGTTACATCAACCAAAACGTTGTGAAAATAACACTCAAGAACAGTAGTTCTAATGTAGCCTAACCTGGCCTTAAATGTGCCACTTGGGCACCAACCCTAAGTCCTGGTGGCTACACTTAATAGTCTAGTGATGTATCCTTCAAGGGTGGCCAGACTCACTGGTCACTAGAAAATACTTTTCTGATGTTCAAAACACACAAAATGTGCACCACCCTAAGTTTGTGTGGAAACATTGTTTACTTCGACTGGCTGTACGTCGCTTCAACGTTGTGCTGAGTTCCCTTCTCACAATGGCTTGGTCCATGTTTTCACCATCTGGGTGTCAGTGTAGATCTGAAATCAACTGCACCTTCAATTCGACAGACAATCAACAAATAAAGAAAAACCAGTGGTCATTTTTCTTATAAAACAAAAAAATAATTCATGGAAAGTTACAAAACTGATCATTCATAGTTTGACTAAATACAAATGCTCTAGGACTGGTGGCTTCCATTAGTAAAGTCAGGGCTTGTCTCTTTACAGTGTAGATTCAGAAGCATAGAAAGGTGGCATTTGACATTTTTTCAAGTTATCTTTACAATCTAAACGTCAACTTTTCCAGCTGGTGTGTTTTTAATGGCAGTTTGTGTCAACCCCAATTACCATGGATTTTCCCTTTATCAATTCAATATATCCACAAATAATTGTGTGTGTGAATCAAATCAATAAATCATAGCATTTCTTAACAATGCTCTTTCTTTCCACCATCATTGTCATCATTGTTACATCCAACGACATTGTCACATCTAATATAAAAGTTTAATTCTCAAAATTTTCAAAAACCATATACAAGACTTTTTGCCATATGAGCCTACAAATAAGCAATTCAAATAACAAAAAATAATTTCAATAATTTACATAAAACAGTTTCTAATTGGCCATTGATGCAATGTCCATTGATTTTTTCTTATTAATTTAAATAATCTAAGTGATGTTTAGTAATAAAATTGAATTTACATTTTATTTTAATTGAATTGCAGATAATGTTTAGTAATAGAAAATAACACTACACTCTCGTGATGAAACGTTACTAATGATATGAAGCTTAATGTTCTTTTTGTTAGACTTGATAAAAAATTTGAAGTATTTTCAGTACTAAGAAATTCTTTTTCTAGTTTTAACATATAAATTTTAAGAAAAAAAAAGTATATTTATGACCAGTGAATATCAAAAAAATTAATTGTTGGAATTCTTTTCAGATGAATAATTTGTATGTTTTTTTATTTGCGAACTATTATCCTCATCTTTTATTGTTTCACATTTCGGCCAACTTTTCCTCTGGTCTTTGTCAGGTTGTTAACCATAAGGTGATGGAAATGCTGAATCTAACTATATCCTCAGTAATTACTGCCTTTCATAGTTGTTGTCTCATCACATTTTGGCCAACTAATCCTCTGGCCGGCTTTGGGTAGGATCGAAACTGCTATCTTCAGATAATGCTCACCTGAAACTGCAGAGATTCAACATCTCTATCAACTGCGCCAAGGGTTCCTTTGGTTTCAATCCTACCCAAATCCGGTTAGAAGATTAGTTGGTCAAAACGTCGTGAGACGACAACAACTATGGAAGGCAGTAATTACTGAAGATACAGTTAAGAGATTCAGCATTCCTATCCCGTCGCCATTAACAACCTGATGAGGGCCAGAGGATGAGTTGGCTGAAATGTCGTGAAACATCAACTATAAAAGATGAGGATAACAGTCCGCAAAATAAAAAAATTATCAGTTATCAAATTTGTTGCCAGTGTTATGGTTGTGAGGATAAAAGCACTCTCGTTTAAAAAAAAAAATCAAAATTAAAATGAGGTTCTGAATTTTTGAGATACGACTTGATTATTCATATTATTGGGATTCTTCGGATTACTGCTCTCATCTTGTGTTATTTTCACATTTTGGCTGATGTAACCTGTGACCTTCATTAGGTGCATCTTGTTCAACTAAAATCTGTACAGAATTTATTATTTAATCCACAGGAATAGCATGCTTTCACTCCATCAGCCATTACTGTGTAGAAGTTCTAAGTAATTCGCAATTGTATTTTGAGTGTCGCTGGCACTGAGGATTGAACCTTCAACTTCCTAAAGAGTTGAATTTTACAACTGAATTTTACCACATACTAGATTCATTGCGCCAAGTGTCCTTGATATACCAGAAAAAGGTCAGAGATTACATCAACCAAAATGTAAAACACTCAAGATGAAAACAGTAGTACAAAATCTAAACTATTGAAAAAAATAAATAAATAAAATGTTGATCAGGACTAAATATTAAAATTAATCAGAAATAGTTTTTATTTTACAACACAGATCAATATTTGCCTTATATAACTGAGAAAATAAGAAAAAGATATGTTATGTACGTTGTAGTATAAAAAAGCAAAAAGCTATTAATGACAAAGGTACAGAGTTGTGGGGGGGGGGAGCGAGATGATTGGCTTATTTTATAGATCAAATAAATTACGTCTGATCGGATATCATTTAGTCTTGTTCGAACATGAAAAAAATTTTCAGATTGTCTACACTGATAAAATGCACAGCAATAAATTGATTAAACTCGAAAAACGTTATAAATTCTTTTCTGTTGTCTTATCAGTGAATCTCATTTTTCGTAAATTATTTAAATCACCGCAATTTTGCATTTAATACAGGAATCGTTTTTGAGAAACGGATACAAAGATTGGAAAATTTGAAAAGTCAAGGACAAATTCACATTCACATGCAACAACATTATAGATACCAATTATAACATTAAACTAACTTGTTGCCACTTGATCATCCATATTTTCTGTTGAG
Organism: Euprymna scolopes; assembly: GCF_053919585.1. Taxonomy (NCBI): domain Eukaryota; kingdom Metazoa; phylum Mollusca; class Cephalopoda; order Sepiida; family Sepiolidae; genus Euprymna; species Euprymna scolopes. The sequence goes on from NC_136483.1 coordinate 200,453,543, forward strand.
ATTATATCTGTGTCAACTGGTATGTCACGTTTAAATTCAAAAACGCATTTTTTTATTTGCTAAACGCACAGATTGAATGAATAAATTTTAAGAACGAAATAATTAATATCAAATTTCGATCCAAGATAAATAAAAATTTCTTTCAAAAATACATTCAAAGAAGGACAGTTTGGCTAAAATCTAACATTTTAAATATAAAAAAAGCAGATACACCAACAAAAAAAAAATAGGATAAAATCAACTCCTTAAATCATGTTTAATATTTTGTCTTATTTGAAAAACTAGAGTTTTTTTTTTTTAATATTTCTATTAAGACTGGTAGTAAATGTCCATAAAAACGCTTTGGATATTTCAAAATTTCAATGTAGTTCTAAAATAGCAATATTTCAGAAACCAAAACACTTAAAGTCCTCAAAATACTATTTTGTTCGGAAATGAATATCCTTTCACATGTTTTAATAAATAATAATCTACATGATATATTTGAAGAGTTTTTTAGCAAATAAAATAAAAATGTTAACACTATGAAATGGACATTTTGCAACAGATTTTTTTTTTGACCCCCTGCAGTGTTTAGAAACTCGGTACCACTCCCCTACAAGGAATTTCGTCATGAAATTTGGAAAACAATTAGAAAACAATCTCGCTTATTGTCAAGGTACAAAACAAAGTTATCCATTTGTTTCTTTTGTTGTCTTAAAAGATAAAACATGACGTGTTTCGAAAGCTTTTTCTTAAATATTTTTGTATCCCAAGTAATGATTATTATTTTTATGTATTAAGATTATAATTCTGTGTTGATTTCTTTTATGGCTTGAAATGTTCTTAAACAACCCCCCCACACACACACAAACATTTAAAAAAAAAAAAAAAAAATTGTAACCCGTTTTCAGCGAAAGTAAACATTTCAAGTTACAACCTAAGCAACGATTGTTGTTGTTGGCTTGGTTTGAAATCAACGAGTTTTGTGAATCAAGTTTATTTAAAAACAAAACATTTTTATTTAAAACGAATGCAGTTTGATTCTTTTATATTTCCTTCATGAAATACTGGTTTTCAAATATATTCAACTTCTGAAATTTAATTGTAATAAAAGATTTTATCGCTGTCAATTAAAAAAGAAAAAAAACCTAAGATTTTTAGGCGATTATGTGATATTACCCTTAATGAAAAATTTTTTTTAAAAAACTCAATGAAAAACACACACACACACACCCCTATTAACATTAATATAAAAAGCCTACGTTTTCCATTTCAAAATTATTAAAACGAACTCAGTCATGGATATGCAAGCGACGTAATAAAGGTTAACTAATTTGCATATTCCTTTGAAAAACGAACTTTCATTAATTATTCATTTTTATGCCTGGCATCGGCTTGTGCCAGCATTCGCCCCGGATCAGTTAAGCTGGCTCCTTCTAATGAATTCACCGCATCATCTCACTGATTCTTGACAATACTATCAACAGCTAGTCACAGTTCCAACAGCGAACACCATAAATTGTCATATCCAGAATCGGTTCAATATCTTGCTTAACCGTTTTGAGCCACATTTTAAGCTGCCTGACGCATCGCTTCTCCCAGCAACGAGGAGGGCCCGGATTGATGGCTTCCGAGGAGATCCCCGCATTAACCAAGCAAACACGTCTCATGAGAAGAACCTGCTGGAGGGAGGTGATTCAGCACTATGCTCGGACCACCGTGTTCGGCTGGAAGTGTAGCTAGGGTACACGCAGGATACGCTGCAGACAGAAACAGTCAAAAACCTCCAGTCTGCAAAGATCAGCACTTTTTATCTCCCCGGACTCATAAATGGTGCAGATAAATGCTTGATAGACTGATCTTTATGGCTAGCTTGATGACTGAACCTAGGTATTTTAAGCAATTCATCTCTTTTAGAACTTCTCCATCCAGGACGATTAGCTGCTTTTGGGAAGAAATCTTGTTGTCAAAAGTTTGGTTTTTTCAGCATTCAACCTCATGCCAAGTTGGGAAGCAAAGCTTTGCAGTTTGCCAATTAGTGACTGGATGACCGATAAGCTTTCATCCAAAATAACAATGTCGTCAGCATTGTCCAAAAGACAAGTCCTGACCAACAGTGACTCCCAGAAATTGCTAAAGAGCATGTGATGTAATCTCGTAAGGGGACACAACCTTGCTGAACTCCATAGTTCAAAAGAATTTTAAACGCTTCTGATTCTTGACCATAAATGCACACCTTAGTTAAAGTCATTCTAGAATATGCCTTCATCAGATAAAGTTTCGGTGGCATACCATCTGCATGCAAAACCTTACCATAGCATCATCACAATCAATCGAGTCAAAGGCTGCAGCAAATTCAAGGAAGCGGACAAGGGCTTTTTTGCTGATAATACCAACAATGTCTGAATATCTGGTAGGCACATCTACAAATAGGCTGAAAAACAGATTGGTTTCATCTTGTTTGTGCATTCCATTGGCATTGGAAGCACCACAGTAGGATGGTAGCCAATATTTTGGCAGCCAATGAAACTTAAATCACGATAATTGCCATAACACTGTTTGGCCGCCCTTTTTGAAGAAGGGAAAGAAGAACAGTATCATTTCAGTCCTGAGGAAGAGACCGACTCATTCATGGACAAGAATTTTGGGGATGACCAGAACCAAAGCAGTTTTTGTACATCTCTGCTGAGAGATCATCTTCTCCTGCAGCCTTATTTTTATACCTTCTTATCGAATGATTGGTTTTATTTAAATATTACATTCAGTTCTATTTATGCATAATCGTATAGCATTTTGGATGAAAAACGTTCTAGTACACGTGTGTATACATACATACATAAAGAGATTTCGGTAGATACCATTCCACACAACCAAACTATCATTTTTTTGTTCTATAGACTTGAAATTTAATATATAGGAGATTTTGACCTGTGGAACAAATTCGATTTGGTTTTTAGTTGGTAAAAATAGCTGCTAAAGGATCTAAATTGAAAAAATAAAAACTTGGCAGAAGTAAGTTAACTAAACTTGTTACTTCTGTGCATGCACAAATATACAGTTACAGGTTAAAGTTATTTAATTTTTACAGTTTTCTTTATCTGTTGATCACGACTTTGGTTGAAGCACTAAATGTTTTCGTTTTAATTGAAGCTGATGGCACCCAGGTCACTTTTTTTTTTTTTTACTTTTGAAATCATTGCTATATATATTGGGTAAAATATAATACGTTCTATAATAATATGAAATTTGCATGAATTAAAATATATTTAAGCATATTTTACGACCAGGCAACGACAGATATATATTAGCCAGCGTTTGAAGGTATGTGTCGAGCGAAAAAAAAAAGTGACGTGTTTGCTGTTGCACCCATCGCTAAATCGGAAGTGATGCAAATTTAAATTAAGGCTAGACAATCGAAAAGAGGGGATGACTTTCTAAAATATCGTCGAAAAAAGCGACCCCTCTCTGTAGAAAAGTGCCCAGTTGAGGGTGAAGGAATTAATGTTTTTGGCCAATTTTTTTATATTTGTCACCCGAAGGTCGAGCTTTAAAACGATACTGATCGTGAAAATCAGTCGCTTCTGTCGAAACTTTTTGCGAGACATACAAATATACATTTAAACAGACAGGCAAGATTTATATTATAGAAGATTAGCGATAATATATAATGAATTTCAAATACCACAAGCACCTTTATGTCTTAACTTGCATATTTTATAAACAGTTTTTAACAAAAGTTTTTGATAATTTTGTATCATTTTCTTACGAATATCCATGCACAAAATTTTCATCGAGAGTAAAAGGACTGATGTTGCTGATATGTACCTTAACCAAATGAACTACGAAACTTTATGGTGAGGCACTTTTAAATTTAAAAAAAAAATTAAAAATAAAAAAGAATTGATCAACTACTGTCATTATCTCAAAATCAGAGATGGTAGCGAAGTGTCGGTTTTGCTGTCATAAGAACGTCCTCACAAGAATTACCTTTTATTTTTTGGATAAATTTCTACCTGGTTTCCACCTTAACATTTTCCTTTAAAATGACCACTTTTCTAGATTTTGGGGTAAAAACGAATATCACATTTAAATTTTCTGCAAATAAGTAGTTTTCTTGATATTAAGCAATGCCATTTCTTATCTAATTACTGGTGGCCATCTTGGTACATGCAAGTGAGCGCTCATGCATGTAAACACGACCCCAACAAACCTCACGCAATATCCGGAAAATTACTTATTTGCAGAAAATTTAAATGCAGTATTCGTTTTCAGCATACCCGAAAACCTGTTCAAGTTATTTTAAAAGAAAATATTAAGGTGGAAACCAGGTAAAAATTTACCCTTTCTGGAGGTGAAGGTAATCCTTCAGGTATTATATCCTCTTGACAGAAGGGGGTAATGTATCTAGGGTTTTTTTTGTTTTTTTTTGTGTGTGTGTGCCAGGAGACCATCTTCTCAGGAACTAACTTGTTGCCATGATACCATAATCCAATGTATTACCTTCTTTTATGAGAGGATTTTCTTTTTTGAAGGGTGAAGGGGAGTAGTATATGTTCGTTCATCATAATATTCTTCCATGATTATTTTCTGTTAAGTTATATCATTCTCCCAAGGATTATCACCTCCTTCAGAGGTCAATGTAGTACATGCTCATTCTTCCTCCCAGGCTAGCAAATAGATGCAACAAAAGAGAGCATATATTTGCTAGTAAAATATATATTAAACGTATATTAAACGTATATTAAACATATACTATTTTTTTATTATTCATTTTTTACTGTTAGTTCTAACACAGATTATGAGTTACATTTATATTTGAATAGTTAACAAATATTTCCCATGTGATCAAACCACATGCAACCACCTTGTTATATTTTAAAGTTTGAATCACAAGTAATGAAACTTGAAAAACCTTTTAGGGAAACAAAAAAGCCGAAAACCATCTCAACTGGTAGTCACAAGTCGTAACAAGAAACCTCATCAATTATTTATACAGGAATGGTAAGAAGTTTGAGGGAAATGCTTCCTGGGTGGATTTTGGCAGGTCACAGACAAAACAGCTAGCGCCCTGCAGAGTCAGCAATTTAAGACCCGACTTCTTGCACAAAAGTCAGCTTACCAAGAATGAAGAGAGAAAGGGAAAGATGGTGAGGCGGGGGGGGGGGGGGTACTGATGTTAGCATTAATGGAACCCTGAGGAAGAAGTTGGTAACTTTGATGTCTATAAATAGATACAGCAGACAGACGTCTGTGTGACTGAACTATATTAGTCAAAGTTTAGAGGAAAATGGAATTGGAGGATGATGAAATCGAATAGAGTGATAACTAGAAAAGATGTTTATTTTATTAAAATGATTAGTATAGTACCAATATTTATCGAACGGCCATTTCCAAGGAAACTTGGAAGTCGGTCAGATTTTCATCTTAAAAAATAAAATTTTCATCCCATCAAATTCTGTAACATTGGATTTTTTTTTTTTGTATTTGTATTGAATAATTACTATTAATTGAATATTTGTATTTAAATTTGATATTTCAATAAAATTTTTAAAATATGTGAATTCAACTAAAAGAATTTTTTTCACCAATATATCTTCTCTGGGCAATACCAGGTAAATAAAGCTATTTTTGTTTAACCATATAAGAATTAAAGGATAACAATTCTAAGTTAAAATATATATTTATAAACTTAATAACTAAAATTTAAAAAAACTATTAAGGCCATATATAATTATATAAATGAACTTGTGCATGCAGAATAGCTTTCTACTAAACTACTCTGTCAATTTCTATCTAAAAACTTGAAAAGGGATTCAGACCTGTGTAACAGATTCAATTTGGTTTTTAGCCAGTAAAAATAGTTGCTAAGGGGACAGAATTTATAAATTCGAACTTGGTAGGCGTAAGTCGACTTAAAGTGCTTCTCTACGAAAGTGCAAATATATATATTGTTAAAATTTTGATATTCATCAGTCATTAGCTTAAATAACAATGAATACTGTGAAAGACTAAATATTTTGGTTTCGATTCTAGCTGATGACACCAAAGTCATTTTTTTTTGTTTTTTTTTTTTACTTTTAAAATACCCACTATATACTTGGTACAATATAATAATCAATAGAGAATTGAGTCAATAATAAATACGAAATCTGCACAAATTAAAATATAATATTTAAGTGTATTTTATAACTGGGCAACACCAGGTGGCATGCTAGCATAGAAAACAAAAGACAAACTCGTGAGAGAATTACCCAATTAGAAAATATCTTTTCAAACTAAAAATCTGTTATTGACGTTTCAACAAGATTAGTATTTCAGATGAAACTAAACAAAACGTAAAGGTCACACATGACATCTCGACATGGAAATGGGATGGAGTAGGAGGACAATGGGTTTTAATAAGAATTTTTCAATAAACATCGACAAAGTTATTTCCATGCGTTGATTCAATGAAATTCTGAGGTTTTGACGAATTATCATAGGAGATAGAAGGCAAGAGTCTGTTTTGAAAAGTTACATTGACATTTCCAAATTTTTTAGATTAGGATTGATTATTCATATTATTAGATTTTTTGGACTATTCTTTTCTTCATCTTGAGTGTTATTTTCACAACGTTTCAGTCCATGTACCCCCCCCCCCCGATCTTCTTCAGGTATATCTAGTGAAACTTTGGAATCTGCACGGAATTTCAAACGAAACCCTTTATCCACAGGGGTAGCATGCTCTCGTTTCAATCATGAAGTCCTAATTCATAAGCAATTGTATTTTGAGAGTTTACCTTCAATCTCCAAAAGATATAACTTTGCAATCAATTTTTACCAAATACTTTATTCACTATGACATGGATCATTGCAAACAATTCTACAATTAATCTTTTTTTTTTTTTTACAAGCCTTAAACCTATTTTGTTTCTAGATGTGTTTTATTATATATCTTTTTTTTTTTTTTTTGGCAGGAGTATTTTTTTTATATGGCATTCGCCTTAGGCAGGTTGAACCAGCCTCCTCCAAGGGAATACTAAATTCACAAGCGATCGCCAGTCGCATGTATAACTATTATTACGCATTATTAATATATAGTTTCAACAGAAAGATTACAGAGTTCGATAAGGCACACTTAAAGAAGGTCAGAGGTTACATCGATCGAACCATTGTAACATTCAGGATGAGAACATTAGTCTGAAGAATTCAAAGAATGCATACATTGACTTATTTGATTGTTTTATGTCAATAAAAACGATTTGATGGAGTTTTGATTTAAATTCCCTTATGGCATATATACTAAAGACATATTCCAGCATAGCTCGCACACAATGCACAACACCCTGAAGTTTGAGATCTATATGGTTATCACCCCTTATTTCCAGAGTTGCATGTTTAAACTGATAAATGGCGGTATTGATTTTCTTTCGATCTCCTTTTCACCTGGGACGTCATCCGGTATGGAGATTTCTCTCCTTCACTTATAAACATATCTTACACGAGTCGCACATAAGAAAATTAACAAGTTACATATTTGGAGGAGTGTTGTTTCTTTTATTATTCGTCCAACATGTTTGTCCTTCTCGATGTGATGAACAGCATTTAACACATTACCCAATCAGTATCCCATTAATAAGACGCTCAAAAATATCTACATTTGCATCTAAAAGTTTCCCTTAATTCGACCGCTAATGGGTTAACAACGTCCATAACACATGCCAACCAGTGTCAACACATTTAATGCAAAAATAATTCTATAGTTTTTGGTAGTTGTCCAGAATTTCCACACTCTCCTGATATTTAAAAATACAAAAATAAAAAATCTGATGTGACTGAAAGAAAATGTATTCCAAAAATCATGTAAATTGATCAAGTAGTTTTATTTTTTATAAATAAAATATTTTAAGCAATTACTGGGAATTCGTAGGCATTACAACAAAAATCTCAAGTTTGGATTATCTTTTTTTTAAGACCTTTGTCAAGATGGTGTTGCAACAATTCCTCCTCCAAGGTTTGATTTTCTTATCTAGAAAAAAAACTTTTTTATATGAATTTTGGAATACAATAATATTCCCCCACCCCCATTACGTGTATGTACATAAGATATTTATTTTTGTTTTTTTAATATATGGTGAACTCTGGAAAAGCACCCAGTTTTTTTTTTCTCAGAAAGAAACTGTTCATGGAAGTGCAATTTGGTTTTAGGTTCAGAAAAGGGAAAAGAGTTCCGTTATAAAACCTTTTAACATGTCAAATATTTGCTTTCCTATAGTAAATTATCGTTTGGAAGTTTTTTTGTTTTTTTTTTAATAATAAAGCAATATAGTTTTTGAGATGAGGATTGATAATTTATGGACTATTCAAACTACCGTTTTTTATCTCGAGTTCTATTTTTCCGTTTTGGTCGCTATAACTTCCAACCTACTTCAGGTTTATCTCACCAAGCTCGGGAATCTTTCTAGTGCAAGGACCTGCAGTGCAGTGGATAAAATATTTGGTAAAATTTAATTAAAAGTTATTCTTCTGGAGGTTTAAGACTGAGGAGACACTCAAAATACAATTGTGGATTACTTAGGACTTCTACCCGATCATGGCTGACAGAACAAGAGCATGCTACCCCAATGGATTAAATAAAGAATTCTGTTAGAAATTCCATGCAGATTCCAGAGTGGAACAAGATACACGCGAAAAAGTCAAATGAAACGTTTTGGAAATGACATTCAACATGAGAACAGTCGTTTGAAGAAGCTAAATAAAAGCAAAGATAATGTTTATAAAAAATTCTTGTCCGAAATCTACGGTCAATTCGGATCCTATCCAGTCTCCCATATTTTTTAATGTTTAGTTATGAAATTTTACTTCAACTGGGGAGGAGGGCAGCTATTTGCAAGTTTAGTTGGAATTTATCCAATAATTTATGAATTTCCCTGTTCATTTCATTTGATAAATAAATAAAAATAAATTGCATTACTCTAAAGAAATAAACTCCACTAATTTTTTTATTATTTCTGTAGACATGAACAAGCCAGCTGAATACCCCAGCTGATGACGATCGAGTTAGCCAAAAATACTCGGGGAAGAAGTGGGGGGTACACCTACGAAGCCTACATACGATTCAATAGAAATATGCAGTGGATTATTAAAAAAAAAAAAAAAAAAAAAAAAAAGACTAAAAACAAAAACGTTGCTTTTTCTAAAAATAGATAACAACAACTGTAAATACGTGTTGTCTTTATTTAAATAATACGTAATCTCAATGGAGATAATCCGTATATAACATCACGATTATTAGCTGCTTCAAAGTATAAAGTGGGAATTGTTTGTGGGTTGCTCGATGCAAAATAACAATCACGACCATCGCGTTGAAGCTAATCTTGATTTTGTTGATCTTAAATGGTTGTTTTGTTAAAGAAAAATAAATTTTATTGGGATTTATTGTAAGCGAATAATATAAATAATATAAATAAGGGGTAATTTTAACATACGGTGCAATTTGAAATTTGTTGAAATGCATACTGAGGATTTGGTAAAAGAATGTTTGCCAACTAGTGATAAAAAAAACTTTGATTTTGACGGCCATTACAGTCCAAGTGTTACAGCTGATTTAACGGCAAAGAATACTAACATCTTACAGTTACTTCCAACATCAAAATAAAACAAGAGAACGATTAAAGAAACAAAAAACTATATTGTACTGACTGTATCAAAGTGTCCTAAATTTCAATTATTGAAAACCTTGCTTTTGTCTTTTCATTTCTTGTACGAAAATATTTACATTTAAAGATTATTCAATAGAAAATCATTTTTAAAAATTGGTTTTGCATTAAAATCGATCAAGTATATTGCGAAACAGTGAAATTTAATCCCATAAATACTTTAATTCGATTTTTTTTTATCATTTTTTATTTTATTTATTTAGTTAGTTTTACTAAGGATATAAAAAGTTAATTTGAGAAATTCCACTTGAATGTGAGTTGGCAGACGACACCCAGATCTGAACAGGTGTTTGTTTTATGTAAATCTAGAATTGTCAGAGCTGGGTATAGGCTAGCCAAACGTGGCCTATGTGCAGGACACTACAAACAATAACTACAACTCACCATTATATCTCCGATTTTTTTTCAATTTGCACAAACATTAGTCATGGTAAAAGTAAATTATTGCCAGAACGGATTTTCCAAGATAACTTTGCTCCCCCCCCCCTGGCCATTATAGGGGTAAAAATTGCCCCCAAATCATTCATCCGTTCGCACTTTTCTCAATCATGCCTTGGATTTTTTTTTTAAATTTTGCACAAACATTATTCATAGTGAAAGTGATTTTTTTCACTTGTCTAGCATTAAAATAAACTAAATTAAAATTAAAAACTTTCTTCCAGAAAGACGTAGCTATATTATTCGAACATTTCAAACTACACCAGACTCAACATCAGATGATATGCAACAAGAAATATCATTACAGCAAGTGTACTTGATATTTAAAACTTTATTCAAAAACATTCATGAACAATATTTGTTTAACCCTGCGTTAGTCCCATGGTGTGTTTTGTCACCCCTATTTTGCTTGAGTGATCATAATTCCTACTTTTTTTTTTTTTTTTTTTTTTACACAAGGGAATCACCACTTACAAAGGCTTAGAGACCACTCGAGGATAAGGGTTAAGTGTACGGTGCTCAAAAGGACAATATAGTAATTGTTAGAAGTGTAGATTTGGTACTTAGGGGAACGGCTCATCAAGAAGAACTTGTTCACATTGGACTTGAGAACGACCACATTGTAGTCAACTGAAAAGCAGGTAAACGGAAGAAAGTTCCACAGGTGTGCAGTTTTAAGTTGGCAACTTATTTCTTTTCTTCCCTCCTAGTATTCTCCCGACTCAATGAAGGTATCGCACACGTGGTATAGCGCAGTTGTATCTCAGTTTTTCTTGGAGGTAGACGTCGCTTTGTCCTAGGGTGTCCAGTCATCCCAGCTGTAGGTATGATTTTATGATTTATATATTTTTATATTTTTCCAGTGAGAATGAAAATGTGTAAATATAAGCGCATATTATGTATCATTAGGATACTTTGTAATATTTAATATGGAATCGGTATGTTTTGGTATTTTCTTTATCATAAGTTTGGATGGGATTATTTTATTTACAATTTATTATCGTTTCAGTCTTGTAACTATGAGCTTAGCTAATGTAATATCTTAATTTTTCTGTATAATTTATTTTATTGTATTATTTTATATTAATATTAACAAGCTACAAATGATTTAAACTGTTCGACAGTAGATATATCCTGAACCAGCCGCATAATTATATTTTACAAAAATACTATAAACATTTTTGTATTGGGGTGTATAAACACCCCATGGGACTAACCATGTTTGGAATACCCAGGTGACTAATGCAGAGTTTTAAAAATTCTATTTATATTGTCTAAAATTAAAAAAGTATAATTAATCCATTTTACCAAATTTCCACTACTAACGATTACTACGATATTACCGCATTGACTATTGTACACTCTTTAACCCTTATCCTTGAGTGACCTCCGGGCCCTGATAAGTGATGACTTCGAGAGAGGGGAGAAAAAAAAAAGACAGACTCAACATCAAATGATATGCAACATGAACATTTCGCATCAACTGATGAAAATCATTTCAACAATTGTATTTGATATGTTTAAAATTTTTGCTTCAATAAATATGATTTTTCCCGGGAAAATAAGAAATCAATGGAACTGAATGTCAGATTTCTTAAAATATTTTATTTTATTCCAGGAATCTCTTGTGAACGAAATCCATGTAAAAGAAGTTGCTTCTATTATTTCAGGAATGCTCTTTTATCGCCATGTTCTCGGCATCATTTCGATTGTGAAATTTGTTGTGTTACAACTGAATAGCAATATTACTAATGGGATTCATATCTTGGGAAAATGGAGGAATTCAAGAATTATACCCCCCACCCCCAATTAAATTGACCAGAGAAAATGTGCTAAGCTCATGTGATGTAAAAAAAAAAAAAAAAAAAAAAAAAAATGTAAAATTCTGATTTCTTTGATTGGTGGTGGGGGGTGGGGGATCTCACACACACTAAAAGTTTTGCTGTTAAAATAAGTTTCTATCTATCCACAATATGAACAATGAAACTGTGCTGTAATAAAATAAATAGTGGATTGAATGGTTTTTGTTTTTTGCAAACTAATATGGAAATTAGTTAACCTTAATATCATTTCAATTGCAGATACGTCATCAATATATTAGAACTTCTTCAATGTGTTTTTTAAAAGGAATTCAACATTTAAATCTTACTGTCAGTGCTATAAACATTCTAACTACATATAAAAATATAACTCATCCCATTTTTTTTCTCCTTTATAAACACAGTTCATCTTAGACATAGGTAAAATGGTTTTACTAAAAAATTTATTCCATTTTCTCAATCACCAAGTGTTAAAAATCTTAGGTCAACCATATTCATCTTGAAATGAAGCAAAGAAAGGAAATGGTCTGTGGAATTCCAACAATGTCAAATATTTAGACAATCAAGTCTTCATGGTAGCCGATAAAAAAAATTGTTGACCAAATACTTCACATTGTTGTCCTCTCCTTTCCATTTCTTTTTCATGTATGAAATGTACAATTGTTACATTTCACGAACAGCAAAAAGTTATAGCAATACTAGCTGAAGTAGTTGTTTATGTGAGACAAAGAAAGAATGGATAGTGTTGCAATCACAACATGAAATCGATTTTCTGTATCGATTTTCAAAGTTTGTTTTGGATTCTGCCAACTGTTTGCATCTTGAGTATTATTTGCAGGTTTCAGTTGATGTAATCTCTGATGTAGATGTATATTGTTAAACTTGGGAAGCTTTTTGTTGAACTCGGGAGTCTGCCTTAAGTAATTCACAAGTGTAAATTACTTAAGGCTTCTATCCAATCATAGCTGATTGGATGAGAGCATGCTACCCCTGTAGATTAAATAAAGGGTTCCATTCAAAATTTCGTGCAGATTCGCAAGTTCGACAAGATACACCTGAATAAGATTGGAAGTTATATCGACTGAAACATTGAAAATAACATTCAAGATGAAAACAATAATCGAAAGAATCAAAATATGAATAATCAATAATCAATTCTAATCTCAAAAATTAAAAACTAAAATTTCTCGGAATTTTGAGTGTATCGGAATTGTATCGGAAAAATTTGAGCCTATTTTCCAATGCAAAAAGGGATTCTTTTTTTCATTTGATTTGATTTCATTTAAAGCAAAATCTTTTACTACTGATAGTAATAAAATATTTATTGATTTTAAAACTAAAATCAATAGATCATCCCTGACCAGAGTATTTTTACATTTGAAAAATATATCCACACATTTAACACAAAAAAAAAAAAAAGCCAACAACTCTATAGTTTGATATTTAGCGATGATAGAATCAAAATAGAGAATTTCATACGGAATCAGTAATTGTATTGGAATCTGGAAGAATACTGGAATCGTCTCATCAGTAATATGTAAATATATGTACAGAGGTTTTTGTGTAGCACCTAACTAATGTAGAAGGATAGGTAAAAGCAACTGAAACAAGAAATTCTTTATACAAAAACATTGGCAGATCCTTAACTTCATTGTATATATGTCTGTAAAAGTCTTCAGATATTTGTTTCCAAGCAACAGAACCAGACAAATTCCAACCGTTATGACTAAGAGAACACGCAAGAAACAAAGGGGGCACCATCATACCAACCCTAACCCGCTTCCAACATATACATTTCAGGGTCATACTACTGGCAAGACAATGAAAAAGGAACAAAATTATGCAAATCTCGTAGACATGTTTTCTGCTACTTGACTTACAAACTGATTTACTAGAAAGCATCATTTTAACAAGATAATTCTTTATGTGACTTGATGTGTCAGACGAGACGAAAAATAATTTTTTTTATTTATTACATTTTCACTCCAAACAAGACACATTGCCACTTTGGTGTAGGGGGCTACTATCAGGGACAACAACTACTGGGGTACTATGTTGGGATTTGGGCAGCAAGATGTCGGTTCACATTACACTTGAACTTCTGTATGTCAGTACAGTTGGGGAAGCAGTGGCCTAGAATAGAATTCCAGAGTTTAGAGGTTCTGAGGAAGAAACTACTGGAGTAGAAAGATCTTTTACATCTATGGATCTCTACTGTGTGGGGGTGGGATTAAGCTGCCTGTCTGGTTTGTGTCAACATCGTGGGGGCACAAGTGTCTGCAGTTCGCCAGAGCATTCACCATTAAAATACTTGTAGAACAGGCAGAGGGATGCAACATTACGTCGATGGGACAAAGGCTGAAGCTTAGATGCCAGTTCAGGGCCTATCAGATTTGCGACTCTTTTGAACCTTGTCTAGGAGTGAGAGACTAGCAGCAGATGCACCAGCCCAAATGTGACAACAATACTCCTGGGCGAATGGTGCTCTTGTAGAGGTACAGGATACTTTCGGGTGTCAGTAGTTTTCTAGCACGGTAGAGAGAGCCTACCTTCTTTGCAGCGGCCCTGGCAATGTTTTCAATGTAATTGTTCCAACTCATGTTTCCTGTGAACGTTAGGCCAAGCAGTTTGAAAGATGTAATCTCAGATAAAGAGTCACTGGCCATTGCTATTGGTGGCAGAAGGTTTCTTGTAATTATTGAAGGAAACCAGTTTAGTCTTAGCAGCATTGAATGTGACCATCCATTTTTGTCCCCATTCCACTACTGATTGGAGGTCATCCTCTAATGTTTTTGCCATTTCTTTAGTTATGTGTTCATTTGTTTTCCTGTCATGCCTGCTATAGAGTGTGGTGTCATCAGCATATATACCCATCTCAGGAAATTTTGTCGGGGAGGTCATTAATGAATATTAGGAACAGTAGAGGTCCAAGGATAGACCCCTGAGGCACTCCCGCATTTATATCATTGTTTAGATGTATGACCGTCGAGGACAACCTGGATTTTTCTCTTACCTAAGAAGGATTTAATTATGTTAAGTATGATCTAATTTTCCTGAGGAGGTCCTCATGCCACACACTGTCAAAAGCCTTAGATATATCTAGAGCTACCGCTCTGCCATCCCCCGCTTTGTCCAGTGAATGGTATATACATTCAGAGATTACAGTGAGGATGTCTGCTGTGGAACGGGCTTGTCTAAATCGATATTGTTTGTCAGTCAGAAGTTTAGCATCTGTAAGGTGATGGACTAGAGCATGGTTAATTAAGGTCTCAAATATTTTGGCAAAACGTGGGAGGAGGCTAATGGGGCGATAATTAGATGGGTCAGTTCTTTCACCAGAATTCTTGAATACTGGTACCACGATAGCAGTTTTCCAACAGTCCGGAAAGCAAGATTCATTAAGGCATTTGTTGTAGAGTTTGGAGAGAACTGGAGCTACTTCGGCTGAGCACTTTTTTAATAGCACAGCTGGGATGAGATCGGGTTCACATGCTTTTGAAGTGTCAAGGTTTTTTATGATAGCATGCGCCTGAGCAGGGGTGATTTTTAAATCATCTAGCGTGGCGTCTGTCCGCAAAGGAAAGACAGGCAGGGGGTGGTTCGAAGGGTCCAGTGTGGAGTTTGAGGCAAACCGACTGGCAACTTGTCGGTTGCTGAGCAAACAACCTCATGATTGTTGGATAGTGGGGGAATTGTTGATTGGCCATTATTTACTACACTGTTGTAGATTTTCCAGAAGTCACGCGTTCCTAATTTTTGTGCTCCTATGCGTTTTTTAGTGGTTTCTGTAAATTCTCTCTTAGCTGTCGCTATTTCTTTCTTAACGTTATTTCTAGCTTCTATATACTTCTGTCTATTTGAACTGGATATATGCCGGTTAAATCTGTGGTATGCATGCTGCCTTTGAGCAATAGCAGTTGCGCAAGTAGAAGTAAACCATTGGGGAGAGTGGGGCTTGCTATAAAATTTCCGCATATATAATATGGGCTTTCTAAATTTGAATAGCCAAGATGGCCAACCAATGCTACCGTCACATGGAAACTTAAAATTGTGAAATATGAATATAGAAACGAAATGTGTTTTAATAGTTTTTAGATGCACAAAAAGACTATTTTTGCTTCTCTTTTTTCATACATATTTAAAATTTGAGTTTGTAAATAAAAGTTATTTTTAAATAATTCCACTTTCGTTTGTTATTTCATTATTTTATCTCATTTTATTTTTGAATTTAAAGAAAGGCAGTTGCAACGACGTTTTTTAAATAAATGTTCATTTCAGAAAAACTAGAAATATTTCTCCAAAATTTTAAATACAAATGAACGAATCTCATGATGAACCTATTTAATAACATGACTTCTTTTTTTTTACTGTTTTCATTAACTTATTCAAATTTTCATCAAAATCCAAAGATTTTGGTTAAAAAAAATTTTTTTTTAAAGTGGGTTTTCTTTTTTTTTAGTCAAAAAAACTTTAAATTTGCATTTTGCAATTTTAAGTTTCCCTGTGACGTCAGCATTAATTGGCCATCTTGGCTTTTCAACGTATGGAAGCATATATTGCCAGAAAAGTGCATATGTATGACCAAATAAAATGGCAAAGATACACTCGGTGGGCTGAGAATGCAACAAATATTCTGAACATGACAAAGTAAAATCCTATCTGCAACAACAATGCATTTTTTATCATTCAAACATGGTAATGTTTGTTGAATGATATGGTTAAGTGGCAGTTTTACTCATTTAGAACTGCTTTAAAGCTTCACCACTCATTATTCGACCAAATTTCAAACAATTATTACAGTTTATAGATTAGCTTCTTTCTCAGATATATTGTGGAGGAAAAAAAAAATTTTTTCAATTTACGTTCAATAAAACAAAAGTTATGAATTTACTGCTGTTCAAAATCGTAAAAAAACCCAAGGAGGTAAGCAACGTTTTTTATAACTGGTTTTCATAGCAATCACGTCGCTGAAGCGACTATTGTTGCTACCAATTCACCGCTCTTGCGAAAAGTAACAAGTGAAACAGAGAGAAGAAAGAACGAAAGGGAGATAATGGAGGGGGGGGGTATTGAAAGCAGACGAGTGCTGTACATTGTTATTACATATGTGTATGTTATGTTTATGGGGGAAAAAAATGAGACTGAAATTAAACAAAGAACAAGTCTGGAAAAATCATGGATTACAATAGAAAAATGCGAGCATGAAAAGTAATATGGTTAAGCTTAAACACGGAAAAGTAAAGGAATAGTTGTTAAAACTGGAAAAAACGAGAAGATATTCTAGTAAAAATATAAATTTATAACTTAAAATATTAAGATATTTTAAAAATTCAATTTATAACATTATTTAATCAATTCTTAATGCGGCAATATTTTAAGTTATAAATTTATAACTTAAAATATTAAGATATTTTAAAAATTCAATTTATAACATTATTTAATCAATTCTTAATGCTGCAATATTTTAAGTTATAAATTTATAACTTAAAATATTAAGATATTTTAAAAATTCAATTTATAACATTATTTAATCAATTCTTAATGCGGCAATATTTTAAGTTATAAATTTAATAGATTTTTTACTAGAATATCTTGTCCTTTTCTTTTTCAATTTTAACAACTAGTTATTTACTTTTCCATGTTTAAGCTTAACCATATTACTTTTCATACTTGCATTTTTCTATTGTAATAATAATATAAGTATGTCAACCAATTAGACAATTTAAGACAAGAATTAACAAAATTTTTCCTTATTTTTTAAATTGACAAATTATAATTCTTTTCAGGCTGTCTAAGCATGGGGGCAGCGCAACGGATAAAATGTTAAGTACACTAAAGTTTTATCCAACAGAAGGATAGCAATCTATCCCTGTGAATTAAATAAAGGGTTTCATTCAAGATTCCCAAAGAAGATTGGAGATTACATCGGTCGAAACATTGCGAGACCAGCATTCAAAATGAGAAATATAGTCCAAATACAAATTTAGAACCAAAAAGAAAGTTGCTTATTATACAAAGTTGAATCACCAACATCACCAATCTGCCAAAGAGATGGATCAGGCATGGTAAGAAATGAAAACTTTTTTTTGAGGAGTTGTCTCCCCCTGATCACAACTTTTCATCGTGTGAATTCCTTTAAATGGGATTAGTAAAGGAATTGGTGTATTCTCTTTCCCAGCTTAGATGAATTCAAGCAGAGAATCTCACACACATGGGGGAATGTTACAGGGATTTTTTTTACTACACTATTATTCTGAGTCTTAAAGCTGGTTCATTTGCGTTTCAAAAAATTTTGTATGCAGCTAAAAAGAAAAAAGTCATTTTGAGAAAACTAGCTGCTCACTAAAAAGGCAAAATGCCTCCAAATTAAATTTTTTGTAAATATTTAATTTAAAGTTATGATTAGCAGTTATTTACTTGAAACAAGTACTGATGACCTTTAATAAATAACCCCCCCCACCCCGCGCCAAAAAATAAAAAGAATTGGCAAAAGTTGCACTTTCATATCTAAAAATACATTTAAGAAAAAAAAAAAAAAAAAAATTGTGACTAATGACAGATTTCATTATTCAAGCAATAGTGATCACACAGGAGAAGACAACTCACACTAGACTTGTTTTGGAGGTGTTCCAACCAGCATCTTTTTAGCAAATTTGTAAAAATCTCTAGAGATCATTTCAGCATACATGCAGATTAATAGTAATTTAATTCTTCTAGATTTAAGCCAACACATAAAATTATCGAAAACGAAACTTTGCGTAAGTAAAACGCATTCAGACAGTGTAAAATATCCAGCCAACTAACATTGCATACATTTTATTCTATTGCCTTCATTATTTCACAGGACATTTTAGCCATTCTATTTTGCAGACGTTAAATTACAAGCATTCAGAAATATTTTTACACTAAACATGAATCTACCAAAGACAAATTGGCAAAAGACAATGAAACTGTAAAATAACCAAAAACATCTTTAAAAGTTAAAAAAAAATACAATCCTGAAGATTCTGTTTCAAAACTTGTGCAGATTATGATACTCATAATTACTCAATATGTTGGTGTTGCGAAATGTGAAATTAGGGTCAAAAACAATGCTTTAAAGTCATTTTTTATGTGTAATTGAATGACCTCAAACCTGTTGGATGGTATGGCACAATCACGTTGACACACCAGTTTTCACCAGATCACCGAAGTTAAGTAACATTGAGCCTGGCCAGTACCAGATGGGTGACCATTTGGGAAGGCTAGGCGCTGTATGTACCTTCTGGGAAGGTTGGACATGAGGCCAGCACCCTCATCCTGTAAAAAGAACTCCTTACTACAAAAACATCTACAAAAGTTGTAGATGGCCTATGCCCCTCCCCCCCAGGAGCTCAAGGGCTATGAAAACCTGTTGGATGGGCATTGGTATAGTGTACACATTAATGGATATATTCGTTTTTAAAAGGAAATCTAGAAAGTTAGAGAATGAAGTATGCATGTAAAGTGTAGGAACATTTCTGTTTAAGACAAAAAAAAAAAAAAAAAATCATTTTTGTTGGGAAAATTATAAAAAAATAAAAACTCTAAAAAAAAACGGAGAATTTTAAACGAGTTGTAAAGTAGCAAGATGAAGAAGGCAAAAAGTGTGATAAGAATCCAACAACTTGCAATGTAAATTTTTAGTCAATCAAATCAAAATAAGTCCAACTAAACAAACATTACCTTCTGCTATGGCTTATGTAGATATGAAGGTGTTTGTTGTAGACAACTCGGCCATCCACTTGAAAATAATGACCAGACATAAATTGTATGGACATCAAAATAAATATTACTTATATGGATATTTGTCAATTACTTACCCATCAGCAAGAATCCAGATTTAAAGTTGCACTAATTTTTCAAATGGAGAAATCAAGTTCTGGGTGGTCAAAACTCCAAACCAGATGTATTTCCCCATTTCTTAGATGGTCACTCTTCTCTTGGTTAAATATTACTCCCTTATGCAACAAGTCTGCTATTTGCATACATTGCAACTATGCAACCCATTAGACATGCAGCATTGTAGGTTTACAGTGGGACAAAATGTGGGAACAATAAACGAGGAAAAAAATGTGAATCCATGAAGAATGACGTCATCGGAAAAAAGTGAAAGATTTAACAACCGAGTCCGTTTCTCTCCTTAAAGCACTCATCTTGTTCACCCTTCCTTCCATCACCCCATACACTTAAGCAAGCAGGATTATTAGAGCTTTGATATTTATATAGACTGTTCAATCCTTTGCAATTATATCACAATTCGCAACCAATTAAAAATTTTCATGTAAAAACAAAACGAGTACTACTATTATCCAACGATCCAAAAACCATGGAAGAAAAAGATAAAATTCAATTTTATCAACATTTGTATTAGGAAGAGGAAACATTTGATGGTTTTCTGTTATTTAAGCATGATGCACTGCCACCAAAAGCATTACAAAAATAAGGGGGAGGGGGGGGGGTAAGAATTAGAACAGTTTTCAATATGGCCACCAGCAGTTTATGGAAGTTAATTCCTGACGCTATGAAGTGACAATTATCAAAACATTAACATTTCACGTATTTCTCCAGAGACAACAGCGTCTGCAATAAGATGAACCATCAGCTGTTTTGTAACTTCAAATATTTCACAAAGTTCCAAGTAGTTATCCAGAATGAAAGTGCTGGAACGAGATGATCTACATTAGTTTTGTTGGTGTACAGAATCTACCGTAAGTGGGGTTGAACCGGCTTCCTCCAAAGGAGGAAGTGTCAAAGAAATCGTCATTATGTTATTACCCATTTTACAAGAATATTTTTAGAAACAAGAAATTTGTGAATGCATACATACAATCAGCCAAGCCAATCATTGCTAGGTGCTCGGCAGCTTTGCGTGATCATGACAACTACGCAAAGGTCTGCCAGAAAATTGACGAGTAGTTGCTGGGAACTTGTGTCGGGTTAGATTTGTGAAACAAGCGTCACTTTCAGATTTTGTAGCAGATATTCGAACCAGATCTTTCAACTTCAGTTTTTGATTCTAGAATCAACACAAGGATGCTCCAAGTTAACACAAAGTGATTTTTACCAAAAGCGCTTTATAACGGAAAGGAAAATTGGACGGGGGGGGGGGATGATTTGGTACAAGAACTGAATGAAACGTTATCATAAGTTGAAGTAAGGATGCCGTTCCATAAAGTTCAATTCAATCACGCTTCCATTTTTTTCTTTTTCCCCACGTGATCTAATTGCTGAGATTTGTTCAGTTCATGTTGACTTTTTTCCTTTTTTTAATTTTAACGCAAATCTTGTGAATTCTGTCTTCACACAGTTGTGAATAGCACAGTTGCCTTGATAGTCATTTACATTCTTTACTCTCCAGCATCCTATTCGTTTGAGATTCTTTTGCATGAGGAGATAATCATTCTGCCACATCACGCTCTTTCTCAGTTGATGCTTTTCTCAGTTATTAAAAACAAATAATTCGATCAAAAGATTGTTATGTAGTGAAAGGTAATGGAATCTCATGTTCAAATCTGATATTCCCAACAACAACGCTATATGAAAACATTATTGCAACAATTTTCTGTTCATTATTAAAACATTTTCTGAACTATTCTTTATACAGAACTTGAAATTTTATGGTTTTCAAATTAATACCAACCAATAATTAAATTTTCTTCCTTCCGATAAGAAGAGTAAATTTGTTGAAAATCCATGGATCAAAGTATATTCTCATATTTTATTCATCATTTAAACAGCAGATAATTATAATAAACTTGTAAACTATGTAACTAATTATATGAGGGTACCAAATTGGTCAAAGGGGAAATTATTCCCAACTCGCATTTAGGTAAAAATGCACTTTCGTATAAATAATTGAATTCATTCAAAAAGTATCGTGAACAACACACACACACACACACACACACGGATATTTAAGACTGTTTTCCCCAATGTGTTTTGGACTTGATTGTTAGGAGGGAGGGGGCTATAAACACAGCCACAGGCAAGAGTTTCTTTTTTTTTTTTTTTTTTTTTAAATTCATGCTTTTTGCAGACTTTAAATATCACAATTACTTTTTATCTTTTTTCCTCTCCAAATTCTTTTTCATTCCATAGAAATATTTTTTCTTTTTTTAGGAACATGCAGATATCTGAGGAGTTGTTTAGTGGTCTTCCGCTATCCAATGAAACATATAAGACTCCATAAAAAAAAAAATTAAAAAAAAAAAAAAAAAAAAAAAAACTTAATTCCAAAACCAGATGTATTTAATTTGCTCATAACTAATGAGATTATATCTCCCATATTTGTTATAAGAGTCTACACAGTATTAAACCCCCAACTGAAATATTTTACCTGTACTTTTAATGAAAACAATTCACATAAAAAATACAGACTCCCCGAACTGGAGTAAATCCGTTTGATATTGTTAAACCATTTTTTAGTTTTCAACCAATCAATTGTACTTGTTTTGAAGCATTTGAGTGTTGAATCACTTTACACTAATTAATGGATCAACTTTTCATTTACAGGTGAAACTACTTTTTTTTATTGGTGACCTTAATCATGATCCACGGTGGAGAGAGGGAGGGGGTAAGATACACACTGCCAATTTAATGAGTGAACCTTCAATTATTATTCATCCTGCCGTAAATGTAATTTCTGGTTTGTTCTTTCCGGCTGAGGGAGAGTATGAAAGTCTATTTTTTCCTCATTTGTCAATCTGAATCAACAGGGATTATAACAAACTACTAAACATCTCATTTAGAATTAGAAATAATCCCAAAGGATTTATTATTTCTTGCCAGCTCCAATTTATGGTAAAACAGATTAGTTAAAAT
Source organism: Euprymna scolopes (assembly GCF_053919585.1). Taxonomy (NCBI): domain Eukaryota; kingdom Metazoa; phylum Mollusca; class Cephalopoda; order Sepiida; family Sepiolidae; genus Euprymna; species Euprymna scolopes. Next base: position 200,476,323 of record NC_136483.1, read on the forward strand.
ATTGTGGAAGCAGACATAAAATCATTGTAAAAAGGCCGAACACTTGTTACTCATCATGGCCGATCAATCATCTGCTTGTTGCTGAACGTTTGAAGAAAAAAAAAAAAAAAAAAAAAAAAAAAAAAAAAAGGCATAAAATCTCTTGAAACTGGATTCTTATGAAAAGCATCATGGAATTTGTGTAATACTTCATAAGTGTTTAAAAAAAAAAAGTATAACAAAAACGGAGGAACTCACTAACATAGGGTTAGTGGGAGAGTGATTATTTTTTTTAATACCAACTTTTCAGCTTCAAAAAATATCTAAAGAATTTGGAGGTCTAAGTGCTCTAAAAACCAAGAATTGCCGGAAAATGAAAGGGGTCATCTATTATAGAAAAGCGAAAATATGCGTTTGTGTGTGTGCGTGCATGCTTTTTTTGTATGTCTGCCAAAGGCTTTTTCAGAGGAGTGCTCAGGAGGGGGGGGGGTCACTGTTTCTTAGAACTTTTTATATACTCCCTAGATTATAATATCTACAATTTACGAAAGGAGTTCGTGTCTATCTTTTATTTGAGTGACTTTCACAAGCTATTTTTGTACTATTTCTTCCTCTCCACAAATTTGACTTCTTTGTATAAAAGTTAAACTGGTTTGAAAAAAAAAAAAAAAAAAAAAAAATCAAGTCGCTGGCCTTCGTGGTCAGCAAGTGTCGAGGGCAATCAGATTTGATCACTGTGGGGAATATCCCTTCATATCAGACAACTGCTATTCATTAAGACATTGCCAAAGCTCCCCCAGGGGGGAGCTGAGTTTCCCCACTGCAGCTGAAAGAACTGGCTTCCAGCCAAATTTAAGTGATTTCATTTCTCCTGCGTGAACTCATTCACTTTCTGCATGTCAACTTTTTAATCGCTAAATTAGAACGCTATTCACTTCCTGTCCTGGCGTGGCCAACAGTAAGATGTCAGGGTTTTTTTCATTTTCTTTTCCACCTTCGTGTCGATGCCTCCCTCGGGTTCAAGCCTACTATCAACTTTTTATGTACTCCATAGATTATAATACCTACGATTTACGAAACGAGGTCACGTCTATTTTTTATTTGAGTGACTTTTCCATGCTATTTTCATGCTATTTCTTAATATCCGCATGTTTGTTTGGCTTTTCCGTATAAAAAAGCAAAACTGAATTTAGAGAAAATGTATCTCCCTGGCACGATGGCAGGGACGTCCAGCAAGCAACGAGCTTTGATCAATGCGGTGAAAACCTAGCATATCAGACAATTGCTATTCATTTCGACACTCCTTTTTATGGGGAGCTGGTTTTCTTAGGGGTGGGATTTCATTTCCCTATGGTGTAATGTTTGACCTCATTAAATTTACGCACCTGTGTGAACTCATTCACTTTTTAATCATTTAATTTCAATTATTCTCACCGCAACACTCAAGGGCAGCGGAAGTAAGTTATCAGGCTATCACTTTTTTCCGCCTTCGCCTCAACGCTTTGGGTTCAAGCCTACCTACCTAAACTTTCCCCCGACACACACACAAACATCCAGGCAACGCCAGGCACCCCTGCTAGTCAATAATATAAATCTCACCTGTGTTTAAATGTATGTATGTATGCCTGCCTAAAACTTGACAGAGGCGACAGATTTTCATGAGATTGGTATTGTTTTGAAGCTCGACCCTTCAGACAACAAATATCGAAAAATTGGCTAAAAACATTAATTACTTCAACTGGACACTTTTCTCCAAGGAGTGGTCGCTTTTTTCAACGATATTTTCGAAAGCCATCCCCTCTTTTCGATTGACTAGCCTTAATTTAAACCTTCGCCATTTCCGGTTTGGCAATGGATGCAATGGCAAAGATGTCATGTTTATTTTTTTCATGTTTCCTTTCCTCCTTCGTGGTACGGGTTCGAGCCTGCCTGCCTACTACCACTTTTTTTTTTTTTTTGCTCAACACACCTGCAAATACCTGGGCAACGCTTGCCACCCAGACAAGTTAAATTTATATGCAAAATTGATTCTCGAATCTAAAATTTTTGTTTTTTTTACGCTAAGATTTTAGAATGTTGACATGTAATCGCCTAAAAGAAAGTAGAATGTTATTTTTTAAATTGTCATTTTCTAACCATAATTAAATTTTGAAAGTTGAATGTTTGAAAAAAAGTATTTCTAGAACAATTCACTATTTTGTAAAAGAACCACTTAAGCCGCTTAACTTAAAATTTTCTTTTCTTGTCATGTCCATTGGTATCTTATTTTTAAGACAACAAAATTAACAAACTAATTTTTTTTTCATATCCTGCATTTTTTTTTTTTTTAATTTCTCATAGGTAATGGACAACATGTGAAGAGAGAAGTAAAATTACGTAAGTGTTTCATAGCGTAAAGATTCATAAAAAAATAAAATTAAAAAAAGTTTTAAAAAAAAATTTTTTTTTTAAATCCAAATATATCAAGTAGATAATTTATCAATACATGTGAAAGGATATTCATTTCTGAACAAAATGGTATTTACGGGACTACAGTTATTTCGTTTTTAAAATCATTTTAGCAGAACTACCTTAAAACTGTAATAATACTATCCAACGCATTTTTATGGTTAATGAGTATTGCTAATAAAATAAAGTTCAATAGACATACACACCTTCCCATCGAATTTTTTTTTTTTTTTTAATCTTATTCACAGCTGGCAGCCTGATGTTGCCCGGTTATACAATACGCTTAAACATGATAATTTATGCAGATTGCATATGTATTGTTATTGAATCAATCCTCTAAATTGCGAGAAATAATTTGCTCGGTGGACTAATTCGCAAAAAAGAAATAAAAAATTTAATAAAATAATGATAATGTCGTTTATCGAATTCCGTCTGTGTTTACAATAACACCTCAGCTAATATTTGGGCTTGACGATGAATGCTCTGGAAAAGTCACTTCTGATTAATGTTTAGTTTTAAAATATACAATTGAAGAAATGATTTGAGATTTTAAAATGGTACTTTTATCATAAATTGAATTTATTAAAAAAAAAAAAAATAAATAAAATAAAATGGTGAGATACACCCGGGCTTGAAGATGGGATCATTCAAGCTGTAATCGAATGTTCTACCACTAAGCTATACCTCATGATTATGAATCTGTTTAAGAAATGATTTGCTGAAATTTTATTATCTCCTCTGGCCGGTGTAACATAAAATATTCCCCTTTAAAAATTATTTTATCTATAAGAGAGAAAGGCTATCTTAAGATCAGATTTTTTCTATTTTAAATACTTATCAGATGAATTTCTGTACAAAACATATCTAAGAACACTGCCAGACATATAAATTAGCTTTGTGTGAAATTTGCAAAAGATCGGTTCTGAAACAGCTGAGCCTATGAGGAAGGAACTTTCACGCACAAAGTGACTTTTATATAATAGTAGAGATACTATTAAATATTAAGTTAAAAAAATATTCAATTCTTTAAATTACTTGCTTAATTTTTAGAAAGGGGTTCAATTTTCTATACATATTGAATGGAAGCTTCCCTTTAAGTCGATTGATCTTTTTACACTTGAAAATGGTTTCTCGTTTTATATTTGTACAAATTCACATTATAACCTCGATTGAAAAAGTTCTTGGATTTAAAAAAAAATAAACTTACAATTTTTAGAGTAGGGTTTCAGTTTACTATGCACAATTAATGTTAACTCTGCTCGTCCGTCAGCCAATTAAAATGTAAATGTTTTTTTTGTGTCTAATGACAGGTTAAAAAAAAAAAAAAAAAAAAAAAAAAAAAAAAAAAAAAAAGAAGAATCAAATAGGTGAACTATTTTACATTGAACTTACAAAGGAAACCAAAGAAATTATATGAAAATATTTCATTTCTTTTTCAACTTACCGTACACAAATTCATTTTGTGTCTCAGCAATGTTGTTACTGGAATCAAGATAGCAAGAGAAGCATCTTTTCTTTCCCTTATTACTCGTATCCTAATACAAATTGCATTGTGACCCGACTGTAAGAGAGACATGTCTGTGTTTCAGCGGTATGAAACGCATCCATAGTGCAACAGATATATACCCAGTAGAACATAATTGTGGGTCAAAGGTTAACCATTTTAATTGCTGTAAAGTTAATCGTTCGTATCATATTTCGTAAACATTGAACAAAGTAAACGTCTAGAGTTCAATTAATTAAACTTATTGGACTTGAACAAAAAAGTTGAAATCGGAGATGGAGTCAGAAATCTTTGCAGGACTAAGACTTGTGATTTCTTCAAATCAACTTTAGTCCGATTTCTTTTTTCAGTTCATTTTTGGGAACAATCCTTGAAAATTACATCCCTACAATATTTATTATCTGATAAATATCTTGAATAGACAAATTGAAGATGATGTCGAAGAGTTGTTCAAACGTTTTGATATCTTAAAGTAAATAAAATATTAAGCACTTTGAATTCGATAAGTTTATTGGTGTATCATTAACCGGGTTAAGTTATGTCATTTTTTTTTTTTTTTTTTTTATTAGGCTTCAACATTTTGGGAGCAAGGAGTATGTTAAGTGAAGTGTTTAATTCAAAAGGTCATATTCTTTATATCGGAGTTCAATGACTAAAGTTAAAGTTTGATCAAAACCGAAACTTTGAGGACATTTCCAATATTTTCGAATATTATGACAACTGAAAAATTACTCAAGCCTAAAAAAAAAAAAATAAATAAAAAAAAAATAAAAAATACAAAAAATTAATTTCACGAAATCAAAACTGGTTATTTATGAAACGATTACAAAATAAAATACTTTGATATAAATTTGAAAAAAAAAAAGCTGTCAAAAAAAAAAAAAAAAAAAAAAAAAAAAATGGCCGACGATAAGGTTGGGTTGTTTGCATCAATGACTAGCAACTCTTAACGTTATTTAAACCCAATTAAAAATGCGTTTCGCAATTTTTGAGATGACGATTATTTGGATTCGTGGCATAGTGGATAAAGTGCTTGGTAAAATGCAGTTGTAAGTTATAGTCTTGTAGAGGCTGAAGGTTCAATTCTTAGTGCAGGCAACACTCAAAATATAATTGTGAATTGTAAATTACTTAGGATTTCTATCCAATCATGGCTGACAAAGCAAGAGCATGCTACCAGCATGGATTAAATAAAGGGTTCCATTCGAAATTAGGTGCAGATTCCTCAAGTTCAACAGAAACATTCTGAGTTCGACAAGATACACCTGAAGAAGATCAGAGTCTACACTGACTGAAATGTGAAAATAATACTCCAGTTGGGAACAGTAGTCTGAAGAATCCAAATAAAAATGTTTATGATTCAGTGTATATTTTACTCATAACTATGAAGAAATTTCAGTACCTGTTCTAATATTAATATATAAATGATTGCAACATATCGGATTTGAATGACCGGGGGGGGGGGGTTAATCTCAAAACCTTGATGGCATTTATTGTGCCAATTACGCATTCCATGTGGGCAATGAAAATATTTTCAAGTATTTTTTTTTCTCTCACTTATTTTGTTCAATATTATTAATTACTATAAGACCCTTTAATTAGAGTTACCCTGTTGAAGCCTCCCGCTCCATATACACACCTTGCAAAAAAGTAAACTACGGTTGTTGATAACCTGCAGGCAGTGTTTGAATTTGAAAAAGCAAATAAGGGAATGCGTAAATCCGTATGCAATAATAAAATTAGGAAAAATGGTCCGTTAGAATAAGAATAGAAAGTATAAACAGATTTTTTAGAATTTAGGGATTCTCACTGTATATGAACTGGTTAGATTGATAGAAACTCCCCATGTTAAGAACTGTTTCAGAATAGACACCACCAACCTCCCCTTGGAATAGACCCCCCCCCCAACATCCTCATGTAAAGAACGTATATCGGAGCAGAGCACCCCTTTTTTAGTTGGCAGTGGTAGATAAATAAATGCCCCAAATTTAACCGTGAAAATTGTAGGCAGCATACCCACCCACAATTGATATGGTTGGTGACAGTGTCAATAGGAGAAAAGTGGATTCTTGTATTGTACGCGCAAGTATAAATCTCGCAGGCACGATGTAGGAAAATCGGACCGTATTTATGCAAGTTTTTACCTGTGAATGTCTGATGCATTATATGAGGCTAGCAATATGTAAATACTTCTGCACAATTAATAATCTGTAAATGTTGGTCGTTTCAACGTTAGTGTCTCCTATGGAGGGCGACGTCATGTTTGTCAAATTATAGAACTGTTCATTAATGTAGAAATCCATTTCATTCTGGAATATGAGAATGTCCAGTTTCAGCCAATCATATAAGCTGGAACCATGTCGGGGAGAAGTTAGTAATTTTAATGCGGAATGCGAAAGGAATATGTTATGTCTATGTACGTAATCTTGCAGTTACAAAGGGTGTAATCTCACTGTAGTAGAAAAATGCAGAATCGTACCCGGTGATAACTGGTAGCAGTGGTAGGACTAAATATATAGAGAAAAGGAGGGATTTCTTTTATGTGGCGATTGTGATGGTGGTTCTCCACGGATGGAATGTAGTATTTTACACAACTGAATGTGTACGTAACAGCATGCAAAAGTTACACAAGATGGTGGGTCATAGTTTAGACGTAATAAATTTGTATGTGGCATCTGTTGTTGCACACCTACGGTAATTTGATCCAGAGGGGAATTTCTGCAATCAAAATGTTATATACAGAATTGGAATTCTAATAACTTAATCCTATATGAGCTAAAAATCGGAGGAGTAGGTGGGGATATCATCTCCATTCACAGAGATTAATCATTTTCTATTGTAGAGATAATCTAATTCTTTTGACAAACTAATAGGATTTGTTTCATTTTTTTCTTTTTAATTTATTTTAAAAAGAAAAAAAATTAGTGTGGAAGATTTTACTAAAAACGAAAAAAAAAATGAATTTAAAAATAAAAGCAAAACAAAGATTTCATGGGATTTCTTGATAAAGTAGTCAAGAGAATTTGTTCACTATATTTATTACAAGTAGGCCACCCAGTGTTGCCCGGTCGTAAAATACGCATAAATGTTATTTTAATTCATACAGAAACTGAGACATGTGCATGCGAGTAAGGTTTTTTTTTTGTTTTTTTTAAACAGTTGACTTTTAAGTAAAAAAAACATAGCCGAAACCAAAAGACAGTGAGTGAAGTACAATAACCATCAGGCCAGACTGACACGATCTTTAAAAAATTTGTTTCAAACCTACTTATTCTAAACATAAGGAATCTACCATGTGAACAATTCACAATTGTCAACTGTTTCACGAATGCACAAACATAAAAATCCGATGTTCCCCCCCCCACATACCAATTTTTCAATTTTGATCCCTTAGCAGCCCTTTTTCTGGATGAAAAAAAAAAATAATTAAAAAGTTTTTCACATGTCTGAATACCATATATACCAAATTTAAAGTTTGTAGATCAAAAACTTGAGTATATGTTCTCATACACAAACACACATTCCCACCGTTATAGATAATGTACATGCACACAACTGTTAAATAAATTGACACTTATTTTATAGTTTTGCTAGTCTATAAAGCAAGATTGAATGTGTGTCGCAAGACCAGTTAAACAGTTGATCTCAGAATCAAACTGCAGATTTGGAAGCAACGTTTGATTTGATGTCTTTATTTCAGAAGTTTCTGAACCTTTTTTTCAAACATATTCAAAATTAAAAAAAAAAAATCAGATTATCTGCATCACCGTTCTCATCTTGAATGTTATTCACACAACGTTTTGGACGATGTAACCTCCAATCTTCAGATTTATCTTGTCAAACTCCAGACTTCTACCTGGTCATGGCTGAAAAAACGAGATCATGTTAACTTTGTGGATTAAATAAAAGGTTTTGCTTGTGTTACGTTGATTAATCGGACTATTATTCTCATCTTGGGTGTCATTAGCACAACAACAAGATCATAAAGAAGGTTCGATCTCCAGGGGTCACTAAGCTATTTTTTTAAAGGCTTTCCTATGGCTCACTTTTTCAGGATATCTATACTAATTGTTAATATTAATGAAAAAATATCTTAGTGACCCCTGGAGATTGAACCTTCTTTATGATCTACAGACCCACCCTCAAATCCATTGAATTCTCGTAATGCAGAGCCAACCTTCTTTTTCTTAGTAGAGAAAAAGAAGGTTCTCAACACTCAAAGAAGGTCGCAGGTTGCAGCAACCAAAACGTTGTGCTAATAACAGCCAAGATGAGAATAATAATCAGATTAATCAACACAAGCATTCACATCTCATTCCAAAAATTCAGAATTGCAAAGAAAAGGTTTCATTCAAAATTCAGTGCAATGCCCCAAGATTGACAAGAAACACATAAAGGTCAAAGGTTACATCGATGGAAACATTGCAAAAATTGCACTCAAGATGAGAACAGTAGTTCGAATAATCTAAATTATCAATCCTCATCTCAAAAATTCAGAAACATTAAAAAATGGTTCAACATTTTTAAAGTTTCCTTTTAGCCGACTAAACAACTACATTTATTTTTTGAAAAGAAAACATTTCATAAATGCTTACCAATATATTGTTACTTTAATAAAAAAAAAATATATATATATATTAAACAATCAAACTATTTTAGATCCGTATGCTTAGAGATAAGTTTTATTTGTTTTTTATTGAAGTAAATATTATTTCGTATGCCTATGCTGCAAGTAGGTTAAAAAGACAAATATCATGTATTTATTCAGTGGCAGAGTGGATAGTGTTCACTTTTAATTCTAATAGTTTATGCCATTTTTCAGGGTTTAAATCAGATTTTCTTTAGCATTTCAGTTATTTCCTCACCTGAATTTTTTTTTTTTTTTTTTTTAATACAAAAAAGTTTATCCAAAGAATTATTTTTTTTTTTTTACTAGTTGCATTTATCCAGTGAAACTTTACTCTTAAGATACAAGATTTTAGATTTTTTTTTTTTTTCTGGAATTGAAATATTAATACGTATTTCAATTAAATTTAAACAAAAAAATTTCTTTAGAGTTTGAAAAATATCATCCGTAAGAAACTTATAATTTTAATAAACAATTATCAAAACTAACCTCATCTAATATATAAAAGTTATTTCTAAAACTACCTGACGTAATCTGGAAAACTATAGTTAAAATTGTACTTTTAGGTCTACGTTTAGCTAAGTCACGGTTAAGAAGAAGACTTATTCACAGTAATGAACACGTCCACAATTCCATTGCAAACAATTTTGAATAGCGAGAAGAAAGGTCACGGTAATAAAAAAACATAAGTTTCATACAAACCATAATTGCTCCATTTCCATTGACCTACCGAAAAATGGGAGCAGTACTAACAGCATGACAATAACACCAGTCTGAGAAATTGTGACAATTTGGAAAGCTTATAAAAAATTCTAGCACAAATATTTATTCCACGATAGAATTATCATATTTAGGTTAGCATCAGTTTTACGTGTCAACATGTGTTGGACGTTTTCTCTGCCCAGGTCTTTATCCATCCTTCTCTAAAATCATTTATCATTCCCAGTCTTATTTTGGACTTTAGAACCTGCTATGTCAACTATTTTACATCCAAACGAACAACTAATCTTTTCTTTCCATGTGACGAAAACAAAATCTCGTTCTGCACACCTACCTATATTGCTCAAATTTAATCTTCCTCTGACGTCATAAGATCTAAGGTTGTCTTTTAGACAAAAATTACACATCCACTGCATCATTTATCACCATGCAACAAATATCTCCAACTCTCACTGGCCACGTTTTTTTTTTTTTTGTTTTTTTTTTTACTTCCGGACATCAGCAGACTGCGCACATGCCAGATAGACTCTTTTCTTGCTAGACAGTAAATTTTAACGCATTAGTGCTGGATATTTGGGACATTGTTCCCGGAAGAAAGATGATCAAATGTTTTGGTATCAGAAGTGTAATATGATTATGGTCTAAATCTTTAAAAAAATAAATAAATAAAAAAAAGTTCCGCCCAAGGTTTTCGGTTATTCATCAGAAGTAAAAAATGTATTTTCTTTAATATCACTAAGAATTTTATTGAAGCTAATGATGAAATGTTCATTTGTTTAAGTATTTCTGATTAAAATATGATTGTTTCGCCATGAAGTAATCAATTGATTATAGGAAACAAATTTCCATTGTGAAAAGATATTTCAACATTTGTAATTGAGGTCACCAAAATAATGCCAGCATTTTACATTCCCAAGCTACAGTTTTAAGACACATGGCATAACAGATAAAGTACTAAGTAAACCCAGTTCAAAAGGGACATTTTTGGAGATTGCAGGTGATACTACTTGCAAATTATTTAAGACTTCTGCCCATTCATGGCTGATGGAATGGTAGCATGGCATTCCCCAAAGAATTGTTCAACATTTCCTACAGATTCAGAGTTTGACAAGATACACCTGAAGAAGGTCGGAGGTTATATCGGCCAAAGGATTGTAAAGATAACACTCAACATAAGAATACTAGTCCGAATAATACAAGTTTTATGGAGAAATTCTAAAACTGGTAGAGATTGTCTACAGCAACTAAAAGTTCAGATCTAAAGATCATCTCGAAAATCTGACAAATATTGCTTTTCTTGCACAAAACTGAAGATCTCAAATCTGAAACTATCCATACAGTTAGTCTAATTGTAGACTAACAGCTGGCTGTAGAAAGGGAGCTGCAATCCATCAGAATCCACAGAAAAGATATACCAACGGTTTCTTTTATTTTTTGAAATTCATATTTCGAACGCTTTTTAGCTCTCCGATAAGAATTATCTACTATTTTTTTTATTTATATATTTAATATTTTAACTGCCTTTTTTGTATTATTATGTCACAAGTAAAAAAATGGTTTGATTTTACAATTTTTACTCATCTGTTGGCACATCTTTAACCCGGTCAAAAGAAAAAAAAAAAAAAATCTTCAGAAAACAGAACCGTAAGGAGTGTTAAAAATTTGTATGAAATCCCTTTGCAATACAAGTGTAAGAAAAAAAAATGTAAAAGTTATTCTCCATTTACCTAAAGAAAATAAATGTAAAAACTTAAACTCCAATTCTATATCTAAGCCTCTTTGTTTTTCAGAATATTGTTTCGTTTTAAATCTAAAGTAAAACGTCAGAAGAAGAGATGCAATATAAAAAGAAGTTGCTAATTTAAAATAAAAATTATTTGTAATTATAGTCAGAAATAAAATATGGAATAATCAATGAAAAACATTTTAAAACGGAAAAACAATGTTAGTAAAGTTTAAAAGTATAGTTTTTGATGTCATTAGCAATTTTTGTATTGGCAATAAACATTTTTTTTTTCATTCATAGAGAAAAGATAAATAGCCAACGATGGAATTCAATTTAAATCAAGTGTGTCTTTTTAAGGGAAATATTTTTTAAATCGATAAACAGTTTAAATTGATTATTATTTGCTGATGACTAATTCTTTTTATCATATCGATCGTTAATAAACAAATTCTTTACTTAATCTGAACCAAAATGGCAAAGCATTTGCATCTTACTACCATTTTTTTTCTTAGTCGATAATTTGATATTTTTGTCAAAAGCTAATTTACAGTTTTTACTCTTGATACTAGATACAAATTTGAAGATTTTACAGTTGATAGAGATTTCTTTTGTTCTAATACATATTTAGACAGTTTAATGTTATTTCTATACATTACACATTGTCAGACACATGCCACCATGTAAAACACTTGTTAAACCAAACAAAATGTGATTATATGATGAAAAAATTGAATAATTATTTTTATATTCTTTGGTTTCAAAATCATTTGAAATATTTAAAAGAAATAAATTGCAATGGAGATTTCTGTTTACTTTCGGTAGATTTGAGAGCTGAAAATCATGGGCGACTGAAAACCAAAATATTGAAAGCAAGTGATCTGCATGATGATGATCCGAGTGGAATTTTCAAATCTTAAACGTTTCTTGAAGAACTCGAGATACAAGCAAGAGAATTGGGAGGAGAAGCTAAACAAGTTAACGATGCAGAAAAATCCAGGTAAGGCAATGCCGGAAAGTATTTTACTCTAACAGTTTCTTCCCCTCAAACTGCAAGACTTTGGAATTCTCTTCCTGTTACCTGCTTCCGACTGTACCGACATGCAAAAGTTTAAATGTAATGTAAACAGACATCTTGTTCATCTGCCTTAAACATGGTCCTCATTAGTAGCCCCCTTACATCCAGGAGGCAATATGCCTTATTAGGGGTAAATATGAGTAAAAAAAAAAAAATTTTCGGAACCATTTGAAATATTTAATCGCAATAAAGTGAACTGGATAGTTGTTCGCGCATTACTGATGGGTTGGAGTATAACTGCAATGAATGATCCGCATCACGATGATCAGTGTTGGATTAAAAAAAAAAAAAAAATTTTTAAATTGCAAAAGAGGTGGACATCTTGTTGAATGGCAACTACAAAGAAATCGCTAAATGAGAATCTTTTTTTACTCCTCAGAAGAGTAACAAAGAGGATCACAAGTACTTATCACAAGAACGTCTCCTAAAAATAAAACGTCTAAAAAAAAAACAAAAAAAAAAAAAAACGTCTCCTAAAAAAAAGAAAAACGTCTCCTAAAAACAAAACGTCTCCTAAAAACAAAACGTCTCCTAAAAACAAAACGTCTCCTAAAAACAAAACGTCTCCTAAAAACAAAACGTCTCATAAAAAAAACGTCTCATAAAAAGTCTTCTAAAAGTCAAGAGACTCTGCAACAAGGTCAAACAACCAGACAAGATAGGATGCTCTGGTTCTTCTCAGAATCAGTTGCACAACAGGTGGATAACCTATAATCCGCAAAAAGTCATGAAAATCAAGTTTTATCAAATTCTGATAGTTCTAATGGTTTTGGTGAAGGCCACATCACCTTCAAAACAGGACTTGACTCAATTCAGACGACCATATCAAACCACTGTTCACAGTTGCAAACTGAATGAAGAGATTGAATGCAGGAAGGGCATATGTATACAAGTATTGCATCTCCAGGAAAATCCAAGAGTTGCTATCTGAGAATCTCAGAAGACTTGCCCCCACTTCCCCAACACAGCTAATCGTAACTGTATGGATTATTATGCAAGAGGCACCTTATAAAAAATAAGAAAATGGAAAACCTGCAACAGTAAAGAAAAGTGGATTGCCAGAATCAAACTGGTGCTTAGCTCTCACAGTGAAGAACATGTGCTCCAGGTTCAAGTCTCACCTGATGACTGATGTAAACTTATGACTGCTTTTTTTAGTTGATTGTTTTGTGGCATCTAACCCTTATTTAGGTTTTTTTTATGTCAAATCCAGTAATTTTATGGGGAAAAAAGTTTTATACTTAAAATTGTTTATATCTTCAAATATCCATGATGTTTTAGTTTGGTTGTTTTGTAGAGAAAAGATTTTTTGGCTTTGATCGACTTTTGTAAATCAGAAAGATACAACTTGAAAGATCACTGAACACCGAGAACTACAAATGGAAACATGACAGTATTCTATGTTAAAGACATACAAGCAGATAAAAGACATGGCCATCAAACCAAACATTGTCATCTAATATATAAGGCTAGTCTAAAGTAAAACTGAAAAAATTGCTTTCATCATTGATATAATCATCCCAAATGAATATAGCTTCAATTGAGCCAAACAGAAAAAATATAAACAAGCCGAGCAAGTACTCCCCCCCTCCTCCACGAGTGGAAAATTTACTTTCACCATGACTAATGTTTGTGCAAATTTTAAAAATTCAAGGCCTGGTTATTGAGAAAGCTGCAAAGAAACGGATGTTGAATGATTTCGGGGCAATTTTACCCCTATAATGCCCCCTAGGGGGACAACCAGAATTATCCCGGAAAATTTGTTTGGGCAAAAATTTAGTTACACCATGACTAATGTTTGTGCAAAATTACAAAAAAAAAAAAAAAAGTGTGGTTATTGAGAAAAGTGCGAACAAACGAACAGGAGTGAATTACTAGGTCCAATCCCTCTTTTGTCCGATGGGGAGAGGACAATAAATAAATACCTAGAGACTAGTGGCAAATATACCAGCCCAGATGTGACAATATTTCATACATCGGCAAATGGTGGCTTTGTAGAGATGTAGGATACTTTCAGGTGCGAGTAATTTTCTAGCATGGTAGAGGGAGCCCATCTTCTTTGCAACAGCCTTGTCAATATGTTCAATGTATTTGTTCCAATTCATGTTGTCTGTGAATGTTTGAAGGAAGAGCTCTCAGGTAGTGTATTAGTCATGGCATTCAGTGGTTGCCTTTTCTATAATTTGGTGTAAATCTGTTCACAAAACGCAATGCTGCATTTACGTGAAGACTTTTCTGTTGATTAAAAAAAATCACATTTTGTATCGATTTTTACCAGAAATACTGCATGCAGAATTACCTGTGTATGAACCATTTTAAAACACTATTTTGAATGTCGAATACACAGACTTGTTTTTCACAACTTTTTTTTTTTTTTTTACAGTCTTACTAACAAAAATGATCGACAAAGTTGCTAAAATGGCTGCTCATCGTCATTTATTCCAGAGAGGGAAGGGATGATCTAATGAAAAGAAAAAAAAAAAAAAGAAAAATACATATAATAAATACTTATATACAATCCCTGGAAGACCAAACTGTAGGGAATTCTTGAACTATGTTCAGCTTCCGTTCTGTCTTCACTGGGATCTTCAAACCACTCTGTTGTATCAGTTAAGATAAAAATGAAATGTAATAAGTCCTCAGATGTACCTCTCCATCATACAGTATATCGATACTCTATGGCTGACTGGGATTGCTTCTGTACATCTATATCAGATCTACCTCCGCATTCCATATTTAAAAAGGAGGTGTCCTCTAGAGTATCAGACCTGACGGAATAGTTAATTGTAAGCACAGACTGTTTCATACCCTCAAAAAAGTTCCAGCAAAAACCTAACAGCCAGCCATGATTCTCTCCAGAATGTGCTGCTGCCATTGCGCATCGAAATCACTATTTCCATTGCTTCCAACATAATAGATGTACTAAGACTTAAGCCGTTTTCAGGACCATCAGCAACCACTGTAAAAAAGTAATAAAAAACGCTTGTATGCTCAGCTTGTTAAATCCAAAGTAGCTGAGCAACAGCTTGGTTCCCACCAGTTTTGGCAAATAGCAAACAGAATCCTGAACAGTAGCGTGTACTCTATCCCAACTGAACCTGAGGTAATCTCGCCAGCATCAGACAAAGCCAAACTCTTTGCCAAGAACTATGCAGTTAATTCTACCCTTTGCGACCAAGGCCGCCAACTCTCAATATTTCCTCCTGTATCTGAAAACATGCTATGTAATATACAAATATCTGTACGCGACGTTGCCAAGCTAATCAAAAACCTTGATTCCAGTAAAGTAACCGGCCCTGACGGTATTCCAATTATAGAACTCAAAAAACTTCAATCAGAACTAGCACCCATACTTACAAAACTGTTTAAACCTTGTCTTAAGGAGAATTGCTTACCATCACCCTGGAAAATCTCATCAGTTTGCCCTGTATTTAAGAATTCAGGTGATCACTCATCTCCCTCTCAATACAGGCCAATAAGTCTCCTGTGCATCATGAGTAAGTTGCTGGAATCTGTGTTGAATAAAGAAGTAGTCAACCATCTCAGCAGAAATAACCTTCTCAGTGACATGCAATATGGTTTCCGTTCTGCTAGATCTACAGCAGATGTGCTTACAGTTATATCTCATAAGATTAGCGAATCTCAATGGAGGCTTCCTTTCTAGGGAAACTGCTTGACATATCAAAGGCCTTTGATAGGGTGTGGCATAAAGGTTTACTTCACAAGATCTCCAGCTATGATATAGCTGGAAATGTCTTAATTATGAAATCATTTCTGTCTGATAGTTTCATAAGAGTAGTGGTTGATGGGCAAAAATCAGAACCTCAGAGTATTAATGCTAGAGTCCCTCAGAGGTCCATCCTGGGCCCAACGCTCTTCCTGATCTGCATTAATGATCTTCCAAATCACATAATTCGTAGACATTTATGCTGATGACACTACCATCTATGGTAGCACATCTAAGACCGTAAACGACCAAGTTCTCTCCGATTCTCCTCTGATCATAAGCACGTGGTACAATGGGGAAAGGAGTGTGATTACTTTTAATGCATCTAAAACCAACTTTCTTTACATCATCAACGTTCTGATCCCCATCTGGCATCAATTGAAATGAATAGCTCTCATCTTGGACAAGCCTCATGTTTTGACAAGCTTCTGGGCTTGACCTTTACTCCTGATCTTAAATGGAACACATACATCAAATCTGTTGCCAAGGTCGCTGGAAAAATGGTGGGATCTTTCTATCGATCTGGTAGATATCTAATAGCTGATGCAATTCTCTACCTATATAAGAGCCAGGTACGTCTAAGGATGGAGTACTGTTGCCACATCTGGGCAGGAGCTCCTAGAAAGGACTTATCCTGCCTTAATAGACTTCAAAATAGACGCCATAGCCTAGTAGGTTGGTTGTTTTTGTTGGTCGTTTTTGTTTTACGGCATATTAACCCTTTTCAGGTTATTTAATGCCGAATCCAAAGATTCGGAAGAAAATTTTTTTAATAGAATATATTTGTTGTTTTCAAGTCGGTTTCTATTTATCCCATAGTTGGGACCCTAACAGGTACTACCACTTCGGGTCAGAGTAGACCTGGGAGCAATGGCAATTAAAGGGTGACTCTACACTCCCCAAAGCCCACAAGCTGGGGCCTCACCACTGGATATAGTTTAAGGTCATATCCAGGATCCATAGCTTAGTAGGGGATGCCCTTTTCTCTTCCCTGCAACCTCTTTCTCACAGAAGAGATGTTGCAAGTCTGTCTCTGCTTTATCGTTATTTTCATGGCAAGTGCTCGTTTGAGCTCCAATTTTTGCCCCCCCCCCTCGCCAAACTTTCACGAGAAACATACGTCTATCTGAAAACACTATCAATAATTTCCCCCACTAGGTTCCATGAACAAAGTTTCTTTAGAACTGCACGCCTGTGGAACTGTTCCGTTTGTCTGCTTTCCAACTGATTATAATATAGTTGTCTTCAAGTCTAACTTAAACAAGTTCTTGATGAGCCGTTCCACTTAACAAATTTCCATTACTAAAGATTACTATATTGTCCAACTGACTACTGTACACTTTAATCCTTATCATCGAGTGGCCTATTGGCCTTGATAAGTGGTGATGCCTATTTAAAGAAAAAAAAAAAAAAAAAAAAGACATTCTTAAGAGCCTTCAAGCAATTGTTAAACCAAAGAGATGGTGCCATT
This sequence comes from Euprymna scolopes, assembly GCF_053919585.1. Taxonomy (NCBI): domain Eukaryota; kingdom Metazoa; phylum Mollusca; class Cephalopoda; order Sepiida; family Sepiolidae; genus Euprymna; species Euprymna scolopes. The sequence continues at coordinate 200,493,600 of NC_136483.1, forward strand.
TAATTTCTTCAAAACTGAACAAAAATATATCCGCATATCAAATTCATTTATTTCACATTTCATTCTAAATTGAATTAATACTTGGGATCCTTAAAAGTATCCTCAATGGCTCTCTATATCTAAACATGAGATTAATGCAGGTCTACTTTGGGAGGGAATCGATTTTTTTTTTTTTTTTTTTTTTTTTTTTTTTAGACCTTTATTATATTCGTCAATAAAAATAAAAATACTTGCAACACAGTTCTATCTAAAGTGACTTATATTTTGTTTAATCTGAAATAAAAAGGTTAAAGTTGTAAAGAATCAGACTTCATTGCTAAAATTTATAAATATTTTTTTTTTCATTGACCTCATTCAAAGTTCAGCAAGTTTCAAATTTCAAAAGGTCAAACAAGTACAGTGAATCTCATCCGCCTTAGAAAAGACAGATTATGAGGAAAAACTAAAACATGGAATCCTAATAAAGTGAAAATGTTATACATTGTATTTGAGAAAAGTTATTTTTAAATGGTGATAAACATTGGGTGGTGAAGGAGATCTTATTTTGTCAGATTTGATTGCTAACCATGCAGTTCTATTTTGAATCTCAGATTGAAACATTAGAAAATTCATCACGTCCTGGAAACAAGAGAAACAACAGTTGAAAAGAAGTCATACACCATCCACTATGACTATGCAATTCCTATAGCTAAGTACCTTGAAAACAGGGCTATTAACCTGATATGGAACAAGAAGAAAGAAGCAACCTTAGAAATTAGTGGCCCTGCTTGGTTAAACGGAGCCTGGCAAAAGGTCTTATGCGTGACACGAAAAGAAACTGGAATCAGGAAGATTCTATCATTCTAGTTCTAACACAGCCGTTGATTTGTGTACAGCAGCAGCATCTCACATGCAAATGATCAAGCAGTGGCGGGAGGTGACGTCACAGCAAAGGACGAGAAAAAAAAAGCAGAGAGAAAAAAAAAGGCACCACGAAGTGAGCAACTGGTAAGCGCGTACCGGCATGAGGAACGTATGACTTTGACAGATGAATCAGTGTGAGAGAAACTTTTAAGACAAGATGCAATTCAAACGTTCAACAAAAATGGTTGTCATGGAGCAAGCTGCAGATATAGCAGTGGAAAGAGAAAAATAAAGCATGGTGGGACAGTAAAGCGAAGACGGGCTGGTGAGAGAGATTTTAAACCCGCATTGCGACAGGACAAGCAGACCTATCAACGCGAGAGAAGAAAAAAAGCACATGTTCGTCTGGCAAAGTTTTGTCAAGTACATGGCGAACTAAGACTTAAAACAAGATGGAATGCGTTTAGAAAGTACTGTAAATAAATGCCTTTTATTTCAACTTAGAAAAAAAAAGCAGAGTTGAATTTCCCTTTTTGTTCCTTCAGCTGGAACAAAAATTGAAGATATAAAAAGAAACTAAAAACTATAGGTATGGGCAATAATGGCAGGAAAAACATACACGAACATAGTTTTGAAAGACGGTTTATCATAATTTTTTTTGTAGGTCTCTACTATTTGATGGTATTTGAAAGACTAAAGCCTAAAATTAATTTCCAAAATGAAAAAAAATATTTGTACGCGTGAAAAAAAAAAAAAAGAAAAAGAAAAAAGGAAAACTGTATTGCGACACGCAGAAGCTGATAAATTCAGCGACATTTTGAAATTAAATAAATTCATTGTAAAAAACGTTTGAAATTAAATAAATTCATTGTAAAAAACGTTTGAAATTAAATAAATTCATTGTAAAAAACGTTTGAAATTAAATAAATTCATTGTAAAAAACGTTTGAAAGATAAATATTAGTTTTCTGGATCTATTTTACTAATTATTTTTGAAATAAAGTCCTAAGATATTGAATTTAAAAAAAAAAAAATAAAAACCTTGTTTGTACAAAAAATAGCTTAATTTAGCGCTAAAATTGAGAGATTCTGGCTTTGCACAATCACAACAAACGAAAAATCGTCCAAGTGTGGATCCTATGGAAGCCTAAAATGTCAAAATCAAAAGGCTGTCTGAAAATGGCGTCAGGTAGTTGGTGAGGTATGGGGTGATGGTTTTCTTTATTTTCCCCAGCTGTGTACCTGTACATTCCTATCATGAACGTTTGTATAATTTTTACCGTTTTTATTTTTTTTTTTATTCAATTATTTTTTTGTGTTCCTGCTTTTAAATTAAAAAAACATTTTATTTTTCAGGATTATAAACATTATGTAACGCCGAAAGTTTCACGTTCATCAAGCAAGGAAAATATTGGAATCTTACATATAAAAATTATGCAAAATATGTAATCTAGAAACAAAAAAAAAAAAAGTATTTTTTGCAAATATAATTTTTTCATGTGAAAATATTAAATAAACAATGCTAAATTCAATGATAATATCGGTAGTTTGATAAATCATTTTTTCGAGTTATACCAAATTCATTAATTCAGGGGCTTTTTTCATAAAGTTTCTGAAAAAAAAAAAAAAAAAATTTTTTCTTTTTTAATTGTTACAATAAAATTTTCAAATTCATTTTTTTTTTTTTTAATAAAATGATGGGTTCATCATATTCCGCGATAATTTGATAAATATGGAAAGTTTCATTAAAATTGGTTAATTTCCTGATTTTTTTGTGAATTTTTAAGTTTATGCATTTTGAGTATCAGCTAATCATTTTGCACGTACCTATAAAACGAAAAACTTCAAATCAACCATAAAATCACTATCACCAGGATTCTTCATAACTGGCGCTGTCCGGTTGAAGCATTCCCTCTCAAAAAAATTAAACTATGGTTGTTGTTAGTGGTCAATCCCCAATGTCCTAGTGTTAAGAATGGGTTTCAGAATAGACACCCCTAACTGCCTCATGTTAAGAACGTTGGATGGAATAGACATGACCAACCTTGCCATGGTAAGAACGGCTTTCGGAATAGACACCCCATTTTATGAGGGGGGGACTGTCCAAGTATTTGCTCCAAGTTAAACCTTGATATATGTTGTCAGCATACCCACCCGCAAAGACTATAAACAAAAAAAAAAAAAGAAAAAAACAGAAAAAAAAACAGAAAAAGCCAATATATAACAAATAAGTATATCTGTAGGCAATGTAATAAAGGGGAAATTTGTACTTTAGTGGCATAAATTATTTGACAGACAAATTTTTTTAAATGTAGTCAAATAAAAACTGAATGAAAAATATTGAAAATGATAATTTATCTGGACGTAATTCAAGCTTAGAATGTGAAAATGTGTTTTATATAAAAAGAAATAGTTTATGATTTCGAAAGTGAAAAATAATTTTTTTTTTTTTTTTTTTTGCCTAATCACCCAAATCTAGTCTTTGTGCCAGTTTGATGTAGGGGGCTACTACAACTCTTAAGAGATTCGGCGGATGTTTATGTAAATGTCCCTCCCTTTGTAAATCCCACAATTTACATTTTTTTCACGTTAATCTCATGGATTAAAACTTAACTTTCAGATAAGAAAAAAGTATAATTGTAAAAAAAAAAAAAAAAAATTAATCAATTTTCAATTATAACGTTCTGCTGAATTGAACACACACTTTGTGACCATCCGAGTTGTCGCAATATTTTCTTGATGATAATAAAGTACGTGTTCAATTTAGTAGAACGTTAATGTGTAAATGATGTTAATCCAAATAATGCGTAATGGCACGTGTAACTTAAGTAAATGTTATAGTTAATTTTTGTAAACATCAGTCTGTAAAATAAAGGATAATCTATTATATATATAAAAGTGAATGTGTGTGTGTGCATGTGCGTACATTTTCCCACGCAATAACTGCCAATTTTCAGTCTACAGACTCGAAATTTGATATACAGGGTACTTTGGGAAAATCTTTGTAATCAATTTTCGGCCAGAAATTTGGCTGCTAAGAGGTCGAAGTTCAACGATTTGACTTTTAAGAACTCTACTAAACTCCTCCGCCAATTTTGGGTTTAAACACTTGAAATTTTAGATATAGGTTCCTTAGACATGGATCTAACTTAACTTGATTTGAGCCCAAAACAATAAATATTAAGGGGTCATAATAGGGGTCAAAGTTTTAAAAAATTTACCTTTTTTTTTCTTTTTTTTTTTTTGCTCAACATACACCTCCAAACACCCGGGCAACGCCAGGCTGAAATGCTAACAAAGTATAAATGATTTAAGCATCGGTTCATTTAAGCATCAGTTCATTTAAGCATCGGTTTATTTAAGACATCAAAACCGGATATGATGTAAAGAAAGCTAATATTTTTTTAATGTAACAATATGTAAATTATGTAATCGAAATAATGCAAATAGGTTTAAGTTTTAACTAAATGTTAGGGTTAATTTTTGTACACATCAGTCTATAAAAAATAGGATAATAAAGTGTGAATGATTTAAAGAGATCAGTTCATTTTAGCATCGATTAATTTAGGACGCGGAAGTCAGATATGATATAAAGAAAGCTGCAACGTTTTTGTTTTTAATGTAACTGTGTGTGAATAATGTTAATCCTAATAATGTATAATTGCATGTGTAACTTGTAAGTAAATCTAAAAATCAGTCTGTAAAATGAAGGAAAAGCGACGATAGTAACGTATAAATGAGTTCAAACAATGCGGAGAAAATACGAACTACTTCGTCTATAGATCGTGGCAATCGTGATGATGTCACTCACAGGAAATACGATAAGATTTTATTATAACGAATAAATGTGTCCGTAATCGCGTTCAAAAGTTACATAAGATGGTGGGTAAAGGTTTAGACATAATAAATGTGTATGTTTTGTTTTTTTACATGGAGGTCACCACTTATCAAGGCCTGGAAGCCACTCAGGGATAAGGGTTATTGCGTGTACAGTAATCAATGAGATAGTATTGTAGTAATCATTAGTATTGGAGATTTGATAGTGTCTTAAGAGGGAGGTTTGTCAGGAATTTGTTTATGTTGGACTTGAAGACATCCAAGTTGTAGTCAGGTGGGAAACAGGCAAACGGAAGAGAGTTCCACAATCGTGCACTTCTAAGAAAGAAGCTCTGCTCATGGAATCTACATTTGGATTTAGGCACAGATAAAGAATGAGGAACATTAATGACAGTAGTTTCAGCTAGATGGATGTTTTTCGTGAAAGATTGGCGAAGGGGGACTAGAGATTGGAGCTCAGACGAGCACTTGCCATGGAAATAACGATAAAACAAAGTCAGGTTCGCAACGTCTCTTCTGTGGGAGAGAGGCTGCAGGGAAGAGAAAAGTCTATTTTGTACTCTGTCAAGGCAGGATAGGCTGTTTTTAGCAGCTTCTGCCCAGATGTGACAGCAGTACTCCATACTTGGACGTACTTGGCTTTTATACAGATAGAGAATTGCATCAGTAGTGAGATATATTCTGGAGCGGTAGAAGCATCCCACCATTTTCCCAGCGTCCTTGGCAACAGACCTGATGTACGTGTTCCATTTCAGATCAGGAGTAAAGGTCAAACCCAGAAGCTTGTCAAAACATGGAGCCTCCCCAAGACGAGAGCTATCCATTTCAATTGATGCCAGATGGGGATCAGTGTTGATGATGTAAAAATAGAAGCTTGGTTTTGGATGCATTAAAAGTGACCAGCCACCTCTTCCCCCACTCTACTACGCACTCAAGATCATAGGAGAGAGAATCAGAGAGAGCTTTGTCATATACGGCCTTTGATGTGTTGACATAGATGGTCGTGTCATCAGCATAGATGTCAACAAATGATTTAAATATATGTTTTGGGAGATCATTGAAGTAGATCAGGAAGAGAGTTGGGCCCAGGATGGACCCCTGAGGGACTCCAGCATTAATACTGTGTGCCTCTGATTTCTGCCCATCAACCACTACTCTTATGAACCTATTGGAGAGAAATGATTTAATAATTGAGAAAACATTTTCAGTGATACCGTAGCTGGAAATCTTGTGAAGTAGGCCTTTATGCCATACCTTATCAAAGGCCTTTGATATGTCAAGAGCAATAGCCCTGGAAAGGAAACCTTTGTCAAGAGATTCACTAATCCTATGAGATATAACCGTTAGCACATCTGCTGTAGATCTTGCGGAGCGGAAACCATATTACATGTCACTAAGAAGGTTGTTTCTGCTAAGGTGGTTGACTACTTCTTTATTTAATATGGATTCCAGTAACTTACTCATGACACACAGTAGACTTATTGGTCTGTACTGAGAGGGAGATGATTTTTCGCCTGAATTCTTAAATACAGGGCATACTGATGAGGTTTTCCAGGGTGTTGGAAAGCACTTCTCTTAATGCAATGCTTTAACAGTTTTGTAAGTATGGGGGCAAGTTCTGGTTGGAGCTTTTTCAGCACTATAATTAGAATGCCGTCAGGGTCAGTTGCTTTACTGGAATCAAGGTTCTTGATTAGCTTGGCGACCTCACGCACAGATATTTGTGTGTTGCATAGTGTGTTCTGTGTTATAGGAGGAAATATGGGGAGTTGATGGCCTTCATCGCTTAGGGTAGAATTAGCTGCAAAGTTCTTGGCAAATAGTTTGGCCTTGTCTGATGTTGACGAGATGACCTCAGGTCCATTGATGATGGTTGGGATAGAATGCACGCTTCTGTTTAGAATCCTGTTTGCTATTTGCCAAAACTGGTGGAAACCAAGCCGCTGCTCAGCTACTTTGGATTTAACAGACTGAGCATATAGCTCTCTTGCATTTTTTATTACTCTTTTACAGTGATTGCTGCCAGTCCTGAAAGCAGCTTTAGTCTTAGTACATCTATTATGTTAGTAGCTATGAAAAAACTGATTTCTGTGCGCGATGGCAGCAGCACATTCTGGAGAGAACCATGGCTGGCTGTTAGGTTTTTGTTGGAATTTTTTGGATGGTATGAATCGGTCTATGCCTACAATTAACCATTCAGTCAGGTCTGATACTATAGAGGACACATCCTTTTTAAACATGGAATGTAGAGGTAGATCAGATATGAATGTACGGAAGCTATCCAAGTCAGCCATAGAGTATCGATAAACAGTACGGTGGAGAGGTACATCTGAAGACTTATTAAATTTCATTTTTATCTTAACTGATACAACGGAGTGGTCAGAGGATTCCAGAGGAGATAGAACGGAACATGAACATATGGCATCCAGAGGAATTTCTGCAATCAAATTATTATATATAGGGAGATAAGCATGCCTATGAGAATGTTTTATTGATAACGTTTTGCTCTAAACACTCAGCCTGAGTTTAGGAACAATCAAAACTAAGGGAGATAATTTATTTGGTACTCTAAAAGTTGTGTAAAATTTAAAATGAAAGTTCACATATTTTGATGAGAGTAGTGTGCTAAGCGTATCAGAAGCCGCCATTGAAAACTTGAATAAACATCTGATTATATAGACTGTCTCTGTTTTGAAGCTTATAATTAATATGAAAATGTAATTTCAAACCATAATTTTTTTTCAATAAAATGAGGAAAGACCAAATTTTTACATAATGAAAGGTTTAATCGAAAAAATACAATTTTTTTTTTTTCATCGGTTTTCTTAAAAAAAGATTTCACGAAATTCAAATTTTAACTGATACCAAAATCTAAATGCCAAAAAATCATTTACCTGTAAGAAAAAAAAAAAAAAAAAATTGTCCATATTTATATTTTATATTCCATATATTTTTTAAATTAAAGGATTTTTTAAATGAAGGGTCCCAAAAAATCGCATTTTCGCAACTCGTTTTGCCCCATTAGCTTAAAGCTGTGCTGCTGCTAATTTGCAACTTATCAAATACGGATTCATCAAAGGGACATAATTAATGTCTCTTATTGCGTGCTGTTAACCAAAATTAGTATTTTGGGGCCTCCATAGGTAAAAAAAAAGCACACATTCACTCATAAGTTTTTGCCGTTAAACAAAAAATCCAGTCGACTGATTTTTTTTTTCTTTTTTAATTCTCTTAATGAAATACACGAGTTTTGGATTATTATATTTTCTTTCTACTTTATCGAGTGATATTTTTTTTTTTTAATATTTAAAAAAAAAAAACATTGAATGAAATAGAAAAAATAGTTGTCAGCGTCCGGTATTTACTTGACGATAGAAGCATAACATGAACTTTCATTTAAAAATAAAAAAAAAGGTTTTACACTTTACAGGTAAATTAAAAAAAAAAAAAACTTTTTTATTTGTTTTAAATTAGAATATTTTATTTATTGAGCTTTTATCTTCAATTTGTGATATAAAACTTTGGTGAGTAATTTAATTATTTAAATTTTAATAGACATTTCAAAATGGGGGGGCGGATTTAAAAAAAACATTTGTCTAAAATATTATATTCGGTTTATTGAAAAGAGCATAAAATTTCACATTGACCCTGAAAATATCGTAAAATTTGAACCAATAGAAAAATTGATAGATTCTTAAAGTTTAAAAATTGAAAAAAAAATTTCACTCGTAAAATTCAATCGATTTCATACGTAAAAAAAAAAAAAAAAAAAAAAAAAAAAATGGCTGGTTAAACCCGCACCGGCATTTTGTAAACACTTTTTTAAAAAATAAAAAATAATATTTCTATCATTTTTTTTAAACAACTTTAATAGTTTATTTTGGAATTATATTCCATACAGAAAATAAACAACCTACTTTAAAAAGAGAAATTACGAGTTTTTTATAGTTTATTCGCAGTTTTCTGTTAGGGGTGTCAAAAATTCCCCCAATTTTCTGATACACCTAGTAATATGGGGTGTGCCCTACTGCCCTCCAACACAAATTATTTGATTATTAATTTTACATTAGATTTACAATGAAAATATCCCTCTACCGTGAACCTGCTAAAAATTGCACACGTGTTTTTTATGCTTGTAATTTAAAACTGGTGTTTTGCTTATTCAAAAATCTTTTTATTAAATAATTTTACAGGCATAAGAGAGAGGCGACTCGACTCGCGTACGCCAGTTTTTTTTTTTTGTTTGTTTGTTTTCATATTTAAAAAGTCGGTTAATAGTTGTTAAAGTGCACAAATTCTCGGCGATATCCCCGTTTCCTGGGTAAACAAACATTCATCTCCATGTGAGAGCCCGGGGGAGGGGGGGATTGTATGGCGTCAGAGGTGGGAGAGGATATGTGAAAAACACTTGGCCTTTTGGCCAAGATCAAAGTGTAGTATCTGTTCTCCAGATGCTGCATTGCTGCACTTTCATTTCTCGTTCTCTTTCGGTGAAGGATCGATCCTTCACGACAGAGACATTTTTTTTTTTTTTGTACCTTTTCTCCACGTTAAAAAACGATCCTGGTGTCTAACTATGTCCCGTGGGGAGGCATTGTAAATAGGTACAATTATTTTATTTATTTATTTAAAAAGAAATATACTCAATTACTTTTAAACATTGAATTTTGAAAATGTATTTTTTTATCTAAAAATCAAACAAACAAAAAAATCAAACAAAAAAAAACATTCATTTGTGATTGTTTATTCGTCACATAGCAACCACAAAATTGAAAGAAAACAAAAATAACATTCCTTTTATAAGTATGCTGAGTTTTTGTAGGTTTTTATGGGGGTGAGGGTAATTTTTTTTTTTTTAATTTAATTGTATCGTTTGCTTATTAAATTATCACTTGAACTAAATTGTAACTTAATTTTTAAGCAAGTTTAATTGACAATTCTTTTCGCATTTTCAAGAGTGACGACTTGGGGGGGGGACATTATTGCCACTTAGACATAAGTGGCTTACTATTTAGGATCGTACCTAACGAGACTGTAGGGAGTTGAGCAGAGAGATGTGTTCATATTCACTTCAACAGGTTAATACAGTCAAGGAAGCAGGAAACAGGGGTCAGAGTCTAGCAATTTTCTTCTTTTTTTTTAAGATTCAAATGGTTGAATTGATAGCTAAAAAGCGTTATGCAAGTCAGAGGCGTGTAACCACGGCTACTTTCGGTGGCCGTGGTGTAACAAACACACACTCGCAATTCATTTATTTTGCCAACACTTGACGAATAAATGGAGCAGTCATTCCATTCAATCGGTAACCATGGAGGCGTTGTTTTTTGTTGTTAGTATTGGTTCAGAATTGAACAAATACAAAACAAATGTTTCTGGTCGAAAAAACAATCTATGTTTTGAGTTTTTATTTGAAGATGGCCATTATGTAACGAGAATTACTCAACATGAAATTTAACAGGAAAACTTGGCTGAAATTTGTACAAATAAATAATTTTATAATTAAAAAAAAAAAGTACACTGGCTTCAATCTTTAGGTAATAACGGTTACAATATTGAACGAAGCTAACACTTAGAACTACAGATTAATCATACATCTTGAACTTTTCACTTTAAGATAGCTGCCATTTGAACAGTTTGATTTAATAATCAAATGATACAGTATTAATTAAATTTAACTTTTTACAAACAAAATGTTGACGCTTCTACACTATCAGAACGAAATTTCGGAAATCGTAATACTGAAGTTCACATGGAAACAATGGTATCTACGTATTTTTATGATTATATCCAAAAATTACGAAAATCGATAAGGTAGAAAATTATTTATTAAAGAAAATAGAATATGAAGAAAATGGTCCTTTTTGCTTATGTGAGACAAGCGAGTTAAAAAAGAAGCTAATATTCCGTTTCGATTTATTTTATAAAAACAAGATGGCGCAATTTTTTACCTACTAACACGATTAAAATTGTTTTATTTTTGTTGTTTTAATAATTCAATAATATTCAGGTAATTTCGACTGCATAATTCTGAAGCTAACATTGTAATTTATTAGAATTGACAAAGAAAAAAAATCAGTACAAACCATTGGTTTTTATCTGAAAACTCCATTTATCGACTACAAAATTTCGTTCTAATATTGCAGAAGCGCCAAAAAGTTCAATTATGAGTATTACAATTATTTTAAAAGAAACACCGTTGAAAAATTAGTGAAATTTTGCGTTTAAACATAATTCCAGGTTAATATTTTCCAGAGGTAACGCAACTAATGAAGTTTTAACGAGGTTAATACAAGAGACCTTAATAACGAAGTTGACCAAGATTAACGTTTATTTGTTTTAAATAAGCATTTGTATGTCACATTCATGAGCATGTTTCGTCAGCCAGTTACAAATAACTAGAGACCTCTTCAGGCGATATTGCTTGTACAAAAGTTTGAAACATTTGTAGAAGCAATATCGCCTGAAAGTCTAGCTGTTACTTGTATAGCATAAGGGCGCACTTCACAAGATTTCCAGCTACGGTATCACTGGAAATTAAATCATTTCTCTCCGATAGATTCATAAGAATAAGGTTGACGGGCAGAAATCAAAGGCCCACAGGGGTCCAACGCTCTTCCTGATCTACATCAATGATCTCCCAAAACACATACTTTTCGTTGACATCTATGTTGATGACACGACCATCTATGGCAACACATCAAAGGCCGTAAATGACAAAGTTCTCTCTAATTCTCTCTCCTCTGATCTTGAGCGCGTGGTACAGTGGGGGAGGGGGGGGGCTGGTTACTTAATGCATCCAAAACCAAGCTTCTATCTTTACATCATCAATGCTCTGATCCCCATCTGGCATCAATTTAAATGGATGGCTCTCGTCTTAGGGAGACTCCATGTTTTGACAAGCTTCTGGGCTTGACCTTTACTCCTGATCTGAAATGGAACACGTACATCAGGTCTGTTGCCAAGGATTCTGGGAAAATGGTGGGATCCTTCTACCTCTCCAGAATATATCTCAATACTGATGCAATTCTCTATCTGTATAAAAGCCAAGTACTTCAAGGATCGAGTACTGCTGCCACATCTGGGCAGAAGCTGCTAAAAACGGCCTATCCTGCCTTGATAGAGTACAAAATAGACTTCGTGGTTTAGTGGGAGATGCCCTTTTCTCTTCCCTGCAGCCTCTCTCCCACAGAAGAATCGTTGCAAGCATGTCTTTGTTTTATCGTTATTTCCATGGCAAGTGCTCGTCTGAGCTCCAATCTCTCGCCCCCCCCCCTCGCCAATCTTTAACGAGAAACACCCGTCTGGCTGAAACTACTGTCAATAATTTTCCCCACTCTTTATCTGTGCCTAAATCCAAATGTAGATTCCATGAGCAGAGCTTCTTTCTCAGAAGTGCACGACTGGAACTCTCTTCCGTTTGCCTATTTCCCACCTGACTACAACTTGGATGTCTTCAAGTCCAACATAAACAAATTCCTGACAAACCGCCCTCTTAAGTAAGACACTTTATCAAATCTCCAATACTAATGATTGCTACAATACTATCTCATTGATTACTGTACACACAATAACCCTTATCCCTGAGTGGCCTCTGGGCTTTGATAAGTGGTGACCTCCATGTAAAAAAAATCTAGCCGACTGAAACATGCTCAGGAATGTGTAGCGACATTAATGCTTATGTAAAAAAAATTTAAAAAAACAAAAAAAAAAAACGCAACTTTGATTAGATCCGAAAGCTTGGAAATGAAATGAGAGCATGCTACTTCCGTGGATTAAATAAAAGGTAGGTACGGGCAAAAATGGGCGGACAAAGATAGGGGGGGAACCTAGTTTTGAAAGCCGATTTACGATAATTTTTTTGTAGGTTTTCGACTACTTTTTGATTGTATTTGAAAGATTAAGGACTAAACTTAATTTCCAAAAGGAGAAAAATATTTGTATACGTGAAAAAAAAAAGTTATGAAAATGTTTTCATGGCGAGCTACTCAATTCAGCTAAATTTTGAAGTTAAATAAATTCATTGTAAAAATCCTTTAAAAAGATAAATATTAGTTTCCTGGGTCTATTTCAAAGATAATTAGTAAAGTCCTAAGATATTGAATTAAATATAAAAACACCTTGTTTGTACAAAACAAATTAATTAGCCCAAAGCAGATTGATCCTGCTATTCGCAAAATGCAACAAACTAAAATTTTGTAAACACGGAAATTACGAAGGTCCAAAATTTGAGGCAGTCGAAAGACTGAAAACGACGTCATGTAATTAAAAGGGAGGAAAGGATATGATAGTTTTCTCCCCCCCCCCAGACGCGCACCTGTACATTCCTATTCTGAACGTTTGTATAAATTTTTCTATGTTCCAGTTTTTAAATTAATTTTTTTTTTTTTAATTATTGTTCAATATTTTATAAAAAATGTTATGCCGAAAGTTTCACATTCTTGCGAGCAAGGGAATTATTAAAATCTTGCATATAAAAATTATGCAAAAACTGTAATTTAAAAAAACAAAAAAGTAGAAATATTTTTTGCAATTATAATTTTTTTTGTTAAAATATTAAATAAGCAATGCTTAATTCAATGGTAATCGGTAGTTTGAGAAATTCATTTTTCTTCGAGTTATATCGAATTCATTAATACAGATTTAGGGGCTTTTTTCATAATGTTTCTGTAAAAATTATTTTCTTTTATTTTTATTGTTACAAATTAAGATGCTTTATTTATATATAAAAAAAAAAAAAAGCAAAAATAAATTCTTGTGTTTTTTATTTACTACTGAAAACCATAACTTTAGTGAAGGTATTTTTTGTTTAAACAAAATAATACATTTTCACTAAGATTTAAATAAAAATAATGGAGTCATTATATTCCGATCATTATTTGATAAATACTGAAATTTCATTAAAATTGGTTAATTTCCAGATTTTTGATGATTTTTTTTTTTTTAAGTAAAGGGGGGGGGTCAAAATGTTTATAGATTTTGAGCATTGGCATACATTTTGCCCGTACCTAATTTTAATGGCATTCATTTTGCCCGTACCTAATTTTAATGGCATTCATTTTGCCCGTACCTAATTTTAATGGCATTCATTTTGCCCGTACCTAAATAAAGGACTTTATGCAAAATTCCGAGCAGATTTCCGAGTCAATAAGATATACCTGAAGAAGGTCATAACACTCCAGATGAGAACAGAAGTTGGAATAATCGAAATACCGACAACATGGTTATTGTTAGTTCCGCTTTCATTATGATTGAACATATTCTTCGGGTGAGGGGTGGGGGTCGAAATGAACCTATATCACAAAAAACTATTGATCTTATTGTATTTAGTCCGGAAATAAAATTGTGATCTATTTTTAAATACATTTTATTTACCTCTCAGAATATATTCAATCATAATTCAACACAAGACGCAGCCATGTTGAAAAATGGCCTTTCACAGTCAAGCAAGCAGTGATAGTAATTTATATTCATTGTATTATGTATTTCTGTAGAAAAAAAGTTTTCTACTTTAATATCTTCTATATAATAAAATGACTGTAGAAATTCTCTCTGGATTCATAAATAATAAAGACTCCCTTTCCAAAGTCCGTCCATTCTGATGGCCCGATCTCTAAAAATTCTCATTCCGGAATCCAGATATTCACTTTAAAAACATTTCCTAACATTAAAACATGGCGTCACTAAGAGACATATTGCTTCACCCGTCATTAAGTTCATTTAATGCATAGGTCATTTCAAAGCGTCTAAATATTTGCATCTTTTATATTAAGGTTTCTCCTAAACAAAAAATTAAATACACTACATGTAGATTGGTGAGGTTTCAAACTGTCGCATATCATATATTTATATATTTAGGAGTTTCGCTTCCAAATAATAGATGAAATGTGTGGGTATTTTGCCACGATACATTCATTTTGGTCACGGGCGTCAGTGCCCGCTATTTTACGGAGTCGGCAGTGACTCCCACTAACAACCGTAGTTAACTTGCTCTTCGTTTTCATACAGATCGGTGGTGGTGGTGGTGGGGGGGGGCATACTTCCATCGGGCAACGCTGGTGAACAGGTTCTGCTAGTTTTGAAATAATGCCGAACGACATTAGGGAAAGAATGGCTAAGATTAATACTAACTAGTTGTAAATCTGATCAAATTAAACACAAAAAAAATAATCAAATCAAACGAGAAAAGAAAGGATTAGCTTCATTCATTCGTTCAAGGTGAATGAGATTATTTTTAAGCAATATTTCACAACAAATGCACAACTTTTCAGCTCTCGTTAAACCATCTGTAAAAAGTTGAGGGGAAATTGGCACTTGTGCAGTTTAGGTTTAGAGATCATATTTTGTTTGTAAAGTTCGTTTTCAAAACAAACAAAAAAAAATGTTTTTTTTTTAATAAAAAAGTCATCAATAGCCACTTTCATTTCTTTGACTGTTCTTTAGTATAAAAAAATTAAAAAATTACTGTTGCAATTTAGAAATAATTTTTATGAAAAAAAACTAAGCTATTTAATTCGATAGAAATGTTCAGATGAAGTTTTGTTTTGTGTTAATGTATTAATTTAGAACTTTGCATTTACCAATAAGATCACATGAAATTTTAATTCTTTGAATTGTCTCCCTTGTTCCGAATGGAATTCTTAAAAAAAAATTTTTTAATTTAAAAACAATAAATAAATAAATAAATAAATAAAAAAATGAAAACAAAAAAATTGTCCTCCAAACCTAAAATGCACAAGTGCCGCAAAATTATATATGGAATAAGGGAATAAAATTATATTTAATCATGTATTTTTAACGTTTGATCTGACGATTAAGTGAGGGATTTAATTCTCTTTTCATAAAGTTATCTATATATTTATTTGTTGCCTACATAACCCCTGAACTTAAGCAATGATGAGGCTGGTCAGTACCAGATGGGTGACCGTTTTGGGAATGCTAGGCATCATATGTGTTGAAAACAACTGCATCTAGTATCACGCTGACTTCACCGTAGATGAATCAACAAATTGCCGAAAGAAATTGTATTTTTAGCAAAATGCAGTTAGTTACCAATTTTTTTCTTTTTTGGTGTCAATTCTTCAAAGCATTTCCTACAGAAAAGTATATTAGCAATATTGGGCTCACTGAAAAAAATTTTATTTTTCAAAGATTTAAAAGTAGTGTTTTTCACAAAAATAATGAAAATATGATTTTTTTTTTTCTAATCTGAATGATAATTATTAACATAGTCAACGAATTTCACAAATTTCAAAACACAAATTAAACACAAAAGTCGGATTTTCAACCTTAAAATCTGATACGTGCGCAGTTTTTTTTTTTATTTGTTTTTTTTTTATCTACAATCCTCACCCTCCCCAAAATACAATATATTTTGCTCAGTTTCGGCTGATTATTTTAAGCATATTTGTACCCAAAAATAATGAAGAGGGGGGGGGCAAAAAATATATATAAATATCGATTATGAAAAAAAAAAAAGTACACCATTCTAAAGTACATTTTCATTTAATTAGTGAAAATTTCGTATTGATTGGATAATTACTTGATTTTTGATAGATTTTTAGAGCGAGGCTCCGTCAAAAAATACTCTCTCCTTCCGTTTTGGCTGTGCTTAGGTAAATATATAACAAATGTTACAAAAGGCAAGATAATTACCCTTCTACCTGCCTGGATAAGTTTGTGTTAAACTTATTTTAAATTGTTTATTTACTTTGAAACAAGGAGTGCAATCTTAAGTATGGCAAACATCAGGTCATCTTGGAAGTCTCGATAATTGCTAAAAATATTTAACGAAATACTAGTAGAACATTGCATTTTTGCACAACTGGTGACATTTGTTGACTGGGTTTCTACCAGTATTTTGTTGAATTTTCAATTTTGAAGTGATTATCGAAACTCCCCAGATGATCCATTTTCTTCTTGTACTAACTTAAAGCACACAACACTTGTGTTTCGAACTAATTAAACGCTTTAAAATAAGTTAAACCACAAATTATCTAGGTACACATAAGAGTATCTTCTCTAGCCTTTCGTAACATATTTCGTTTTAGTACTTGTACAGTTTAGTCAAGACATTAAAAAAATCGAAAAAGGTTATATTACACGTATCTGTTATGGAATGAAGTTCTCCGGGAAAAAAAATTCACTTAATTTTCATCCAGTAGTTTTGCTCTTTTTTTTTTTTTTTTTTTTTTTTTTTTAAACAGCGAAAAAACAATTTGTTATGATACCAAGTAAAAGGTTCTATTTTTAGGAAGAAAAGCTAGAATTAAAGATGGGGGAGAGAGTATCGGCGTGTTTTTTCGCTGTAAAAAAAACCAAAAAAAAAAAACCCTACTCTATCAAATTAAATAAAAAAAATTTTTCGCAGATCTTCTTCAGTCCAAAACAGATACGTACAACAACCTTTTTTCGATATTTTCATTTTTTAATGTCTTGACTAAACTGGTCAAGTACCTTGGTTTTTGACCAATTTTCCGTTTTGTTGTCTATACTGCAAAATGCCCGAAATGATTAGAGAGGGGGGGGGCGATATTATCAGTGTTAATTTAAACATATTTGAGCAAAAGAAAAACTAAAGAGTTGACTTATTAAATTAATTTTCGAATAAGAATCAAGATGTACGTGTTCTGTCCTCGGGAGGAGAAAAATTCATTCTTGAGTGGAGTAATTATTAGAACCCCGGGTTACGGTGTTTCAGGTAACGATTTGGAATACGATGTTTTTTCTGGTCCCTGTTTACGGTATTTGCCCCGCTTAATGGTGTTGTTTGTAATGTATTTGATTATATACATGTGTATTAACTGTATTTTGTTACTAATTTTAAATGCCGTATTCCGGGGTTCCACCGTATTACGTACTTATGTGGAAAAATAGTAATATCCAAAAATTACGAAAATTCATCGAATAGTAAAAAGTTTATCGCTAAACAACAAATACTGTATACCATGAACAAATAATCTAAAATATTCGTTCACAGTTATGTCCCCTGAGTGTAAACTCTATATCTACTTTATAACGTCTAAGAAAAATGCGATTTTACCCAAGTTTCCGTAAAAATTACTTTTAACTTTCTACTCGATTTTTTTCGTAATTTTTGGATATATTATTTTCGCCATGACAATTGTGTAATATTGTTTTTGCTCCAGAGGACAGTAAAAATCGATCTGTCGACTGTAACAAGAACCTCAATACATAATTGTAAAAACATTTATAAGTCTGCATGAATTTTAATAAAACAATTTTGTAATAAAAAGCAACATTGAATTTTTATAAATTTTTTTTTTTTTTTTTCGAGCAAATAAATTTAAATGAAACATTTTTCGAATTCAAGCAACTTTGGATTTTCCCGAGGCATTTTTTTAATTTGAAATAAAATTGTGGCACCTGAGAAACAGCTTAGTAAAACGCACCAAAAAAAGATGCTGCCGTCCGCATACTGCAGAAGTGCCAAAAAATTCTCCAAAGAGAAAAAGAGGGCGGATTCTAACACATTTGTATCCAAGAAAAAAATAAATAAATAAATAACTGAAATCTTCGTTTTTACGTTTATTTCAATGATTTTATTTTATTAATTATGCTTTCATTTCGAAAAAGAATCAAAATCTTAAGAGAAAATTTTGATTAAATAAACAATCGTGACAACGGAAGTTTTAACCGTTCTTTTTACAAACTCGAAATGACAATCAACGTTATATTTCGGTAATCTTGAATATTTCTTGTATTTCAAAGAAAAAAAAGAAAAATTATTCAATCATTCCAGTTAATTCTAAACATCTTTTTTCTTTTTTTTTTTTAGAAAATATCAAAGGAAAAATATTTTTAAATAATGCTTTAAAAGAATTTAAAAAAAGATGATCTTCGTTAAGTCGTGTACGATTTCAGCGTCGAAAATTCTTTTAAAAAACACGCCATTCTTGAACATTACAATTAAGGGCATAATTAACAGGTTTATCTTAACGATTATTGTTTCCACTTCACTTCCGGTTGCCCCTCACCAATAACGTTATTTAGAAAACCCTTCTTAACATGGACGGATGCGATGTTTATTCCGAAAGCCGTTCTCACCATGAGGAGGTGGAGGGGGGATATACTACGCGGAGTACTGTCGTTGAAAAAAAAAGTTTTTTAATAAGAAAACAAAAAAGAAAAAAGAAACATGCCATTATTAGGAAATTAACGGTATTTTTTTACGATCTGTCCCAGTACCCCATGTTAAGAACGGCTTTCTATGCAGGGTATATTCCGAAAGCCGTTCTTAATATGGGGGTGTTTATAATACGCTGGGGGGCGGGGGCACGTCATAAAAAAATTACCAAATTTACTTATAAATTAATGAATCTTCTAAATGAAAACAAATATTGTTTTCTACGGCGTCTTAGGGCATCCTATATATATTTTTTTTTCCAATAAATATTTATAAGATTTCATTTGTATTTTTTTTTTTTTTATTAAATTTCATTTCAAATAGAGTTGGTAAATTTATACAAACACCGTGACAGCGAATTAACCCTAACCCTAACGCTGTCACGGTGTTTGTATAATAATACCATAGAGTTTTATGACGCCGAAATATTTAAGTTTTAAATAAAAGATAAAAAATTAAAAACAAAACAAAAAAAAAACGTACACAACAACGTTCTACCAAATAGCCGGTGCCTTATTTTTCTTCTTTAATATTTACAATCACATTTTTCAAAGCTTTAATTTTAAAATAATTAAATTACTTACCTCGACTGTATGTTCTTCCAACCTTCTATCATTTTTTGTACCTCCAGAAGCCATAGTTTGCGGGGGTTTTCTTCTAAATAATTAAGACAAGTCCAAAAAGAATTAAAAAAACAAAAACAAAACAAAAACAAAAAACAAACGCTTTACTTATTTACTAGATAATCCTGACGATGAAGAAAGCTATTCCCCCTCTTGTCCGACTCGACAAAAACGAATACATCGGATATATAAATCAAACACCTTCACACTTCTATCAACATTTTAGAGATGAGCTACTACTTGTCAGAGATTATCTAAACTTTTAAATTTTAACCATTAATCCAAGACGAAGAAATTCTATAAGAAATTAACATGTTAACTACTGCAAGTTTAATGTCGACACTACAAAACGACCGGTGTAAAGCGAAATAATGTCCTCGTCTTAAATATACACCGAGCGATCATGCAATAGAAAATATCTTTAATGCAATTGTCTTGTGTCTGTGTATCTGTGTGCTCCTTCGCTCTTCTACGTGACTTAGAATTTATTTTTATTAGCTATTAATCGATTATTTCAAAGGTAAAGTTGTAGATAAGGACTATTGAAGATATATAATTATTTTAGAGTTTAAAGTGGAAGATAAGTTATAATGGTGTGGACACACAACACAGCAATAAGCGCCCACGGAAACTAATGCCAGGCTTATCCATGAAACTACTAGTCAGTTCCAGAAGAACACAAAGGATCACAAGATGAGTAGGGTATGATTTTATCCAAGACAGAATCCACAATAGCCAAAGAAAGAAACATCAATTACAGACCAAAATCTAATACGATCTCGCCCCCTTCCTTTTTTTAAATTTTTTTTATTACATTTTCACTTCAAACAAGGCACATTGCCACTTTGGTGTAGGGGGCTACTATCAGGGGCAACAATTACTGGGGTACTATGTAGGGATTTGGGCAGCAAGATATCGGTTCACGTTGCACTTGAACTTCTGCACGTCAGTACAGTTGGGGAAGCAGGGACCTGGAATGGAATTCCAAAGTCTAGCGGTTCTGGGGAAGAAACTACTGGAGTAGAAAGATCTTTTACATCTAGGGATCTCTACTGTGTGGGGGAGGGATTTTGCAGTCTGTCGAGGGTGTTCACGTTGTGGGGGCACAAGTGCTTGCAGTTCGTTAGAGCATTCACTATTAAAATACTTTTAGAACAGGCAGAGGGATGCAACGTTTCGTCGATGGGACAGAGGCTGAAGCTTAGATGCCAGTTCAGGGCCTATCAGATTGGCGACTCTCTTTTGAACCTTGTCAAGGAGCAAGAGACTAGTAGCCGATGCACCAGCCCAAATATGACAGCAATACTCCGTACATGGGCGAATGGTTGCCTTATAGAGGTACAGGATACTTTCGGGTGTTAGCAGTTTTCTAGCATGATAGAGAGAGCCCACCTTCCTTGCAGCAGCCCTGGCAATGCCCTCGATGTAATTGTTCCAACTCATGTTTCCTGTGAACGTTAGGCCAAAGAGCTTGGAAGATGTACTCTCAGATAAAGAGTCATTGGCCATTGCTATAGATGGTAGAGAAGGTTTCTTGTAATTATTGAATGAAACTAGTTTAGTCTTGGCAGCATTGAATGTGACCATCCATTTTTGTCCCCATTCCACTACAGATTGGAGGTCATCCTCTAGTGTTTCTGCCATTTCTTTAGATATGTGTTCATTTGTTTTCCTGTCGTGCCTGTTATAGAGTGTAGTGTCATCAGCATATATACCCATCTCAGAGGAAATTTTGTCGGAGAGGTCATTTATGAATATCAGGAACAGTAGAGGTCCAAGGATAGACCCCTGGGGCACTCCCGCATTTATATCATATTGTTTAGATGTACGACCGTCAAGGACAACCTGGATTTTTCTCTTATCTAAGAAGGATTTAATTATGTTAAGTATTCTACCAGTGATACCGTATGATCTAATTTTCCTGAGGAGACCCTCATGCAATACCCTGTCAAAAGCCTTAGATATATCTAGAGCTACCGCTCTGCCCTCCCCCGCTTTGTCCAGTGTTGGAAAGTATATCACTGACTGATGACAAAACCCACATTCAAGAATACCTGGTCATCTATATATACAAAAGACAAAATGGGTGTGCACGTTTTTGTTCAGTAAAGGCGTTTTTCAGGGTTTACTATGTCTTAGAACTTTTTATATACTCCCTAGATTATAATATCTACGATTTACGAAGGGACGTCATCTCTAGATTTATTTTGATCGACTTTTATAAAATTCATGCTATTCCATTCTGTTGCGTATTTGTTGGTGTTTTTCAGATAAAAGCAAAACTGAACCGAAATAAACGTGTTCTTTGAATGTCTTGAAAGGAATTCATCTTTGATCACTGTGGGGAATACCCTTCATATCAGACAATTGCTATTCATTAAGACACTGCCAGACCCCCCCACCTCTTGAGGGGAGCTGGAAGCTGAAAGCTAACCTGGCTTACAGCCAAACAAATGTGTTAACTCATTCACTTAACGTTCACTTCCTGCATGTCAACTTTTTGATCGCTAAATTAAAACGCTTTTCACTTCCTGTCCTGTCATGACTGAGCGGTAAAATGTCATGTTTTCTGTTAGTTTCTTTTCCACCTTCATATCAAAGCTTTGGGTTCGAGCCTACCTGCCTACTACAACTTTTTTTGTTCTCAACACACACCTCCAAACACCCGGGCAATGCTGGGCACCCCTGCTATTTTCATATAAGGTAGAATTTAACAAGATTAAGATTCACAAAATAAATAAGTTGGAAAATCTAAAAACTAAGGATGTAAGACTCCATTTCCACCAAGAGCCATTGTCAACAAAAGTAAACGTCAGCTAACTCCCTCTGAGGAATCAGTGCTAAACAAAGGTCTCAACTTTGCCACAACCATAAAGCTTAGACATACTTAGATAAAGAGTTCCAATAGAGGATGCAGACTTGAATAAACCCAAGGCAAAAGGACATGAACTAAGGTGGAAAGTGAGACAACTGCTCAAAAGTTCAAAACATCTCAAAGGAAGAAATATTGGCTGTCATAATCATAACTCAGTGATGAACGCTCCAGGAAGAGAGCGAGTGTTAAATATTAGGGTATTCATATTATTTTGATTATTTGGACAACTGTTCTCATCTTGAGTGTCATTTTTTACAATGTTTCAGTCGATATAACCTCCGATCTTCTTCAGATGTATCTTATCACACTGGGAAATGTTTCTGTTAATCTCGGGAATTTGGACTGAATTCTGAATGGAACCCTTTATTTACTTTCCGGGGGTAGTATGCTCTCGTTCCATCAGTCATGACTGAATAGAGGTCCTAAGTAATTCACAATTGTATTTTTCGGCTGCACACACTAAGAATTGAACCTTCAACCTTCAGGAGAATATCACTTGATTTTTTTCCAAGTACTCTAACCACTGCGCCACAGGTCCTTGCAGACATGAAGTAATTAAAGAGTTCCATTTTGAAATTCCGTCCAAATTCCTGAGTTTAACAGAAACGTTCCTGAGTTCGACAAGATACATCTGAAGAAGGTCAGAGGTTACACTGGCTGAAACATTGTGAAACAAAGAGTCCATAACCAAACCTCATTTCAAAAATTCAGAAACGTAATACATATCAGGGATTAAGTTAACTAGCAATTTTAACAAGGGTCACATTTAGTTCATGTCATGATAACCTCAATCTGCAAACAGAATTGTTCCCAGAGATAGGTGATCTAAAGATAAGGCAGAGGTCAAAGGTCAAATGCAGAAGACAAAACAGAGAGAAGATGAAAAATGAAATCACATTTTTGAATTGAGAGAAAACTAAGGTTTCAAATCAGTCTTTTTGTGCAAGCTGCGCGAATGAGACACTGCCAATAATGTAGAAAATTTTGAAAATCAAAAGGAAAAATGTTTCTTCTTTGTCCATGCATATCACTCATCTCACTAGAAGGTTCAAAAGTAAATAATGGGAGAAATGCATAACTCTGGATGATTCCTATGTAGAGAAAGATTAATAACTGTGGCAAGTTTCGTTGCTCTACTGATCTGATGACATGCACATTGTAGACCGAAGAAACGAAAGGATACTTTTGTTGATCTTGCGCTGCCCTTTGATTTTGATATGTTCCCCTAATTTCCTCAAAAGTGAAGCACAATAGACTCCTATAATTGTGGTAACCTTTGCCAGGAAATATGAAATCTGTCATCACTACTCTGTCCTGGTCCCAGAAGATTGTGAGCATGGCCTTACCAGCAGAATCCTGAACCTTTGCTTCCTTTGGAGGTTATGAGTCTAAATGCTTCCACTGTATTGACTCGGCTTTGGTCTTTAGATCATGATAGACCAGTTTCTTTGGTACATAAATGTTTTTTGAAATAATTTAAAAAATAGTGAGGTAAAACATATCGAATGTCTAAAACCCTAGAAAATAACTTCCAGTCTGTATTGAAATGGGGAACATGAATGGATCGTAACATTTAATGCTAATAAGACAAAGCTCAATTTCTTCAACCTTCATCTTTCACAAACTGAACAAATACAAAGGACTATTATTTTGAAC
Source organism: Euprymna scolopes (assembly GCF_053919585.1). NCBI lineage: Eukaryota > Metazoa > Mollusca > Cephalopoda > Sepiida > Sepiolidae > Euprymna > Euprymna scolopes. Next base: position 200,517,576 of record NC_136483.1, read on the forward strand.
GTAGATCAACAATAAATACAATTAATAAACACTAAAGAAACTTTTAACTGCAAGTAATATGTAGTGAAATTGATTATAGTCATTCTTTTTTTAGTGAATTCGTTTCGCAACTACGGCAGTTGATTAACACACACGTCAAACTTCTATAGCTTGAATTCGTTTCACAACTACGGCAGTTGATTAACACACACGTCGAACTTCTAATCACACTGATGCAGTTGATACACACTGTCCTCGATCTTCTGAACATACTCCTTTTATTGTCCAAGCATTCGTCATCAGCCAATCGGCGGCCAGAAAAACAGTCACGTGAGGCCTGACGTCATTGCTCAATAATCTTACAAAAACCACAGTCGCCATTTTTAATTTCTGCCCTCCCTGTGATCCTCCCAGTAGGTAAGACAACACGCGCAGACACGTGGTTGCTTTCTTCCTTCATTCTGTTCGACTTTACACCCCCCCCTGGTCTCAAGATCACTCATGCGGCCGCGGTCGTTTGTTACGGGCACTCCTACGGAGGGAGATTAGCTGGACTTCTTCACCTTCATCAGAGCTACTTGGGTCAGTATCCACAGTCCTACTATCCGGCTGCGCTCCATCTTCATCCGAGCTCTCAGAAGGGGTAACAGACCTGCCGCCATTAACGTTGCCAGCAGTCCTTCCATTAAGCTGGGCTCCATCGTCATTGGGGCTCTCAGAAGTGGCGTTGGAACTATCACTATCTGTGGTAAGGTTCTCAGCCATGTCATCACGGCAATGGGGCATAGGTCGGATCCACGTTTCATCATTGGATGATTCATCACTTTCACTGTTCGCCATTTAGTTTGTATCAAGGGTGGGCCAGACATCCCTCACATGCCATGGAGTACCATCAACCAGCACAGCCTGCTCACTAATTATGCCGGTGATCCGTCCTCTTTTGAAACTGGTCGCACATCGGTTTTTAGGAGGCCTTACCCAGACGGTGTCCCCTAACTTGTACCGTCCTTGCGTCCTCTTCTGATTAGGCAGGCAGGCGTCAATGCCCTTAACACGCACTCGATAGCAATGTATCGCATTAGCAGGTTCACTTTCAACAATCGCGTCATCCTTTGGTGTTGTATTGTACCTATATACTGCCTCTGCAATCGTACATTGCTTCCTTGCTGCTATCCTCTTCATACTTCGGTGGCATCGCTTCGCTATACCGTTGCCACTCGGTACATACGCACACCTGTGTCTAAGCCGGATCCCCCACTCATCTACGAAACACCTGAATTCTCCGCTGCAAAAAGCTGTGTCGTTGTCAGTGAGAATCTTTTCAGGTGGCCCTCGCTCGTAAAATATGGACTCTAATTGACGGATGACACTAGCTGAGTCCTGTTTTGTTAATAGTCGCCAGATCGCAAACCTCGTTGGTCCGCAATCAATCAGTGTGAGGAAGTGCTGACCACCATAATGGGTTATGTCTATGCCCAGTCGGCTCCAATTCTCGTCGACTTCGAGCCAACCGTTCTGCCATTTGGTGGGAGCCGGGTCGATTGACTGACATATTTGGCATTCCTTGACCACTGCTTCTACTTTGCTTTTGGACACTGACGGGTTGGTTAAGTGTACAAAATAATATGTCCGTCTCACTCCAGGGTGTCCACTGTCATGGTGTATCTTCTTGATTTTATCCGTCTCCTCAACAGAGGCAGCACATAAAGACCCTGGTCCGGCTTCTTTCTTCATTGCGTCGAACCATCTCTGGGGCACACGGGTAAGTCTATCAGCTAGATTGCAGATTGAAGTGACAAGCACCACATTCACCGATAGGTCGTACTCTTCCATCAACTTCCTTATTGTCTCCAACCTTCATCTGATTAGCATTTCGATAACCGCCTTGGTGCGCACTCTCGTTTTGCCTGTTAGTGTGTCAACTATCCAGTGGTATACGCACAGCGAATCTGTGCGTATGCATAATTCTTTGACTTTCCACTGGAGTGCCAAGTTTATTCCTTTTATTACCGCATCCAACTCTGCCAGGTTGATGTGAGCAGCATCATCCATTGGTCGCAACCAGCAGGCGTCCTCAATCACAGACCCATTCATCTCCAATAGCGCCCCAATCGCGAGGGAGCTCGCATCCACCCACACATTTAGCCTACCTCCCTGGACGCACCAATCTCCTTTAGTGGGGTCCTCCTGCTTGACTCTTGTGATGGTCTCCTTCACCATGCGCAGCAACAGATTGTCCACCGTTTCGTCATCCTAGCCTTTGGTAACTGCACTCGCCCTCCTCTTCATGATGGCTGTCACGGCCCGAGTCCATCCACCTACTGGTAAGTGTTCCACCAGTTTTCCACACAAGGAAAATATAGCCCACCTCGTGAGGACATGGGGCACTTCAGGAACTGCAGTTCCGCGCCCCCACTTCAAGGTCCCTCGCTCAACCCCAAGACACAAGCGCCATCCTCCAAGCGTTCTGGATCCTTACACATCAGTCCAAGTTCGGCTAGCTTGGCCCTCACACATGATGATGGCACAATGTCTTCATTCACTTATATGTCGTCAAGGCATGCTGATGTCCCCTCTTTTACGGTCTTATCCTGTGACAATACAGCATTGATGATCGTCTTCATTATTTGGGGTGCAACGTTCAGCCCAAAGCCCAGTCTTGTGAGGCAATACCTCCTACCGGCAAACACTACTGTCTGAAACGGCCACATTGTCTCACTAACCTGAACCTGCAGATATGCTCTTCTCAGATCCAACAGGGACACATTAGAACCCAGCTGACGCCACTCTCGTAGTTTGCTAGCACACACGTCAGCATCAGCTGTGAACGTATCAACATATGAGTTCAGTTCTCGGTAGTCCATTACCGGCCTGACTTTGGCTTTGTTGTGCTGAGCAACCGCCATTAATGGGATCAGACCCTTAGTTTCTTGTAGGGGTAGGGAATCAGCCAGCCATTCTCGATCCATTTGCGAAGTTCTTCTTTGTATGCGGGCCTCATGTGGTCGGGCACATGGAATTCAGTTATTCCATTCTGCAGTTTGGCTGGTTCCCGGTTTTCCGACCACTTCCATGAGGCAGTTCAAGTTAAGGGGCAATGAATCTGCACTTGAGCTAGCTCGTAGTAGTTGCTTTGCTCCTGTCAGGACTCCTGCTAGAAATTTGCATGCTAAGGCCCGCTCAGGCAATCCACCAAACAACACTGTCAACTTCGTCAGCTCTGCCAAGTACACGTCGACCATTTTGCCTGGACGTAAGGTCCTTGCCTCAAGTTGCTCCCAAGCAGCGGTGGGGTCAATCGCAAACGCCTTGAACAGCGCTGCCTTGATTTTCTCATAGTCCTGTTTGCCCTCATGGCTGAGCTGTTGATACACCGCAAAGGCGCCGCCGGACAAACGCAGAGGAACATGTTCGAAGTTTTTTACGCCAGACAAAAGGCAATGTAATTCCACTTTTTTCACAAAGTCAATTACAGGGGTCGATCCATCAAACTTTGGTATTAATTTGAGGTCAATTTTTTCCCCCATTTCGCCGAAATAGCTTGAATTCGTTCCACAACCACGGCAGTTGATTAACACACACGTCGAACTTCTATAGCTTGAATTTGTTTCATTCTGTTCGACTTTACATTTAGTAACACCATCACTGGCTGTGAAGCCGGCATCATAAACGGCTGTCCATAAAGCTAGTGACTTTCACAGCAAATCTCCAGTTCAGCTCGGAAGCTAGGAGCACTCCCATCTTGACTTGCTTCTTGTCAAGTCGACGTTGTTGCCATGGGGACCAAAGGGGGGCAGCCTCACAGCTTCACATTCAGTTTCTGAATTCCTGCAGCTTCCAACGACTCCAATTCACTCCTGCAGTTACTCCATTATCCTAACCCTAACCCTAACCCACTCCAACGACTCCAGTTCACTCCTGCAGCTCCAGCACTTCTAGCCACCAGCTTCTGCAGCCCACTGACATCCAGCTACTAATTCTAATTCCCACTGACGTCTAGTTACCTGCTCCAGTGCCTACTGACATGTAACTACCTGTACCCATTACGCCCAATCACTAGTTCTTGCCTCAAGGACCCAAGAATCACAACCTCGTGAGATGCCCATTCTCACTCCAGCTGATTACCCTTTTTCGTCGTAAAAAAATTGTGTTTAACTGATTATCTGTGTTTGTTACTCTTCTTCCATGTCTCAATCTTAAATTCCTGACATTGAAAATTCTTCATCCACGTTATCTACTAACGTATAAATTCCTGTAGTTTCAAAATATAATTTGCATATGAGAGAAGTGGCTGTGATAAGAACGACAAATTGCAGAGGAGAACAAACCTAGTAGTTGGCAGAAAAAAGAACACAGCAAAGTTAAGAAGTTGTTCTAATAACGCGAATGTCATGAGTTGCTGTCAGTTTCTTTCTTTCTTTTTTTTCCATTTTTTTTTACAAGCTATTTCAGTAGGAAAATTAAAGTTGATGTGACTATGTTATGTTTTTGAGAAATGTTGTCATTTTATAAAGATAATTACGATTCGAGTCAGACTTTTTTGCATTTGAAAATCAACAAGAATACGAAGGGCTAGTTGTGTCTAGCCATGTTCAGAGGGTTTGCTGTGTCTAGCCGTGTATTTTATTTATTTATTATTTGTGTGTATATTTGCAAGTCAACAAGATATAGAAAGCTAGTTTTGTCTGGCCGTGTAATGAGTTCTAGTTTAGTCTATTTGTGAAGTGAGGGCTAGTTTAGTCTGGTCGTGTAGTGAGACCTAGTTTAGTCTGACCATGAAGTGAGGGCTAGTTTAGTCTGGTCGTGTAGTGAGGGTTAATTAAGTCTGGTTTTGTACTGAGTTCTCACCTGAAATGTGTTGGTTTAAATTATCACCAATCTACACAAGCACCAAATGTCTTCCACAGTGTTTGATTTGTTAGGAATGTATTGTCATTTCCTAACAAATCAAGCACTGTTTTTTACAGCCATACCGATTTTTCAACCTCAGCAAAACAAGCCCGGGAATCTCTTGCTAAACCCTTTTATAAGTTTACCTATTAATTGCTTATATCTCTCACTCTCGCTAGATGCAAGCATGATTTTCACCTATAAAAATGAGTTAGGAAGTTCACATGCTGAGAGAAACGTAAGATGAATCTCCTGCTTGAGAACATTTGTAACGTATCAGTAAGTAGTTTATTTTGTTGTTGTTTTTTTTTTTTTTTTGTTTTTATTGTTATTTCACCACAAACAAGGCACAGTGCCACTTGGACGTAAGGAGCTAATATTTGGGACCAAATCTATATGGATATTATGTAGGGAGTTGAGTGCGAGATGTCTGTTCATATTATACTTGAATGTCAGTACAGACAGAGGAGCAGGGAACCAGGAGGGAATTCCAATAGCTAGCAGTTCGAAGAAAGAAACTGTAAGACTTTCTGGCATCTAGGGATCTCTACAGTGCAGGGGTGGGATTTTGCTGCTTGTTAACTTAGTTAAGGGAGTACAAGTGCTTTGAATTCACGAGAGCACATTCTATTAAAACACTTGTAAAACAGGCACAGAAATGCAACATTTTGGTGATGGGACAGAGGTTGGAGTTTAGTTGATTGTGCATGACCTATTAGGTAGAAGACTCTTTTGTCTAAGAGCAAGAAGTTAGTGGCAGATGCACCAGCCCAAATGTAACAACTATACTCCATGGTGACTTTGGTGTTTTTATGTTTTATGTTATTTAATCCACATGTTTTGGACATAGCCATGTTGGAATCTTTGGAGCTTCTTATCAAACCCTAGAACCAGAAGGCCCGGGAGGAGAGGGGGGGGGCTTTAATTGAGTCCCAAAGAAGAAGTTTTGGAGTTAGTCTGAACAATGTAGAGTTGTTGAGGTGTTTTGTACTGACCAAAAAAAGAGGAAGAATCTAGCAGCCACTTCCTTTTATCATCTCTTGTTGCGTACTCAGTTGGCCTGAGAGATGGTCTCTGATTGGGCAAGCTAGAAAGGATGTTAAATACTAGTCAACACAAAACTTAGAAATTAAGCGCAGATTAAAAATCGTAGCTTGTTTTGCTGCTGTTTCATATTCGCCCCCCCCCTCCCTGTACAATATAACATCCTGATGTATTTTAAACAAGGCTTAACTGTCAGTTGCAGGATGACACTAATCATGATCTCATACCCCCCACCCCCACGGCACATTTATTTACTTATAAATTGCAATTTCCAGTCACTGTAAGTAAATGTTTCTTTTGTTTTTGATTTATTTTTATTGATTTATTATTTTGGAAGGAGGGGAGAATATATCATAACCAAACTGTTGGAGTAAATTCTTAGTAAGTTGGTGTTCATTCATGAATAAATTGCGAATTACTTAGAACTTCTACCCAGTCATGGCTGATGGAACAAGAGCATGCTACCCTGATGCATTAAGGGTCACCCCAGATCTGGCTTGCAAAAGCATTTTGACTTGCCCACGAGCTTGATTACTTTTAACATGAGAGTCGAGCAATTTGAATTCAACAAAAGGACTGCTGTTTATCTTCGTCTCTCCACTTGACCGATTCAAACCAAATTATCTCCATTTCTGCATAAAAATATTAAAAATAAACATAAAACAAAAACTGAGACCCAATTTGACCGACCAACCAGCAACAAATATTAGGTGGGAATAGCTGCAAAGGGACAATGTTGTCTCAATCAATCTTCTATTTGATGCCTCATACATGTGTGGATATTACTGCATGTGTATGTACTTAAGTGTATATGCTTGCAACTATTTGTGTTTGTATGTATGGATATATGTGTTTCGTTTTTGTTTATGTGTGTGTTCTGTTTGCGGTACAATTTTCAATAACAATTTCAAACATACATGTCATAATTTCATCCATTTCATTTCAGTTGATTGTTTTCACTTTGAAGTATTTTGATTTTTTTAAAGTGTTTTTTAATTTTTATATTTTCTTTGATTTGTCTAATTACTCGGATGGTTTTAAATATTTAGCTTTACATTTATATGCATATGTAATTTTCATTCATTTTTCATTAATGACCTTTATCCAGCCTGCAACCCACGATTATAATACGATCCAGCTGCCAGGGTTGAATGAGTTGTCGATCCCTGGATTAAATAAAGGGTTCCATTCAAAATTCCATATAGATTCCCGAGTTTGACTGGGAGATTATCAAGTTCAACAAGTTACACCTGAAGCAGTTCAGGGTTACATTGACTGAAATGTGAAAATAACGTTCAAGATGAGAAGAGTAGTCCAAAGAATCCAAATAATATGAATAATCAATCCTTATCTCAAAAATTCAGAAGCTCATCTTTTTTTTCTGCGAGTCATCACTTATCAAGGCCCAAAGCCCACTCGAGGATAAGGGTTAATGAATGTAAAGTGGTAGTGTAGTAATCGTTAGTGGTGTAAATTGGGTAGAATTTGATTATTTATGGGGACGGTTCAACAAGAACTTGTTTACATTGGACTTGAGGACTACGATATTGTGGTTAGCCTGGAAGCAAGCAAGCGGAATAGTGTTCCACAGGTGGGCAGTTCTAGGAAATAAACTTTGTTCATGGAATCTGCATTTAGAATTAGGCATAGATAGAAAGTTGGGGAAATTGTTGATAGTGGTTGTAGCTAGCCAAGTGTTTTTTTGTGAAAGTTCAGCAAGAATGGGGATAATAGATTGGAGCTCAGACAAACATTTGCCATGAAAATAACGGTAGAGCAGACACGAGCTCGCAACGTTTGCAAGGAAGAGAAAAGTCCATCACATTTCTTTCCTTGCAATTGTATTCAGCATCCAAGTCATCAACTGTTTCTGATCCAGTCGGTCTAGTGGACTTAACCACATAGCACTTGATCACACACTGAGTGACAGCCAGTTTCTACCAGTTAGCCGCCATTGTTGATCAGTTTATGTATTAAGTTGGCACTTGTTTATGACACTCAATCTTTGTAGATACAGGTGTAACCTTCCAGCAGCCCTTCCAACTTTAATTGACATCCTGAGATATTTCAATCAAGGCTCAACTGTCAGTTGCCAGATGACACCTATCATTATGCTATACCCCCCCACACACACACCTTACGGTTATCATTTATTTGTAAATTACAATCGCAAAGCATCATAAGTAAATATTTTGTTTCTTTTATTCATTTTAATCATTTTAATTTTTATTTCGGAATATTGGACTAAATTCGTAGTAAGTTATTTTTATTCATCCATAAAACATTTACCACAAATAATGAATAACAGAATTATAAGTGTCATCAGATACTCTCATCTCCACTACCATTCCGACCCTTTCTCACGGTGATCGAGGTAGTGGCAACATAGTAATGACAGAGATACCCGACTAAGAGAAATCTGGAAAAATCCAGGAGGAATCGGCATCAGGATCCGTCAAACTCTGGTCGTCTCTACATCTTCATATGATAAGCAAAGACGTGTTGGGTGCAGAATCGCAAAACAAACGAATGAATGTGGTTTCTGCTCTATTCCTCTGTGTGTTTGAGGACAAACCTTCCCTGACTTTGTATGCACACACTGAACCTTGTGATTCTAAATATGTAGGGTAAACACCTGCAATCTAGTAGATTAATGAAGAGTTACGTCTAAGGAGAAGAACTTAAGACACACTTTTAATAATATTTTGGTTGTATATTTTTCAACTGATAATTTAACAGAACGTTTTCAATTTCTTAAATTTTGTTTTCCTCGCGTTGACCCCTAACAAGGTATATCGTCACTTGGAGCTACTATTTGGGACAATGCCTGGGAAAGATTAACAAGATGTTGGTTAGGGTTACATTTAAACTTCTGCATATCAATACAGCCATGGAAGCAGGTAGCAGGAAGGGAATTCCAAAGTCTAGCTGTTCGAGGGAAGAAACTATTAGAATGGAAAGCTTAAGAACCTCAACAGTGAAGGGGGAGATTTTATTGTTTTGTCAAAGATATGTACGTTGAGGGGGCACAAGTGCAACGAGTTCATCAGAACACATTCCATTAAGATATTTGTAAAACAGGCACAGGGATGCAATATTGCAGCGATGGGACAGGAGTTGGAGCTTAGTTGACAAAGTGGGAACTATTAGATTGAAAACTCTTTTTTGGACCCTATCCAAGAGGGAGAGGTTAGTGGTAGATGCAACAACCCAGATGTGGCAACAATACTCCACGCATGGGCGAATGGTGGCTTTGAAGAAGTACAGGAACGCACCTTCTTTGCAGCAGCCTTCACAATTTCCTCAGTTCATATTGCCTGTGAATGTTGCCGAGGAGTTTGAAGGAAGAATTCTCAGGTAGGGTATTTGTCATTTTTTTTTTTTTTTTACACGGTGGTCACCACTTATCAAGGCCCGGAAGCCACTCAGGGATAAGAGTTATTGCAAGTACAGTACGTTAGTGTGGAGATTTATTGAAGTGTTTACTTGAGGTGACGGTTCACTAGGAATTTGTTTACGTCGGACTTGAAGACATCCAGGTTGTAGTCAGGTGGGAAGCAGGCATACGGAACAGAGTTCCACAGGTGTGCACTTCTAAGAAAGAAGCTTTGTTCATGGAATCTACGTTTTGATTTAGGCACAGATAAAGAGTGGGGAAAATTTTTGACAGCGGATTCAGCTAGACGGGTGTTTTTCATGAAAAATTGGCGAGGGGGGACTAGAGATTGGAGTTCAGATGAGCACTTGCCATGGAAATAATGATAAAACAAGGATAGGCTCGCAACATCTCTTCTGTGGGAGAGAGGTTGCAGGGAAGAGAAAAGGGCATCCCCCACTAAGCTACAAAGTCTATTTTGTACTGTCAAGGTAGAATAGGCTGTTTTTAGCAGCTCCTGCCCAGATATGGCAGCAGTATTCCATCCTTGGACGTACTTGGCTTTTATACAGATAGAGAATTGCATCAGTAGTGAGATATTTTCTGGAACGGTAGAAGGATCCCACTATCTTTCCAGCGACCTTGGCAACAGACTTGATGTACGTGTTCCATTTTAGATTAGGAGTAAAGGACAAACCCAGAAGCTTGTCAAAACACGGGGCTTCTCCTAGACGAGAGCCATCCATTTCAATTGATGCCAGATGGGGATCAGAGCATTGATGATCTAAAGATAGAAGTTTGGTTTTAGATGCATTAAAGGTAACCAGCCACTGAACCACGCGCTCGAGATCAGAGAAGAGAGAATCAGAGAACTTTGTCATTTACAGCCTTATCATGGATATCGGTGGTTGGAGAGACGTCTTGTAATTGTTAAAGGAGAACAGCTTAGTCTTACCTTCTATTTACAGCCCATTTCACTTCGGTCTGGAGATCATTTTTTTAACGATTCTGCCATTGTCTTGGATTTGTGTACATCCATTCTTTCCTCATACATGTTATAGAGCGTTGTATCATCAGCAAATATGCCCATCTTGGACACAATATTATCAGGGAGGTCGTTTATGAATATCACGAATAATAGTGGTCCCAGGATCGACCCCTGAGACACTCCTGTATTAATGTTATGCTGCTTGAATGTGCACCCATGACAACCTGGATGGTTCTATTGTTTAAAAAGGATCTAATTATATTTAGTACTAGCGGCTGTGCTGCGTTGGCACACACAATACCAAGTCAAACACAAATTCGAGTACACTCAACATCAAGTACACAAAACATCATCTTACCATCAATGCTTGTGGACTCGGAGTATGGGAAATTCCCATGTGCACAAAAAATCACTGAAAAAACAAAAATACTGTATACAGACAGTACTAAATTCCGTTGACATGGGCAGGTAACTTTTTCGACAATTGCATGAAATGGCCCAAAAACCCATATTTCGTGTTTTTTGTGTGACTCGGCATTGTTCGTTACGAACATATATGGATAAGGACAATCCAAGGACTCACACCTTTCAGGAAAACTTTTCAATTCGGTGCATCCGTTTGAAAGTTTTATTGGTATATATACACACATATATAAATAAATAAATAAATAAATAAATAAACAAACATTTAGAATTTTATTAATAGTATAGGTACGTCCAGTCATACTGTAGCATTTAATATCCATTATGCCATACTTTGTCAAAGGCCTTGAATATATCAAGGGCTACAGCTCTGGCTTCGCCTGCCTTATCCAGTACATGGTATATGCATTCAAAGATGATTTAAAATATCTGCAGTAGAACAACATTGCCTAAATCCATACTGTTTGTCATAGAGAAGATCTGCTTTTGCGAGGTGATGGACTAGTGTGCGATTTATTAAGATCTCAAAGATTTTGGTGAAGAGGGTGAGGAGACTTATAGGGCGATAATTTAGAAGTCAGTCCTTCCACCAGAATTTCTTAATTAATCAGGGATGAGATCAAGATCACACGCTATGATATCACGGACATGAGAAGGAGTGATTTTTACATCATCTATTGTGGCTTCAGTCGGCATAAGGAAATTTGGAAGGGAGTTATTTGTTGGCTCTAAGGTGAAGTTGGGGGTAAATTGCTGAGCAAGCAGTTACACCTTCTTGGTTGCCGTGCATGCGACCTTCTGGTTGTTGGATAGTGGAGGAATTACTGATTGCCCTTTATTCACTACACTATTATAGATTTTCCAGAAATCACAAGTTCCTATTTTTTGTGATTCTATGCAGTCCCTGATTTTTTTCTCTCTTAAAATGATTTATAGAGTGTACAAATTTTTTGCATTTGACTTAGGATGTACAAACTGGTGGAATGCATGCTGTCTTTGTGCAATGGCAGTTGCACAATCTGTAGTGAACCACGTGGGTGAGTGTGACTTGCTATAATACTTCCATGCAGGGACATGAGCTTCAATGTCTGCTTTGCACTATTCAGTTGTCTCATTGACACATTGTTCAGCAGGAAGAGAGAAGATATCGGTCCATGAGGCATCTCTGGTGTGTTCTCTAATGGTTTCCCAGTCAGCCCTTTTGTAGTATTTTGTTGTTTTGAGCAATGGTTCCTCACCTTCGGGTTGGGATTTAAGTGTGATGTCAACTGATACCACTAGGTGGTCTGTATTTCCAAGTGGACTGTGGGCATTAGTCACATAATCCTTGGGTAGTGTGGTGAGGAATAGGTCTAGAAACAAAGTCTGCTGAGGTTCACAATCTGGTAGGCAGGTTGGAAACATTACTGTCTGTGTGAGGGAATGGGCAATAGAGAAGCTATGTATAGCATCCAGCTGCATATGTGCAACCTGAGAAACCAATTTTTATGATGGACATTAAAGTCACCAAACATACGTATTTGGGTGTCATTATTTAAGGAGTGCTGCATCTATACTATCAGAGACATGGTCGATTAGAGGGAGAACGGTAGAGAAAATATAAGTAACTAACACAGTAATGAAAGGCTAATCAAAAGCACATAAAAGCCTGGTCATCTGATTCAAGACATTTCTCTCTAGTTAAAGGGAGGGTTCTACAAATATAGACTCCAAGCCTGCGCATATATCTGAGTACGTAAACACTAGAATATTTCAATTAAAAGTCAAATATGAACAGATAAAATTATAGAAGAATAAAAGGTCAATCAAATGAGGTATAGTTTGTTTAAGCAGTTACATTAAATTTAGCTTAAATTTGCAATTTTTGAAAAAATTACAAGTGCGGACTTTCTTTTTGCCGCATGTGTACATTAATAAAATACGAACTAAGTATTGTATTGAGTTCAAATAAGCCTTTTTTTTTAGGGGAGAAATTATCGATATGTTCACCTCTCACTATGTGTCTAATTAAACAAATAACAAAAGGCACAAGATGGATTACTTTTTATATATCAAGTTTTAGTCATTCAATGAATTTAAAAATTTATGACGTGAAATGTTTGAATTTCAAATCCAAAAAGTTTTATTATTCTATGTAAGACAAAGAATACATTTGAAATATTATAACTCCTTATCCTATTGGATTTCGATGTCTACCATCTTTTCACAATTTTCCATACCAGTTGATTGTTTGATAATTTTTTTCTGAAGAGTATATATATATATATATATATATATATATATATATATATATATATGTGTGTGTGTGTGTGTGTGTGTGTGTGTGTGTGTGTAGTAGAGATTTAGAAGGCTATCACAATGCGAGGAATGAGATATAGTCGCCTTCTAAATCTCTACTACACACCTATCTCTAAATCAAAACGCGGATTCCATGAACAAAGCTTCTTTCTTAGAACTGCACGCCTGTGGAACTCTGTTCCGTCTGCCTGCTTCCCTCCGGACTACAACTTGGATGTCTTCAAGTCCAATGTTAACAAATTCCTAATGAACCGCCCCCTTAATTAAACACTTCATCAAATCTCCACACTAACGTAATGTACTTGCAATAACCCTTATCCCTGAGTGGCTTCCGGGCCTTGATAAGTGGTGATCACTGTGTAAAAAAAAAAATCCCACACAATGCTTGAAGCAAACTACATATCAATCCTATACATATATATATATATATATATATATATATATATATATATATATATATATTATTTTATATTTTATAGAGAGAATTTGACCTGAAGTCTAAAGAGCAGAGTTTATTTTAATATACTAATAAATGTATTAAGACTTTTAAAAGAGAACAGTGCCCATAGTACTGTAGATATATAATAAGCTCAATGGGTTTATGTATTCGGAGACAAGATACAGCAGCATGTCCAAAGATATACTGACTGAACTTAAAGCAAATTTTCTGCTGGAGCTCAAAAAGGAATATCTGCCTTACTTACTACAAAATGTTAGTTTTATTTTGGTGTCTTAAACTTCTCCCTGCTACTTATTTTTTGCTGATGAGGAGATTATGTTCCAAGACAAACCTTTGTCAATTATTGTCAATAATTATTGTCAATAATTATTGTCAATAATTATTGACAATTTTAATAAAATGAATATTGTTTCTGAAACGATCGTACACTAAAGTTCATTTTGTTTGTTTTTCCTTTTTTCCTTTTGAAACTGATTCATAACTTACAATTATTAATTTTTTTACTCAATATATATATATATATATATATATATATATATATATATATATATATATATATATATATGTATAAGGAATGAAAAAATACCAGCGGTGGTTGACGTTATGTTATGAGAAAAATAGAAAAAACCAAATGAAATTATTTAAAAAAATCAACGTTTCGTCCTTATTTCAGAGGACATCTTCAGGATAATTGAAATTTACCAAGCACTCTCCCAAAACCCTCACATCCGATGCCGGTATATATTCCATCCCATGTAACAACTGTCAACAAGCGTACATAGGTGAAACACAGCAAAAATTGAAATTAAGACTTAACGAGCACAGAAGAGATATAAGGAATGGTAACGCCCTAAATGCACTCTTTTGCCATTGTGCAGAACACGATCACTCATTTAATTTAGATCAAGCGAAAATTATTAAATATGTGATAGATAGAGCTAAAAGAAGACTTTTAGAATCAGCACTAATATTAAATACTAATACTATTACGCAAAGAAAAGGCTTCTACCATTTAACCCCTAGCATAGGAAAAATAATAATCAAAGAACAAAATATCAAAACAGATCCTGGCTAACCGTTTTTCCTTAAATATTTCAACAAAATGAATAAGTTTACAGAAGAAAAAAGGAAAAAAAAAAATGTACATATTTATTTTAACGCATTTTTAAAAGTGTATATATAGACATCGAACAACCCAACCTTCCCATACGCACACATATGTTTGTCCTTCCCGACATGGGTAGGATTCAAGAACTGTCTTTTTCGCACGATCTATGACTTTTTCTTTTCTTACATTTTTATTTTTTATTTCAATTATCCTGAAGATGTCCTCTGAAATAAGGACGAAACGTTGATTTTTTTAATAATTTCATTCGGTTTTTTCTATTTTTCTCATAACATATATAAATATATATATATATATATATATATATATATATATATATATATATATATATATATATATTTAAATTGTGATTCAATGAATTTCAAAAAACCTTATTGAAATGAAGTGGTTGAGTTTCATATCAAAGATTTTTATTACTCTAAGCAAGACAAAGAATACTTTAGTATATTAATCTCCTTAACCTATAGGGTTTCGATGTCTTCCATCTCATCAGAGGAGAGAAAATATTAGCAAATATTTATAAAGGTATGTTCCCTATTTGCTAAAGTCACTAAGACATGGAAAGTCAAAGTCAACATAATTATACACACACACACACACACACACACACACACACACACACACACACACACACACACACGCGCGCACACACACACACGCAAACACACACACACACACACACACACACACACGTGCAAATAAATGTTTATTCATTTCAGTTTCTCCGCGCATTTTGCACAAAATACGTTCTTCCAGCAACAGCATAATTTCAAATACACCCACACGCTTTTCTCGCAACAACAAAAGTAAAATTAACATATTTCTGGCGGACGTAGTTGGTGACAGTATCACGTGACACAAGCGACCAATGAGAAAATTCAGAAGATTGTCTTTTTAACGCTTTTCCAAAAACCAAAATATCAGCAGTAGCAATCTTTTTTTTTTTTTTTTTTTTACACAGTGATCACCACTTATCAAGGCCCGGAAGCCACTTAGGGATAAGGGTTATTGCAAGTACATTACGTTAGTGTGGAGATTTGATGAAGTGTTTACTTAAGGGGGCGGTTCATTAGGAATTTGTTAACGTTGGACTTGAAGACATCCAAGTTGTAGTCAGGTGAGAAGCAGGCAGACGGAACAGAGTTCCACAGGCGTGCAGTTCTAAGAAAGAAACTTGTTTTGGAAACGGCAAAAAAAGTATTTAAACGCATCAAACATTCTTTCTTCCCTCCTTTTTCTCTTCTTTCTTCTTCTCTTCTCGCTCCGACATGACACGAGAACATGCCTCTCATTTTCATCTCATCATCGCTTTCAAAGCTGTCGAAACCACGCGGGAACTCAGAAATCACACTTATGCACACCCACACCCCCATTTCGTAAATTTTCTATAAGAATTAATAACAACGGATTACTTTCCCCATGGGACTTTTGAATAAGGCAAATTTCACCAGTTAAAACACAAACTTTGAAATAAGGACATTATTTTCACACAAGACTTTCACCTTCTAATCTTATTAATCTAACGAAGGACTTTCATCTAACATGACCTTTTAATCTTAATAATTCCACAAAGGATTTTTCACCTACTTTGAACATTCTAATCATAAAGATTTCTCAAGAACATTTACCGATCAGACCTTTGCTTGTTCATCTTGTTACTTTTGTTGAAAAATAAATACGGTGCATTTTAAACAAGAAGGAGGTGTCATTTTATTTTATTCCTTTTTTCATTTTATTTTGTTGTTTGGGGTAGGGAGATTTAATTTCACTTAAACTTCTTTTTTCCTACAGGGTCTAATAATGTGTTTTATATAAAAAATAAATATTTTTTTATAAATTTTTGCGTGTCAAAAAATTTACGCCCCTGAAATACACATTTGTTCTTTTTATATTAAAATAAAAAAAAAAATATGCAAAGTCAGGCATTGAAGATTATAATACATTTAAATTACGCTTTTTTTTTTTTTGTTGCTGTATAGAAAATATCGTTGGTTACGATCTGTTTATAATCCCAAAATCACAACCTACAAGCCAAAAAAAAAAAAAAAACAAAACAAAAAAACCATCATTTTGTTGTGCAAGGGAAGTAACTCAAATACGACTATTAACAAATTCCAAATGGTTAATTGATTTCGGTTGATTGTGGAGGGTTTCTTATCATTTTAGGTTGTTATTTTCCTAACCATCGATATTTTTTTTCAATTTGGTAATTTTTTGTGTCAAACTTAGAAACTTACAGTAAAGATTGGACAGAAAAAAATGTTGTGCTATAACAAAAATAAAAAAATAAAAATAAAAAATAAAAAACTCTGTAGGACATAAATAAAAATATTTATTTTTTTTAAATTTGTTAGATGAACATTTATAATTTGGATTGTTCATGCTTCTATTCTCATCTTTGTTGTAAGTTCCATGGCGTTGTTTCACTGATGTAACTTTCGACCTTCTTTATGAGCATTTTTTTAAACGTAAGAAATTTCTTATGGAATTTCAAATTGAATCCTTTATTTCACTTTCTTTCGTTGAAGATTGTAATGCTGGGTATGGAGCAGCCAAACCAGCTGCCAACATTCCTCCGCTTTTTATTGAAACCAACCGAGAGCTCTTTTTAGTATCCTCGCTGTTTTCTTAAGTGCAATTGTCTGGATCTCTTTTGCACTTGGTTCACCTGGAATATTAATTAGGTAGGACTTCAGGTTCTTCTTCATAAACCCTGTGGCACCTATAATAATTGGTATGATTGATATCTGCTTAAGATTCCAGTTTCTTTTCATATCATACATGAGACCTTGATATTTGGTCTGTTTCTCCCTTTCAGCTCTGTTCATATCACTATCATTAGGAACACTCACTTCAACCAAGGTTGCAACTCTCTCTGCCTTATTCCATATAACTATGTCAGGCTGGACAGCAGAATTTTCAAGGTAGGTGGCTGTAGGAATTACATGGTTATAATGTATGGCATATAAGTCATTTCCAATTGTTCTTTCAGGTTGATGATCCCAGGACTTGCTGCTCCACTGGATGTCCAGTGGAGGTACTGTAGTGAACTACTACTATAATGCTGCTACGGTATGCTTCCCTTATTTCTCTCTTTCTCGCTACTCTTCTACTTTTCCCTTCCTTTCTTCTCTCAATGTCACTAGAGGTTTCAGCCAATCGGAATAGAGGACTGTCTTGGAGGGAGATACAAAGAAGAAATCTGTCTCAGACATGCGGAAACGATAGAAGCATCAACACATGAAGGACCAGTTTCCCTGGGTAAAGACTTTTAGAGTTATCCAGCCTTCCAGTAGCGAGTGGGCAACCCCTTTGCACTTGGTGAAGAAGCTGGATGGGTCATATCGAGCGTGAAGTGATTTCTGTGTGTTAAATAGCATTACCAAAACAGACTGCTACCCGGTACCAAATATAAATTCCTCTTGCACACAGTTAGCTAATAAACAATATTTTTCCAAAATAGATTTAACTGCAGCATATCATCAGATTCAGTACACCCTGAAGATGTGCCTAAGACAGCAGTAGTGACACCTTTTGGTTTGTTTGAGTTTAATTGCATGCCATTTGGTTTAAAGAATGCTGCGGCTACATTTCAGCGTTTTATGGATAAAATATTTTAAAAATTAAATTGCATATTTATTTATTTAGATGACATACTAGTTTTTAGCGAAAGTGAACAACAGCACAAGGAAGATTTAGATAGAGTATTTAGGATCCTTAGTGATAACAATTTAAAGATTTCCTAAGATAAGTGTGTATTCGGAGTACCAGAGTTAGATTTCTTAGGTTTTCACGTAAGCAAAGAAGGCTTGTTGCCTACTTTAAAGAAAATCAAAAAATTTTCCGATACCTTAAAAAGCTAATGTAGATTTCTGGGGATGACAGATTTTTTTACCGCAAATTAGTCCCTAATTATGCATCCATAATTTTACCACTATCTCAACGGATGAGGTTAGATCCTGAAGCAAAGACTGAGCTTAATGAGGAAGAAACTAACGCCTTCAAAACAATAGTAAGCAAATTATCGGAAATTATGGCGTTAGCTCATCCGCAGTCTTCAGCTACAAAATACCACTTAGTTACAGATGCTAGTCAATACGCCACTGGTGCTACATTACACCAGTTGATAGATAAGAAACCAGTACCTATAGGTTTCTTTTCCAAGAAATTTTCTCAAACCCAAGCCAAGTATTCCCCGTTTGACAGAGAGCTACTAGCAGCTTATTTTTCAGTGATACATTTCTGCCACCTCATAGAAGGTCGTCACGTGACATTATTCACTGACCATAAGCCATTATGCGGAGCCTTTTATAGTCAGACACCAACAAAGTCAGATTGACAACAGCGACACTTATCAGTACTTGCCGAATATATTGCTGACGTGGAGTACATTAAAGGAGCTGAGAATATAGTTGCAGACTGTATGTCACGGCCTGCATTAGCTGTGCAGATAGATGCATGCGACTTGGCTGAAATAGCCCAGGCACAAAAAGGTGATGACGAAATTAAGTCATACACTAATTTGAAAGAATACTGTGTGTCAAGCGAAGTCGGCTCAGTCCTATGCAACACTTATACTAAGTACCCCAGACCATTTATCCCAAAAGAGCTTCGTCAAACTATTTTCAACAGTTTACATAGCTTGGCGCATCCTGGTATGGGAGCATCTATAAAACTGGTCAAGTCCAGATACTTTTGGCCTAGTTTAGATAAAACGATTAAACAATTTTGTGCAGAATGTGTAGTGTGTCAACAATCAAAAATTCACAGACACACAAAGTCTGCAGTCCAAGAATTTGAGTTACCATCTGCATTCACGACGGTACATATCGATATCGTTGGACCCCTGCCCTTAACGCGCAATGAGTCCGACCCTTACCTGAGCCCTTACAAATATTTGCTTACTTGCATTGATCGTGCAACTCGTTGGATTGAAGCACAGCCTATGACTGAGATAACTGCACAGTGGGTAGCAGAAGCGTTTATCAATGCATGGATATCTCGATTTGGAGTCCCACTGCATGTTGTAACTGACAGAGTTAGTCAGTTTGAGAGCAAATTGTTTCAGGAATTAGCCAAGGTAGTAGGGTTTTACCAATTGAGGACAACTTCATATCACCCTCAAAATAATGGGATGATCGAAAGAGCACACTGTACCCTTAAAACGGCAATAATGGCTCGAAAAGATTCATGGATGAAAGCGATACCGGTGATTCTGCTGGGTATACGTAGCACCCCTAATGAATCAGGCTTTTCCCCTTTTACGTCTGTTACTGGAGCTCCGATATTGATTTCTCAGCAGTTGATACACAAGCAGAGAGTGTAAGGTTTCCAAGTCGACTATCGTCGTAGTCGTCGTTCTTCTACCGGTGCGTGCGTGCGTGCTCTATTTATACTACTCATCAGACGACGGTGTCACTCTTTTGTGTGTCCCGTCTTAATGGTCGTTCCTATTCTCTACATGCCCTCCCCCCACCATGTGACCACACTACCGTCGTTTTGTGGTCATGTGACTGGAGAATTCCGTGTAGTAGTGAGTTGGTCCTTGCATTTGAGGGGAAAGTGGCCTTGGTGCTCGTGTTACCCTCATGCTGCATCGTGGGACCGGACTCGTCTGCATTGGCTTGTGGTTGATCGGATCTTGGTCCACCTCCATATCTGTTTCTGATGTGTCACAATCAGCTTCTTCCACCTCCATCATCTCATGCATGTTGCACGGTGGTTTGCTGTCCTCCCTTCTTGGTGTTTGGGGAGGTGGTTGATGGGGTTGTTGAGTGGGTGGATACTCCGGCGTATCCATGACCGGTTTGATTTTCCTGAGGAAACGGCGATTGCGTAATGTGATCCTGCCGCTACCATCCAACCGTATCCTGTACTGCCTGTTACCCATTGTCTCAACGACTCTCCCAGTTTTCGCCCATCGTTGTGGATTTGGTCCCTCCTGATTCTGCACCTGCACAGACTCGCTGACTCGGAGCTGTTGGAGGAGGTGGCTGTGTATGTCGTACTGTTCTTTGTTAAGTACGTGCCTTTTCGCCATCGCCCTCTCTCTCAAATCTCTGGTCTCCGTCCAACGCTTGTGGATGCAGTATTTTTTGTGAAGTGCGGGGAGATGGCCCCTTACTGTTCGACCATATAGCATTTCCGCCGGCGACAATCCAAGGTCCTGACTGGGCGTATTCCTATGAGTCATCATCGCCCGTGCTGCCCGATCATGATGTAGGTGTCCGTAGCCATCAACGCAGTCCATCAGCATTCTTTTGGCCGTTTTTACGGCCAGTTCAGCTCGGCCATTACTCTGGGGGTAATGTGCAGATGATATGCGCCTTTTTACGCCCCAGTCTTCTAGGAACGATTTGTATTCTAGTGAATCGAATGGTGGCCCTCCATCGGATGATATTTCCTCCGGCGCACCATACGTGCAAAACCAAACCCTCAGGGCGTTACACACTGCTGCAGCCCTTCCTGATGGTAGTGGTGTGACCTCAATCCAACCGGTATATCGGTCCGCGTATACCATGTAACTTTTCCCGTGCATATCTAGCAAGTCAGTGACTGTCTTTTGAAATGGGAATTCCGGGTTTATGGGTGGCATTAATGGTTCCCTAGGCTGGGATGGGGCGATCGAATTGCAACTCCGACATTGCGCCCTTGTTTGTCGGATGCTGGCGTCTAAACCAGGCCAAAATAACCATTGTCTGGCGTTAGCCAACATACCATTCGTCCCTTGATGGGCGGAGTGTAATGCCTCTAACACCTCGGCTCTAAGCCGTTTTGGTATCAAAATTTTGTCCCCTTTTATGGGTACCCCTTCCAGACAATATAGTTGGTCTGCCATCGGCCAGAATTGCCGGATTTCTGGTGGTAGTTCGTGGCGTGACCTTGGGAACCCGTCTTGAATGTACGACGCCAACGTTCGGCACTCCTCATCGGTGGCTGCAGCTGCGACTATCCTATCCCAGGTGATCGCTCGGAACTTGGGGTCATGTGCGTATGCAGCTATGATGGATGCTTGTATACTCCCCTCGATTTGCTGGGAAGTGTCAGTGCCCTTTAGTCTGCTGTGTCTTGACGGCGCCGGGTATCGGGATGTGCAGTCCGGTGCTGCGTTGAGTTTCCCGGGAACATGCTTAATCTGGAACCTGTACATCAACGACCGCTCCTTGAATGAGAACAGGCGGGGATTTTTTATATTCTCCAGGATCTGATCCGAGAAAATTTTCACTAGGGGCTGGTGGTCCACGGTGACCAATAGGTCTGGGGATCCCAGGATGAACATCCTACAAGACTCCAAGCCATAAATCAGCGCTAGAGCCTCCCCCTCTATAGGGGAATAACGAGATTCTGCATCTTTCGTGAAGTGAGACCCGGCCAAAATCATCTTCCAGTGGTCCTTACCACAGTTGGGACCTAATTCCATTGGGCATTGGCAATGCTTCTGGAACAGAAAATACCCAATGCCAACCTTACTGAAGTCGGTTGAAAGGCAGGTCGCTCTGTTCATATCGAAGGTTTTCACCCCTTCTTCGATTTTCTGAACGATATTCCTCTTCAACTCTTCGAAAAGTCTATTCAATGTGTCGTCCCAGTAAAATTTACGGTTCTTTGTCCGCAGCAACTCTCGAAAAGGGGCCATTATATCGGCCTGTGCAAATGTATACGACACCTGGTTAACTAAACCAAACCAGGACCTGATACCAGTAATGCTCGTTGGGGTCGGGAAATTGAGAATAGCCTCCATCATTTTTTTAGTTGGCTTCACGCCGTCCGAGGTTATCACAAAGCCGGCAAATTCAACTTCATCGTCAGCAAATTGAAATTTGTCAGGGTTAAAGACTATCCCACTTTTACCACAATGGGTAATATAGTCCACAGTATGCCAGAAAGCCAATTCTAAGGACCTGTCCCATAGGAGTGTGTCGTCTATGCACCGGGTCTTTCGAGGCATGTCAACTGTGATGTCATCGAACCAGCGCGTGTACCCGTCCCCGGATGCGTGAAAACCCTGGGGAGCCCTGAGATACCGATAATGGCCCCATTCCGTTATGAACGTGGTCGCGTCCCGGGCTTTTGGGGAGAGTGGCAGACTATGGTACCCATTCCATGCGTCCAAGACAGTCTTTTTGGTTTGGGCAGGCACCACGGACACCTGATTAAAAGGGGACGGTGTGTGATGAGTCTCTCTCATCGTTGCTGCATTCAATTTTTGTAGGTCTACCGTCCTTCTTGGTGACCCGTCTTTCTTTGGAGCGACTACCATCCTCGAACACCAGATCGTAGGTGTGCCTGCTGGTACCGGTTCGATAATACCCAACGCAACATCTCGATCCAAATCATCCTTTACCCTTTTCTTCCAGTGATGAGGGACTGGAATGGGTGTGTGTATGGCCGATGGTTTCGCCCCCGGGGTAAAAGTTATATCCAGCGGCCTCCCTACCATGACTTGTAACGGTTGATGGGGGCAGGTGTTGAATGCGCTGGACTTAAAGTGTTCACGTAACCACTTCTCTAACCATTCCCTATTATCTTCAGTGGGGGTAAACGGGATCCTCGCTGGCTTGTCCGGGACGGATTCTCTTTTCGGACATCCACACGGTGCTGTCCCACTTTCTGAAGCCGATAAATCGGCCTTTGATACTCGATGCGGGAAGTCGCGATTGATTACTCCTAGGTCTTTGAGGGCCGATTCTGACAAGTAGAATCCTGACGTGTTTTCTGAAACGTAGACCACTTGTCGCATTTCCTTCTGACCGAGCTTAATCTGAGTCAGGACCACCCCCTTGATATCTAGGGGTTCGTCTGTGATTCCTCGTATCCTGTGGGTGGTAGGTATCAAGATCCTGCTGGTGCACCCTAATATTTTCAATATTTCTGGGCCACTCGAACACGTCTGGGCACCGGTATCTGCAATGGCCTGGATGCGGTGTTTTCGACGGCTTACTCCCTTATCCAAAGCGCACCCGAATTTAGCCTGGGACTCTGGTATCAGGGACACATCGACCATTAATGAGGGTGGTGGCTCAGGGGGACTTCTCCTGAACCCACTACTGCTCCATGCAAGGTGTGGCACTGCTGCTATTCTACCTTTTTGATTGTAACATGCCGGTGCCCCCTCCATTCTGCTGCCGAAAATACTCGATTGACGTGTGGCATCGTTTGTTGACTCCGTCGTCGACCTCTCCTGTTTCCGGCACACTCTTTGTAAGTGGCCTGTGATGCCACAATTAAAACATTTTAGCCCCCTCGCCAGGCAGTTCTTCTGCCCTTTTAACCCACTGGGGTGTGAGGTCCTCCCACACCCTTCACAAGGACTATTCTGAGGGGTTTTGAGCGGCTGCTCCTTCCGATATGGTTTTTTCTCGGTTGTTAGTAGGCCAAAAGTCAAATGTCCCTCTGAGCCTCGTTGCAACTGAGGAGCAGACGTCTCTATAGTTTCGAAACTAACCAGCCTGTGAAGCTTCTGCTCCACAGTGGTTAGAATATTTGCTTCGGCCAGCAATTTACACTGGTACTCCGCATTTGCCAGACCAGCTACGAGTTGGCCAGCTACCATGTCCTCCGAATAGTTTACGGCTTGCCGGCAGTTCTCGTTGGGGCACAGAACCGTGAAATTGCAAAACCGTGCCTGGGACCGAAGCTTTGCCAAGAACTGTGTGGGTCCCTCCCCTCGTCTGTTGTCTGATGTTATGAAATTTATGTCTATGCACCTCCGGGTGTAGACCTTTCACCGCAATGAACTATATATGCCTTAAGAGTTGTTCCTCTGTGACAGAATTGAGGGTTCCAGGCCCAACTAAGTCAAATAAAAGTCTATTTACCTCATTTGAGCAGGCTGTCCTTAGTTCATTGCGGATTTCCACGGGGTCGGTAAGGCCGCATATTTGTTTGTATCGAGCCCACGAGTCAATGAAAAGCGCCCAGTCCGCGTCGGTGAATCCATGTTCGATACGTGGCCGGTCTGGTTTCTTGGTGTTAGACCGACTCGAGGCACTCCCTCCGCGAAGCTCATTGTTTTCTCTTTGCAGATTTATTAGTTGTTGAATCAACTGCATGTATTGGCCGTCCTCGTGTTGTCCTGATGCCATTATACTCCAAAAATCGTGCAAAAGAAATTATGTTGAAAAATAAATCCTGTTCATAGCGCCATGTAAGGTTTCCGAGTCGACTATCGTCGTAGTCGTCGTTCTTCTCCCGGTGCGTGCGTGCGTGCTCTGTTTATACTACTCATCAGACGATGGTGTCACTCTTTTGTGTGTCCTGTCTTAATGGTCGTTCCTATTCTCTACAGAGAGTAGGAGAAACTCCAGTTAATAACCAGTGCATACGTAATTTGTGTGAATGGATGTCCCAAATTGATGTACTCAACAACTGGATTTGATTAAAAACAAACAAAATAATTTCGATTATTCGTACTATTTTCATATTATTATTTTTTTAACGTTTTCATCGATATCATTTTTTACTTTCTTCAACCTTGGAAATCGATATGCAAAAGCTGAGGATGTACATGGAATTTCGAACTAAATCTTTTATTTAATCATAATTTAGTCAAAATTTCATCCATTTTACTTCTGTTGATCTTTTTTTTTTTTACTTTGAAATATTTTGACTAATGCTGGGTTTTTTATTTTTGGGTTTCAGTTTTGTATTCATTTTTCTAATTACTCAACTACTGATAGCCATGGTGGAAACCCTAGAGAAAGACCTTTGATCTGTAATGGAATTGGGGCGAAACTGAATGGTAACATATAATGCTGCCAAGATTAAGCTTGTTTCCTTTGATTATTACAAGAAACCTTCTCAACCATTAATAGCTATGACTAATGATACATTACCTGAAAGTACTTATTTCAAACTCTTCGGCTTAATGTTCACATGGAACATGAGTTGGAACAGAACATTGAAGGCATTGTCTAGGCTGCTGGAAAGAAGGTTGGCTCATTCTACCATGCTGGGAAGTTACTCATGCCTGAGAGTATCCTGTACTTCTACAAGGCCACCATTCGCCCATGTACGGAGCATAGTTGTCACATTTGGGCTGATGCATCTGCTACTAGTCTCTCACTTAGACAGGATTCAAAAGAAAGTCACCAACCTAATATTTTTTTTATTTTAGAAACGAGTCACCACTTATCAAGGCCCGGGGCCACTCAAGGATAAGAGTTAAATGAGTATACAGTAGCCAGTGGGGCAATATCATAGTAATTTGGAAATTTGGTAAATTGGATTACTTAAGGGGACGGCTCATCAGGAACTTGTTTATGTTGGACTTGAAGACGACCATATTGTAGTCAGCTGGAAAACAGGGAAACGGAAGACAATTCCACAGGCGTGCAGTTCTAAGAGAGAAACTTTGTTCATGGAATCTACATTTAGGTTTAAGCACAGATAAAGAGTGGGGGAAATTATTGATAGTGGTTTCAGCTAGACGAGTGTTTTTCATGAAAGTTCGGTGAGGGTGTACCATAGATTTGTGCTCAGGCGAGTGGTTGCCATGAAAATAATGATAAAGAACGAAGGCCACAGAGTCTATTTTGAACTCTGTCAAGGTAGGATAAGATCTTTCTAGCAGCTTCTGCTCAGATGTGGCAACAGTGCTCCATCCTTGGGTGTACTTGACTCTTATACAGGTAGTGAATTGCATCGGCAGTGAGATATCTATTGGAATGGTAGAATGATCCTGCCATTTTTCCAGCGACCTTGGTAAAAGATTTTATGTACGTGTTCCATTTCAGATTAGGAGTAAAGGTCAAACCCAGAAGCTTGTCAAACATTGAGCCTCCCCAAAACGAAAGCCATTCATTTCAGTTGATGTCAGATGGGGATCAGAGCATTGATGATGTAAAGATAGACACTTGGTTTTGGATGCATTAAAATTAAACAGCCACCTTTTTCCTCATTGTATTATGTGCTCAAGATAAGAGGAGAGAGAACCAGAAAGAAATTGGTCATTTACGGTCATTGAAGTGTTGTTATAGATTATAGTGTCGTCAGCATAAATGTCTATGAATGATCTAAGGATGTGATTTGGGAGATCATTGATGTAGATCAGTAGCTGGTTGGGCCCAGGATGGAACCTTGAGTGACTCCAGCATTAATATTGTGAGCTTCTGATCTCTGCCCATCAACCAATACTCTTATGAACCTATCAGAGAGAAATGATTTAATAATTGAAAGACATTTCCAGCTATACCATAGCTGGAGATCTTGTGGAATAGACCTTTATGTTATACCCTACCAAAGGCTTTTGATATGTCAAGAGTAATTGCTCTAGAAAGGAAGCCTCCATCGAGAGATTCGCTAATTCTATGAGATATAACTGTTAGTACATCTGCTGTAGATCTAGCAGAACAGAAACCATATTGCATGTCACTAAGAGGGTTAATTCTGCTGAGGTGGTTGACTAATTCTCTATTTAACACAGATTCCAGCAACTTAGTCATGATGCACAGGAGAGTTATTGG
The DNA here is from genome assembly GCF_053919585.1 of Euprymna scolopes. Classification (NCBI taxonomy): domain Eukaryota; kingdom Metazoa; phylum Mollusca; class Cephalopoda; order Sepiida; family Sepiolidae; genus Euprymna; species Euprymna scolopes. Next base: position 200,544,624 of record NC_136483.1, read on the forward strand.
CCTGTACTGAGAGGGAGATGACTTTTCACCTGAATTCTTAAATACGGGGCATACTGATGAGATTTTCCAGGGTGTTGGGAAGCACTTCTCCTTAAGGCAATGCTTAAACAGTTTTGTAAGTATGAGAGCTAGTTCTAGTTGAAGCTTTTTCAGCACTATAATTGGAATGCCATCAGGGCCAGTTGCTTTATTGGAATCAAGGTTTTTGATTAGCTTGGCAACATCATTTAATAGAAAAAAAAATCTGGATTCTTGGCAACATTCTCCGCTCTAACACATTCAGTCCAGTTCTCGAGAACTCAACTCGTTTTCAGTTCCTTGGTCTGCAAAAAAAAAAAAAGTCATCGTTGTTAACAGACCTTAAAGTGCGATTTGGGCGACTTGTTTGCAATAAAGTCGTTGTGTTTCAATGAGGAATTTAAAACGAAAAAATGTGCAAATAAAAATCTTAGACGGCATAGAATATACACCTAGTTAACAATACTTCTCTTGAAATATAAATTTCTTAACGATATAAGCTTCATTTATTATTACAATAGAAGCTATTTCAGCTTTAAATATGGGGCCGATGCGGCTGAGATGAAATGGGAAATTTTAAATGATTCGCGTCAAACCTGGAAAATTAAAAGTCGCGTTGAAAATTGAAAAGAGTCGTGTCGAACTGCGAAGGTTGAAGATATGATGAAGTGAATCGGACTTCTTTTTTTTTTTTACACTTAGTAGTCCGCCTCCATGACTGCAATAACACCAAAATTTTCCCTACACATCATGCACAGATATTTGTAAGTCACATAGTGTGTTTTCTGATACAGGAGGAAATATGAGGAGTTGGCAGCCTTGATCACATAGGGTAGAATTAGCTGCAAAATTCTTGACAAAGAGTTTGGCTTTGTTCAATGCTGACGAAATTACCTCAGCTCCATTGATGATGGCTGACTGGGATAGCTTCTATACATTTATATTAGCTCTACCTCTGCATTCCATGTTTAAAAAAAAGTGTCCTCTATAATATAAGACCTGACGGAATGGTTAATTGTTGGTATAAACCGTTTCATACCCTTCAAAATATTCCAGCAAAAACCTGGTTCTCTCTAGAATGTGCTGGTGCGATTGCGCACAGAAATCACTTTTCCCATTGCTTCCAACGTAATAGATGTACTGACACTTTCAGGACTGCCAGCATCCACTGTAAAAGAGTAATGAAGAATGCAAGAGAACTGTATGCTCAGTCCGTTAAGTCTAAAGAAGAATCTTCCGGGTTCCTGTTTTCCTGACTGTACTGACATGCAGAAGTTCCAGTGTAATGTAAACAGACATCTTGCTGTTCAACTCCCTACATAGTACTCATGCAAATTATGTCCCAGATAGTAGCCCCCTACATCAAAGTAGTGCTGTGCCTTGTTTGGGGTGGAAATGGAAAAAAAACAACTCAATCTTTATTTTCAATATTTTGTTTTAAACACTAAGGTCGATAGGGATCTGCATATGTAATTTAATATTAATTTTTTAGTAATGGCTTTTATCCGACCCCGACCCGTCATTATAACACCATCCAGCTCACGGAGTCGAATGAGTTGCCGACCCCTGAGCTAGACGAAAAAAACTGCTTATGCATGGAAACACAATAGAGACTTGCTGAAGATTCAGTGTAAGTAAAAGAAAAAGTTTGTTTACGGGGCAGAGGGAGGGGGTGGGGAGACGAACGAAGTTGACGTTAGTTTCTTTTTACTTGTTCTTCTACTTTGGAAACTGCAGCATTAATCCTAGGCAGGTTTAACCATCTTCTTCCTAAAGAGGAAGTTCCACGAGAGTATGAAATCCACAAGCGATGTTTGTTGCACCATGTGCTCAAGATCAGAGGAGAGAGAACCAGAGTGAACTTGGTCATTTACGGTCTTTGAAGTGTTATTATAGATTTATATCTCCATTAGGAGAGATGACGATGTTAGGTTTTTGTAGTTCTTGCAGAGAGGTGTCAGTGTCTTCCTACATACAGCGCATGGTATTCCCAAATTGGTCACCCATTTAAGTAATGACCATGCTCAACGTTGCTTAACTTCAGTGATCTATCAAGAACTAGAGTGTCAACATGATTATGGCAATAATGAACTAAAACTTTGTTCTGTCCCCCCCCCCATACTTGATATCATCTTTATGTCATACTATTCAACACTTGCATTTTTAAAGCGTTTTGTCTCGGAAGATTACCTTTTGATATCTCCCTCACCTTACTACTTCAATCACGCCATATGCAGTTGAGTATATTTGACACAAGGTTATCCTGACATGTACTAATATGATCCTTACCAAAATTCAGACGAGTTAACTTAATCACTACTTACTGACGTAGGGTCCCAATGCATAATCCTTTTTCACTAGAATTGTCTTGATTCACAGCAAGAAAAACTAACATTAAGAAGCTCTAAAATTTGACATGAATTTATATGAAATATTTGCAATATATACAAAGCGTTACCTGGGTGGAAATATAGCACATTCTTTCTTTTTTTTTTTTTTTGTGTCCACTTTATTTTATTGGGATCAGACACCCAGGCACAATCTTCTTCTTTTTTTGGGATATTAGTGTAGTGTTCGTTTTGTTGTTAGGATACTATACTGCCAGGCATTATCTCCTCCTTTTGTTTTGGCTAAGTGATAATAAAGTAATTGTTCTGAGGAATAACCATCACCTTATTTTTGGGGAGGCCGGAATGGGGTTTGCAATGGCCGTTTTGGTATCACCAGACCGTCCTCCCAGGCATTATCTCCTACTTTTTATTGGTACTAGTGATAATGTATCTGTTCTGTGGTGATGAAACTATCCTCCCAGAGACAACTATCACCTATTTTGGGGGGTGGGGGGACGATAATGTGGTGTTCATTTTGGTGTCATGAGACAATTCTCCAGGCATTATCACCTCCGTTTTTTGGGGAGGAAGCGGGGATAGTGATTATGTAGTGTCTGTTATGTAGCCATGAACTATACTCCCAGGGATTACCAACACATTCATTTTTGGGGGGATAGGTGAGTTGTGTAATATCTGTTTTGTTATCATGAAACCATCCACCCGAGCATTATTTCCTCCATTTTTTGTAATAATTATAATGTCGTATCTGCCTGTAGTCATGTGACTATACTCCCAGGGATTACCAGCATGTTCTTTTTTTTTTTTTTGGAGGTGGTAGTTGTGTAATGTCCATTTTATTGTATTATAACCATCCTCCCAGGCATTATCTCATTATTGATAGTAGCTATAATATTATAATGTTATAATTTACAAAGGAGCAAATATATTTTTGCATTAATTTAGTAAACTGATCTTCCGAAATTTAATGTAAATTATGGTAAAAATGAGGAGGTCAGGAGATCATTACCATCACTTTCTTTGGAAGGGAGGGGGAATAGTGTTGTATTTAACCTTGAGACCATTCTCCTAGGCATTTTCTCTTCCCTTTTTATAGTTAATAAGTATAATACAATATCTCTTCATGCTAAAGAGACCATCATCCTAGGAAATACCATCATCTATTTTTTGAGGAGAGTGGAGAGTGTATGTTTTGTCAGCATGAGACCAACCTCACAGGTATTATCTCCTTCTCTTTTTTGGTAGTAGTTATAATGTAGTATCTATTTTATTGATCATGATATAATCCTCCCTAGTAGCAAATAAATTGTCATTATCCACATTATTTCTCTTCATATGTTGATTTGAACCATACTTTTGACAATGCTGTGAACTCTCCTTACTAACATTACTCGGTGTTATCAAGCAGCAATATAATTGTCTTTATTAATGTCACCTATATAAATAAAATATTAAATTATTAATGTCATTTATATAAATAAAATATTAAATTATTAATGTCACCTATATAAATAAAATATTAAATTATTAATGTCATCTATATAAATGAAATATTAAATTATTAATGTCATCTATATAAATGAAATATTAAATTATTAATGTCATCTATATAAATAAAATATTAAATTATTAATGTCATCTATATAAATGAAATATTAAATTATTAATGTCACCTATATAAATAAAATATTAAATTATTAATGTCATCTATATAAATAAAATATTAAATTATTAATGTCATCTATATAAATAAAATATTAAATTATTAATGTCATCTATATAAATAAAATATTAAATTATTAATGTCATCTATATAAATAAAATATTAAATTATTAATGTCACCTATATAAATAAAATATTAAATTATTAATGTCATCTATATAAATGAAATATTAAATTATTAATGTCATCTATATAAATAAAATATTAAATTATTAATGTCATTTATATAAATAAAATATTAAATTATTAATGTCATCTATATAAATAAAATATTAAATTATTAATGTCATCTATATAAATAAAATATTAAATTATTAATGTCATCTATATAAATAAAATATTAAATTATTAATGTCATTTATATAAATAAAATATTAAATTATTAATGTCATCTATATAAATAAAATATTAAATTATTAATGTCATCTATATAAATAAAATATTAAATTATTAATGTCATCTATATAAATAAAATATTAAATTATTAATGTCATCTATATAAATAAAATATTAAATTATTAATGTCATTTATATAAATAAAATATTAAATTATTAATGTCATCTATATAAATAAAATATTAAATTATTAATGTCATCTATATAAATAAAATATTAAATTATTAATGTCATTTATATAAATAAAATATTAAATTATTAATGTCATCTATATAAATAAAATATTAAATTATTAATGTCATCTATATAAATAAAATATTAAATTATTAATGTCATTTATATAAATAAAATATTAAATTATTAATGTCATCTATATAAATAAAATATTAAATTATTAATGTCATCTATATAAATAAAATATTAAATTATTAATGTCATCTATATAAATAAAATATTAAATTATTAATGTCATCTATATAAATAAAAGGCAAAAGCAGCACATGTCCACGAAAGGCTTTTTTCGGGGGGGGGGGGCTCTCTCGACCACGTTACTATTTTTTTAGAACTTTTTATATACTCCCTAGATTATAATATCTACGATTTGTGAACGGACGTCGTCTCTACATTTATTTTGATCGACTTTTATAAAATTTCATTCTGTCGTTTCGTGTGTCTGTTCATCTTTTTTGTAGAAAAGCGAAACTAATCAGAGTGAAGTAGGCCGCCTGGCTTTCTGGCTAGGACCTCCAGAAACGCAATTAGCTTTGATCAATGTTGGGGAAACCTTTCATATCAGATAATTGCTATTCATCTGGAGAGCTCCCTCTTTTTCAGGGGAGCTGATTTTCCCCAACATCGTGCGGAAGCAAAATATGGCAGAAAATGGCCTGCAGCCAACTTTCATTTCTGCGCCTGCATGATTCTTAACGTATTCACTTCAAGTCAATTTTTTTGATTTATATCGATAAATTTTGAATGCTTTTCACTTCCTCTCGCGTCTTAGCATAGCGGTAAGACGTCAGCTTTTCTTTCACTTTCTTTTCTGCCTTCGGATCATGGATTCGAGCCTGCCTGCCTACTATCACTTTTTTTTTACACCTCCAAGCACCCGAGCAACTCCGGGTACCTCTACTAGTTGCATTATATTTCGTAAGTGAGGATAAAAACATTTTTTGTGCAAATCTGTACGCAATCAATAAATGTGAATTACGATATTTTATTTCTTTAGACTTTTCATTATGTTGAGAATAGGGACGACTGATGAGACAGATCAAAAAAAGCGAAACAGCGGTCGTCATTCGGCATTATAAATTCACTGCTAATTTCGGGACTCAAAAGACTTTTAAGTCCACTTTACATGGTGCTACGAACAAGATTTACTTTTCTTCTTGAAATTGGAATAGTAATGGCTTCAGGACAACATTATTGCAACTAGTTCAGCAGTTGATAAATTTAAAGAAAGAAAACAATGAGTTTCGTGCTGGCAGGGAAAATGTGTTGAACCAGCCACACACAAAACTGGACAGAGCTATGATCGAGATAGTTGCACCAAGAGGGACTGGGCATTGTTCATCGACACATGGACCAGTGCAAATAAATGTGTAGTTTAATCGACCCCATGGAAATACACAAAGAGTTAAGAATGGCTTGCTCAAACAAGGTAAACAGACTTTTGTTCGAACTAGTAAGATCCAAAGCTTTCAATATAGCCACAGAAGAACAGCTTCTACGACATATACGACTGCTTACAGTGAAAGGTCTATATCAAAAAGTGTATAGACATAGATTCCACAATACAAGATAGCTAGAAGGGGAGAGTCTCGCACGGTTTTTAGCAAAGCTTCGGTCCCAAGCAAGAGTTTGCAATTTTACTGTCCAGTGTTTTAACGAGAGCTGCCAACATACTATTAACTATTAGGAGGACATGGTGGCTGGCCAACTCGTAGCTGGACCAGAAAATACAGAATACCAGTGCAAGCTGTGTGGCTGAAGCCAATGTTTTGACGACGGTGGAAATTTTACAGACTGGTTAGTCTAAAAACAACGAAGTCAGCAAGTGATTCAACACGACATCAATCGAAAATATTTAGCAGCAGAGGAGGAGGAGGAAGACCAACATTTTGTGAGCAGAAATAGAAATTAGCAGCAATACCACATCTTGCCTGGAGCAGGGGTAGATTCAAAAGAAGCCCTCCTTCCCTCCCGAACAACGACCCTCCATAAAAGTCAAAGTATCTTTGATACTGGAGTCGCATGCCAAATTTAAGCGCACCTTAGATAAGGAGACTTACCACCAAATACATCATATCCAGGCCATTGGTGATGTTCTCGACGTATGACTAAACAAAGTAGTCTAGTAGTTTCAGGTCAGGGGAGGAAGGGTTAGGGTTAGGGAGGGGAGCCATTAAGAGAAGTGTACAAAATCATAACACTCCTTCTGAAGCGAAACCCGAGTCTCATTTGACTTGTTGGCCGGCGCCGAGTCCTACTGCCACACCCAGGTTCTGCCAGCGACCATCTGATTGCACCAGGAGATGACCACACTCTTCAGCACATCCAGGTACACTTTCGTGTTGACTTTCAAGCTGACTTTGAAGATGTGAGATGGTATGATGCGGCTCTCATTTGAAACCACACAAAAGACCATACTCGTAACTGGAAACTTTGTTTCCATCATCCTGGGCACATCCTTGTTATTCGTGGCAATCCAGCAATGCATTTTGAGGGTGCTGGCAATGGTCCTGCTGTCATAACTTTGATCAGTAGAGAACATTAGTTGTACAGCAGTGCATTTCGGATTTCACTCATTGAACACTGCGTCATTTTCATTGACGTGATAGAAGATTCTTATCGCTCTTGGAATTTGTACATAACTGGCCAACTAGTAGATGGTCTGCAACAAAAGAAGAAAACCGTTTTTCATTAAACGGAAATGGAATCAAGTTGTCTTTCTAGGGCGACAATTTTATCGTTTCACCCTGTAGTATGGTGTGAGAGTGAGCAAGAAAGAGATATATATATATATATATATATATATATAGAGAGAGAGAGAGAGAGAGAGCGAGAGCGAGGGAGAGGGGGGTGAAAAAGAGAGAAAGGATGTGTTAAGACAGAGGGAGAGAATGATAGATAAATGTATGAGAGTGATAAAGTAAAAGAAAAAGTGATACTGAGAGAGAGAGAGAGAGAGAGAGAGAGAGAGAGAGAGAGACTGATTAAAAGAGTGTTTGTGTGTGTGAAAGAGAGAGGGAGAAAGAGGGGGAGCACTTGTACCTTCTCAACGACTAACTCAACAAGCAACAAAATCCCACCCCTACACTGTAGAGATCCTTAGATGCCGGAGAGCCTTCTACTCTAAGTTTTATTCCTCAAACTACTAGATTTCGGGCTTTTCCTCATGGGCCCCTTCTTTCTTAACTGCACTGACATGCAGAAGTTCAAGTGTAATATGAACAAACATTTCGCTGCTCAACTCCCTACATAGTGTTCCTGTAAATTTGGTCCCAAATAGTATCCTCTTACATCAAAGTGGCACTGTGACTTGCTTGGGCTGAACTAACGGTGAAAAAAAAAAGAAAAAAGAAAGAGAGGGACGTAGAGCGATAGAGAGAGAAAGAGAGAGAGAGAGAGAGAGGATAAAGGGAGTGCGCATATGTTGGGGGGGGGGGGTGATAGTAGAAAGCTGTTAATATGATTTTTATGTTAAATCGTGACTAACTGCAACACTGATCAAATAAAAAAGGTCAAAAGCACTCATGACCAACGGCTCTTAGAATAAAATGCAAGTTGTTTTTTTTTTCAAGTTTTCCGTTATTAAAAGAGTTTAGTTTTTTTCTCGCTTTTTTTTTTTTTCCTTTTTTCTGCCGCCACCTCCTTTTGAATAAATCTGTCTGTGTGTACCAGGGCGTTGCTGAAAGAAAATAAGTTTCAATGTAAAAAAAACATGTAAAAAGAATAAATAATAGCAGGTTCAATTGTAGTATAGGCACAGTTGAAATATCTTGCCTATTTGCTTCGTTTTTGCTCAAATCTCTGCTGCATCATCATCATCATCATCATCATCATCATCATCATCATCATCATCATCATCAGCAGCAGCAGCAGCAGCAGCACCAGCAGCACCAGCAACAGGAGCAGCAGATTTGCGTATTGAACGACTTTAAGAAATCAACTCTCGCACTAACCTCTCTCTGGCCAGGTCTTTATTTATCCTTCTTTCTCTCAAATCCATTTTTATCACTTATTCTAAATTTTTGCTTGGACTGCCCATGTGGTCTACATACTACTAATCAAAGAACTCTCATCCATTTTCTGTTCTGAACACATCTTCCCATACTGTCCAAATTTAATCTTCCTCTGAGGTCATCAGATCTAAGCATACCTTAAAGGTTCCCACTACATCTTCATTATAACTAATAATATGAGTAGAGAAGAAAATGGATTTACTTTCGGCATCCTCGTAACTCTCGCTGCCTTTATTTTATTCTTTAGTTCTCACATTCCATTTCTGACAAAGAGGGAAGAATTGCTGTTTTCCGAGTTAGAATCTATTCCGCTAACACTTATCATTTGTTAGTGTTTGACCTTGAGGTAATATTTTAAAAATATATATATTTTAGTGCCTTATATCAAGTGGTTGCATGCCTTGTCTGAAGCGATTTCCATTTAAAAAATAAAAAAAAGATCAAATACTCTAATGACATCGTTTTTCCTTTAATTCCCAAAATACATCTGAAAGCTTCACACGTGTTTTACATTTTTCCTTCATTTGATTTAAAGCTCGCATTTCATTTCCTTCCACACCTTTCTAAAATAAATGGATCAAGATGTTAATAATTGCACAGATCTCACCCCACTAACAAATGCTTAAAATAGAAAAAAAAAAAAAAAAAAAAGATGGCCGTAGTTGTTAAAAACTTTCGGATAAAGCTTCACTTTGATATGCGTTTAAAAGAAAATTAGAATTTTATTTTTCTTATTCTTTCATTTAGTAATCGTTTATTTTCAACAACAATAAAAATGTAGAAACGTCCATTATGGATATTTTTAACAGTGTTGGGACGATTAACTGGAATTGGAAATGAAAAAAAAGCGGAACTTTTGGGGGTATTGGATTCAGAAAAATGTGTACCTATTTTCCGGTGCCAAAAACGATTCTTTTCATTGTTTTTATTTGTTTGTTTTTTGTTAAAACTTAATTTTCCATGACTCATATTAATGGTAAAATGATAAATATCTATTGATTTTTACCAGTGATACTAACATCCATAGATCACCACCATAAGTGTATTTTTATGTACAAGAAATTATATGTACATATTTCATGTTTTTTTTTTTGCTTTCCTGCCGAAACACTTTATATTTAAAAATTTTAATTTCCTACCAAAACAACTTTATATTTAGAAATTTAAAAGAATCAGAATCAGTAATTCTTAAATTTGGGTCTTGAAATAAAATTCTTATTTACTTTTAAACGCATGTCAAAGTGAAGTTTTATCCCAAAGTTTTGAACAACAACATCCATGTTTTCTATTTTAAGCATTCGTTAGTCGAGTGAGGTTTGTGTGAATAATAACATGTTGATCTAATCACTTAAGAAATGTATCGAAGGAAATGAAATGCAAGCTTTAAATTAAGTGAAGGAAAAATGTAAAACATGTGACAAAACATGAAGCCACTTGGTGTAAGGAGCATAAAAAAAACAATATTTTTATGCAAATTAAAGGTCAAATAGATAGATTCCAACATCATTCATGGAATGCGAGAACTAAAGGATAAAATAAGGGAAGTGAGAGTTATGAGGTTGCTGAAAGTAAACCTTATTCTCCTTGATTCTATTATAATATGTCGCCTACAGGTCTGAATGTGGTCTAACTCAATCAGATTATCAGTGGTAGGCAATTTATTAAAATTAATCATATTTTATATAGGGGGCTCGTTCTTCCACTCCAGTAGATATCTCATTGCTGATGCAATTCTCTACCTATATAAGAGCCAAGCATGCCCAAGGATGGAGTACTGTTGCCACATCTGGGCAAGAGCTGCTAAAAAGATCTTATCCTGCTTTGACAGAGTTCAAAATAGACTTCGTAATCTAGTGGGGGATGCTGTTTTCTTTTCCATGCAACCTCTTTCCCACAGAAGAGACGTTGCGAGCCTGTCTCTACTTTATCATTATTTTCATGGCAAGCGCTCGTCTTAGCTCCAATCTGTGGTCCCCCTTGCCAAACTTTCATGAGAAACATTCGTCAAGCCCAAACCACTATGAATAATTTCCCCCACTCTTTATATGTGCATAAACCTAAACGTAGATTCCATGAACAAAGCTTCTTACTTAGAACTGCACGCCTGCTTTCCAGTTCAAGTTGGTCGTCTTCAAGTCCAACATAAACAAGTTCTTGATGAGCCATCTCCTTAAGTAATCCAATTTACCAAATTTCCACTATTAACGATTACTATGGTTTTGTCCCACTGACTACTGTACACTTATTAACCTTTATCCTTGAGTAGCCTCCGGGCTTTGATAAGTGGTGACTCCTATGTAAAAAAGATATATATATATAATTAATTTCAAGGAATACAATTCAGTCATGAATTGTATTTTGTTATTAAAAATGTTAAAATTATAAAATAAATATTATAGAAATTTAATTAAGTTTTAGGTCATAAAAAAATTCTGATATCCTCAAGGGTTAAAGTTATGGTTAGGGTTAACTACCTGGTACTTTAACAACTTTTGTTAAAAATGTTTGAATTATCTCCCTTGAATAGCTAAAAATGGCAGCAGCTTGTATAATGATATATTACCAGGTGGTTATTATACTTCCTTATAATACACTTTTTAAGGTAGGCCACATAAAATAACAAAGACAGAATTTCATAGGCTTTATAATGCTAAAAAAAAAAAAAAAATCCACTTCTGTATAAATGCGGTCATAATAACACCACTAACAATGCATTTAGGGTATAGCTGCTGCTGCTTTTTTTTCTAGCAGTACCTATTTACAATGCCTCCCCACGGGACAGAGTTAGACACCAGGGTCGTTTTTCAACGTGGAGAAAAGGTACAAAAATAAAAAATTTGTCTCAGTCGTGAAGGACTGCTCCTTCACCGAAAGAGAACAAGAAATGGAAGTGCAGTATCTGAAGAACAGATGGTATTTATTTGCTCCCCCACCGAGCAAATTAGGCACAAGGCCGATTTTTAATGTGAGGAGTGAAGGGAGGGGGAAGGGAAAAAGGGGACCAGCTCCCGAGAGGTGGGAAATGGGAGCTGGTTAAAGGTCAGGCATGTGGGGTTGCCCCCACATCTGGTCTTTGCTAGTCATAGCTAGTCATAGCTAGTCATAGCTTGCAGCATCTGAAGAACAGATACTACACTTTGATCTTGACCTAGTAGTAAACGACAACTCACACACACGCATACATATGTCGACACTAGTGATGGGATGATTCCAATATTTTTCCTCATTCTGATACAATTGCCGATTCTGTTTTAAATTCCTAATTCCGGTACTGATCACGGTTTCGATTCTTTCAAAAATTTCTAAATACGAAGTTGTAAAGTTTCTTTATTACTTTCCTTCCAGATTACCGTAACACATATACATTTTCTTCAATGTAAAACATACACTTTTGGTGCGATCTATAGATGTTAATTTTAATGGCGTTGTTCAATCAATAAATATTTATCATTTTTTCTTTAGTAAGAGTAATGAGTAAAAAACTTTTAAACAAGATAAAATTAATCAATAAACAATTTAAAAAATCGTTTTAAAAGTTTTCCCGATTCACAATTAATCGAACCAACACTAATACGCACACCAATCTGCATACGCATTAACATCTGTTGAATGTGTTATTTGTAAATTAGAGACTTGTATTTTCTAACCTCTGCGATTTTGTCTTTTTAATGCATTATACTTGGTTTAAACTAGTTATAATTTGTAAATGTTTAAAGTTTAAAGTTTGTGTCCAAAAGTTGGTGTGCTTATGGCGTGGTCACTGGCCTTGGTAGGGGCTATTTCAGAACAATGATGACATCTTTGGGGATATGGCCAAAAACCACGCCAACATTTAATATGAATTGAGGTATAAAAGTTATGTTTTAGCAAAGGAATCAAATGATATATATATATATATATATATATATATATATATTGTGTACAGAAAGTTGTTAGATGAGACAAGTCATTGGTACCGTTGGTTTCAAGCCCAATAATTAGGACTGTTTAAGATATCCTTCTCAAGCTCTCTTCAGCCAATAGACAAATATTGGCTGAAGAGAGCTTGATAAGGATATCTAAAACGGTCCTAATTATCGGGCTTGAAACCGACGGTACCAATGACTTGTCTCATCTAACAACTTTCTGTACACAAAATATAAATATGCTGTTGTATTTCGGATTTTCCTTTCAATTGAGCACTCTGGATTTCTTTTTCCAAAAAAACTAATCATAATTATTTACTATAATGATTAAATACCTACGGACACTAGGGTTTCATCCTTTCGGGAATCTTCAGTGCAGGGTGTCACGATTAACACCAGTCGATAGATTCGAACCTGGCAACACAAGCCATCTATGGCTTGATTAGCAAAGACCGTATCCATTTTGCTACCGTTAACTGTGTGAAATAATGTTGAAATTAAATATTTTATTTTTAAACGTTTTCTTTCGTCAGTCAGAGTGATCTAATCATTATATGATGATCTATGCATAAGATCCAAATTGACCGACTTGATTCAACTGAAAGTGGTCAACGATAAGAAACGAGTTCCTTAAAGGGGCTGACAATATTTTTTACTATAATAATTAAATACCTACAGACACTAGTGTCTGTAGGTATTTTCAGGAATCTTCAGTGCAGAGTGTCACGATTAACACCAGTTGATAGACTTGAACCCAACAACACAAGCCATCTTATATATATATATATATATATATATATATATATATTTAATGTCAGGTCATGTCATATGCTACTGGTACCATGTAACCCAGTACTACCTGCCTCACGGTTGGGTCACCGGCGACTAAACTGGTTCCCCCACCAGACTTGTTTGATGAGGAGGGTGTCTCCCTGAAGGATTAAAAACAAGACCTTCCAAAGGGCGAATGAACCCTTTTTCGGGGTCAACGACCAACTAGCACCACGTATATTTGTGTGGGTGTATATGCGTGTTGGGGTGAAGAGGGCTCCCGTAAGCCGTGGTGAAGGCAAGTTTTCTAGGAGAAGCAAATCTCTGATATAAAAAAACATAAAGCGGGAGACCAGTACCCGCATTAAGCTGGTCTGTAGTTTAATTTTTAGCTGGCTATCTTGCTCTTGCTTGTTGCTGGATCTCAACATTTTGAACCGAGAGAGAGACTTAGCTGTCATACAAAGCTAAGACTCTGTAAAATCATTTGTATATAGATACTCCCTCAGGCATTTGTCTATTAAAATGGTCCTGTAGCGATGGAAGTCATTTTTGGGCTCATGGACTGAGGGAGTGGCACTCATCTGACAAGACGTTGCAATCATCATATATATATATATATATATATATATATATATATATATATATATAACTACTTCATTTACTCACATAAAGTTAATATACGAAAGTATAAATTTATGCGTAAACTTTAAGTATTTACTTCAAAAGTGCTCAATATGTAGGTAGAGCTAGTTAGTAAGTTCTCAAATATATATGGCGATTAAGCTACACTGAATATTCCGCGTTTCATCCACTCTAGGACTCTTCAGCCTGAAGACTCCTAGAGTGGATGAAACGCGGAATATTCAGTGTAGCTTAATCGCCATATATATTTTAGAACTTACTATATATATATATATATATATATATATATACATACATACTTTTATGGTTTTCTTGTAAATATTCCAAGAGAAATGTATTTCCAGTTATAGCAGGATAGAAAATAATATAATAATATAATATAAATAGTACAATAGCAAATATACTACATTTGCTGGATGCTCAATGATATTCAGAGCGTATATATATTTTTTTAAGTTCAATCATAATTTTTGAAAAGACATGTTCTTTATTTTCTCATAAGTATATGTTCCAGATCTGTTTCGTTAGCAATCTTCAACAAACAGTAAAAATATGTTATCACAGTATTTTTTTTAATGTAACAAACCAACAACAAGAATTACACTCTCGGAGACATGTTTTTGACTTTTTGTGATATATGTTTGGATATGTTTTTTTTTTTTGACATAGACTTGTTTGAAGAGATTATATAAGCTATGTTTAATTTCAGAACAATTTCCAAAGGTTAGTTGTTCTAAACAAGTCCTGGAGGTGACTGGTTCTCAGTAGACAGTTCTTGAGTTGGAAGCCACAGAGCAAAAGATTCTTCCCGTGTTGACGCGAAGAAAACATGCAAGGTTGCTAAAGAAAGGTTTAATTTTTATTGAGAAATTCTGGTTGATAGCAGAACATGAATTAATTTGATTCGTCAGTTTCTTTTATAAATAGAATCTCCCGATTGTGAGGGAACATATCCACTCATTAATCAAAAATATTGCAACAATATATATATATATATATATATATATATATATATGCATATATATATATATATATATATATATATATATATATATATATATATATATATATATATATATATATATATACATGCATATGAAAATAAAAACCAATAAAATCTTCAGAGAATAGAAGGGTCACCAGTTAGCAAGTGCGAAAACATGAGAAAAACAAAATTTTATAACAAAGCATTTTCATATAAATATTACTTTCAGTCATTTATGCAAACGCATTTTTGATGAAAAATGTTAGTAAATAGTCACAAGTCAAAATGTTCATAGTGTGAATATATGCGTATGTATGTGGGTATTCGGCAGCGTGGCATTGTGTATGTATGTTGGTTTACCTTATTCTTGTTAATGAGTGTATAGCTGTGAATAGAAATTTGTTTCTGTTCACGTGACTATTGCTAGTGTGTAGGAATATATGCTCAAGATGGAGAAAGCTTGTATGTGAGTCATTGAGTTCCTTCCAACTTGCCACCCGAAGAAACAAGGATGTTGTAGAGAATATGTTCTTGGGGTTCTGTTCAAGGTGTACTGGCTTGAGAATTCTGAAAAAAAAAATGATTTTGTTTTCAATATTGTTCATATTGTTTTCAATATTGTTGATCAGATTTTTAAAGTTCACATGTACACTCGTGAGCAAAAACAAAAAAATGGGCCAAACAAATTTTATATATTTTATTGCACTAAAAGCTATATTGAACGATTGAACAAGGAACTTAAACGAGACTAATAACACAGAACAAGACATTTACTTTGATAAATGCTTAGGATGGAATCGCATTCCCTTCTGATTTCTTTAAAACATCAATCCTTTTAGACATGCTCTCAGCCAAAATGGAGCACTGTGAAAAGGAGATGCTATTCCATTCACTTTGCACAGCTTCCCACGGTTTGTCATTGTTCTAAAAAGTTATTCCGACCAATGCACGAGATATTATGGACCAAATATTCTCGATTGGGTTTAAATCGGGGCTTTGACATGGCCAAAATGTTACATCAATTGAATTATCAGAAAACCATATTTTGTGACTTTAGCAATGTGTGCAAGTTATCATGTTGAAAAATAATGTTCTGGGATATTCCCAGCTTCTGGATACTTGGTAACAGTCTTGTTTATAACATTCGAATTTATTCCTTTGCATTGATTGACTTCTCACATCTAATAAGTTCCCCAACTCCTGCTGCAGTAAAAGTTCCTCATACCATTATCTCTCCATTCTCGTATTTAACTGTCGTTTTTATGCAATTTGGCGAAAATCATGCTTCAGTTCTTCGATTGCACCATTCAGGAGCATCGGAAGCATCACTAATAAGACAAAATCTTGATTCTATCTAACCAGAAAACATTCTTGAATCAGTCTGTCGCTTTCTTGCCATAATACAAGAAAAATCTCTTTTTATCATTGATTTTCTTCTTAGATAAAAATGGCTTTTTAGAAGAAAATCCCATTTCTTTCATTCGTCTAGATATTGTATATCTAGAAAGAATATTTCCAGCCCTGTTTTAATTCTTTGCTATTGTTAACATAAGTTTTCTTTCGATCCTTCAAAACATTTAATTTAAGCCTGTGGTCGTCTTTCAAAGTCGATGCTTTAAGGCGACCAGATCCAGATTTCCCTTTTACCAAACATTCGACTTTGAACCTTTGACCAATTTGCTTCACTACAGAAAGACATGTTTTCACATTTTCTTTTCTTAAAATATCAAAAATCTGCTTGTAAGTCATTTTGGACTGCCTTAATCCTGCAATTCGGTTTTTTATATCCTTGCCAAGATGCGATCTTACCATTTTTGGGATTAATTTTTTCACTTATTATTATATCCTATAAAAATAATGATCTACAAAATAGAAATTTTCAGTTAAAATTAACAAAAATTCATGGAAAAATATTGAAAAATCGATTTCTTCCTTCTTTCACTCTTGCCCCATTTTTTTTTTTTTGCTCATGAGTGTATGCATTACTTTTTAGAGTTTGGAATGATTCTCATTGATTTAAAATACTTTGATTTAACACTTTCCTGTGAAAACTTACTTGCTTTCGGGAATGAGGAGGAAAGTAAATGTTAATGAATTGGAAGAAGAAATGTTTAAACAAAAACAAACAATCAAAGTTTCGGAACTGGTTTTTGCCAAATACGCAATTCAATTCGCTTCACCAACTCGTCTGAACACAATTCACCAACACTGCATAATGCAATCTGCTGCCCTAACTCCTCATAACAATTTGCTGCATGGAGTACTGCTGCCACATCTGGGCAGGAGCTGCTAAAAACAGCCTATCCTGCCTTGACAGAGTACAAAATAAACTTCATGGTTTGGTGGGGGATGCCCTTTTCTCTTCTCTGCAACCTCTTTCCCACAGAAGAGACGTAGTGAGCCTGTCTTTGTTTTATCATTATTTCCATGGCAAGTGCTCGTCTGAGCTCCATTCTCTGGTCCCCCTCGCCAATCTTTTTCAAAAAACACCCGACTAGCTGAAACCACCGTCAATAATTTTCCCCACTCCTTATCTGTGCCTAAATCAAAACGTAGATTCCATGAACAAAGCTTCTTTCTTAGAACTGCACGCCTGTGGAACTCTGTTCCGCTTGCCTGTTTCCCTCCCGACTTCAACCTCGATGTCTTCAAGTCTAACACAAACAAATTCCTGATGAACTGCCCCCCTAAGTAATTACACTTTATCAATTCTCCAATACTATAGCTGTACTATCCCATTGATTACTGTACACACAATAACCCTTATCCCCGAGTGGCCATTGGGCCTTGATAAGTGGTGAACTCCATGTAAAAAAAAAAAAAAACACCACTGTAAATTGCACCTGGGCGAGTGCATTCTTTTACCCCAAGTGATGTTCAGCATGCACACGCTATTCTCGGGCGTTTCAGCCCATGCCTGTCACAGGAATCACTTCAAAGGATAATAAGGTTCTTTATCTTTATAACAGCAAAGTTTGATAGTCAAAAAATTGAGTTTTCATTAAAAAAACAATGACAACCACTTTTTACGTAATTTCCAACTAAAAGCAATATTATCTACTTAAAATTGTCATGTCGCAATTAGTTAAATATTATTGCATTTTTACATAAAACGTGTACTTTCACGATTCCATGACTGCATAAGGTCTACCACTGATTGTAAGAAAACGAACTGAGTTACTTCCCCTGACTTATGCTGGTGAATTATATATCTAAGTGAAAATGTGAGTGTGTGAGGACAATTGTTAACATATATACACAACAGATCTTTGATCTCCAGACTTGAATTTTGGTATATAGGATATTCAGACACATGTAAAACTATTTAATCGGCTTTCATCCGAAAAAAGGACTGCTGAAGGGTCTAAATTGAAAAATTGGTATGTGTGGATCATCGGATTTTTATCTATTTGTCAACCGTTTCACGACTGTGCATGTGTCAATCGTTCACATAGCAGGTTATTTAAGTTAAGAATAAGTAGGTTTGAAAACATTTTCTAAAGACGTGTCAAGCTGGTCCAATAGTTATCGTACTTGACTCACTGTCTTTAGGTTTTGGTTTCTTTCTCAGCTCGAGTAATTTTTTTTTTACTTACAAGAATTTATCTGTTTAGAAAAAAACATAATACTTGCATGCACGTGTTACAGTTTTTTTTTCTTTTCTTTTTACTTTTTTTTTTTAAGGAATTTAACATTACATTTAATACCTAAGGTATTTCTGCTTATAATAAATAAGAAATTTGCATTAATTAAAATATAAAACAATATAACAAAATATAGAACAAAACAAAAAAAAAAATGACCGTGGTATCTTTTACATCTTTGAAGCCTCAACAATCATTTAAAAATAAAAAATATTAAACAAAAAGGTGGTAGACCCCCCACCCCATTGCTGCGGTAACATTTATTGAATTTTGTTCTATTTTTTATTTTTAAGTCATTGTCGAGATGTCAATGACGTAAGAGATACCCCTGCCATTTTTTCTTGTTCTCACGTAACGCTCGACACTACTTGTTTTCGAACTGAATAAACATTTAAAAATAAGTAAAAATACTAAAAACTTATCCAGCTAGGTAGAAAAGTAACTTCTCTTGCCTTTGGTAACATTTATTTGTTAATAACAAATAAATGTTACCAATGCTTCTTATATTTTAGTGTTATATACTTGTTTTTTTTCTTGTTTTTTTTTTTTACCAATTTTCCATATCTCTGTGGATTGTAAAACCAAATCCATTTTTATATCAGAAAATGTAGTCGGAAAAAAAAAAAAGAAAACAAAACGAAGTAGTCAACAAAAGATTTAGCGTCCCAAATTCTTGTACGAAAAAAAAAAAATGAACGAATCTCTTAGTGAAATAGAGCTATCTCCCTCAGCATTATGACGAATTCTCAAAGAGCGCCGGCATTTTTATTTTTTAACTAGCAGGAGCGGAGGTGCCTGCGCAGTCAGTCGTAAACTATGCTTAAATATATTTTAATTCATGTATATTTCATATGTGGAACCAATTCTCTATTGAATTACTGATTTCAAAAGTTTTAAAAGAATGACTTTGATGTCATCAGCTAGAATCGAAACGAAAACATTTAGCGCTCTAGACGCATTTCCTACTATTTGAGCTATCAGCAGATAGATTAGAAAGATATAAAATTAAATCACTTCAAGCTGTGAATGAATTTGCGCATGTGCAAAAGTAATAGAAATATGTCGGCAAGTTGAAATGGACATTTTGCATTTCAACTTGCCAACATATTTCTGTACGTGTTATTCATCCATTCAAACAAAGAGTTTACCCATTATAAACCATCCTTGGTGTATGATTACTATTTCCTGTTAATTTCAGTGTAATATGACCAGTAGTTTAAGAGTTTATCGGTTAAATATTTACACACAGGCAAACATACATACATACATACATCTACTGTTTTATTTATATAAATTAAATTGCTTGGACGTGACTCAACCCTTCGGATTAGAATTCATATCACGATCAGACTGGCAGCGTTGCTGCCCAGGCATTACCTTCTATCTTTTGGGGTTGATTGGCTTATTATCAATCACTTGAGTACCCCCCCACACACACACACACTATCAAGGAATGCCGACAGGTATGGTGATGATTATTTTTGCATTTTATGAGCGTTGTCCCCTCCCGACCTTGTGTTACACTTTTCTCGGTGGAAAATGAATCAAATCCTCAGCATTCCTTGACACCATTATGATAACCTAGGGACAACCCTTCTTTGCCAGAAATGAGGTTAGGGTTCGATTCGATTCAAGGAGGTGTACTCTCGCAGACAGTACTTCTTCCTTCGAGCGGGTAATTATTTTATTGCAAGTTGCCTGAGGCGCCTCCCCTGGGAAATGCCGACGAATCCGCTTTTGGCTATTTTTAACCACCCGGGTAGGCAATCTGTCCTTCAAGTTATACTGACTTCATGTTTAATCTCACTGAAATGGGAAACCGATATATATATATATTTTTTGTACTTTAACAGATTTTAGTTTTTAGTTTTTAATTGCCGGTATTTTTTTTTTTTTTAATGAAAATCGCTCCCATGAAGCCACTTGATATAAGGCACTAACAAAAAAAAACAAAAAAACGCTATGTGTTATATGGATATATATCGTCTCAGAAAACAGCAATTCTTCTCTCTTTGTCACAAACATCGTTCATGGAATCTTAAGAGTCAATGACAAAATGAAGAAAGCGAAATTTACAAGGATGTTGGAAGTCAATCAAAAAATAAACTGTCTACTCTTATTGATATCGATTAAACACCAAATTTCAGATTGTAAAAAAAAAAAAATGATTGTTCAAGTTTTAACAGGGGGTTCAGTTTCCCCGTAAGTTTAACGTAAAATATTCCCTACATCTTGACACACACTTGAATTTTCAGCGATTTTTGTCTTAAACAAAATTATTTGTTTGCAAATAAGTTATTTGTATTCATCGATTACGATCTTCATCTTGATTATTATTTTCACAACGTTTCGGCCGATGTAATATCCAGCCTTCTTTACGTTCATGTTTCCGAACTTGGGATGCTCCTATCTTCGTATTCACCTTTAGAAGAGGGAGCCGTACGGAATTGCGAACAGAATCTTTTATTTTACACACGGAGTTTATTTTTCTCATTCTGTCAGCCATGAACATTTACATCGACCGAATCATTGTGAAAATAACAACCAATATGAGAATATTTGTCCGAATAATACAAATTATCAGTCCTCATCTCGAATTTCGACACAAATTCCTAACCGGAATTTCGAGGATGGTACATGTGAGCGTGTGAGTGCAATGAGTATTGGGGGGAGGGAGGGGATGTTAAGCTTACGTAGCAAAACTGCCCTATTTTTGTAATTCTTTGAGAATCTACTGTTCCACCGATATAGTAATTCGAGCATTTTTATAAAATGAATACAATAAATTAAAAAAAAAAAAAGAAAAAGAAGAAGGGTGTTAAAGAAGTTAGTTAATTTCTATTTCAGTCACGTAAATTATTCAGATATTTTGAAGGGGATGATGTAAATAAATTTTCGTAAAATAATTAAGATACCCCCCCTCGTGTGTGTGTGTGTGTGTGTGTGTGTGTGTGTGTGTGTGTGTGTGTGTGTGTGTGTACGCGCGTAATAAATAATAATAATAATAATGCAGAAGTGTAACTCATCTTGCCTTTGGTAACGTGTTTACTTTTTTTTTTACTTGTTATTTATTTTTTACCACTTTTTCGTTTGCTGTATATACTGCAAAATGCTCTTGAAAACTATTAAAGCATTCGAATTAGAAAAGCTGCTTAAATAACGAATTAGTTTTTGTGTACAATATTGGTTTGAAATTGGTACAAGAGAAACAGTCCATTGATGGCGGCCCACGGCCACGAATTCGGAACCAGAGCATATGAGCGAGAAAATTCAATATTGCAAAAATCTAACATGTTGCTTAAAAATTGATGTTAAAACTTGATAGAAAACGGAGTTTGTTTGTTTTTAATTAAATATCGCACTTCGCACTTGTAAGTGGATGAGAGAGCGTCACTGTTTCATTGCGACGTTGCAGTTGCATTCGATTAGTTCCCTTGCTTGTTGGGTGGCGCTTTTACAGAGGGTGGGAGGGACACCGTGGAGATTATTGTTTTCTTTCTTTATTTTATTTTATTTTTTATTGTATTTTATTTATTTATTTTTATCCAAGGACTTCCTGCTTATTTCGATAAATATGTGGGCGGGGCGGGGCGGGGCGGCGGCGGGCATTTTGTCTTCATGACTGCTGTGTGATTAAGGCAAGGGCAGATAACTCTCGTAGCTTGTCGACATGTGTAAAGGAAAAAAATTGTCCGAAATTATGACGGTCATTTCCTCCGTTATTTCTTCTTCTTCTTAAAGAAGTCTTGCTGGCATCTCTTCCGGTCAAACCTTGCGTTATTTACTTCCATTAATTACTGTTTTCTCCCAGAATAACTCGAAACAAAGATGAAGATACGACGGAGAATGTGGATACGACTGGCAGCCCTGATGGTCGCCTCGCTATTTGCGGTTCCTCTTCTCTTGTACCATTTAGATGATGGGAGTCATAAAATAAATTTGCACCCCAAAGACTTTATTGCTAAGGACGGTAACGGCCCGGGTCTTGATTACGGGGCCGGAGAGAACCTGGAGAATGCGATGAGAAACCCTTTGTTAGCCGATGTGAAAAACAATAACAATAGCGTTTTCCATACGAAAAAAAAATACGGCCCCGTCGCCGTTTTTAAGCGAATGGTTTTAGGCAACTATGAAGTAGAAGAAAAACGCCTTACCACGTTGCCCGGCGAAAACGGGGAACCTGTTTATACAAGCATGACTGAAAAGGCAGAAGCCGACGCTTCCATCAGGGAATACGGTTTTAATATGGTAGCCAGCGATAAGATCTCCATGTCGCGAACGGTCCCGGACACGCGTATGTCGGAATGCAAGTACTGGCATTACCCGGAGAAGCTGCCTACCGCCAGTGTGGTCATTGTTTTCCACAACGAAGGATGGTCCACGTTAATGAGAACTGTCCACAGTGTGATCAACACCTCGCCGGCTCATTTACTAAAAGAAGTCGTCATGGTTGATGATATGAGTGACAAACCTCACTTGAAAAAGAAACTGGAGAAATACATAAAAATATTCAAAGGTAAAGTGAAGCTTTATCGTAATGAAAAACGCGAAGGTTTGATTCGAACTCGGACTCTCGGTGCTCAATACTCCATAGGTGATGTTATTGTATTCCTCGACGCTCACTGCGAATGCAATCGTAATTGGCTTGTGCCCCTCTTGGCAAGGATTGCCTACGACCGTACGATCATGGCGGTTCCGATTGTAGAAAGTATTGACTGGGATAATTTCAGATACCGCCCCGTTTATACCACAAATCACCACCGAGGGATTTTTGAATGGGGCTTCCTCTACAAGGAAAGCAAAGTCCCAAATAAAGAACTTAACAAACGGGAGCACATTAGCGAGCCATATTGGTCACCCACTCATGCTGGCGGATTATTTGCGATGGATAGGAAATATTTTTTTGAACTCGGGGGATACGACCCTGGACTTCAAATATGGGGAGGAGAGAATTTTGAACTTTCTTTTAAGATTTGGATGTGTGGCGGCAGCATTGAATGGGTGCCCTGTTCGCGTGTTGGCCATGTTTACCGTAACCATATGCCGTATGGGTTTGGCAAGATCTCTTCTAAGATCCCCGTTGTCCTTCTAAATTATATGCGCGTTGTAGAAGTGTGGTTAGACGGTGATTTTAAAGAATATTTTTACCGGAGAGAACCTACTGTACAGGGTTATCCAGTCGCAAACATCAGTGACCAACTTACGTTTAAAAAACAGCATAAATGCAACAGTTTTCGGTGGTTCATGGATAATATTGCTTACGAGGTTTACGATAAGTTCCCACCCCCGCCTGCGAATCAGGCTTGGGGTGAGATCCACTTGAAGTCTAGCGGGAGCCTATGCTGGGACACTCATGGTCAACCCCCCGGAGGTGGTCCGATTGGAGTAAGTGGTTGTCACCATTTAGGTGGCAATCAATTGTTCCGGTTGAATGTCAAAGGTCAGTTAGCTGTGGGTGAACGTTGTATCGATGCCGTAAACGGCGACACTCTGCACGTGCAATTCTGTGACGTGCAACCCACCGGTCCTTGGTCATGGGACGAGAAAACCGGGTTGCTTCGTAACAAGGACCTCGACAAGTGCGCTGAGTCGAGTCAGGACGCAAAGTTGCACGTCAGACGGTGCGATATACAGTCCACAAACCAGCAATGGTCAATCAGAAAAATATGGTCATGGAAATGATCCTCTTTCTCATCATCATCCTCTTGAATTACATTTTTTGGGGGTTTATCTAAAATTTGACCTAAAATAAAAATACAAAACAATCTTTATGGTGCATGTACTCGTTACAGAACGAAAATGTCATATTCCAAAAACTACGTAAATTGATCAAGTAGGTTTTTATACAGAAAACCATTTTTTTTATTTATTACAATTTTTAGCTATTAATAGTATATCGTAGCCATTACAATGTTGATTTTAAGGTCTTAATTGAATTGTCTCCCTTTATTAAATATGGCGAATTGTGACGATCGTTTTCGCTTCATCATAAAATTTGATATTTTAATTAACTTAATCAATTCACGTGATTTTTGGTATATTGTTGTCCTATGATGATTACGTATTTCATAAATGTTTTTCTGTATTTTTTTAAAAAATTAGGTTGAATTCTGGATTTGCACCCTTCGTTTATTTTTAAAAAATTCTAAGTTTACTCAAGAAATACAGGAAATATTATCTGACATCTGTAATTTAATTTTTTTAGACATTTGATTATACCCTCCCTCCCTCAAGAAAATAAAAATTGACCCATTTTGCTTAAAAAAATTTTTTAAGAATATCAATTTTTATTATTAAATCTATTTTCACGGACCATGGACAATAATTTTATCAGTAATGAATGCACGCAACGGTAACTTAATTTTTATATTTTACATTGATTTTTTTTTGTTTGTATTGCCCCTGGAACTTAGGGTTAATGTTTGGCTTTAAGTTTTTTTTATTATTATTTCTTTCAGCACAGTAATATGTATTAACTATAAGTCCGGTTGGCAATATGAAACAAAAATGTAAACTATACTTGTTCGGGGGAGAAGGATGTTTCTTTTAATTCCTCATATTTTATTTTAGAAAAAAAATATTTAAAGTGAGCAACCCCTCTAAATCTCTGTATGTGCGAGTTATCGTTCTTGATCCGTGAGAATGGGCTTTTATTAAAAATTGTACCGGTAAATAAAATTAAACAAACGAAAAAAAGACCCAAAGTTTTATCAGGTTCAAGTGTAACATAAATGCTGTTGGAATCTTCCCTGTTTCCTTTCATTTTCGTGCACACTTTTGCTTTTTTAAAATAAATTGATCTTAAATTTTATTTTAGTCCTGAAATAAAATTGTAATATACAGTAGAACCCCGAGATACGGCATTAAAAATTAGTAAAAAAAATACAGTACAGTATATAATACACATGTATATAATCAAATAACATTATAAATGACACCGTAACCAAGGGCCGAAAAACATCGTATTCCACATCGTAACCTGAAAAAAACGTATCCTAGGGTCACCGTACCCCGGGGTTCTACTGTAATTAAAAAAAAAAACTTTTGAAACTGACTTTAATTTAATGGCTAATTTTTGTTCTACCACCAAAAATAATTGTTATAGAGCTTGTTCAGAATTACCCTAAATTAAAAGAAAAAAAAAAAAGAAGAAAAATCTGTATTATTATGCACATATTCGTGACTGAATGAGGGGGGGGGGTACAATCGATAGGTTTAAAGACATTGGTAAATTTTTGCATTAACTACAACTCGCCATTCACCTTCGGAGGTTTTCAGGTATGCTGACAAGGAATATCAGTTAAATTTGGGGCTGATAAGTAGTTTACCAGATATGAAAACATGATATCCAACATAAAAGCTAATGTAATCCCTGGCAGCCATTTTGTTTTCACAACCGAGCCGTTAGCAATGCAACTGATGCAGACGACAAAGCAAATATTTTTTCAGCCGCTCCCCCCCCCTCTCCAAAAAAAAAAAAAAAAAAAAAAAAAAAATTCCCAGGATCTAAAGACTTCGGTTTTGATCTTCAAAAAAGTGATGAAAAATAAATTTGTCAAACTTTTTATACATGTTTTTTTTTTTTTTTTGTCTTTTTTGGTTTTGTCCAAAAATCTAGCGTTACCTCAAAATGGCATCTATGATAATGCATTTTATGCACAATAGCCTCATCAAACATCATCCTTGTAACACTGCACATTTCTCAAAGCAGAAAAAATTGACAGCTGCAATAATCAGCGGCACCTTTTTTATTTCGCCAGACTTGGATGCAAATCGGCAAGATAAAATGCTTTGGTCCATATTCTTGTAATGTTTTTTTTCGTTTTGCAAAATATAGTTGAATAAGGATGGCAAATGCATTTTAAAGAATTTCTTGCACCACCTTAGCAAAGGCTGGAAATATAAAATATTAGTTTTACCATGCGTTACAGTTGTGTCATGCTTGTTACAGCCAAGTAACATGGTTGATTAGTGTTAAACGCAAAAAATTACAGGTTGAAAGGATTATCATGGAAGTCCCCCCCCCCCCGATTTCAAAGTATCTCCAATGATGGTACAATTTTATTTAAAAATTAAACATGCAATTTATCCACACTCAACCCCCCCCCAAAAAAAAACAAATGCATCCATGCAGAAAACCAAACACTATAGATATTTTTTAAGGGTACCTATTCTATAATTGACCTAGCTTTTAAAATAAAATGTAATTTCCAAATTGTATTTATAGTTCGAATGGTTAATTTTGAAAGTGAAATGCATTCGGACATTAATCCAACTCCCCTCAAAAAAGCAATTGGTTTATCTAAACCATATTTTAGCCCCCCATTTTTTTTTTTTTTTTTAATGAATGAATGCCAAGTTATAACAAATTTTATCATACACGTTTAAACACCAAAATTAAAATAATGAATAGTTTACATCTATATAAGCCACTTAATAACGAGTCTAAGTAAGAATGATAACTGGGGTTCATAATTTTATGGCTAAAGGACTATTTAATTAAAAAAAATAATTAATTCAATTAAAAATGAATTTGAGTTACCGTTCTTCCAGAGCTACTCTTTTTTTTTTTCTTCAACTGTCTTATGAAGACTGACTATTCTTCTTTTTTGCTGTTTCACATGCATGTATAATGAAATTTGTTATAATTTGGTGGTTTTAATGTTTTGTTTTAGTTTTTACTAAAACAAAGTTTAAATAAAAACAAATTATTTGTGAGTAAGGTCCATACCATATCAGAACTTATGTCACTTTAAATAATTTATGTGACTGAAATAGGAATTAACCATATTTCTGGCTAAATGAGTAAACCATGTATTTTTTCTTAAATTTAATTTTTTTTATAAACTTGAACTGTTTGAATTGTTTTTCCTGTTTTTTAATATTTTTTTTTGTAAAAAAAACAAAAAACAAATTGTACTATTTCAGTGAAACTTTTGATATTTTTCTTACATATTTGACAAATTCAAAATGTTGCTCAAAAAAAAGAAAAGGTCCATCAATTCACAAAATGTAAAATTTATGCAATTTAAACATTTCACACAATTTTTTAATGTTTATTTAATTTTTCAATTTTCCCTTTACTATTGAGATGGTTTAAAGAGTATTTTATAGAATTACTCTGGTCTTGTGAGTTTGGATTTTGTGGTGCTTCTTCCCCTGATAACATATGTTGTAACAACCAAACAACCTATCACAGTTTTTAATGGCAACATCTTTTTCTGGGTATGAACAAAAATTTATAAAATGAACAAAAATGCACTCATTTGGAGACGGGAGTAATTCTATAAAACTACTGTTTAAAAGATACACGTATAAAAGGCTAATTTTTATTATGAAATTAGTTTCAGTTGATTGAAAATTTTTTATTTTATATATATATATATATATATATACTAACCTGGGTGCCTGGCGTTGCCCGGGTGTGTTGAGAGAAAAAAAAAAAGTGGTAGTAGGCAGGCAGCAGGCTCGAACCCATACCACGAAGCAGGAAAAGAACATGAAAATAAAGTGACGTCTTTGCTGTTGCACCCATCGCCAAACCGGAAGTGACGCAGGTTTTAAATTAAGTCTAGTCACTCGAAAAGAGAGATTGGCTTTTGAAAATATCAATGGAAAAAGCGACCCCTCCCTGTAGAAAAATGCATACATACATACATTTAAACAGACAGATGAAATTTATATTATAGATTTATATTGGATGCAATATATAGTAATGATTTATAAAAAAAAAACTAAAAAAAACTTGTGCGCCACCACCGAGAACCAAAACCAAAATGTTCAGTTAACGATTTATTTTTGCCTCTGCCATCAATGCCTGGGCTATGGAGACATGTTTACTGCAAGGCTAAAAATTAAAACATGAACCAATAGCTACTACGTTATGCATTCGACCTTCACCTGGCAAATATTATTTTTTAATTGGAATTTATTAATTTTATTTATTAATATTATTTATTAATATTATTTATTGATTTTATTTATTGATTTTATTTATTAATTTTTATTTATTAATTTTATTTATTGCGGACTATTATCCTCATCTTTATTAGTTGTTTCACGACGTTTCAGCCCACTATTCCTCTGGTCTTCGTCAGGTGTTAACCGCGACGGATGGGAACTCTGAATCTCCTGACTGCATTCACTGCAATTACTGTCTTCCGTAGTTGTTGTCGTCTCACACGTTTTTGGCTAAGTAAGCCTCTGGCCAGCTTTAGGTAGGATTGAAACCGCTATCTTCAGACCATCATCACCTGGAACTGTCGAGATTCTACGTCTCTATCAACTGCGCCACGGAACTCAAAGGCAAATTTAATTTTTTAAAAATTTTCACACTTTTGCACTGACTTTTCCAGGCTAAAACAAAGTTCCGCATGGAATCAAATACCTTAAAAAGTTTCATGTCTGTAGACTAAAAACTCTAGGAGAAGTCTGGTAGGCAAAATTTTTTAAACAAAAATATATACGCATACATGAATATATATGGAAACAGTTTTGTGTTTACTATAAACTTTTTACGCAAATATTATGCAAGTATAAATCATGTAGAATATCTGCATGAATATAATTACTAGTGGTGGGACGATTAATCGGAATCGTTAATCGTAAGAATCGTGTATTTTGGGAGGTATGGGAATCGCATCGTTAAAAAATACCTTAATTTTCCGATTCCTTCATTACGATTCTTTTAGTCTGATGTTGAAAAAAAGAAAAGAATTTCCTGATATTTCTAACCGCAAGAGAGAAACGTAGCATGTTATAAAAAGAAACCAAAGAAATTCATTATTAACAGGGTAATGCTTAGTGCCCCCTCCCTTACAAGATTCATTCATTCAGATCTATTGTAATCAAAACTACAAAAGAGTTAACTTGAAAAGAAGTATGCAGGGCTCTACATTGCGAGTAAAAAAAAAAAAACCGTTTATCTTTTTGGCAATTGTTTTTTTTTTTTTTTACTGACAAATCTTCTAATACTGAATGAAAATGCTTTTTCAACTTATATTTTCTTAAAATAAAACGAGCAAAGTCAAATTATTTAAACAGTAAAAGGTTTAATAGAACAATATACTTTTTTTCTTTTTTTAAAAGAAGGCTTTTGAAAGAAATATCTCTAAAATGAAATTGATCACGTTGTATTATTTCGTAAAGTTTTGACAGTAGTCGGCTTCGTTTGAAGTTTAAAAAAAATCGACCCCATACCTATCTCTTCCAAACCTAAAGTTATTAAATAACCCCTTCGTTAATTTAAGGGTAATTAATTCAATTCAGTCAAGTTTTTTTTTTTTTTTTAATTTCATTGAAATAAAATCCATTTTTTTTTTTTTTTTTTTCTCCAGAAAGATAAAACCCTGAATTTGATTATATTAAAAGCAGAATAATATAATCTTTTTTCTAGAATTTTAAATTGAAAATTAAAAGTGTTTTGCGCAGTTTTTTGCCGAACGAAAAAGAAATTAATATATATATTTTTAAAAGGTTTTGTATTCAATTAATTTTTATGTCTAAATAATATTTACGATTAATTAAATAATTTCATTTTAAAAAGTATTTATAAATAGAATTTTACTTAAGACTTATAGTTTAGCAATATTGAACTGCATCAACCATGTGTGAATTGAACACAGTCAACCAAAAAAAAAATTCAAAAGAAAATGCATATTTGCATTTCATTATGTAAACTTTTATACATTGGTTTCAAAAATTAAATTCTATAAGTTTTTTTTTTGTTAACTACCGGTTGGTACAATTTACCGCCCCATCCCTTTATATTTTTTTCTTTTTGTCTTTTTTAGCGGATTATTTTCAATTTATTATCCAAATAAGTGACTAGCTTTAAAACAAAATTTAATAGTAAATTATTTGTTTACAGATAAACTGAATTTTCTAATATGGCCCAAAGTCCAAAAAAAGTCTTGCATGGAAACTTTTTGAAGATGATGAGTTGAAAGCCATTTGCAAAGTCTGTCAAATTAAAATATCGCGAGGAATAAAACCATCTACCATGATCACAACCAACATATTAAAACATTTAACTATGAAGCATCCAAATAAATTGGAGGAGCAAAATAAAAAAGAAAAGGAACAAAAAATTACCAACTAGTCACTCAGAGCAGTTTTATTAGTGAGGGTCGAAATCGCAGTGTCTTTTTTTTTTTTTTGCCTACGTCACCATCTAGGTGTCACCAATTTTTTTTAACCCTCCTTAACTTCAAAGAGTAAATACAATATATACAATTAAAAAAATAATTTTAAAAAATGCTGATTCTATTCATGAAAAATTCTTTTAACTAGAAATTAAAACTTAGGTAAAGATAGCTGACTGACAGCAACAGGAGCACTGGTTAACTACTGAACCACGTGGAAAGGTGGGGGGGGGGAAAGGAAATTAAATGATGATAATAAATTATGATAACCGTCTTTGAAAGGCACTAAACTCCTAAAATTTATTTCTTTAAAATTTTAGGCGGCACTCCCCGGCGATTTTAAAGCACTCTCTCTCTCTCTCTCTCTCTCTCTCTCTCTCTCTCTCTCTCTCTCTCTGTCTCTCTCTCTCTCTCTCTCTGTCTCTCTCTCTCCAAAAAAAAAAAAAAAAAAAAAAAAAGATTTAATTTTTAAGTTTGGGAAAGATATATTTATTATAACCGAATTCCTGTATGAAGACTGGATCTACTTTATTGGACGTTAATTTGTGAGATAAGTAATTTTTCAATGTTTAATATGTTTTTAAAGTTTCAATTATCAATTAAATTTTTTTAATTGCGTTTATTTTTCAATTTATTTAAAAAAAACAGGGGTTTAAATCTATTTTTCAAGGTAACAAGCTTCGAAAGAAGTCTAATAAAAAAAAAAAATCACTTAATTTTTAATTTCGACAACCCTGAGAATTTAATTATTAAAAAAATATTGAAATGTGACATTTTTTTATTTAACATTTCTATTAGTTCAATTAATTTTCTTTCAATAATTCATTTCACTGAACAAACTTCACCATTTTTTTTTTTTTTCTAAATCTTTTTCTGTAATTTTGGTAATTATTTTTGCTCAATTTTATCTAGTATTTCATTTGTTTTTTATAGTGGTATCATTTTTATATGTGTTCCTTTGATATACCCTATTTCAAAATTAGTTTGGCTAAACTTATTCTTCACGTTAGAAACAGCGTGTAAAAGCAATGAAAAAGTAAAAAATAATAGGTGTTAACTACTCCTTGTGAATTATGGAGGTCTGAAGAACTGCCGTCACAAATACAACTATCAATAGCCAAACAAAAAATCGTTTTTGAAATTCCTTTAATTGTAACTTTTCGCTATACCTACCTTTTGGTATAAAACACCAAAAACTTTCGATTAATAGTATTTCTCATATATGGTTGTTAACTTTGGAAAGGTTATTTTGTATCTACGGCGCCATGTCACGTGGTATATTGTTTTTTTTTCATTACGCACGTTCATTTATAAATTATTAAATTAAATATTTATCTTTTTTTTATATTTAATTAGTATATATTTTCTTTCTCTTCCGCTATATTTTTTTTATTTAATTCATTAAATCTGTTAATTATGAGGACCAAAATAATGAATCGTGTGTATTTATTCTCTAATTTTCTTGTTTTTGTTCTGTTATATAAATTCTATTTTATTTGTTTTTATCTGAAGGATAAATTCTATTTTCTTTGAGTTTTTTTTCTGTATTCCAATTAAGTAAAATAAATTTTCTCTAAAATAAATTTTGCTAATTTTTCCGTTTAGTTTACTATATAATAATTTTATTTAAACCAAAACACGACGGTGTAGACATAAAATATCTCTTCCAAAGTTAGGGAACATATTTAGGAACTACCGACCATAAGTATAAAACTACCTGGTATATTTCAAAACAATAATTTCCTAGGAATCGTACTTGGTATCGGAATCGTTAATCAATATTTTCCTGGAATCGGAATCGTATAAAAATTAGGAATCGTCCCAACACTAATAATTACACGTAATTGTTAACTAAAGATGATTATCCCATTAGAAAACCGAAGCAACTAATAGTTGCTTAATTAAAATGAATGTTTAAAAGAATATGCAAATTAGCTAGGTCTTTTGCTAGTGAATGCAATTCTACGACCCACAAAGTTGTATTTTCTTTTTAAATAAAATAGAGGAAGTGTTTTAATATGAATATCAATACACACTCACAGAAATCGAATTTATAGGAGTATATATATATATATATATATATATATATATGTATAATTATCTTGAAGTTCCTAATGGTTTCTTCCCTCGAACTGCAAGACTTTGGAATTCTTTCCCTGCTTCCCTGACTGTACTAACCTGCAAAAGTTTAAATGTAATGTGAACAGACGTCATGTTGCTCAACACTCAAGAGTTTCCTGTTACATGATCCCAAGTAGTAGCCACCTTATGTTCCAAGTGGCAAGACGCCTTGTTTGGGGTGAAAAAGAGCAGCAAAAAGTCACAGATATTAAGATGGTATGGTCGGACATTTTGAATAGATTTGTGTGAGAGATGCAAATGTATAATTGGTGCATATGTGACTCCAAAGTAAAAAAAAAAAAAAAAAAAAAAATGCTTTTTTTTTTTTTTTTTTTTTTTTTTTAACGATTTACGTTTTAAATTCTTAGTTTTTATTAAATTAAATTTGAAAACAAGAATAAGCTTGTTTTTAAACGAAATTCTCTTCATAAAACAAAAAATGCATCCATTCATCGGATGATTCTATTGTTGGCATTGGTTTCTCCGATATCCTTTTTAGTTAGAATATTTTCTAAGGTACTTAGAGAAGAGACTTAGAGAAGAGACTTTTAAAAGGTTTTCAGCATTTTAAGTAAGTGTTGCTGCGGTATGAACTGGATTCAAACTTGACACAACCAGGTTGTCTATTCGTGTCATTAACCACTGAACCACCGTCACTTCCAAAAGAATGCATGCATAAAATCTATTTTTATTTCTTTTGTAGAATAGCTTCATCTCTGACCCTCCTCCTCAAAAGATAAAATGCAGGTTGTAGTAAAAAAAAAAAAAATCGTTTTCCTTTTATTTCTGCCTCTACATAAACTCAGACAACTGTCTACTGTTCCACGATGCATTCCACAGTAGCGTTTATTCTGCATTTTGTACTACTGACCATAATCTTAACAGGACACATCTAGACAAGACTCTGAAAAGGAGAAATAACTGGTAGAGCTATATTTTCTTTGTTAAATTCTTGTTTCCATTAATGGCAGCACTATTCTACAAAAGATCTTATTCTGAATTCGATCTTTCATCATCTGTTTCTGATCGATGCAGATCACAAACGGTTCAAGATTGTCTGTTATGTTAGTTGTATTTACAAATTGGTAATGGTCATCTTCGCAAATACTTTTCTATATCATTTTGTGGGTGAGTTCCTTCCTTATAGATTCCCAAATGGCTGAACCTATCTTTTGCAAATTTCACACAAAGCTAAATTTATGTCTGGCAGTGTTCTTAGATAGGTTTTGTAGAGAAATCCACCCAATGAAATTGAAAATGAGTATCAACAATTGAAAATGAGTATCAACAATTGAAAATGAGTATCAACAATTGAAAATGAGTATCAACAATTGAAAAAGTCCGATTCTAAAAAGTTTTTTTCTTAAAGATAAAAAATAATTTTTTACAAGGGAATTTTTATACGTTACACCAGCAAGAAGGATCATAAAATCTTAGCAATATATTTCTTCTTTAAAAAAAAAGTCAGAATGATTGACATCTGGAGATTGTAGCTCAGTGGTAGAGCATTTGACTACAAATCAAATGATCCCCTGTTAAGCCCAGGTGTACCTCACTATTTTAGTTTAATTTTTTCTTATTAATGAATTCAATTTACGATAAAAAAAAAAAGGAACCATTTAAAATCGCTGTAAATCATTTTTTTTTTTGCATATTTTAAAACTAAACATTAATCAGAAGTGACTTTTCCAGGGCATTCATCGTCAAGTCTAAATATCAGCTGACGTGATATTATATACAAACACAGATGGAATTTGATGAAATGACATTATCATTATTATTATTCTTATCTTTTTTTTTTATTTTTTATTTTTTTGCAAATCATTCCTCGTAATATATAATATTCAATAGAGAATTGATTCTATAATGATATATATGCAATCTACATAAATTAAAATATCATGTTTAAGCGTATTGTATGACTGGGCAATGCTGGGTGTCCCGCTAGTATATATATATGATAAATAAAAGATGAGAAATAAAAGTTACATATAACTTACTTATGTCATCTGATCAATACGGACACAATAAGAGAGAGAAAACACTTTTTAGGCCATGACATTCCGAAACTAAATGCTTCTCATCAGAAGAGAAGAAACATTTAGTTTAGAAATGCCATGACTTAAAAATTATTTTCTGTATTACTCTTTCTTTATTGATCTGATGATATAATAAAGTTATATGAAATTTTTATTCCTTATCTTTTATTTATTATATATTCAATTGCTCTGTTTTAGTGTTGGGCTTTATCTATCTGGATAAGTTTGTTTTGTTAATGATATTCTTTGCGAGCTTCATTTTATTATATATATATATATATATATATATATATATATATAACTTACAGGGAGACCTGACGTTGCCCGTGATTTAATGATAATCAACAAATATTTAACACTCCTATATTTTTATTGTCATCGAAATCCGTGAAATCGCCCGGGAGGAAGCTTCACATGCCTCCATGCAGTAACTTAGTCTAAAGTATGTTATTCTATATTGCACTCTAGAGAACCTACTGTTTTTTTTTTATAAAATTATTTTATATAAACTTCTTTCCAGTTAATGAAAAATAAACATTTAGAAATTTACATGCAGAGTTTGAACCTACAGCCCACGTAATGCAAAAAAAAAAAAAAAAAAAAAAAACACGCTATCAACTTACCGACAGTAGAATTTTCACGGCCCATTGTTCTATCATTGTTACTAAGCATTGTTACATGGAAAAAATTAGTTTACCAATGATAAATTAAAATAATGGTTTCGATTAGCGGTAATTATCAGGGGTATTCTGAGACAAAACTTAATTAAGATCACTCCCAGACTTATGCACTAAAGTTCTGTAAATTTTAAAGAAAATCTGTTCAGCCGTTTCAAAATCTATAAAGAACAAACTCTCTCTCTCTCTCTCTCTCTCTCTCTCTCTCTCTCTCTGTCTCTCTCTCTCCAAAAAAAAAAAAAAAAAAAAAAAAAAAGATTTAATTTTTAAGTTTGGGAAAGATATATTTATTATAACCGAATTCCTGTATGAAGACTGGATCTACTTTATTGGACGTTAATTTGTGAGATAAGTAATTTTTCAATGTTTAATATGTTTTTAAAGTTTCAATTATCAATTAAATTTTTTTAATTGCGTTTATTTTTCAATTTATTTAAAAAAAACAGGGGTTTAAATCTATTTTTCAAGGTAACAAGCTTCGAAAGAAGTCTAATAAAAAAAAAAAATCACTTAATTTTTAATTTCGACAACCCTGAGAATTTAATTATTAAAAAAATATTGAAATGTGACATTTTTTTATTTAACATTTCTATTAGTTCAATTAATTTTCTTTCAATAATTCATTTCACTGAACAAACTTCACCATTTTTTTTTTTTTTCTAAATCTTTTTCTGTAATTTTGGTAATTATTTTTGCTCAATTTTATCTAGTATTTCATTTGTTTTTTATAGTGGTATCATTTTTATATGTGTTCCTTTGATATACCCTATTTCAAAATTAGTTTGGCTAAACTTATTCTTCACGTTAGAAACAGCGTGTAAAAGCAATGAAAAAGTAAAAAATAATAGGTGTTAACTACTCCTTGTGAATTATGGAGGTCTGAAGAACTGCCGTCACAAATACAACTATCAATAGCCAAACAAAAAATCGTTTTTGAAATTCCTTTAATTGTAACTTTTCGCTATACCTACCTTTTGGTATAAAACACCAAAAACTTTCGATTAATAGTATTTCTCATATATGGTTGTTAACTTTGGAAAGGTTATTTTGTATCTACGGCGCCATGTCACGTGGTATATTGTTTTTTTTTCATTACGCACGTTCATTTATAAATTATTAAATTAAATATTTATCTTTTTTTTATATTTAATTAGTATATATTTTCTTTCTCTTCCGCTATATTTTTTTTATTTAATTCATTAAATCTGTTAATTATGAGGACCAAAATAATGAATCGTGTGTATTTATTCTCTAATTTTCTTGTTTTTGTTCTGTTATATAAATTCTATTTTATTTGTTTTTATCTGAAGGATAAATTCTATTTTCTTTGAGTTTTTTTTCTGTATTCCAATTAAGTAAAATAAATTTTCTCTAAAATAAATTTTGCTAATTTTTCCGTTTAGTTTACTATATAATAATTTTATTTAAACCAAAACACGACGGTGTAGACATAAAATATCTCTTCCAAAGTTAGGGAACATATTTGGGAACTACCGACCATAAGTATAAAACTACCTGGTATATTTCAAAACAATAATTTCCTAGGAATCGTACTTGGTATCGGAATCGTTAATCAATATTTTCCTGGAATCGGAATCGTATAAAAATTAGGAATCGTCCCAACACTAATAATTACACGTAATTGTTAACTAAAGATGATTATCCCATTAGAAAACCGAAGCAACTAATAGTTGCTTAATTAAAATGAATGTTTAAAAGAATATGCAAATTAGCTAGGTCTTTTGCTAGTGAATGCAATTCTACGACCCACAAAGTTGTATTTTCTTTTTAAATAAAATAGAGGAAGTGTTTTAATATGAATATCAATACACACTCACAGAAATCGAATTTATAGGAGTATATATATATATATATATATATATATATATATATGTATAATTATCTTGAAGTTCCTAATGGTTTCTTCCCTCGAACTGCAAGACTTTGGAATTCTTTCCCTGCTTCCCTGACTGTACTAACCTGCAAAAGTTTAAATGTAATGTGAACAGACGTCATGTTGCTCAACACTCAAGAGTTTCCTGTTACATGATCCCAAGTAGTAGCCACCTTATGTTCCAAGTGGCAAGACGCCTTGTTTGGGGTGAAAAAGAGCAGCAAAAAGTCACAGATATTAAGATGGTATGGTCGGACATTTTGAATAGATTTGTGTGAGAGATGCAAATGTATAATTGGTGCATATGTGACTCCAAAGTAAAAAAAAAAAAAAAAAAAAAAATGCTTTTTTTTTTTTTTTTTTTTTTTTTTAACGATTTACGTTTTAAATTCTTAGTTTTTATTAAATTAAATTTGAAAACAAGAATAAGCTTGTTTTTAAACGAAATTCTCTTCATAAAACAAAAAATGCATCCATTCATCGGATGATTCTATTGTTGGCATTGGTTTCTCCGATATCCTTTTTAGTTAGAATATTTTCTAAGGTACTTAGAGAAGAGACTTAGAGAAGAGACTTTTAAAAGGTTTTCAGCATTTTAAGTAAGTGTTGCTGCGGTATGAACTGGATTCAAACTTGACACAACCAGGTTGTCTATTCGTGTCATTAACCACTGAACCACCGTCACTTCCAAAAGAATGCATGCATAAAATCTATTTTTATTTCTTTTGTAGAATAGCTTCATCTCTGACCCTCCTCCTCAAAAGATAAAATGCAGGTTGTAGTAAAAAAAAAAAAAATCGTTTTCCTTTTATTTCTGCCTCTACATAAACTCAGACAACTGTCTACTGTTCCACGATGCATTCCACAGTAGCGTTTATTCTGCATTTTGTACTACTGACCATAATCTTAACAGGACACATCTAGACAAGACTCTGAAAAGGAGAAATAACTGGTAGAGCTATATTTTCTTTGTTAAATTCTTGTTTCCATTAATGGCAGCACTATTCTACAAAAGATCTTATTCTGAATTCGATCTTTCATCATCTGTTTCTGATCGATGCAGATCACAAACGGTTCAAGATTGTCTGTTATGTTAGTTGTATTTACAAATTGGTAATGGTCATCTTCGCAAATACTTTTCTATATCATTTTGTGGGTGAGTTCCTTCCTTATAGATTCCCAAATGGCTGAACCTATCTTTTGCAAATTTCACACAAAGCTAAATTTATGTCTGGCAGTGTTCTTAGATAGGTTTTGTAGAGAAATCCACCCAATGAAATTGAAAATGAGTATCAACAATTGAAAATGAGTATCAACAATTGAAAATGAGTATCAACAATTGAAAATGAGTATCAACAATTGAAAAAGTCCGATTCTAAAAAGTTTTTTTCTTAAAGATAAAAAATAATTTTTTACAAGGGAATTTTTATACGTTACACCAGCAAGAAGGATCATAAAATCTTAGCAATATATTTCTTCTTTAAAAAAAAAGTCAGAATGATTGACATCTGGAGATTGTAGCTCAGTGGTAGAGCATTTGACTACAAATCAAATGATCCCCTGTTAAGCCCAGGTGTACCTCACTATTTTAGTTTAATTTTTTCTTATTAATGAATTCAATTTACGATAAAAAAAAAAAGGAACCATTTAAAATCGCTGTAAATCATTTTTTTTTTTGCATATTTTAAAACTAAACATTAATCAGAAGTGACTTTTCCAGGGCATTCATCGTCAAGTCTAAATATCAGCTGACGTGATATTATATACAAACACAGATGGAATTTGATGAAATGACATTATCATTATTATTATTCTTATCTTTTTTTTTTATTTTTTATTTTTTTGCAAATCATTCCTCGTAATATATAATATTCAATAGAGAATTGATTCTATAATGATATATATGCAATCTACATAAATTAAAATATCATGTTTAAGCGTATTGTATGACTGGGCAATGCTGGGTGTCCCGCTAGTATATATATATGATAAATAAAAGATGAGAAATAAAAGTTACATATAACTTACTTATGTCATCTGATCAATACGGACACAATAAGAGAGAGAAAACACTTTTTAGGCCATGACATTCCGAAACTAAATGCTTCTCATCAGAAGAGAAGAAACATTTAGTTTAGAAATGCCATGACTTAAAAATTATTTTCTGTATTACTCTTTCTTTATTGATCTGATGATATAATAAAGTTATATGAAATTTTTATTCCTTATCTTTTATTTATTATATATTCAATTGCTCTGTTTTAGTGTTGGGCTTTATCTATCTGGATAAGTTTGTTTTGTTAATGATATTCTTTGCGAGCTTCATTTTATTATATATATATATATATATATATATATATATATATAACTTACAGGGAGACCTGACGTTGCCCGTGATTTAATGATAATCAACAAATATTTAACACTCCTATATTTTTATTGTCATCGAAATCCGTGAAATCGCCCGGGAGGAAGCTTCACATGCCTCCATGCAGTAACTTAGTCTAAAGTATGTTATTCTATATTGCACTCTAGAGAACCTACTGTTTTTTTTTTATAAAATTATTTTATATAAACTTCTTTCCAGTTAATGAAAAATAAACATTTAGAAATTTACATGCAGAGTTTGAACCTACAGCCCACGTAATGCAAAAAAAAAAAAAAAAAAAAAAAACACGCTATCAACTTACCGACAGTAGAATTTTCACGGCCCATTGTTCTATCATTGTTACTAAGCATTGTTACATGGAAAAAATTAGTTTACCAATGATAAATTAAAATAATGGTTTCGATTAGCGGTAATTATCAGGGGTATTCTGAGACAAAACTTAATTAAGATCACTCCCAGACTTATGCACTAAAGTTCTGTAAATTTTAAAGAAAATCTGTTCAGCCGTTTCAAAATCTATAAAGAACAAACTCTCTCTCTCTCTCTCTCTCTCTCTCTCTCTCTCTCTGTCTCTCTCTCTCCAAAAAAAAAAAAAAAAAAAAAAAAAAAGATTTAATTTTTAAGTTTGGGAAAGATATATTTATTATAACCGAATTCCTGTATGAAGACTGGATCTACTTTATTGGACGTTAATTTGTGAGATAAGTAATTTTTCAATGTTTAATATGTTTTTAAAGTTTCAATTATCAATTAAATTTTTTTAATTGCGTTTATTTTTCAATTTATTTAAAAAAAACAGGGGTTTAAATCTATTTTTCAAGGTAACAAGCTTCGAAAGAAGTCTAATAAAAAAAAAAAATCACTTAATTTTTAATTTCGACAACCCTGAGAATTTAATTATTAAAAAAATATTGAAATGTGACATTTTTTTATTTAACATTTCTATTAGTTCAATTAATTTTCTTTCAATAATTCATTTCACTGAACAAACTTCACCATTTTTTTTTTTTTTCTAAATCTTTTTCTGTAATTTTGGTAATTATTTTTGCTCAATTTTATCTAGTATTTCATTTGTTTTTTATAGTGGTATCATTTTTATATGTGTTCCTTTGATATACCCTATTTCAAAATTAGTTTGGCTAAACTTATTCTTCACGTTAGAAACAGCGTGTAAAAGCAATGAAAAAGTAAAAAATAATAGGTGTTAACTACTCCTTGTGAATTATGGAGGTCTGAAGAACTGCCGTCACAAATACAACTATCAATAGCCAAACAAAAAATCGTTTTTGAAATTCCTTTAATTGTAACTTTTCGCTATACCTACCTTTTGGTATAAAACACCAAAAACTTTCGATTAATAGTATTTCTCATATATGGTTGTTAACTT
The DNA here is from genome assembly GCF_053919585.1 of Euprymna scolopes. Taxonomy (NCBI): domain Eukaryota; kingdom Metazoa; phylum Mollusca; class Cephalopoda; order Sepiida; family Sepiolidae; genus Euprymna; species Euprymna scolopes. Next base: position 200,585,953 of record NC_136483.1, read on the forward strand.
TGGAAAGGTTATTTTGTATCTACGGCGCCATGTCACGTGGTATATTGTTTTTTTTTCATTACGCACGTTCATTTATAAATTATTAAATTAAATATTTATCTTTTTTTTATATTTAATTAGTATATATTTTCTTTCTCTTCCGCTATATTTTTTTTATTTAATTCATTAAATCTGTTAATTATGAGGACCAAAATAATGAATCGTGTGTATTTATTCTCTAATTTTCTTGTTTTTGTTCTGTTATATAAATTCTATTTTATTTGTTTTTATCTGAAGGATAAATTCTATTTTCTTTGAGTTTTTTTTCTGTATTCCAATTAAGTAAAATAAATTTTCTCTAAAATAAATTTTGCTAATTTTTCCGTTTAGTTTACTATATAATAATTTTATTTAAACCAAAACACGACGGTGTAGACATAAAATATCTCTTCCAAAGTTAGGGAACATATTTGGGAACTACCGACCATAAGTATAAAACTACCTGGTATATTTCAAAACAATAATTTCCTAGGAATCGTACTTGGTATCGGAATCGTTAATCAATATTTTCCTGGAATCGGAATCGTATAAAAATTAGGAATCGTCCCAACACTAATAATTACACGTAATTGTTAACTAAAGATGATTATCCCATTAGAAAACCGAAGCAACTAATAGTTGCTTAATTAAAATGAATGTTTAAAAGAATATGCAAATTAGCTAGGTCTTTTGCTAGTGAATGCAATTCTACGACCCACAAAGTTGTATTTTCTTTTTAAATAAAATAGAGGAAGTGTTTTAATATGAATATCAATACACACTCACAGAAATCGAATTTATAGGAGTATATATATATATATATATATATATGTATAATTATCTTGAAGTTCCTAATGGTTTCTTCCCTCGAACTGCAAGACTTTGGAATTCTTTCCCTGCTTCCCTGACTGTACTAACCTGCAAAAGTTTAAATGTAATGTGAACAGACGTCATGTTGCTCAACACTCAAGAGTTTCCTGTTACATGATCCCAAGTAGTAGCCACCTTATGTTCCAAGTGGCAAGACGCCTTGTTTGGGGTGAAAAAGAGCAGCAAAAAGTCACAGATATTAAGATGGTATGGTCGGACATTTTGAATAGATTTGTGTGAGAGATGCAAATGTATAATTGGTGCATATGTGACTCCAAAGTAAAAAAAAAAAAAAAAAAAAAAATGCTTTTTTTTTTTTTTTTTTTTTTTTTTAACGATTTACGTTTTAAATTCTTAGTTTTTATTAAATTAAATTTGAAAACAAGAATAAGCTTGTTTTTAAACGAAATTCTCTTCATAAAACAAAAAATGCATCCATTCATCGGATGATTCTATTGTTGGCATTGGTTTCTCCGATATCCTTTTTAGTTAGAATATTTTCTAAGGTACTTAGAGAAGAGACTTAGAGAAGAGACTTTTAAAAGGTTTTCAGCATTTTAAGTAAGTGTTGCTGCGGTATGAACTGGATTCAAACTTGACACAACCAGGTTGTCTATTCGTGTCATTAACCACTGAACCACCGTCACTTCCAAAAGAATGCATGCATAAAATCTATTTTTATTTCTTTTGTAGAATAGCTTCATCTCTGACCCTCCTCCTCAAAAGATAAAATGCAGGTTGTAGTAAAAAAAAAAAAAATCGTTTTCCTTTTATTTCTGCCTCTACATAAACTCAGACAACTGTCTACTGTTCCACGATGCATTCCACAGTAGCGTTTATTCTGCATTTTGTACTACTGACCATAATCTTAACAGGACACATCTAGACAAGACTCTGAAAAGGAGAAATAACTGGTAGAGCTATATTTTCTTTGTTAAATTCTTGTTTCCATTAATGGCAGCACTATTCTACAAAAGATCTTATTCTGAATTCGATCTTTCATCATCTGTTTCTGATCGATGCAGATCACAAACGGTTCAAGATTGTCTGTTATGTTAGTTGTATTTACAAATTGGTAATGGTCATCTTCGCAAATACTTTTCTATATCATTTTGTGGGTGAGTTCCTTCCTTATAGATTCCCAAATGGCTGAACCTATCTTTTGCAAATTTCACACAAAGCTAAATTTATGTCTGGCAGTGTTCTTAGATAGGTTTTGTAGAGAAATCCACCCAATGAAATTGAAAATGAGTATCAACAATTGAAAATGAGTATCAACAATTGAAAATGAGTATCAACAATTGAAAATGAGTATCAACAATTGAAAAAGTCCGATTCTAAAAAGTTTTTTTCTTAAAGATAAAAAATAATTTTTTACAAGGGAATTTTTATACGTTACACCAGCAAGAAGGATCATAAAATCTTAGCAATATATTTCTTCTTTAAAAAAAAAGTCAGAATGATTGACATCTGGAGATTGTAGCTCAGTGGTAGAGCATTTGACTACAAATCAAATGATCCCCTGTTAAGCCCAGGTGTACCTCACTATTTTAGTTTAATTTTTTCTTATTAATGAATTCAATTTACGATAAAAAAAAAAAGGAACCATTTAAAATCGCTGTAAATCATTTTTTTTTTTTGCATATTTTAAAACTAAACATTAATCAGAAGTGACTTTTCCAGGGCATTCATCGTCAAGTCTAAATATCAGCTGACGTGATATTATATACAAACACAGATGGAATTTGATGAAATGACATTATCATTATTATTATTCTTATCTTTTTTTTTTATTTTTTATTTTTTTGCAAATCATTCCTCGTAATATATAATATTCAATAGAGAATTGATTCTATAATGATATATATGCAATCTACATAAATTAAAATATCATGTTTAAGCGTATTGTATGACTGGGCAATGCTGGGTGTCCCGCTAGTATATATATATGATAAATAAAAGATGAGAAATAAAAGTTACATATAACTTACTTATGTCATCTGATCAATACGGACACAATAAGAGAGAGAAAACACTTTTTAGGCCATGACATTCCGAAACTAAATGCTTCTCATCAGAAGAGAAGAAACATTTAGTTTAGAAATGCCATGACTTAAAAATTATTTTCTGTATTACTCTTTCTTTATTGATCTGATGATATAATAAAGTTATATGAAATTTTTATTCCTTATCTTTTATTTATTATATATTCAATTGCTCTGTTTTAGTGTTGGGCTTTATCTATCTGGATAAGTTTGTTTTGTTAATGATATTCTTTGCGAGCTTCATTTTATTATATATATATATATATATATATATATATATATATATAACTTACAGGGAGACCTGACGTTGCCCGTGATTTAATGATAATCAACAAATATTTAACACTCCTATATTTTTATTGTCATCGAAATCCGTGAAATCGCCCGGGAGGAAGCTTCACATGCCTCCATGCAGTAACTTAGTCTAAAGTATGTTATTCTATATTGCACTCTAGAGAACCTACTGTTTTTTTTTTATAAAATTATTTTATATAAACTTCTTTCCAGTTAATGAAAAATAAACATTTAGAAATTTACATGCAGAGTTTGAACCTACAGCCCACGTAATGCAAAAAAAAAAAAAAAAAAAAAAACACGCTATCAACTTACCGACAGTAGAATTTTCACGGCCCATTGTTCTATCATTGTTACTAAGCATTGTTACATGGAAAAAATTAGTTTACCAATGATAAATTAAAATAATGGTTTCGATTAGCGGTAATTATCAGGGGTATTCTGAGACAAAACTTAATTAAGATCACTCCCAGACTTATGCACTAAAGTTCTGTAAATTTTAAAGAAAATCTGTTCAGCCGTTTCAAAATCTATAAAGAACAAACTCTCTCTCTCTCTCTCTCTCTCTCTCTCTCTCTCTCTCTGTCTCTCTCTCTCCAAAAAAAAAAAAAAAAAAAAAAAAAAGATTTAATTTTTAAGTTTGGGAAAGATATATTTATTATAACCGAATTCCTGTATGAAGACTGGATCTACTTTATTGGACGTTAATTTGTGAGATAAGTAATTTTTCAATGTTTAATATGTTTTTAAAGTTTCAATTATCAATTAAATTTTTTTAATTGCGTTTATTTTTCAATTTATTTAAAAAAAACAGGGGTTTAAATCTATTTTTCAAGGTAACAAGCTTCGAAAGAAGTCTAATAAAAAAAAAAAAATCACTTAATTTTTAATTTCGACAACCCTGAGAATTTAATTATTAAAAAAATATTGAAATGTGACATTTTTTTATTTAACATTTCTATTAGTTCAATTAATTTTCTTTCAATAATTCATTTCACTGAACAAACTTCACCATTTTTTTTTTTTTCTAAATCTTTTTCTGTAATTTTGGTAATTATTTTTGCTCAATTTTATCTAGTATTTCATTTGTTTTTTATAGTGGTATCATTTTTATATGTGTTCCTTTGATATACCCTATTTCAAAATTAGTTTGGCTAAACTTATTCTTCACGTTAGAAACAGCGTGTAAAAGCAATGAAAAAGTAAAAAATAATAGGTGTTAACTACTCCTTGTGAATTATGGAGGTCTGAAGAACTGCCGTCACAAATACAACTATCAATAGCCAAACAAAAAATCGTTTTTGAAATTCCTTTAATTGTAACTTTTCGCTATACCTACCTTTTGGTATAAAACACCAAAAACTTTCGATTAATAGTATTTCTCATATATGGTTGTTAACTTTGGAAAGGTTATTTTGTATCTACGGCGCCATGTCACGTGGTATATTGTTTTTTTTTCATTACGCACGTTCATTTATAAATTATTAAATTAAATATTTATCTTTTTTTTATATTTAATTAGTATATATTTTCTTTCTCTTCCGCTATATTTTTTTTATTTAATTCATTAAATCTGTTAATTATGAGGACCAAAATAATGAATCGTGTGTATTTATTCTCTAATTTTCTTGTTTTTGTTCTGTTATATAAATTCTATTTTATTTGTTTTTATCTGAAGGATAAATTCTATTTTCTTTGAGTTTTTTTTCTGTATTCCAATTAAGTAAAATAAATTTTCTCTAAAATAAATTTTGCTAATTTTTCCGTTTAGTTTACTATATAATAATTTTATTTAAACCAAAACACGACGGTGTAGACATAAAATATCTCTTCCAAAGTTAGGGAACATATTTGGGAACTACCGACCATAAGTATAAAACTACCTGGTATATTTCAAAACAATAATTTCCTAGGAATCGTACTTGGTATCGGAATCGTTAATCAATATTTTCCTGGAATCGGAATCGTATAAAAATTAGGAATCGTCCCAACACTAATAATTACACGTAATTGTTAACTAAAGATGATTATCCCATTAGAAAACCGAAGCAACTAATAGTTGCTTAATTAAAATGAATGTTTAAAAGAATATGCAAATTAGCTAGGTCTTTTGCTAGTGAATGCAATTCTACGACCCACAAAGTTGTATTTTCTTTTTAAATAAAATAGAGGAAGTGTTTTAATATGAATATCAATACACACTCACAGAAATCGAATTTATAGGAGTATATATATATATATATATATATATGTATAATTATCTTGAAGTTCCTAATGGTTTCTTCCCTCGAACTGCAAGACTTTGGAATTCTTTCCCTGCTTCCCTGACTGTACTAACCTGCAAAAGTTTAAATGTAATGTGAACAGACGTCATGTTGCTCAACACTCAAGAGTTTCCTGTTACATGATCCCAAGTAGTAGCCACCTTATGTTCCAAGTGGCAAGACGCCTTGTTTGGGGTGAAAAAGAGCAGCAAAAAGTCACAGATATTAAGATGGTATGGTCGGACATTTTGAATAGATTTGTGTGAGAGATGCAAATGTATAATTGGTGCATATGTGACTCCAAAGTAAAAAAAAAAAAAAAAAAAAAAATGCTTTTTTTTTTTTTTTTTTTTTTTTTTAACGATTTACGTTTTAAATTCTTAGTTTTTATTAAATTAAATTTGAAAACAAGAATAAGCTTGTTTTTAAACGAAATTCTCTTCATAAAACAAAAAATGCATCCATTCATCGGATGATTCTATTGTTGGCATTGGTTTCTCCGATATCCTTTTTAGTTAGAATATTTTCTAAGGTACTTAGAGAAGAGACTTAGAGAAGAGACTTTTAAAAGGTTTTCAGCATTTTAAGTAAGTGTTGCTGCGGTATGAACTGGATTCAAACTTGACACAACCAGGTTGTCTATTCGTGTCATTAACCACTGAACCACCGTCACTTCCAAAAGAATGCATGCATAAAATCTATTTTTATTTCTTTTGTAGAATAGCTTCATCTCTGACCCTCCTCCTCAAAAGATAAAATGCAGGTTGTAGTAAAAAAAAAAAAAATCGTTTTCCTTTTATTTCTGCCTCTACATAAACTCAGACAACTGTCTACTGTTCCACGATGCATTCCACAGTAGCGTTTATTCTGCATTTTGTACTACTGACCATAATCTTAACAGGACACATCTAGACAAGACTCTGAAAAGGAGAAATAACTGGTAGAGCTATATTTTCTTTGTTAAATTCTTGTTTCCATTAATGGCAGCACTATTCTACAAAAGATCTTATTCTGAATTCGATCTTTCATCATCTGTTTCTGATCGATGCAGATCACAAACGGTTCAAGATTGTCTGTTATGTTAGTTGTATTTACAAATTGGTAATGGTCATCTTCGCAAATACTTTTCTATATCATTTTGTGGGTGAGTTCCTTCCTTATAGATTCCCAAATGGCTGAACCTATCTTTTGCAAATTTCACACAAAGCTAAATTTATGTCTGGCAGTGTTCTTAGATAGGTTTTGTAGAGAAATCCACCCAATGAAATTGAAAATGAGTATCAACAATTGAAAATGAGTATCAACAATTGAAAATGAGTATCAACAATTGAAAATGAGTATCAACAATTGAAAAAGTCCGATTCTAAAAAGTTTTTTTCTTAAAGATAAAAAATAATTTTTTACAAGGGAATTTTTATACGTTACACCAGCAAGAAGGATCATAAAATCTTAGCAATATATTTCTTCTTTAAAAAAAAAGTCAGAATGATTGACATCTGGAGATTGTAGCTCAGTGGTAGAGCATTTGACTACAAATCAAATGATCCCCTGTTAAGCCCAGGTGTACCTCACTATTTTAGTTTAATTTTTTCTTATTAATGAATTCAATTTACGATAAAAAAAAAAGGAACCATTTAAAATCGCTGTAAATCATTTTTTTTTTTTGCATATTTTAAAACTAAACATTAATCAGAAGTGACTTTTCCAGGGCATTCATCGTCAAGTCTAAATATCAGCTGACGTGATATTATATACAAACACAGATGGAATTTGATGAAATGACATTATCATTATTATTATTCTTATCTTTTTTTTTTATTTTTTATTTTTTTGCAAATCATTCCTCGTAATATATAATATTCAATAGAGAATTGATTCTATAATGATATATATGCAATCTACATAAATTAAAATATCATGTTTAAGCGTATTGTATGACTGGGCAATGCTGGGTGTCCCGCTAGTATATATATATGATAAATAAAAGATGAGAAATAAAAGTTACATATAACTTACTTATGTCATCTGATCAATACGGACACAATAAGAGAGAGAAAACACTTTTTAGGCCATGACATTCCGAAACTAAATGCTTCTCATCAGAAGAGAAGAAACATTTAGTTTAGAAATGCCATGACTTAAAAATTATTTTCTGTATTACTCTTTCTTTATTGATCTGATGATATAATAAAGTTATATGAAATTTTTATTCCTTATCTTTTATTTATTATATATTCAATTGCTCTGTTTTAGTGTTGGGCTTTATCTATCTGGATAAGTTTGTTTTGTTAATGATATTCTTTGCGAGCTTCATTTTATTATATATATATATATATATATATATATATATATATAACTTACAGGGAGACCTGACGTTGCCCGTGATTTAATGATAATCAACAAATATTTAACACTCCTATATTTTTATTGTCATCGAAATCCGTGAAATCGCCCGGGAGGAAGCTTCACATGCCTCCATGCAGTAACTTAGTCTAAAGTATGTTATTCTATATTGCACTCTAGAGAACCTACTGTTTTTTTTTTTATAAAATTATTTTATATAAACTTCTTTCCAGTTAATGAAAAATAAACATTTAGAAATTTACATGCAGAGTTTGAACCTACAGCCCACGTAATGCAAAAAAAAAAAAAAAAAAAAAACACGCTATCAACTTACCGACAGTAGAATTTTCACGGCCCATTGTTCTATCATTGTTACTAAGCATTGTTACATGGAAAAAATTAGTTTACCAATGATAAATTAAAATAATGGTTTCGATTAGCGGTAATTATCAGGGGTATTCTGAGACAAAACTTAATTAAGATCACTCCCAGACTTATGCACTAAAGTTCTGTAAATTTTAAAGAAAATCTGTTCAGCCGTTTCAAAATCTATAAAGAACAAACTCTCTCTCTCTCTCTCTCTCTCTCTCTCTCTCTCTCTCTCTCTCACTCACACACACACACACACACAGAAACAAAGTTGCATTTATATCATTTTAGAGATATATTCATGTATACACATAGATTTTAAGGAGATTTATTATGAATAGATTTTCATTATTTACTTCAACTGTGATTACTAGGGCTCGGACAACAGCATATTCTTTTCATTGTTTTGACTCTCAAGTGTGTATCTGTTGATATGCTTTTATATAGAATGATGTGGTTCTCGGTTGATTAAATGTGTCTGTCGGATATATACTCGAGAGTCAAAACAATGAAAATAATATGCTGTTGTCATAGTCCTAGTGATTACTATGTGAGTAGAGCTAGGTATTAAGGGATTACTGATATGTATGCATATATATATATATATATATATATGTATGTATGTAATTATTCAAACACTACCGTGTTTGAATATATGGTTAAATGGTAGTTTTAGCCATTTAGAACTGCTTTAAAACTTCACCGCTCACTCATTTTTCGGTCAAATTTCAAACAATTATTACAGTTTATAGATCACCTTCTCAGTTATATTGTGAAAAAAAAATTTCAATTTTCATTCAGTAAAACAAAAGTTATGAATTTTCTGGTGTTCAAAATTGTAAAAATATGTAAGGCCGTGAACAACGCTTTTTATGACTGGTTTCCATAGCAACATCGTCGCTTCAGCGACTACTGTCACAAAAAGAGAGTAACTCGTAAAACATACAAAATGAAAGCATGAAAGGGAGATAATTGGGGATATTTTATTAAAAGCAGACGAGTGTCGTACATTGTTATTGCATATGTGTGTATGGGGGCAAAAAAATAAGGCTGAAATTAAACAAAGAGCAAGTGAATTTATTGGAAGCCTGGAAAAATTATGGATTACAATAGAAAAATGCGAGCATGAAAAGTAATATGGTTAAGCTTAAACATGGAAAAGTAAAGGACTAGTTGTTAAAACTGGAAAAGAAAAGGGGCAAGATATAATAAATTTATAACTTAAAATATTGCAGCATTGAATTTTTTTTTAAATTCAATTTATAACATTCAATAAATTCAATTCTTAATGTTGCAATATTTTAAGTTATAAATTTATTATATTTTTTACTAGAATATCTTGTCCTTTCCTTTTCCAGTTTTAACAACTAGTCCTTTACTTTTCTATGTTTAAGCTTAAGTATACATCTGGCACCTCTGTTATTTCTCTATATGATGGTGAATATTGTCATATTTGGCTTCAAATCCATTTTACATGCTGTCATCTGTTGAACAGCTTTTGGAAAGTGTCTTCCAAAGTAACCCATCTCTCAGCAATTCTTTATTTATCCATCTTTCTCTTGAATCTGTCCTTATTAATCCTTTACATGTTTTCCTTGGCCTTCTACAGACCATACTACCTCAACTTTATTTTTTATTTATTTATTCATTTTGTTTATTTATTTCTCTTTTAGCTTTTACCAACTGTGTATACCTTCTCTTTAAATGTATTTATTTAATGCATTTTAATTACATATGCGTAAAAATGGTCTCTAACACTTTAGTCCCATGCGAGCTGTTTTTATGGTCAGAAGAACTCTACTCGATAACGAATAGCCTATGCAAGAATATAGAAGAGCTAGGACCACCTTTCTTTCTACTATAGAAGACAGAAGAACTTTATTTAAGTAGTATACTTAATATATGCAATCACCGTACGCTTGCTTGTATTAAAGTGTCCTCCATGATACCCATACCATACCAAACCACTGCACGTGGCTCATAATTTAACTGGCACTATATTTGTAACTGCAATATACATAATCCCAGCTGTGATACTAGGGCTAATTTTCTGAGTAGATGCAACACTCTGCGCCTGACCTTAATGACTACAATTCCAAATCCCAACGAACTAGCTGTCCCTATAACTGGGAGGGAAAACCTAATAGCTAGCTACGAAATCTTATACATTTTACCTCCAAGACGATTGCGTTTGTCTTACCTGCATGCATAAAAAAAAAAAAAAAAAAAATTCCTCCCTTCTTCAAACTAAACCTTACCTGTAACTCAAAAATCCTAATGGAAATCCATCTGTAAATAAATAACCCCTCTTCTCTTGAACGCTAACAATCTACTCCTTCCAACCTATCCGCCACTAAACTCCCACATTGCTCCGCATCTGTAGTGGAATCGCTAACTTCCAGCCCCTAATCCCTCACATGCAAACTGTTTTAATAGCCATCACTAAACATCTATACATTTCTACCTCTAAACATCTATACATTTCTACCTCTAAGGCATGCATTACAGCTCATTCCTATCCAGTAAGGGACTTAACAGCCTATGCACACAAAGGCAGGTACTTAACAGCCAAGGTACTCAGAAACAAAGCGATATGCACTACACAACTGTCTCCTCGAGTTTTGCAACGATTAATTACGTTATTGAAACGACACTCCTTGTTATGCAAAATGCCCCATGACTCTTACTAGAAAATACCTACAACTTCAACTCTATTCGCACCTACTGAAAACCTGCCCATATATCTATTCACCTAATTACGCATGACTCAAAACTTGCTGTCTTATCCATGCTATATTGCACTTACATCTTAACCCTCCTATCATCTAAAATAGCTCGGGCACAACTCGTAGCTCAATTCTTAATACCTACTCATACTGTAACACTATACTAGACCTAAGCTAACATAAATAAAATAAAAAAAGGGTAAGACTAAAATCACATTATCTCCTCCCTAACAAGCCCTCTTACAATCATAGACGCTTACACTGCATGAACTTCACCCACCCCCTTTATCCATTAACAAGTAAATAGCATGTCCCTAAATCACTTTGAGGAGTGTAACTAATCAGTAGAGATATAATCCCCCACAAACTAACCCAGTAACACTAACAACGCGGGGTCGCAGAAATACCTGGATTAGAACCTAGGCGCGGAGAAAACCCTCTCAGGGCTGACGGACCCAGTAGGTCTTCCTAGATCATCCGTCTAGGAGAAGGAAAACTCTGAAACTAAACCAAAGGGGAGAGAGGCCTCTACAGTCTTGGATGACAACCTTCCTAGAGCTGGTGACTCAAACAAATTCACCGGTTTGCAAACCTAAATTGCTTAAGGAGTAGATAGGCTCTGTCTATCGCCCGGCTTCCATACTCCTTCTTTGCCTATTAGTCAAGCGCAGAGACACTATCTCGGTGATTCGACAGAAACACCCAGCGGTAGATCTTGTTTCCTGGCTAGGGCAATGAACGCCGTTCTTCCCCATTCCCAGCACGCCCCACCCCTAAAACTGAACATTTGGGAGTGCTTGAGTATAAGATATGCCTGAGCAATTAGATTGGGTTGACCTTCTTCTAAAGGGTTGAGGGTACCGGATTGACAGTTCCTGGCTGCTGTTCCCGACTGGTAGTACAGGAGCCCTAACTCTTTGGTAGCGCTTAGAGCGGCTGCTCCATCAACAGTTGAATAATATCGGGTTGTTTGCAGTGCCATGACGCGCATGGAAAGGGACCCTGCACTCATCCCCGGTGGGCTTTCCTGAGGCCACAATCCTAATTGGAGAAAGGTCAGCTGATGGTCTACTTGTGATGCATGTCTGAAGCTCCGCATAACCTCTTGTTTAGCTCCCCCTTACCGAAACTCTAAAAAAAAAATATGACGACAGTACAATCTAAAAATAAGCTTAAACCAGGATTAGGGACAAACAAATTCAACTTGCCTCCTCCCTTGAGGCTCTCATTCACAAATATCCGTGGGCTTAGAACTAACTTAGCTGATGTTGAAGCATTTCTCTTAACAAATACCCCGGATATCTTAGCACTAAGTGAGACTAACCTACACTCCTCCATTCCCTCTAACCACTTTAACATGCCTAGATATCTCCCACTCTGCCGTAAGGACTCTGACAGACATATGCACGGACTTGGAGTTTACATTCGTAATACCCTTCCCTTGACTAGAGAAACAAACCTAGAAACAGATGATCAAGCCTTTATGTGCTTTAGACTAAACGTGCAACACAATATTAGCTACTATTATTTTCTCTACCGCTCTCCCTCGACTCAGGACTGCTCCATAATAAACAAAGTATCTGACAGCATAGACACGGCACTGTCCCTCGACACTAGCGCACAAATACATGTGTTTGGTGACTTTAATGTCCACCACAAAAACTGGCTTGGATTCTCTACTCACACAGATGCAGCGGGCAGCACAACCCATAGCTTCACTATATCTCACTCCCTATCACAAATTGTTACGTTTCCAACCCGTTTCCCTGACCAGGAAGAACAACACGCATCACTTCTAGATCTGTTTTTGACCACAGTTCCCGATGACTGCATAACGAAGGCCCACAGCCCACTCGGGAACGCTGATCATGCAGTGTTAATGGTTGAAATCGCCCTAAACTCTAGACCCAAAACTGAAGAGCCAGTGCTCAAAACAACGAGATATTATAATAAGGCTGACTGGGAAGCCATCAGGGAACTAATTAGAGATGCTCCATGGAAAAATATTTTCTCTCTCCCTGCTGAACAATGTGCAAACGAGACCACTGACTGGTTCAAAACTGCAATCGAAGCGTATGTTCCCATGCGGAAATTTTATAGTAAGCCCCACTCTCCCCAATGGTTTACGTCGACTTGTGCATCTGCCATTACTCAAAAGCAGCATGCATACCATAGGTTTAACCGACATAAGTCCAGTTCAAACAGACTGAAGTATATAGAAGCTAGAAATAACGTTAAGAAAGAAATAGCGACAGCTAAGAGAGAATTTACGGAAACCACTAAAAAGCGCATCGAAGCACAAAAACTAGGAACTCGAGACTTCTGGAAAATCTACAACAGTGTAGTAAATAATGGGCAATCAACAATTCCCCCACTAACCAACAATCACGAGGTTGTCTCCTCAGCAACCGACAAGGCTAACATGCTTGCCAGTCAGTTTGCCTCAAACTCCACACTGGACCCTTCCAACCACCCCCTACCTGACTTTCCTATGCGGACAGACGCCACACTAGACGATCTGAAAACCACCCCTGCTCAGGTGCATGCTATCATAAAAAACCTTGACACCTCAAAAGCATGTGGACCCGATCTTATCCCAGCTGTGCTATTAAAAAAGTGCTCAGCCGAAGTAGCTCCAGTTCTCTCCAAACTCTACAACAAATGCCTTAATGAAGCTTGCTTTCCGGGCTGTTGGAAAACTGCTTCTGTCGTACCAGTATTCAAGAATTCTGGCGAAAGGACAGACCCATCAAATTATCGCCCCATTAGCCTCCTCCCACTTTTTGCCAAAATATTTGAGACCATAATTAACCATGCTCTAGTCCATCATCTTACAGATGCTAAACTTCTGACTGACAAACAATATGGATTTAGACAAGCCCGTTCCACAGCAGACATCCTCACTGTGATCTCTGAACGTATATACCATTCACTGGACAAAGCGGGGGAAGGCAGAGCGGTAGCTCTAGATATATCTAAGGCTTTTGACAGGGTATGGCATGAGGGTCTCCTCAGTAAAATCAGATCATACGGTATCACTGGTAGAATACTTAACATAATTAAATCCTTCTTAGATAAGAGAAAAATCCAGGTAGTCCTCGACGGTCGCACATCTAAACAATATGATATAAATGCGGGAGTGCCCCAGGGTTCTATCCTTGGACCTCTATTGTTCCTGATATTCATAAATGACCTCCCCGACAAGATTGCCTCTGAGATGGGTATATATGCTGATGACACCACACTCTATGGCAGACACGACAGGAAGACGAATGAACACATTTCTAAAGAAATGGCAGAAACACTAGAGGAAGACCTCCAATCTGTAGTGGAATGGGGACAAAAGTGGTTGGTCGCGTTCAATGCTGCCAAGACTAAACTAGTTTCATTCAATAATTACAAGAAACCCTCTCTACCACCCATAGCAATGGCCAACAACTCTTTATCCGAGAGTCCATCTTTCAAACTCCTTGGCCTAACGTTCACAGGAAACATGAGTTGGAACAATTACATTGAAGGCATTGCCAGGGCCACTGCAAGAAAGGTAGGCTCTCTCTACCGTGCTAGAAAACTACTAACACCCGAAAGTATCCTGTACCTCTATAAGGCCACCATTCGCCCATGTATGGAGTACTGCTGCCACATCTGGGCTGGTGCATCTGCTACTAGTCTCTCGCTCCTTGACAAGGTTCAAAAGAGAGTCGCAAACCTGATAGGCCCTGAACTGGCATCTAAGCTTCAGCCTCTGTCCCATCGACGAAATGTTGCATCCCTCTGCCTTTTCTACAAGTATTTTAGTGGTGAATGCTCTGACGAACTGCAATCACTTGTGCCCCCACGACGCGAGCACCCTCGACAAACCCGACAGGCTACTAAATCCCACCCCCTCACTGTAGAGATCCCTAGATGTAAAAGATCTTTTTACTCCAATAGTTTCTTCCCCAGAACCGCAAGACTCTGGAATTCCATTCCAGGTCCCTGCTTCCCCAACAGTACTGACGTGCAGAAGTTCAAGTGTAACGTGAACCGACACCTTGCTGCCCAAATCCCTACATAGTACGTCAGTAGTTGTTGCCCCTGATAGTAGCCCCCTACACCAAAGTGGCAATTTGCCTTGTTTGGGGTGAAAATGTAATAAAAAAAAAAAAAAAAAAAAAAAAAAATTACTTTTCATGCTCGCATTTTTATATTGTAATACATAATCAACAGATCTATTGTGATAGGGTGTCAAAATAAAGTAAAAAGACGAGCAAAACGAATGCAAATTTTATTTTTTCTATTTTTATTCATTAACAAAACATCCGCCATTTTGTTGTAGAACTTTAGCGTCAACAATCTGTGTTTTTTTTTTCTCTTGTCATTGTGTGTGAAAACAAAGATTGTAAGATGTTCCCAAACACAGTTTCAAGGGCAAGTATTGATAGTTGCTGATCTGCAAGTTGAAGATGACCCACTTCCCCCCCCCCTCCAGGGTCACGTGTTGCAACACCTCGCAGTCTTTTTACTTTATTTTAACGAACAGATGTTTCTTGCGATTTAAAGGTGTGGTGTTGGTCAGTTTTCAAGATAAAACTTCTTCCATACAAAATTTTCAAACTTGTTTTTTTTATTTCTATCTTTACTATTCTATAAAAGGAACTGTGTGTGTGTGAGTTCGTTCCCGATGGACTTTGAAACAGCTGGGCCAATTTGTTTTGTTTTGTTTTTTAATTTCGCGCAAAGGTACTCAACGTGTCTAGAAGTGTTCTTATGTAGCTTTTGTATCAGAATACGTCTGATAAATATTAAAAATTGATAATTAAAAAATCTGATTAAAGAAGGAAGTCCGATTTTGACCAAAGTTAACACCTTTATACAACCTAACATCACAAGTGCATTTGAGAAGTTTTATCATCACACAAGCAGAAAGGCCCAGCCTATAAAATAAACTGTAGATTCTTTTATAAGACAAGGGTGCGTTTGAGATGAATGTTTCTTTTTTTGAACACAAATGAATTATAATACTTGACTTTTACATTTGAAACTTTAAGTGAAGCCATTATTTACAGATTTTATAAAATCAACAATAGATTCTCTACAGTGTAATGTAAACTACAATGTATAGTGGAATAATTCATTGTAAGGATGCATGTGAAGCTTCCTTCTGGTACACTGCTGGGGGGCGGGGGTCCCTCACTAGAGCAGCCCGTCAGTCGATTTGATTAAAAAATGGGCGATTTCACCGATTTCAATGACCATAAAAGTATGGGAAGGTGGAATATTTGTTAATTCTCAGTTAATCCCGGATAACGTCGGGTATCCCTGCTAGTTGCAAAGAAGGTAGGGCTTTTTTTTCTTCTGCTGGCAATAACGTCCTTGAAGTGTGAACTACTGTTTTCAACTGTCGGTCAATCATCTTCTTTGTTTAATAAATAATAATATCAATATATCAAAGTTGCTGGTTTAACGTTGCAAGGTTTCTTTCTTAGATTTACACTGCACAAGAGATACATGATACGTTAGCATTAACTTAAGAATGTTTTCTTTCTTTTTTTTTTTTTCCAAGCAATTTTCTTTTTTAAGTCAATTTATTTATCACCAAGTAAGATCGTGTGTTTTATTGCAATTTCAACACTTTATCTTTTTAAAGTGAACAATTCATCCCAAAACTCATCTGTCGTCCATCTGACATCATATCTGCATTCCTGCATCAAAAATTCCCATTCTTTACAAACCAGGATTCTACAGTCAGATCATCCCATTGATCGCTCTTCTGACTTCTGTCGAAAGCACTTTTTGTGTAATTTTTAATATGTACTAGTAAATATATCAACTAGCTAACAGACCCACTCTGATATTTAACACTATCATTTTATAAAGAACATGAAATAACAAAGTGAATTTCTTCTTTTCAAGTAGATATTATTTTATATGGACATTCGATAATCATGCTCTAAAGATAATAATCAATAATATTATTTTATATGGACATTTGATAATCATGCTCTAAAGATAATAATCAATAATATTATTTTATATGGACATTCAGTAATCATGCTCAAAAGATAATAATCAATAATATTATTTTATATGGACATTCGATAATCATGCTCTAAAGATAATAATCAATAATATTATTTTATATGGACATTAGAAAATTATGCTCTTAAGATAATAATCAATAATATTATTTTATAAGGACATTCGATAATCATGCTCTTAAGATAATAATCAATAATATTATTTTATATGGACATTAGATAATTATGCTCTTAAGATAATAATCAATAATATTATTTTATATGGACATTAGATAATTATGCTCTTAAGATAATAATCAATAATATTATTTTATATGGACATTCGATAATCATGATCTAAAGATAATAATCAATAATATTATTTTATATGGACATTCGATAATCATGCTCTAAAGATAATAATCAATAATATTATTTTATATGGACATTAGATAATTATGCTCTTAAGATAATAATCAATAATATTATTTTATATGGACATTGGATATATATTCTCTAAAGATAATAATCAATAATATTATTTTATATGGACATTGGATATATATGCTCTAAAGATAATCATCAATAATATTATTTTATATTGACATTCGATAATCATGCTCTAAAGATAATAATCAATAATATTATTTTATATGGACATTCGATAATCATGCTCTAAAGATAATAATCAATAATATTATTTTATATGGACATTCGATAATCATGCTCTAAAGATAATAATCAGTAATATTATTTTATATGGACATTCGATAATCATGCTCTAAAGATAATAATCAGTAATATTATTTTATATGGACATTAGATAATTATGCTCTTAAGATAATAATCAATAATATTATTTTATATGGACATTCGATAATCATGCTCTAAAGATAATAATCAATAATATTATTTTATATGGACATTCGATAATCATGCTCTAAAGATAATAATCAGTAATATTATTTTATATGGACATTCGATAATCATGCTCTAAAGATAATAATCAGTAATATTATTTTATATTGACATTAGATAATTATGCTCTTAAGATAATAATCAATAATATTATTTTATATGGACATTGGATAAATATGCTCTAAAGATAATAATCAATAATATTATTTTATATGGACATTTGATAATCATGCTCTAAAGATAATCATCAATAATATTATTTTATATTGACATTCGATAATCATGATCTAAAGATAATAATCAATAATATTATTTTATATGGACATTCGATAATCATGCTCTAAAGATAATAATCAATAATATTATTTTATATGGACATTCGATAATCATGCTCTAAAGATAATAATCAATAATATTATTTTATATGGACATTTGATAATCATGCTCTAAAGATAATAATCAATAATATTATTTTATATGGACATTAGATAATCATGCTCTAAAGATAATAATCAATAATATTATTTTATATGGACATTAGATAATCATGCTCTAAAGATAATAATCAATAATATTATTTTATATGGACATTTGATAATCATGCTCTAAAGATAATCATCAATAATATTATTTTATATTGACATTCGATAATCATGATCTAAAGATAATAATCAATAATATTATTTTATATGGACATTCGATAATCATGCTCTAAAGATAATAATCAATAATATTATTTTATATGGACATTCGATAATCATGCTCTAAAGATAATAATCAATAATATTATTTTATATGGACATTTGATAATCATGCTCTAAAGATAATAATCAATAATATTATTTTATATGGACATTAGATAATCATGCTCTAAAGATAATAATCAATAATATTATTTTATATGGACATTCGATAATCATGCTCTAAAGATAATAATCAATAATATTATTTTATATGGACATTTGATAATCATGCTCTAAAGATAATAATCAATAATATTATTTTATATGGACATTCGATAATAATGCTCTAAAGATAATAATCAATAATATTATTTTATATGGACATTCGATAATCATGCTCTAAAGATAATAATCAATAATATTATTTTATATGGACATTAGATAATCATGCTCTAAAGATAATAATCAATAATATTATTTTATATGGACATTAGATAATCATGCTCTAAAGATAATAATCAATAATATTATTTTATATGGACATTCGATAATCATGCTCTAAAGATAATAATCAATAATATTATTTTATATGGACATTCGATAATCATGCTCTAAATATAATAATCAATAATATTATTTTATATGGACATCAGATAATTATGCTCTAAAGATAATAATCAATAATATTTTTTTTCTATCGACATTCTATAATCATGCTCTAAAGATAATAATCAATAATATTATTTTATATGGACATTTGATAATCATGCTCTAAAGATAATAATCAATAATATTATTTTATATGGACATTCGATAATCATGCTCTAAAGATAATAATCAATAATATTATTTTATATGGACATTCGATAATCATGCTCTAAAGATAATAATCAATAATATTATTTTATATGGACATTTGATAATCATGCTCTAAAGATAATAATCAATAATATTATTTTATATGGACATTAGATAATCATGCTCTAAAGATAATCAATAATATTATTTTATATGGACATTTGATAATCATGCTCTAAAGATAATAATCAATAATATTATTTTATATGGACATTCGATAATCATGCTCTTAAGATAATAATCAATAATATTATTTTATATGGACATTCGATAATCATGCTCTAAAGATAATAATCAATAATATTATTTTATATCGACATTTGATAATCATGCTCTAAAGATAATAATCAATAATATTATTTTATATGGACATTCGATAATCATGCTCTAAAGATAATAATCAATAATATTATTTTATATGGACATTAGATAATCAGGCTCTAAAGATAATAATCAATAATATTATTTTATATGGACATTAGATAATCAGGCTCTAAAGATAATAATCAATAATATTATTTTATATGGACATTAGATAATCATGCTCTAAAGATAATAATCAATAATATTATTTTATATGGACATTCGATAATCATGCTCTAAAGATAATAATCAATAATATTATTTTATATGGACATTAGATAATCATGCTCTAAAGATAATAATCAATAATATTATTTTATATGGACATTAGATAATTATGCTCTAAAGATAATAATCAATAATATTATTTTATATGGACATTCGATAATCATGCTCTAAAGATAATAATCAATAATATTATTTTATATGGACATTAGATAATCAGGCTCTAAAGATAATAATCAATAATATTATTTTATATGGACATTCGATAATCATGCTCTAACGATAATAATCAATGATATTATTTTATATGGACATTCGATAATCATGCTCTAAAGATAATAATCAATAATATTATTTTATATGGACATTCGATAATCATGCTCTAAAGATAATAATCAATAATATTATTTTATATGGACATTAGATAATCATGCTCTAAAGATAATAATCAATAATATTATTTTATATAGACATTCGATAATCATGCTCTAAAGATAATAATCAATAATATTATTTTATATGGACATTAGATAATTATGCTCTAAAGATAATAATCAATAATATTATTTTATATGGACATTCGATAATCATGCTCTAAAGATAATAATCAATAATATTATTTTATATGGACATTTGATAATCATGCTCTAAAGATAATAATCAATAATATTATTTTATATGGACATTCGATAATCATGCTCTAAAGATAATAATCAATAATATTATTTTATATGGACATTCGATAATCATGCTCTAAAGATAATAATCAATAATATTATTTTATATGGACATTCGATAATCATGCTCTAAAGATAATAATCAATAATATTATTTTATATGGACATTCGATAATCATGCTCTAAAGATAATAATCAGTAATATTATTTTATATGGACATTCGATAATCATGCTCTAAAGATAATAATCAGTAATATTATTTTATATGGACATTAGATAATCATGCTGTAAAGATAATAATCAATAATATTATTTTATATGGACATTCGATAATCATGCTCTAAAGATAATAATCAATAATATTATTTTATATGGACATTTGATAATCATGCTCTAAAGATAATAATCAGTAATATTATTTTATATGGACATTAGATAATCATGCTGTAAAGATAATAATCAATAATATTATTTTATATGGACATTCGATAATCATTCTCTAAAGATAATAATCAATAATATTATTTTATATGGACATTTGATAATCATGCTCTAAAGATAATAATCAATAATATTATTTTATATGGACATTCGATAATCATGCTCTAAAGATAATAATCAATAATATTATTTTATATGGACATTTGATAATCATGCTCTAAAGATAATAATCAATAATATTATTTTATATGGACATTTGATAATCATGCTTTAAAGATAATAATCAATAATATTATTTTATATGGACATTTGATAATCATGCTCTAAAGATAATAATCAATAATATTATTTTATATGGACATTTGATAATCATGCTGTAAAGATAATAATCAATAATATTATTTTATATGGACATTTGATAATCATGCTCTTAAGATAATAATCAATAATATTATTTTATATGGACATTAGATAATCATGCTCTAATGATAATAATCAATAATATTATTTTATATGGACATTTGATAATCATGCTCTAAAGATAATAATCAATAATATTATTTTATATGGACATTCGATAATCATGCTTTAAAGATAATAATCAATAATATTATTTCATATGGACATTCGATAATCATTTAAAAAAAAAATTTTATTCACTAAAAAACGAAGCGGCCTTTAAACTTTGCCGGTTCGGCCATGCTGTGTGCCACAACCCATAAGAGTTCATCAAAAAAACAAAACCACTCCAAGATTGACGAAGATGTCTGGGAGTCCAGTTGAAGATGTGATTGCACACTATCCAAGCTAGAAGATGACCTCCAATCTGTAGTAGAATGGGGACAAAAATGGATGGTTATCTTCAATGCTGCCAAGACTAAACTTGTTTCCTTCAATAATGGCAAGAAACCATCTCTATCACCAATAGCAATGGCCAAAGACTCTTTATCTGAAACTACATCTTTTAAACTCTTCGGCCTAACGTTCACAGGAAACAGGAGTTGGAACAATTACATTGAGAGTATTGCCAGGACCGCTGCAAAGAAGATAGGTTCTCTCTACCATGCTAGAAAGCTACTAACGTCCGAAAGTATCCTGTACCTCTATAAGGCCACCATTCTCCCATGTATGGAGTATTGTTGTCATATTTGGGCTGGTACATTTGCTACTAGTCTCTCCTAGACAAGGTTCAAAAGAAAGTCGCCAACCTGTTGGTCCTGAACTGCCATCTAAGCCTCAGCCTCTGTCCCATCGACGAAATGTTCCTCTGCCTGTTCTACAAGTACTTTAATGGTGAATGTTCTGACGAACTGCAAGCACTTGTACGCTCTCGATGTAAATACCCCCGACAAACCCAACTAGCAGCTAAATCCCACCCCTTCACAGTGGAGATCCCTAGATGTAAGAGAGCCTTCTACTACAGTAGATTCTTCCCCAAAACCGCTAGACTTTGGAATTCCCTTCTGAGTCCTTGCTTCCCCAACTGTACTGACATGCAGAAGTTCAAGTGTAACGTGAACATACATCTTGCTGCCCAACTCCCTACATAGTACCCCTGTAACTTATGTCCCTGATAGTAGCCCCCCTACATCAAAGTGACAACGTGCCTTGTTTGGGGTGAAAATGTAATAAAAAAAAAGCTGATTTTAAACCTAGAATTGATGAACAGGTGTATCATATTCACCACTAATCACAGAACTTGCTGCCCATCATTATCTTGGCTGCTGCAAACTGTCATGCGTGGTCTGTGTTTATTTGGGACATGGTGTGTTTTCTGCGAGAAGTCAGCTCAATATTGTCAAATCAATATTTTGCGATGTTTCAAATTTCACATTTTATTCCAATTTTGATAGACATGATCTTATTTTAGAGCCTATTAGTTCTATTAAACCTTATGCAAAAATAACGAGTTTGTATAAGAGCTCAATATGTCCTAAGATGGAGTACTGTTACAATATGTGGGCAGAAGATGCTCAGAGCATCCTTTTCCGCCTTAACATGGTTCAAAACTGGCTTTGAAATCTAGTGAGTGATATTCTTTTCTCCTCCTTACTTTTTCTTTCGCACAGAAGAGAAATTGCAAGTCTACCTCTGCTCTATTACTATTTTCAACCCTAACCTAACCCTAACCTAACCCTAACCCTAACCCTAACCTAAACCCTAACCTAACCCTAACCCTAACCTAACCCTAACCTAACCCTAACCCTAACCTAAACCCTAACCTAACCCTAACCCTAACCTAAACCCTAACCTAACCCTAACCTAACCCTAACCTAACCCTAACCCTAACCCTAACCTAACCCTAACCCTAACCTAAACCCTAACCTAACCCTAACCTAAACCCTAACCTAACCCTAACCCTAACCTAACCCTAACCCTAACCTAACCCTACCCTAACCCTAACACTCGAGAATAGTAGTCAGAAGAATTCAAATAATCTAATTAATCAATCCTTATCTCAAAAATTCAGAAAACATGTATTAAGTATATATATATATACTAGCAGGGAGATCCGGCGTTGCCCGGGATTGAATGATGATCAAAGAATATTTCACACTCTTATATTTTATTGTCATCGAAATCTATGAAATCGCTTGGGAGAAAGCTTCACATGCCTCTATGCAGTAACTTAGTCCAAAATGTTATTCTACATTGCACTCTAGAAAACCTACTGTTTTTTTTTTATAAAATTATTTTATATAAACTTCTTTCCAATTAATGAAAAAAGAAAAAACATTAAGAAATTTATGTGCGGGGTTTGAACCTACAGACCACGTCATGCAAAAAAAAAAACAACAGCAAAAAAAAAAAAGCACATAAATTTTCAAGTCTTATAAACTTCTTTGCAGTTAATGAAAGAAAAATTAAGAAATTTAAGTGCGGAGTTTGAACCTACAGACCATGTCATGCAAAAAACAAAAAAAAACACGCTATCAACTTACCCACAGTAGAATTTTCACGGCCCGTTGTTCTATCATTGTTGCAAAGCGACGACATGGTAAAAATGGCTTTGTTAATGATAGACAAATTAAAATGACGATTTTGATTATCGATTATTGGTAATTATCGGGGGTATTCTGAAACAAAACTTAACTAAGATCTCTCCCAGACTTGTACACTAAAGTTCTGAAAATTAAAAAAAAATATGTTCAGCCTTTTCGGAGTCTATAAGGAATGAACTCACACACCCACAGAGACAAAAGTGCATTTATATATATATATATATATATATATATATATATATATATATATATATATATATATATATATATATAAAAGTGTGCGTGTGCGTATTATAAGTGTGTATATGTGTGTGTATTTACAACGGTTGCAATATTGAATCATTTGTATTTACTGTGATTAGATGTTCAATTGACGTTCAGACCATTTAATCAATAATGTGTCTCATTACACAACTTAATTGCCATTTAATGTTGAAAAAAGAAGATTGGCCCTGATAGGCTGTGAGCTTGCCATGTGGCTAACCTCGTACATAACATAAGATCTTACATTTGTTTGTCGATCCAACTGAGCTTTTGTCATTTCAAGATCAAGTTTAATTTTTGCTGCTTGTCGGGTTTGTCGGGGTATTTACGTGAGGGGGTGCAAGTGCTTGTAGTTTGTCGAGGCACCTACCATTAAAATACTTGTAAAACAGGCTGAGGGATGAAACATTTCGTCTATGGGACAGAGGTTGAAGCCTAGCTAATAGTGTGGACCTATTAGGTTGGCGATTCTCTTTTGAACCCTGCCCAAGAGTGAGAGTGGCCTTGTCAGAAACCGTCCTTATAAGTCATCATTCCATTTATAATTTTCAATCCTCTTCTTATTTATATCATTTGGAGTACTGTTCTCATCTTGAGTTTTATTCTTATAACGCTTTGGCCGATGTAACCTCCGACCTTCTTCAGTAGTATTCATCATCGTTCAACTGTCAATCTATTTCATTAAACTTTATCCTCGAGTCATTTTTAATCTCGATAAGTAGGGATTCATTAGTAAAAAAAATAAAATAATAAATAAATAAAGTTTTCTCTAACTGGGATAATTTTTATTTTTGTCTCAATTCATAGTTCACCCTTTTTGGATATAGCCCTCCCTTCCGCACATCCAGCCCTCGTCTGTAGCAGGTGAATAGGGAGAGGCACTATCAGAAAAATAAAAATCTGCTTAAGTTTTAATAAAAGAAGCTTAGATCTCTCAAGAGTAAGGGTTGCTTTTTTTTTTTTTAGACTCTCTGTCTAATATTTGCATTGAACTAGGGGGGGGGCTCTTCTTTTTCTTGATGCTCTGTAAACACACACACACACACACACACACACACACACACACACACACACATAATATGGCGTTTCTGTTTAGTTATCTTCTTTTTAAAATATTTCTTTTTTTTGGGGATATACCCCTCCCTTCCGCACATTAAACCCTTGTGTCACATCCAGCCCTCGTCGGTAGCAGGTGAATAGGGAAAGGCACTATCTGAAAAATAAAAATCTGCTTAAGTTTTAATAAAAGAAGCTTAGATCTCTCAAGAGTAAGGGTTGATTTTTTTTTAGACTCTCTGACTAATGTTTGCATTGAACTGGAGGGGGGGGGGCTCTTCTTTTTCTTAATGCTCTGTAAACACACACATACATACACGCACACGCACACGCACACACACACACACACACACACACACATAATATGGCGTTTCTGTTTAGTTATCTTCTTTTTAAAATATTTCTTTTTTATTACTGTCTCTTTTGGACCTCTACCAAGGAATACAAACAAGTTGTCGGTGTGGTTGACTTTGAAATTCACTGCTTTCATAATGTACGCACGCGCATGCGCGCACACACACGCACACAGACACACAGTAGCAGCAGGTTTGACAAGTTTTTCAACAGCTGCTAATTTTCTCCAGTCAAGAATCTCAACGCAAAAATACAAAAGGAAGCATAAAAATATGAAATAAAACAAAACAAACAAAAAAACTTGAATATTTAACTCGATTTTTTTTTATTTGTTCTTTTAATTCTTTCTTTTACAGTTTTTTCTTTTTTCTTTTTTTTTTTTACTTTCACAAACAAAACCTCAGGAAAATCTTAGTTTTAACAAAGGGTTCTTATCCAGCCCCCACCCCCCATGTAAAAAAAAAAAATAAAATATTACAGAAAAAAAATAAAGGAAAGGTCTTTATAATATATACTTACCTGTGCATGCCGCTTTGGTATGCATATTAAAGCAAAATATATTGTTTGGAATTAAAAAATTCTTAATGCTATGGATAAAACCATTCATTTTTTTTTATTCATCGCTTATGTTCGAATTCATGTTTTGAAATATGGCGTGAATCATAAATCTATGACGTAACGCCAATTCTATAAATATATTATTTTGTTAAGGTACAGTTTTAAACTCTATTATAAGAAATTTCTTTCTCACACAACTCAATTTCCTCCCTGCAGTAGCAAATGAATTCCACAAACAAAAGCCATACCTTTAAACTCAAAATTTATTCACAAGTCACAGCAATGAAAGTTCTTTGGTTCTGGTATAGTCCTTTTGCAAAAACGGTGACCCGATTTACTTCCATACGCATGGAGACTCTAGTTCGAATTCCTATTGTTGGAATGTTAGTTCGTTGTTCCTTTGTAAGGATCCTTGAATGTTAATGGTAAATTCGGTGGGAATGATGGTGCCTATAATTAGGCATAATGTGAGCCCCACGGGACTCAAGATGAAATGAGATAAGATCCAATATTTGGTAAATAAACATGCAGAACGGTTCTTGAATGTCATCCTTGATTTGGATAAATTCAGCAATATAAGTTGTCTCTGCTTGAAGAAATGTGTCCTTCGTTCACCAACAGTTTGGTGTTCATGAAGGAATTATCTTGGCTCCCTCCACAAGCAGCCGCTGTGGTTTGAGTCTATCCCGTTGCCGAATTTCTCTTAAACTGAAAAATAATAGCATGATACAAAAACGCGCCAAGTCAAATCACCTGACACATTCAAATTTAAACCAATCACAGACCGGCTACTAGAACTGTGTGGCCGGCCTAAACAAGAAAGATGGCGGTTGTATATGGAATCTCTTACACTATTTATAAGAAAGTCCGAAGCAGTTTAGTTCGTAGAGTGTTACATATAGGGGGGTCTTCTTAAAAGAGAGAGTCTTAGAGAGTCTTATTAGAAAGAGGGATGTTGCAAGGACTCAGAGAGAGATTTCTTTTGTAAGAGACTAGATAGATATTGTTTATGTTATGAGAGATTCTTATATATTAAATGTTCATTCCTTAATTGTGTAGCTTGGAAGAAGGAGAAAGCTCTTAGAGTGAAGGGACAGTGTTCAGACAGTTCGGACATGATGATGCTGAGACGTGTATGTAAAGACATTTTATAACACAAATATATAATACAATTTCACTTTACCTTTTTTGTAAGAATCATAAGACAAGACGAGCTTTACAAAAAAACACTTGATGGTTTATTTCATCACACGGCCGTGTTTCCAGCACCAAGAATTCAAAGTCTCACATTTTTTTCTTGAAGTGACGTCTCGCTCCCTAGACGACTGACTGTCTCTCTCCGTGTTTCTTCACTGACTGACTAACTCTAAAGTTTTTTCTCTATTCCTAGATCTTTCTATTTTCTGTGACGTCATACACATGTTAAAACATGTGCCTTCTTTCACGTGCTCTGGACATACGTGTCCAAAAAGTTTCCTATTTCTCAGTAACCTATTTATCCAATATGTTAAAAACATTATCTTATAAGCTGCATTCTTTCAATTTAAAATTTCATAACAAACTTGATAGTTAACATTCTTTCCTTAAAATATTTATCTATATTCTAAACAAATGTTTGTTTTACATTTTTAAATTCTCACACATAATCTATTTCTAAACCTAGATTACGAGGTTCGAATTTCGCCTATGCTATTTCATTTTCATTTTAAACTAATCTGTCTATTTTTATACTTACATGAAAAGGGGACAGCCCTTATCATGTAACATCCCTCCCTTCCATATTTCACAAAAAAAATAAATGTATGCATTTTTAAATTTAGTACATTTTTTTATTTTTACATCTATACAACCACACGGCTAGAAAGATCAGGCTAAAAAAACACAAAAAAAAATCTCTTTCAGTCAGCCCTTCACGGCCGACTTCACAATTATTAATTCTTTTATAAGATCAGAACCTTTCTGATCTTCATGGCATTTACTTTTTGGGTGTAGGGTCTTTACCTATAATTCACATCAGCTATTTTCCAGCCACCCATAAGCTGCAGACTAGAGGTTTTCACCTTTCTCGAAATGGACGACTTCCTTTGTCCCAAAAGTGTTCTGATCAATTCTTTCCGCATGGTTAGTCTTATCAAGTATGGCTTCTTTTTTTTTTATTCAATAACTATCTTATATGGGACATACCAAAGCTCATATACTTAAATCTTTGTGGTTGGCTACAGAAGTTTAAGATATACCTCTTTTCTCTCATACGGATTCACTCGGATTTCCTTGCTTGGATTCTTGAAACTTCAACGAGGATTTAGAAATATCACCTATATAACTAATTAACACTTTTCGCGCCCAACACCTTAATAGTGCTCTAAATACTATCTAAGCCCGATTGTTTTGTGATTTTTCTTTTCTCTCACCAGCTTCTAAGATCCAGCTGATATATCCCACATTCATGCTTCTCTAAAAAAATACAAGGTTATATCTTTCTTACGTAATCTATGGCATATTTTTGCTTGTCTCTTACTTCATTATGCTATATGTGATTGCCTCGGGACTACCTCTCATCGGTTTACTGGTCCCCTTAAGAATTTTCGTATTCTTTCCAACGTCTGTTTATTAATTAAGCCAAGTCTTACTTACCACTTGCTCAGAGTCGTTACGTGCAACCAGCTTATTTTAAGCACTTAATTAACCAGGTTCCCAAATTTTTCGTATAGGGGCACATCTTGTGCTTATCAATCCCTACCAAGTCACTTTTCTTGGAGAAAAGTTTTTAGGATCTCTAAAAAAAAAACAACAAATCCAATTGCTAAAACATAACATCTTTCTTACGGCTTATCACATCTAAAAACTCTCCAAATACCTGTTTACGTAATTTTAATTCTTGTCCCCCTTCTAAAATTCTAACTGAATCTGTAAGCCAACCATACGTCTTAACTAGTTTTATTTTCACCTAGACTGTTTAAATCTAATGTATATTTACGGATAACTTTGAATTCTTGCTGTGAAAATCAAAAACATTTACATACATAAGACAATTTACAATATTTGTTCAACATCATACAGACATTTTCAAAAAAAAAATACCTTACTACATTTAAACATTTTGCAACAGTTATAACTTTTTTTCAACAACGAAAAAAAAATCATCTGTAACAAACAACAATTCAACAGTCTGTCCAAAACAATTGTCCCTTTTTTTAAAAAAAAAAAAAATTCAAATGAAACACAAAAAATAAAAAGTTACGACATTGTGTAGACATGATGATGTTGAGACGTGTATGTAAAGACATATAACACAAATATATAATACAATTCCACTTTACCTTTTTGTAAGAATCATAAGACAAGACGAGCTTTACAAAAAAACACTTGATGGTTTATTTCATCACACGGCCGTGTTTCCAGCACCAAGAATTCAAAGTCTCACATTTTTTTCTTGAAGTGACGTCTCGCTCCCTAGACGACTGACTGTCTCTCTCCGTGTTTCTTCACTGACTGACTAACTCTAAAGTTTTTTCTCTATTCCTAGATCTTTCTATTTTCCGTGACGTCATACACATGTTAAAACATGTGCCTTCTTTCACGTGCTCTGGACATACGTGTCCAAAAAGTTTCCTATTTCTCAGTAACCTATTTATCCAATATGTTAAAAACATTATCTTATAAGCTGCATTCTTTCAATTTAAAATTTCATAACAAACTTGATAGTTAACATTCTTTCCTTAAAATATTTATCTATATTCTAAACAAATGTTTGTTTTACATTTTTAAATTCTCACACATAATCTATTTCTAAACCTAGATTACGAGGTTCGAATTTCGCCTATGCTATTTCATTTTCATTTTAAACTAATCTGTCTATTTTTATACTTACATGAAAAGGGGACAGCCCTTATCATGTAACATCCCTCCCTTCCATATTTCACAAAAAAAATAAATGTATGCATTTTTAAATTTAGTACATTTTTTTATTTTTACATCTATACAACCACACGGCTAGAAAGATCAGGCTAAAAAAACACAAAAAAAAATCTCTTTCAGTCAGCCCTTCACGGCCGACTTCACAATTATTAATTCTTTTATAAGATCAGAACCTTTCTGATCTTCATGGCATTTACTTTTTGGGTGTAGGGTCTTTACCTATAATTCACATCAGCTATTTTCCAGCCACCCATAAGCTGCAGACTAGAGGTTTTCACCTTTCTCGAAATGGACGACTTCCTTTGTCCCAAAAGTGTTCTGATCAATTCTTTCCGCATGGTTAGTCTTATCAAGTATGGCTTCTTTTTTTTTTATTCAATAACTATCTTATATGGGACATACCAAAGCTCATATACTTAAATCTTTGTGGTTGGCTACAGAAGTTTAAGATATACCTCTTTTCTCTCATACGGATTCACTCGGATTTCCTTGCTTGGATTCTTGAAACTTCAACGAGGATTTAGAAATATCACCTATATAACTAATTAACACTTTTCGCGCCCAACACCTTAATAGTGCTCTAAATACTATCTAAGCCCGATTGTTTTGTGATTTTTCTTTTCTCTCACCAGCTTCTAAGATCCAGCTGATATATCCCACATTCATGCTTCTCTAAAAAAATACAAGGTTATATCTTTCTTACGTAATCTATGGCATATTTTTGCTTGTCTCTTACTTCATTATGCTATATGTGATTGCCTCGGGACTACCTCTCATCGGTTTACTGGTCCCCTTAAGAATTTTCGTATTCTTTCCAACGTCTGTTTATTAATTAAGCCAAGTCTTACTTACCACTTGCTCAGAGTCGTTACGTGCAACCAGCTTATTTTAAGCACTTAATTAACCAGGTTCCCAAATTTTTCGTATAGGGGCACATCTTGTGCTTATCAATCCCTACCAAGTCACTTTTCTTGGAGAAAAGTTTTTAGGATCTCTAAAAAAAAAACAACAAATCCAATTGCTAAAACATAACATCTTTCTTACGGCTTATCACATCTAAAAACTCTCCAAATACCTGTTTACGTAATTTTAATTCTTGTCCCCCTTCTAAAATTCTAACTGAATCTGTAAGCCAACCATACGTCTTAACTAGTTTTATTTTCACCTAGACTGTTTAAATCTAATGTATATTTACGGATAACTTTGAATTCTTGCTGTGAAAATCAAAAACATTTACATACATAAGACAATTTACAATATTTGTTCAACATCATACAGACATTTTCAAAAAAAAAATACCTTACTACATTTAAACATTTTGCAACAGTTATAACTTTTTTTCAACAACGAAAAAAAAATCATCTGTAACAAACAACAATTCAACAGTCTGTCCAAAACAATTGTCCCTTTTTTAAAAAAAAAAAAAAATTCAAATGAAACACAAAAAATAAAAAGTTACGACATTGTGTAGACATGATGATGTTGAGACGTGTATGTAAAGACATATAACACAAATATATAATACAATTCCACTTTACCTTTTTGTAAGAATCATAAGACAAGACGAGCTTTACAAAAAAACACTTGATGGTTTATTTCATCACACGGCCGTGTTTCCAGCACCAAGAATTCAAAGTCTCACATTTTTTTCTTGAAGTGACGTCTCGCTCCCTAGACGACTGACTGTCTCTCTCCGTGTTTCTTCACTGACTGACTAACTCTAAAGTTTTTTCTCTATTCCTAGATCTTTCTATTTTCCGTGACGTCATACACATGTTAAAACATGTGCCTTCTTTCACGTGCTCTGGACATACGTGTCCAAAAATTTTCCTATTTCTCAGTAACCTATTTATCCAATATGTTAAAAACATTATCTTATAAGCTGCATTCTTTCAATTTAAAATTTCATAACAAACTTGATAGTTAACATTCTTTCCTTAAAATATTTATCTATATTCTAAACAAATGTTTGTTTTACATTTTTAAATTCTCACTCGTAATCTATTTCTAAACCTAGATTACGAGGTTCGAATTTCGCCTATGCTATTTCATTTTCATTTTAAACTAATCTGTCTATTTTTATACTTACATGAAAAGGGGACAGCCCTTATCATGTAACAAGAGCAGTAGACTGAAGATGTCCTGATTTCTGGTCTTTTATTGTTATGCTCTATGAATGCAATATTTTCCGTTTCTAAAGGAAGTTAAGACAGAAATATTATGAGTGAATTCTTCGCCTTCCCTGCACCCCCCCTCGGATTTCACTTACGAGGGGTATTAAAAAGATGAGGAATAAAAGTTAAATTGAACTTTATTAAATCACCAGCTCAATAAGGACAAAACTAAGAGGAAATAGGTAAAAAACCTCTTTAGGCCAGGGCAAATCAAAAATGGTCAATTTTTATGATGTGACCCAGCGTCGTTTAACCCCTAAAATAAAATTAAGATCCACTGTTGGGGGGACCTAATACGTTTAAACAGTCTTTATAAATAATATGAAAGAAGAAATTTTGAAAACAAAAAGAAAATTAACATTTTAGCGTGGGGGATCACTTTTCTATATAAATTTAACGTAAAATGAGCACCCACTTTTTGGCCACAAAGCCTTCAACGAGACATGTCATCTCTAGCATTTTTTCAAGTTTGGCGATCGAGGGAGGGGGGCAAAACATGACAAATACAATTTTTTTGTGGTGAGGGTGGGAATTACATTTGAAACATAAAATAACGAAAAATTTAATTAATTTTTATGAGACCATTCTGTACTTTCAATTAACAATTTTATAAACAGAACCCCAAAATATGAAAAATTCAATTTGACGGGGAGGGGGGGATTAAATTAGAAATATAAAATGACGAAAAATTTCATTTAATTGTTTTTGGAATTAATTTTTGGTAGATTTTTTTTTTTTTGCGATCACACGGGCATTCGCTGCTATTTTTATTGAAACAAAAGCTGTAATGATTTATCGTTTTTTTTTTTTTTACATAGGCATAACCACTTATCAAGGCCGATCGGCCACTCAAGGATAAGGGTGAAAGAGTGTAGAGTAGTCAAAAGGACAATATAGTAATCAATAGTAATGGAAGTTCGGTAAATTTGTTAACTTAAGTGGAACGGCTCATCAGAAACTTGTTCACATTGGACTTGACGACAACCATATTATAGACACCTGGAAAGCAGGAAAACGGAAGACAATTCCACAGGCGTGCAGTTCTAAGAAAGAAGCTTTGATCATGGAATCTATGTTTAGGTTTAGGCACAGATAAAGAGTGGGGAAAATTATTGATAATGTTTTCAGCTAGTCTAGTGTTTCTTGTGAAAGTTTGGCGAGGGGGGACCATAGATTGAAGCTCAGTCGAACACTTTCCATGAAAATAACGATAAAGCAGAGACAAACTCGCAACATCTCTTCTGTGAGATAGAGGTTGCAGCAAAGAGAAAAGGACATCTCCCACCAGGCCACAAAGTCTATTTTGAACCCTATCAAGGCAGGAGAAGTCATTTCTAGCAGCTCCTGCCCATATGTGGCAACAGTATTCCATCCTTGGACGTATCTGGCTCTTATATAGATAGAGAATAGCATCAGCAGTGAGATATCTACTGGATCGATAGAAGGATCCGACCATTTTTCCAGCGGCCTTGGCAACAGATTTGATGTACGTATTTCATTTAAGATCAGGAGTAAAGGTCAAGCCCAGAAGCCTGTCAAAACTTGAGGCCCCCCCCCAAGACGAGAGCCATTCATTTTAATTGATGCCAGATGGGGATCAGAATGTTGATGATCTAAAGATAGAAGCTTGGTTTTAGATGCATTAAAAGTAAGCAGCCACTCCTTTCCCCATTGTACAACGTGATCAAGATCAGAGGAGAGAGAATCGGAGAGTACTTGCTCGTTTACTGTCTTAGATGTGGTACCATAAATGGTAGTGTCGTCAGCATAAATGTCTACAAATGATGTAAGGATATGATTTGGAAGATCATTAATGTAGATCAGGAAAAGAGTTGGACCCAGGATGGATCCCTGAGGGACTCCAGCATTAATACTGTGAGCTTCTGATTTTTGCCCCTGAACTACTACTCTTATGAACCTATCAGAGAGAAATGATTTAACAATTGAGAAGACATTTCCAGCTATACCATAGCTGGAGATCTTGTGAAGTAAACCTTTATGCCATACCCTATCAAAGGCCTTTGATATGTCAAGAGCAATTGCCCTAGAAAGGTTGCCTCCATCGAGAGATTCGCTAATCCTATGAGATATAACTGTAAGCACATCTGCTGTAGATCTAGCAGAACGGAAACTATATTGTGTGCCACTAAAAAGGTTATTTTTGCTGAGATGGTTGATTACTTCTGTATTTAACACAGATTCCAGCAACTTACTCATGACGCACAGGAGACTTATTGGTCTGTACTGAGAGGGGGATGAACGATCACCTGAATTCTTAAATACAGGGCATACTGATGAGATTTTCCAGGGTGATGGGAAGCAATTTTCCTTAAGACAACGTTTAAACAGTTTTGTAAGTATGGGTGCTAGTTCTGGTTGAAGTTTTTTGAGTACTATAATTGGAATACCGTCAGGGCCGGTTGCTTTACTGGAATCAAGGTTTTTGATTAGCTTGGCAACATCACATACAGATATTTGTATATCACATAGTGTGTTTTCTGATATAGGAGGAAATATTGGGGGTTGGCGGCCTTGGTCGCAAAGGGTAGAATTGGCTGCAAAGTTCTTGGCAAAGAGTTTGGCTTTGTCTGATGCTGACGAGATTAACTCAGGTCCATTGATGATAGTTGGGATAGAGCACACGCTTCTGTTCAGAATTCTGTTTGCAATTTGCCAAAACTGGTGGGAACCAAGCCGCTGCTCAGCTACTTTGGACTTGACGGATTGAGCATACAACTCTCTTGCGTTCTTTATTACTTTCTTACAATGGTTGCTGGCAGTCCTGAAAACGGCTTTAGTTTCCATACATCTATTACGTTGGAAGCAGTGGAAAAAGTGATTTCTGTGCGCAATAGCAGCAAATTATCTGGGGAGGGGCTTTCCAGTGCTCAATATCCGGAGAATAGTTTCTTCTCTTTGTAGCCCTTCTACCGAAATATCTGGTAGAGTGGGTATCACATATTTCTTCTTTTTTGGGGCGATTACGTTTACACATTTTCAGCCGTTCTTTCATTTTTGTTGTGGAGGTATCCACGTTACCCATGATGAAAATGATTAGTATACAGGTGTGTTTCAAACGGAACTTCATGTCAACCCAGGCAATGCTGGGTACCCATGCTAGTACAAAGATAAAACATTTAGATTAGAAATGAAAAAAAAATACAGGGTGAATTAATGGGGACTACAAAGATGGGGGTGAAAAAATGAGGAGTGTTTGTAGAGGAGTAGACAACGTTTAATAGAAAAAAATGAAAAAGGAAATAACCCTAACCCTAACCCTAACCCTAACCCTAACCCAGAAAAGACTAAAGAGGTTCTTTTCATGTTCCTCTCATTTTCGTCCATATTGAGACGATGATTTAATAAAGTTCTATTTGGTATATTTCATATCTCACCAGATTTATATACGCAAAACGTAAATAGCAGTACCAACAAAATACAAAATTAGCTGGAGCAGTGATGGTGACAGCATTGGCGGTGCTGGAAATGAACCCTACTCGTTGACATGAACCAATTGGGCATCAAAGACTGTTTTTTCTGTGTTATCAATAGTGTTCACAAATCATTTTAGCAAGAGAAACACTAGAAAGGATTATTCGGCTTAAAAACAAGTGTAAACAAGTCTGAAGTGTGAACAGCACAATTCAGAGATCTCCCAGGATGTGTATTGGTCAGGGTAATTAATTCAAGGGACACCGTGCGAATATAATTTCTATCCACAAGTTTGTCAAACATTCATCTGAAACAGACAAGTGAACATACCCCCTAAACAGATAACTCTGTACTGTAAATCAACACACAGAAGCTAACACAACCTGAGATAAAAAAAAAACTCCCTACCGCCAAAGGCTCTAATGTCTTAAACTATGTCCACGTGCAGAATAACAATTTAACCTGCAACAGTGTTTATCCAGGCTTTAAGGAGCGTGCTCACCACCGTCATCATCTTCTCAACAATCAGCAGCACAGCTGCCGCCATCGCCATCTTCTCAATAGTAAAGCAGCAGCACCGACACCATTTATCAACCATCAGCAGCACAACTTACGTACCGTGCTATTTTTTTTTTTTTTTTTTTTTTAGATAGTATTTTCAAGTTAAATTCAATTTTTACAGTATCTTTTGTTTATTAAATTGTTACGTGAAAGTACAAAATTATTAACAATGGGTACTTATGCAGAATACGGACTGTGCTGAAATAATCTTATTATTTCAACACGGTCCGTAAACTGCAGAAGTACCGAAAACTTTTATTGGTTTACTAGCAAGTCGCCCGGCGTTGCCCGGTCGTAAAATATGCAGAAATATTATATTTTAATTAATACAGATTTTCTATTTATTATAAACAGAAATACCGTAAGTATTAAACGTAACGTTAAATTCCTTTGAAAAAATGAAGTAAAAAAACGGAAAGAAACTGAGACATGTGCATGTGAGTATCATATTTTTTTTTTTGCTAAACAGTTCGCCTCTTCTAAGTGAAAAAAAAATACTTAAGCTGAGATCGAAACCAAAACCTAAAGACAGTAAGTAACCATTAGTCCAGCTTGACATGCTTTAAAAAGTGTTTTCAAACCTACTTATTTTTAACATAAAGAATCTGTCATGTGAACGATTCACGCATGCACATTCGTGAAACAGTTGACAAACAGATAAAAATCCGATGACCCCCCCCACCCCACCCCACGTACCAATTTTTTTAATTTTTACCCCTTGGCAGCTCTTTTTTCCAAGTGAAAACAGATTAAAAAGTTTTTCTCATGACTGCATACCCTATATACCAAATTTCAAGTCTGTAAATCAAAGATTCGTTGAGTATATAGGTTGAGAATTGTCCACACACACACACACACACACACACACACACACACACACACACACACACACACACACACATTCTCACTTTTATAGATATATAGCCTTGGCCTTCAGGCTGGGATCAAAGTGTAGTATCTGTCCCGGCAGATACTGCAAGCAAAGACCATATGTGGGGGCGACCCCACATATAAGACCTTGGTCAATGTAGGGGCAACCCTTCATACCAATTGTCACTATCCAGCACCCCTATTCCCCGAGGAGTTGGTCCCCATTTCCCCTTCACTCCTCACATTAAAAATCGGCCTTGTGCCTAATTTGCTCAGTGGAGGAGCAAATAAATACCATCTGTTCCGGTAGATACTGCAAGCAAAGACCATTATAAGACCTTGGTCAATGTAGGGGCAACCCTTCATACCAATTGTCACTATCCAGCTCCCCTACTCCCCGGGGAGTTGGTCCCCATTCCCCCTTCACTCCTCACTTTAAAAATTGGCCTTGTGCCTAATTTGCTCGGTGGGGGAGCAAATAAATACCTTGGCCTTCGGGTCAAGATCAAAGTGTAGTATCTGTTCTTCAGATGCTGCACTTCAATTTCTTGTTCTCTGTCAGTGGAGGAGAAATCCTTCACGACTGAGACAATTTTTATTTTTGTTCCTTTTCTCCACATTAAAAAACGACCCTGGTGTCTAACTCTGTCCCGTGGGGAGACATTTTAAATAGGTATAGATATAGATTTAAGACGATAAAATCCTGCCAATATGAATACGTTGTTTCATTCAAAAAAATATATGACGTCATGTGACGTCATGCGTGAGGGCGGAAGATTTATTTGCTCGTATTTTGTTCTTTTAGTTTTGCAACGAAATTAAGGTCGACCTGAATTTCGCATAATTTGAGTAACAAATTCCTGTTGCGTATCCTTCCTGCCTTCGTCGTCTGGGTAAAGGCGTAGGTGAAGGCCGTCTATGGTTGGAACCGACTTTTTTTTTCTTTTGGGATGAGGATAATTTAACCTTCGATCTATTTTAAGGCACATCTTTACAAACTTTGGAATCTTTTTTGATGAACTCGGAAACTTGTACAGAATTTTAAACACATTCTATTGACTCTTGTTTTTGGTTTAAAATAAACCGGAAAACAGTGGGCGGTTTATTATTTCAATTGTTGGAAGTGTCTTACTGACAAAATTTTCTTTTATTCTTTGTTTTTTTCTCTATTCCACGATTCTTGCCACTGAAATAATCCCTCTCTTTATTTTTATATAAAAGTCACTTTGTGTGTGTGTGTGTGTGTGTGTGTGTGTGTGTGTGTGTGTGTGTGTGTGTGTGTGTGCGTGCGTGAGAGAGAGAGAGAGAGAGAGAGAGAGAGTTCCTCATAGGTTCCGAAACGGCTGGGCCTATCTTTTACAAACTTCACACAAAGCTAACTTATATGTCTGGCAGTGTTCTTAGATATGTTTTGTACAGAAATTTACTGATAAGTCTTGAAAATCTAAAAAAAAAAAAAAAAAATCCGATCCTAAAAATAGTCTTTCTTTCAGATAAAAAATAATTATTTCATGGGGAATATTTTACGTTACACCATCCAAGGAAGATAATAAAATCTCAGCAAATCATTTTATCTTAAAAAAAAAACAAAAAAAAAAACAGATTTATCGTTATCTGGAGATATTGTAAACAAACACAGACGAAATTTGATGAACGACATTATCATTATTATTTTTTAATTGTTAATTTTTTTTTTTTGCACATTAGTCCATCAGGCAAATTATTCCTTGTAATATATAATAATCAATTAGAGGACTGTCTATAATAATACATACGCAATCTGCATAAGTGTAACGTGACTTTTATATAGTAGTAGATAGAATTATATATATATATATATATATATATATATATATATATATATATATATATATATATATACTGTGTGTGCAAAATCAAGACTTCAAAACAAGGTGTTGATGGCAACAAAAGTGTATTTCATTTTACGTTACAATTGTTTCAATGTCTAATTCGACAATTTCAAGCATTATATCGTTTGAAAATTTTCAAAAACCAGCATTTCTTCAGACTTTATGAATAAACACACTTTAGGCAATGTAGCATTTTTTTGAATAGAAAGAAAGAAAAGGAATCCCTAACGGGAAAAGCACGCGAAAAACATTTACCTTGGTTGTGGTTACGGAAAAGCCCATTCAAATATCAATGTATCGCCTAATTGTCGTATCCTTATTTAAGAACAGAGTTATGTGTAGTTTTTACGAGGAGCCCTAAGCCATTTAAACAAATTTTTTTAAATATATCCCATTTGTTGGGTTCCTAAATTCCTTTATTTCCCAATCATTGATTTTTTTGTAAAATGAATTTTTTTAAATTTGATATCTATATTTATATTATGGCCGTAACAACCTTGTAAAGATGTTACGGTTAGTTTTAGTTTCGTATTAGTGGCACGTAATGTTTATAGATTATCGTTCTATTGGTATATGGATATAATACCATTTCCGGTTTAGAATTTGATTGAATATGAGAATAAGATCAAATGGGTGTATTAAATATATATAAACCTTGTAGGACATTTCGGGTGAGGTGTTCTAATCTATTTACTGTCTGAAGATTTATAGTTATTTTACTTGAAAAATGTTTTTATGTCGTTGCTTAGGATGATTTGAAGAGAAATAATCCAATTAATGTTTGTGCCTACGTATCAAAGGGGGTACATGTTAGGAAATTCTTACCTCC
This sequence comes from Euprymna scolopes, assembly GCF_053919585.1. Taxonomy (NCBI): domain Eukaryota; kingdom Metazoa; phylum Mollusca; class Cephalopoda; order Sepiida; family Sepiolidae; genus Euprymna; species Euprymna scolopes. The sequence continues at coordinate 200,625,936 of NC_136483.1, forward strand.
AATCGCTGAATAGTATGTCTCACGTAGTCAGCCTCACACTGACCATGGAATTTGTATACTACCATATTATATTCTGTGGTGGGAATACTATCTTTTCGAAAGGAGGGGAAAGTACTTCTAGTCCCAAACACTGCTCGAACCTTCGTTGCAAAATAGCAACAGGAAACGGCTGTACTAATTCTATGTGAAAACTCTTGGCTTTTAGTGCCAATCCATGGGAGTTTTACATATACGGGACATTTTTGAGGGCCCAAAAATGTTTTCTCCTTTATACACTTTTAAATGATATATAGAGGATAACCATTGGCCAATAAGATTTCGGTTAGGCTTTGAAGTTCCGTATCTAATTTTATCGTGGAACATATTTTCAAAGCACGATGGCCAACAATGGCCAACCTCCGGGCGTTTGCATACTTATAGTTCGGCCATTGGTGAACACTTATTAAAGTGTCAAGTCTGTACTGGAGGTTACACGGATGGAGCATTCTCCATTTTACACAGAGCCTGCTCGAGAATACATTTAAAAATTCTCGAAGCAGTCACGATTATTTTACGAAAACCAACTCTGTGTAAGCAAAAAGAACACACCTATAATCTAGAACATAGAACATATGGGTGTAGTTTGAGAATGCTTCTCCGTCTCTCCAAACTTCATTTATTAATTTCACCCCCTCATTCGTTAATTTTGGTCTTTAGACCTCAATATTATTTTTAAAAATTTTATTTTTTTATCTCTTAAACCCACCGATGTTACAGTTGAAAAGAATCGGCTGATAGATATCTTCGTTAATTTAATTCTTTTTATCCCCCTTTTTCATACGTTTTTCACCCTTCATTCGATTCAAATAATTTTGAACTACATACTGGTTTTTGAGATTAGATTTTCAGACTTTGTAGTATTTCTTATCGATTAAACGTCAAAAAAAAAAAAAAGTCCTCAATTTCAATAATGGCATTTCCCCAGTGCTATTAAAATCCTTCATAAAAGTTTGTACCCATAAAAATCTTTTTACATATATATATATATATAATCCAGATGTCACTTTAGAAAAATCCAGGTGTTACTATAATAAATTTGCTTTAGTTAGTTTTTTTCATTTATCTATATAATGTCAAAAAAAAGTTTTTTTCATATATCTATATAATGTCAAAAAAAAAAAAAAAAAAAAAAACTAAGTAAATCAGATGTAGTAAAGTAACACCTGGATTTTTAGAAAAAGATTTGAAAAGACACTATAATGTACATCAGAATGCTATCAACTGGTTTTGAAATCGTCTGCCGGAATCAACTCTACAGAAATCTTTCTCAAATCTCAAGCTTAATCGGAGAGAGAAGAACTGTTGCGAGTTGCATTTCAGTGAAAAGAGAAAAGGAACTGGAACAAAAATTTGAAGGAGGACACGAACATGTGTGTGACGGATATAAAGAGAAGTATATTTTATTTTGGGATAGGAAGAGGAAGCGGGGAGTAAAAAGAAAGGGATTATGGGATTACAACGTAAAAGGGAGGTAATCAAAAAAGGGTTCATGAATGTTGGTTTGTATTGTAAGTTACTATTATTTGTAAATGAATGTTGGTTTGTATTGTAAGTTATTATTATTTGTAAATGAATGTTGGTTTGTATTGTAAGTTATTATTATTTGTAAATGAATGTTGGTTTGTATTGTAAGTTATTATTATTTGTAAATGAATGTTGGTTTGTATTGTAAGACAAATAATCAATAATTGTGTTCTTTCATATTTTGTAAGTAGATTTTATTGCTTCATAAACATTACAAAGTTTATATATGGCCGTCTGTCGCCTTTGCAAACGTTCTACTATTACTGTTCTTTTGTTGTTTCAAATATAGATGTATGCAAGCATATAGACTAAATACTAATGCTCTCCAAACTTTTTATACCTCACACTTCTTCCCCTTCCTCCCACGTCACATCTTTTTCTATTGATAATAATACAATTAAATAAATAGGCACCGGTTATTTATCAAGTTTTTCTGTCTTTCCAATCTTTCTCAAGTGGTTGGAAATCGTTGTATACGTTATGTCTAATTCAGAAGCAACTTCTCAAACAGTTGTGCGTGGATTGGCTTCAACTAAGGCTCTTACTTGATCGTCGTCAACGTCCGATGGTGGGCCACTACGCTTTTCAAATTCAAGACTTTCGTTGCCACCACGAAATTTCTTAAACCACCATTGTGCGATGCGTTCAGTAGTGATTCTTGGGCCAAACGCTTCGTTGATATCGCAAGCTATTTCAGCAGCTTTTCGGCCTAACTTGAATTGAAATAAGAAAATGGTGCAAATTTGCTTTTTTTTTTCCATCTTGTAATTTAACATTCTGAAAAAAAAAACACAATTGTTTAAAAACGATTGTAATTTAAACGATTAGATACATCAAAGAAACGTTCCTTAAAATAATATATAAAGTAAAGTTATTATAACGAAAACTTATTTGTAAATACATCACTTGAAATCAAAATTACAAATTCTGTAAGAACTTTGTTCTTAACCTAATATTTAGTTGCACGAAAGCGAGACAAGAGTGTTTTTTTTTTCCTAATAATTTCACACCAACATTTGCATCACTTAAAAATAACATTCCCTATTGTCCAACTGGTTATTACCTTCGACCAAAATTGACAATATGTGCAGCTGTTTTAGTTGCAGGACAATGTATAATTATTATGACTGGAAATCTCTCTCTCTCTCTCTCTCTCTCTCTCTCTCTCTCTTTCTCTTCCATACAAATATTAAAGGATGTTATTAATAACTATCTCTATTTGCCGAGTGTCTCACGTGTGTAAATATTAAATATTACCAGGTGAAAAGCTGCAATCTGTGCACATGTGTTGCCCGCCCTCAATAATTAAAAAACCCAATAACTTCATGCTCCTACCCCTGAACCACAAAACAGCATTTTATTCAGTTTTTAATTCGTTATAAATATTAATTACCGAGTTCTGTAAGTATTAAATCTATAAATAATTTTAAAAAAACCTTTGAAACTTTATATGCTTAGAGCATCCTTACAGCAACGTAGAAGCGAAGAATTTTACATTTTTAGAATGGATTGAGGAGCGTAAGTAATTTTATGTTTATATACAAACACTACAAGGAAGGTAATATTGAATATATTTCTTTTTGGTTTCTTTTATACTCAAATTCACCTCAAACAAGGAAAATATCTACTAAGATGTAACGGGCTACTGTGAATTAGGGTTCATATCTACCGGAACATTCAAGTAGAGAGTTGACCAGTGATATATCTGTCAACATTACATTTAAACTTTGTGTGTTAGTACAGATGTGAAAGTAGAAAACAGGGAAGGAATTCCAAATTCTAGCAGTTTGAAAAAAAGCACTTTAGTAAGGGTAGAACACTCTCCGGTATCGGCGTGCCTCTAAGATGTGAGATATGGCTGCTTGTCGGTTAGTTGGGTTTATGTACATTTAAGGGAGGGACCAGTGCTATAAGTCCATCAGTGCACATTCAATAAAAATTCTTGTAAAACAAGCAAAGCAATGTATGAAAGAAATGTATGAATGCAATGTACGAAATAAATGTATGAATGCAGTGTATGAAAGAAATGTGTGAAAAAATGTATGAAAGAAATGCATGAATTCAATGTATGAAAGAAATGTATGAATACAATGTATAAATGCAATGTATGAAAGAAATGTATGAAAAAATGTATGAAAGAAACGTGCGAATACAACGTATGAAAGAAATGCATGAAAGAAATGTATGAAAAAATGTATGAAAGAAATGTATGAAAAAATGTATGAAAGAAACGTGCGAATACAATGTATGAAAGAAATGCATGAATTCAATGTATGAAAGAAATGTATGAATGCAATGTATGAAAGAAATGTATGAAATAAATGCATTAATTCAACGTATGAAAGAAATGTATGAAGGCAATGTATGAAAGAAATGTATGAAAGAAATGTATGATAGAAATGTATGAATGCAATGTATGAAAGAAATGTATAAATGCAATGTATGAATGCAATGTATGAATGCAATGTATGAAAGAAATGTATGAAAGAAATGTATGAAAGAAATGGATTAATTCAACGTATGAAAGAAATGTATGAAGGCAATTATAAAATAAATGCATGAAAGAAATGTATGATAGAAATGTATGAATTCAATGTATGAAAGAAATGTATCAATGCAATGTATGAATGCAATTTATGAAAGAAATGTATAAATGCAATGTATGAATGCAATGTATGAAAGAAATGTATGAATGCAATGTATGAAGGAAATGTATGAAAGAAATGCATGAATGCAATGTATGAATGCAATGTATGAATGCAATGTATGAAAGAAATGTATGAAATAAATGCATGGATGCAATGTATGACTGCAATGCATGAATGCAATGTATAAAAGAAATGTATGTAAGAAATGTATGAAAGAAATGTATGAATGCAATGCATGAAAGAAATGTATGAATGCAATGTATGAAAGAAATGTGTTAATGAAATGTATGAATGCAATGTATCAATGCAATGTATGAAAGAAATGTGTTAATGAAATGTATGAATGCAATGTATGAATCTAATGTACGATAGAAATATATGATACCAATGCATGAAAGAAATGTATGAATGCAATGTGTGAATGCAATGTGTGAATGCAATGTATGAATGCAATGTATGAATGCAATGTATGAATGCAATGTATGAATGCAATGTATGAAAGAAATGTATGAGTGCAATGTATGAAAGAAATGTATGAAAGAAATGTATGAAAGAAATTTTTTTTTTACATGGAGGTCACCACTTATCAAGGCCCGGGGCCCACTTAGGGATAAGGGTTATTGTGTGTACAGTAATCAATGAGATGCCAGATGGGGATCAGAGCGTTGATGATGTAAAGGTAGAAGCTTGGTTTTAAAGTCCTTAAAAGTAACCAGCCACATCTTCCCCATCGTATCACACGCTCAAGATCAGAAGAGAGAGAATTAGAGAGAACCTTGTCATTTACAGCCTTTGCTGTGTTGCCATAGATGGTCTTGTCATCAGCATAGATATCAACGAATGATTTAAGTATGCATTTTGGGAGATCATTGATGTAGATCAGGAAGAGAGTTGGGCCCAGGATGGGCCCCTTGAGGGACTCTGGCATTAATAGTAGTAGTCTCTGTCTCCATGTACAAACTCTTTCTTTCTCTCCAAATAAAACCTTGAAAACTCAGAAAGTCGCCATTGTATTTCATGTATGAGTAATCTTGCTTGTTTAGCTAAACAAACAAGGCAGTCAACCACGAGGGGATCACAGCCAATCATGAACGATAACAAGAAGTGACTATCAAAGAAACTCCACACAATGTATAAAAAACGTTTCATTGATTTTTCTTGATCGAACATTAAAAACAAATCAATCATATGCAACAATTGATTTAGCATAAAATCTTACACTGATCAATATAAGCAAAGATTTATCTAAAAACGTACGAAAACTTTATGTTATTATATCATCCCATAAGTTCTGTCCGAATCTTTTTCTTTGTTTTTAAGTTGAACGAAACTTAAAAAATATTGTGTAATTTTTTACATTTTTATGATTAGATGCATTTTAACTGATTATATTTTTTTTGCAGAACGATAAAATTTAAATTTCCTCCATTACAATCCTACTAACATGGAAATGACTAAGAATCATTTGAGGCATATAATGCTTTATGAGTTCAAGAAAGGAAACTCAGCAGCTGAAGCGGCTAGAAATATTCACTGTTTATGGAAAGGAATGTGTGAATGAAAGAAACTTGCAGCAGATGGTTTGCAAAATTCAGAAGTGGAGATTTCACTCTTGAAGATGAAGATCGAATGTCCAGTTGAGTTTGATGCAAAATGGCCGGAAAGGGCGGTCTGCCCCAGGCGGTACGTGTGACATTGTGAGTGAGTAAAAATTAGAACAATAAAAAAGTAAACAATAAAAAATTAAAACAATAAAATTGAATAGGGCCGACCACTTCCCTAGATGAGTTCATAATTAACGAATACTCTAACTTAACATCTAAATCTGACCCCCAAGATCGCCATAGGCATGGAATATGTGCCTACACTAAAGATGGCTTCCCGTGTGGCAGGGATATCTCTAGAGAAGATCCTAATTTACCTTATGTGCTTCCAGGTTGCACTTGCTTACACCACTGCATTTATATTTGCCCTCTATCGGCCCCATAACAGCGGAGTTACTATCTTTAAGAGTATATCTGAGAAAATAGACCACATCCTGTCTACACATCCTTCGGCTAACATCCACATCTGTGGTGACTTCAACGTCCATAACGTGGAATGGCTGACCCATTCAAATAAGACAGATGATGAGGGGAGGTTTTGTCATGATTTTGCCATTGCTTATGACCTCACTCAGATTGTTTGCAAACCCATCTGTGTGCCCGATACTACTGGTCAATATGCAAGCCTCCTAGACCTTTTTCCCTGAGCTATGTTCATGTTCCGTTCATTCTCCTCTAGGATCCTCCGACCACTCCGTCGTATCAGTTAAGATAAAAATGAAATGTAATAAGTCCCAAGACGTACCCCTCCACCGTACTGTATACCGATACTCTATGGCTGACTGGGATAGCTTCCGTACATTCATATCTGATCTACCTCTGTATTCCATGTTTAAAAAGGATGTGTCCTCTATAGTATCAGATCTGACCGAATGGTTAATTGTAGGCATAGACCGATTCATACCATCTAAAAAATTCCAACAAAAACCTAACAGCCAGCCATGGTTCTCCCCTGAATGTGCTGCCATTGCACACAGAAATCACTTTTTCCATAACTACCAACATAATAGATGCACTGAGACTAAAGCTGCTTTGAGGACTGCCAGCAACCACTGTAAAAGAGTAATAAAAATGCAAGAGAGCTATATGCCCAGCTTGTTAAATCCAAAGTAGCTGATCAGTGGCTTTATGAAGAGATCCCTGGCGACACCAGATGATCTTGCTTTTAAAATAGAGGAAGAGAAGATGGGTGAGGATGAGGTATGGTCGGGGGGGGGCATGCTGACACTTGGTCAGGGAAAAACAGATGTTTATGAGATTCCTGTCCCCAGAGAAGAAATAAAATATTTCAATGGGAAATAAATAGTTATCGCTTATCACATCAGTGCCGGGGTGGGGTTTTTAAGAGAAAGACAACGAGAATTGTCCTATATCACGGCTGAATTCTAATGATGATGATGTTGTTTAAACAGAAATGTCTATGGGATTTTGTCAGAAAGGAAAAAAACACAAATAATGATTATTTTATCTCATTTGCTGTTATATATCGGTTAACAACGAAAAGGTTGAGATTGTCGGACTGACTTCCTCATCTTGGTTGTTATTGTCACAACGTTTCGGCCGTTTTGCCCTCCGGCCTTTTGTTAGGAGTCTCGAACCCAACCCTTTATCATTATTACGGGGGTACCATGTTCGGACTCCAGCCAGGCTTTAGGACAGTTGCTGATTCTTTGTTTTAAATGTTACTTTTTTCATTGCCTTCGTTCAGGATTGAACTCAGCACCTTTGGGTAACTGTAAACTTTGATACAACATCTAGGACCACTCGGCCATATGTCGCTAGGACAATTCTTAGTTGTTTTTTTTGTTAATGTTAAACCTATGTTGTTATTCAAGGTTTTCTCTCTCTATCAGAGGTTCCCAAATTGCATTCAGCTCTATGCTTGGTTTGTTCAGTAGGTTGTTATGTCCGAGCATGTGAGCTGTTTCTTTAAGTTTTCTCACTTTCCAGTGGGTCTCTCTGTTTATTATTTTTACTTCATCCCATAGGGGGCGATGGTCCCCCCTCTCCATCCAGACATGGTTGGCTATACCCGATTTTTCCGTCTCCCCTTTAGTTACCACTTTTCGGTGTTCTTCCACCCTTACCTTGAGGGGGCGGCATGTTTCACCCTTGTAAACCTTTCTGCAACTGCATGGGATGGAGTATATGCAGTTTTTGGTCATGTTCTCCTCCATGCGGGGCTTCACTCGTACCAGGTGTCGTCTGAGTGTTGATTCGCTCTTGAATACCGTCCTGATGTTGTAGGGGGCACATATTCTCTGAATCTTTTCGGAGATGCCTCGTATGTATGGTAGGCAGACCGTTGGAGGTTTTTGGGTTTCATTCTCCTCTCTTATACTATTAACACATCTGGTGGATAGTATGCTATCGGGGTAGTTGTTACGACGGAGGGTATTCTTCAACCTAACCATTTCTTGGTGGTATGTAATGGTGTCGCTACTTATTGTCTCTGCTTGATGTTGTAAGCAGCGTGCGATTCCATGTTTGATACTATATGGGTGACGGGAGTTGAAGTTAAGGTATTGTCCGGTAAAGGTAGGCTTGCGATATATGGATGTCTTAAACCCATGCTCTGTGCGTGATATGAGTATATCAAGGAAGGTCAGTTGGTTATCTTTTTCTTTCTCCATTGTGAACTGTATCGATGGTCTTATTGAGTTCACATGGTCTAGAAGAGCCTGCATGTCTTTGATACAAAACGAAGGCCGGAGGGCAAAACGGCCGAAACGTTGTGACAATAACAACCAAGATGAGGAAGTCAGTCCGACAATCTCAATCAATGAAAACACCTCATCTCAAAAATGCAGACAATTACTAACGAAAAGGTTGTTTTTAAAAACCTCTGTTGATAGGTATGAAGAATGGGGGTCAAAGAGGGAGGGGTCCCCGCCAGGCATTGTTCGACCTGCGGTGACTAATCATGCCTAATTGGTAATAAGTAAAAAAACCTCAGTGCAGGTGGGGGTTTGAGGTCTGGTAGAGATAAGCTCTAAAGGGAAAAAAAAGAAAGAATAACTCCACAAAAGGTGGAAGGAGGAATTTCTGATTTGATAAAAACGATTGACTTTTTGGAGTTAGAGTCCTCAGTCCTTTTACTGGTTGGCATCGAAGCGTCCACATCGCTCTCACCCCGCCTGGGGGGGGGGGGGCGAAACCTCATAAGGGCTAAGTTGAAAAGCTCTTGTTCTTAGCTGGGAAATTAATTTGAGGAACTTAACCTGCATCATGAAGCTTGGATCAAAGAACTCGACTATAAACAAGTGTAAAACGATTTATGAATAATTATTTTGTTTCGTTATATAAAAATGTCACAGAGTTTTTCCTTGTTTCTCGATTGCCAGCCTGAATGAATATGCAGTTTATTTCAGGTATGCCCTGACGCCAGATGATGAAAGAGATAGACTGGATCCAGCACGAAGTCAGAGTGACGACCGAAATCGACAATGTTGCCACACGGACTTAGGGTTATGTACATTTCGTGTGCCCTGAGCAGCAGAAAGATATTTTTCAGTGACCAGTGAAAGTCTGGTCGTCACCCTTTAGGGGTCCACCACTAGACAAGAATGTAGTCCTGCTGGGTTGCATCTATGGTCCTGTGAGCTGGGAGCGACGAACACGGCCAGAAGTATATCACAAGTATGCTCCCGTGAACCAGAATAGCGACGGATGCGGCCCGGCCCTCGGAAAGAGAGGGTGTTAGGGTTATAGCTTGGTTCCCACCAGTTTTGGCAAATAATAAATAGGATCCTGAACAAAAGTGTGCGTTCTTTCCAACCATTATCAATGGACCAGAGATCATCTCGTCAGCATCAGACAAGGCCAAACTCTTTGCAAAGAACTTTGCAGCTAGTTCTACCCTATGCGACGAAGGCCATCAACTCCACATATTTCCTTCTATAACACAGAACACGCTAGGTAACATACAAATATCTGTGCATGAGGTCGCCAAGCTAATCAAGAACCTTGATTCCAGTAAAGCAACTGGCCCTGATGGCATCCCAATTATAGTGTTAAAAAAGCTTCAACCAGAACTTGCTCCCAAACTTATGAAACTGTTTAAGCATTGCCTTAAGGAGAAATGCTATCTGACTCCCTGGAAAACCTCATCAGTTTGCCCTGTATTTAAGAATTCAGGTGATAAGTCATCTCCCTCTCAGTACAGACAAATAAGTTTCCTGTGTGTTATGAGTAAGTTGCTGGAATCCATATTACATAGAGAAATAGTCAACCACCTCAGCAGAAGTAACCTTCTTAGTGACACACAATATGGTTTCCGTTCTGCAAGATCTACCGCAGATGTGCTAACGATTATATCTCACAGGATTAGTGAATCTCTTGACAAAGGCTTCCTTTCTAGAGCAATTGCTCTTGACATATCAAAAGGGCCTACTTCACAAGATCTCCAGCTACGGTATAACTTGAAATCATTAAATCATTTCTCTCCGATAGGCTCATAAGAGTAGTGGTCGATGGACAAAAATCAGAGGCTTGCAGTATTAATGCTGGAGTCCCGCAAGGGTCAATCCTGGACCCAACTCTCTTCCTGATCTACATCAATGATCTCCCTAAACACATACTTAAATCATTCGTTGACATCTATGCTGATGACACAACCATCTACGGCAACACATCAAAGGCTATAAATGACAATCTCAGAGATTAATCATCAACATAGGGCAACTATTGTGAGCACCGGTCAGTATCTGAGAAGCTCCCAGAAAGACACCCTCTCAATAGTATATGAACATCAAGAGACAAGAGCCAGCAGAACAACATCAGTCACCCAGCTGGCCAAGCATTTTGGTCAGAGTTGTCTCTCAGATGAGGAAGAAACACCAAACAAGTGTGCCACAGAAATAGCAAGAAAGAGCCGGCAGAAATATACCGAGACCTTTCAACAGATGAACCTTAAAGAATGGGAACAACATCAGCGTGCAAAGTATTTTCTGGGGGAACTCTCTCAGGAATACATAGATAAAGAAGGTTCTTTGGACTGGCTCAAAAGAGGATCCCTCCACCACGATCAGGAAAGGGTCATAATGGCTGCCCAAGACCAGGGATTGATGACCAATGCATTCAAGAAGATGGCAGGGATCAGTAATGACAATAAATGCAGGTTCTGCCATACAGAATTGGAAAGTGTTGGTCATCTGATATCAAGTTGCAAAGTTCTTCTAGGGGACGGCTACTATACAGCGAGACATGATGGAGTATGCAAGTACCTCCACTGGACCATCTGTAAAAAATTAAACATCCAGTGTAGCAGCAATTCCTGGGAACATCAACCTGAAAGAACAGTTGGAAATGACTTATATACCATACATTAGGACCATGTAATCCCTACAGCCACCTACCTTGAAAATGCTGCTGTGAAACCTGACATAGTTATATGGAATAAGTCAGAGAGAGTTGCAACCTTGATTGAAGTGAGTGTTCCTAATGATGGTGGTCTTAACAGAGCTGAAAGAGAGAAACGGACCAAATACCAAGGTCTCATGTATGATATGAAAAGAAACTGGAACCTAAAGGGGATATCGATCATACCAGTTATCATAGGTGCTACAGGACTTATGAAGAAGAACCTGAAGTCCTACCTAACTAATATTCCTGGTGAACTAAGTGCAAAAGAGATTCAGACAATTGCACTTAAGGGAACAGCGAGGATACTAAAAAGAGCTCTCGGTTGGTTTCAATAAAAAAGCAGGGCAATTTTGGCAACTGATTTGGCTGCCCCATACCCAGCATTACAATCTTCAAAGGACAAAGTTCTCTCTGATTCTCTCTCCTCTGATCTTGAGCGCGTGGTTCGGTGGGGGAAGACATGGCTGGTTACCTTTAATGCATCTAAAACAAAACTCCTATCTTTACATCATCAACGCTCTGATCCCCATCTGGCATCAATTGTGATGGATAGCTCTCGTCTAGGAGAAGCTCCATGTTTTGACAAGCTTCTTGGTTTGTCCTTTACTCCTGATCTGAAATGGAACACGTTCATCAAGTCTGTTGCCAAGGTCGCTGGAAAGATGGTGGGATCCTTCTACCGCTCCAGAAGATATCTCACTACTGATGCAATTCTCTATCTGTATAAAAGCCAAGTACGTCCAAGGATGGAATACTGCTGCCATATCTGGGCAGGAGCTGCTAAAAACAGCCTATCCTGCCTTGACAGAGTACAAAATAGACTTTGTGGCTTAGTGGGGATGCCCTTTTCTCTTCCCTGCAACCTCTCTCCCACAGAAGAGACGTTGCGAGCATATTCTTGTTTTATCATTATTTCCATGGCAGGTGCTCGTCTGAACTCCAATCTCTGGTCCCCCCCTCGCCGATCTTTCACGAAAAACACCCGACTAGCTGAATCGACTGTGAAAAATTTTCCCCATTCTTTATCTGTGCCTAAATCAAAATGTAGATTCCATGAACAAAGCTTTTTTCTTAGAACTGCACGCCTGTGGAACTCTGTTCCGTCTGCCTGCTTCCCACCTGACTACAACCTGGATGTCTTCAAGTCGAACGTAAACAAATTCCTAATGAACCGCCCCCTTAAGTAAACACTTCAATAAATCTCTACACTAACGTACTGTAATTATCCCTGAGTGGCTTCCGGGCCTTGATAAGTGGTGACCACCGTGTAAAAAAAAAAACGAAAACAATAAAAAATAAAAACAATAAAAATTAAAACATAAAAAATAAAAACAATAAAAACAATAAAACATTAAAATAATAACAATTAAAACAATAAAAAATTAAAACAATAAAAATTAAAACAATATAAATTAAAAGAATAAAAAATTAAACAATAACAATTAAAACAACAAAAAAGTAAAACAACAAAAAAATAAAACAATAAAAATAAAAACAATAAAAATTAAAACAATAAAAATTAAGACAATAAAAAATAAAACAACAAAATTAAAACAACAAAAAATTAAAACAACAAAAATAAAAACAATAAAAAATAAAAACAATAAAAATTAAAACAATAAAAACTTTTAAAAAAATCAAAACAATAAGAAATAAAACGATAAAAAACAAATAACACAAAATTAAAACAATAAAAAATAAAACAATAAAAAATAAAACAATAAAAAATTAAATCAATAAAAATTAAAACAATAAAACATTAAATCAATAAAAAATAAAACAATAAAATATTAAAACAATATAAATTAAAACAATAAAAATGAAAAAATAAAACATGAAAAACATAACAAAAAATAAAAATTAAAACAACAAAAAAATTAACAAAATAAAAAATCAAACAAAAAAAATCAAACCAATAAATAAAAACAATAAAAAATTAAGAAAATAAAAATTAAAACAAGAAAAAATTCTAACAATAAAAATTTAAACAATAAACACTTAAACAATAAAAATAAAAATAATAAAAAAGTTAAAACAAAATAAAAATAATAAAAATTAAAACAAGAAAAATAAAACCAGAAAAAAAAACAATAAAATGAAAACAATAAAACAGTAAAACAGTAAAAACTAAAACAATAAAAATTAAAACAAATTAAAAATTAAACCATAAAAATAAACACACGAAATTTTTTATTGCTGTAATTTTTTATTGTTTTATTTTTATTGTTTTAATTTTGAATTTTTAAAAATGTTTATTATTTTATTTTTTTTGTTTTAATTTTGTATTGTTTTCATTTTTTTTTTTTTTATTTTTTCTTGTTTTTAAATTAAACGAACAAAAATTAAAACAACAAAAAATTAAAACAATCAAAATTAAAACAATAAAAAAACAAAACAATAAAAATAAAAAACAATAAAAATTAAATAATAAAAAATAAAACAATAAAAAATTAAAACAAAAAAATAAAACAAGAAAAATTAAAACAAGAAAAATAAAATCAATAAAAAGTTAAAACAATTAAAAATCAAAATAATTAAAAATTAAAACATTAAAAAATAAAACCAATAAAAATTAAAACAATAAAAATTAAAACAGTAAAAAAATAAAATAATAAAGAATTAAAACAATAAAAAAATAAACAATAAAAATTAAAACACTACAAAATTAAACAATAAAAATTAAAACGATAAAAATTAAAACAATAAAAATTAAAACAATAAAAAAATCAAAACAATAAAATGAAAACAATAAAAATTAAAACAATAAAAATTAAAACATTAAACAATTAAACAAAAAATTAAAACAACACAAATAAAACAACAAAAAATTAAAGCAACAAAAATGAAAACAATACAAATTTAAAACAATAAAAAATAAAACAATAAACATTTAAAAAATTCAAAATTAAAACAAAAAAAATGAAATACTAAAAACTGAAAACGATAAAAAAATAAAACAACAAAAAATTAAAACAATAAAAAATTTAAAAAATAAAGTTTTTCTAATAAAAAACATTAAAAATTAAACAATCAAACATTACATATAAAAAGTAAAAGAATAAAAAATTAAAACAATAAAAATTGAAACAATAAAAATAAAAAAATAAAAAAATACAAAACAGTAAAAAATAAAACGATAAAAATCCAAACAATTAAAATCCAAACAATAAAAATAAAACAACAAAAAATTAAAACAATAAAAATAAAACAATGAAAAAACGATAAGAAATTAAAACAAAAAAAGTAAAACAATAAAAAAATTAAACAAATAAAAAGAAAACAATAAGAATTAAAACAAAAAAAAACAATAAAAAATAAAACAATAAAAAATTAAAACATTAAAAATTAAAACAATAAAAATTTAAACAATAAAAACTAAAACAATAAAAAATTAAAACATTAAAAATTAAAACAATAAAAAACAATAAAAAATAAAACAATAAAAAATTAAAAAAATGAAAATTAAAACAAAAAAAAATAGATCAATAAAAAGTTAAACAATAAAAACTAAAACAATAAAAACTAAAACAATAAAAAATTAAAAAAATGAAAATTAAAACAAAAAAAATAAATCAATAAAAAGTTAAACAATAAAAACTAAAACAATAAAAACTAAAACAATAAAAAATAAAACAATAAAAAATTAAAACAATGAAAATTAAAACATTAAAAAATTAATCAATAAAAAGTTAGACAAAAATCAATCAATAAATAATTAAAACAATAAGAATTAAATCAATGAAAAATAAAAAAAATAAAAAATAAAAACATAAAATTTAGATAATAAAAAATTAAAAATGAAATAATAAAAATTAAATAATAATTAAATAATAAAAAGTAAATTAATAAAAAATAAAGCAATAAAAATTAAAACAATAAATAAACAAATAAAAAATTTAACAATAAAAATTAAAACAATAAAAAAAAAAAATAAAACAATTAAAACTTTAAACAATAATACATTAACACAATAAAAATAAAACAATAAAAAATTAAAACAAGAAAAATAACCCGTTAAATTCCAACCAATAAAAATAAAACAATAAAAATTTAAAATATAAAAATAAAACAATAAAAATTTAATTTTAAAACAATAAAAAATAAAAATAATAAAAAATTAAAAAAAAAGCAATAAACACTTAAAACAATAAAACATTATCACAATAAAAATAAAACAATAACAAATTAAAACAATAAAAATTAAACCATAAAACAATAAAAATTAAAACAATAAAAAATTAAATCAATAAAAATAAAACAATAAATATTAAAACAATAAATAATTGAAACAATAATAAATTAACACATTAAAAATTTAAAAAAGTATCAAATTAAAACAATAAAGATTAAAACAATGAAAATTACAACAATAAAAATAAAAAGTATAAAAATAAAAAATAATAAATCGAAACAAATAAAAAATTAAACAATAAAAAATAAACAATAAAATTTTAAACAATAAAAAATAAAACAATAAAAAATAAAACATTAACAAGTAAAACAATAAAAAATTAAAAAATTAAAATTAAAACAATGAAAATAAAACAATTAAAATTAAAACTATAAAAATAAAACAATAAAACAATAAAAATTAAAACAATTAAAACAAATTAAAAATTTAACAATAAAAAATTAAATAATAAAATTAAAACAATGAAAATTAAAATAATAAAATATTAAATCAATAAAAAGGTAACACAATAAAAAATGACAACAATAAAACTTTAAAACAATAAAAATAAAAACAATAATAAATTTTAAAAATAAAAAATTAAAACAATAAACTATAAAACAAGAAAAATCCAAACAATAAAAATCAAAACAATAGAAAATTAAAATAATGAAAAATAAATCAATAAAAAATAAAACATTAAAAATAAATCAATAAAAAATAAAACAATAAAAAACGATAAGAAATTAAAACAATAAAAAATAAAACAATAAAAAATAAAACATTAAAAAATAAAAAAATAAAAAATAAAACAATAAAAAAACGATAAGAAATCAAAACAATAAAAAATAAAACAATAAAATTTAAAACCATAAAAAATCCATCAATAAAAATTTTATCAACAAAACATTAAAACAATAAAAATAAAACAATGAAAATAAAACAATAATAAAGCAATAAACATTAAAACAATAAAAAATTAAAACAATAAAAAGTTTAAACAACAAAAATTAAAACAATAAAAAGTTTAAACAACAAAAATTAAAACAATAAAAAGTTTAAACAACAAAAATTAAAACAATAAAAAGTTTAAACAACAAAAATTAAAACAATAAAAAGTTTAAACAACAAAAATTAAAACAATAAAATGTTTAAACAACAAAAATTAAAACAATAAAAAATTTAAACAACAAAAATTAAAACAATAAAAAATTAAAACAACAAAAAGTAAACCAATAAAAAATTAAAACAACAAAAATTAAAACAATAAAAAGTTTAAACAACAAAAATTAAAACAATAAAAAGTTTAAACAACAAAAATTAAAACAATAAAAAGTTTAAACAACAAAAATTAAAACAATAAAAAGTTTAGCATTGATTCTGAAATCAATATTTGATTCTGACTAGCCAATTTTATTTTGTTCAATCCTGGAGCACGACAAACAATGCGAGATCTATTAGGTTAGAAATTCTCTTTTGTATCCTGTCCAAGAGGGATAGGCTAGTTGTAGGCGCACTAGTCCAGCTTCATGCAAACAATAATAAAGCAATAAACATTAAAACAATAAAAAATTAAAACAACAAAAATTAAAACAATAGAAAGTTTAAACAACAAAAATTAAAACAATAAAAAGTTTAAACAATAAAAATTAAAACAATAAAAAGTTTAAACAACAAAAATTAAAACAATAAAAAGTTTACACAACAAAAATTAAAACAATACAAAGTTTAAACAACAAAAATTAAAACAATAAAAAGTTTAAACAACAAAAATTAAAACAATAAAAAGTTTAAACAACAAAAATTAAAACAATAAAAAGTTTAAACAACAAAAATTAAAACAATAAAAAATTAAAACAACAAAAATTAAAACAATGAAAAGTTTAAACAAAAAAAATTAAAACAATACAAAGTTTAAACAACAAAAATTAAAACAATAAAAAGTTTAAACAACAAAAATTAAAACAATAAAAAGTTTAAACAACAAAAACTAAAACAATAAAAAGTTTAAACAACAAAAATTAAAACAATAAAAAATTAAAACAACAAAAATTAAAACAATAAAAAGTTTAAACAAAAAAAATTAAAACAATAAAAAGTTTAAACAACAAAAATTAAAACAATAAAAAGTTTAAACAACAAAAATTAAAACAATAAAAAATTAAAACAACAAAAATTAAAACAATAAAAAGTTTAAACAACAAAAATTAAAACAATACAAAGTTTAAACAACAAAAATTAAAACAATAAAAAATTAAAACAACAAAAATTAAAACAATAAAAAGTTTAAACAACAAAAATTAAAACAATAAAAAGTTTAAACAACAAAAATTAAAACAATAAAAAGTTTAAACAACAAAAATTAAAACAATAAAAAATTAAAACAACAAAAATTAAAACAATAAAAAGTTTAAACAACAAAAATTAAAACAATACAAAGTTTAAACAACAAAAATTAAAACAATAAAAAGTTTAAACAACAAAAATTAAAACAATAAAAAGTTTAAACAACAAAAACTAAAACAATAAAAACTTTAAACAACAAAAATTAAAACAATAAAAACTTTAAACAAAAAAAATTAAAACAATAAAAAGTTTAAACAACAAAAATTAAAACAATAAAAAGTTTAAACAACAAAAATTAAAACAATAAAAAGTTTAAACAACAAAAATTAAAACAATAAAAAATTAAAACAACAAAAATTAAAACAATAAAAAGTTTAAACAACAAAAATTAAAACAATAAAAAGTTTAAACAACAAAAATTAAAACAATAAAAAGTTTAAACAACAAAAATTAAAACAATAAAAAGTTTAAACAACAAAAATTAAAACAATAAAAAGTTTAAACAACAAAAATTAAAACAATAAAAAATTAAAACAACAAAAATTAAAACAATAAAAAGTTTAAACAACAAAAATTAAAACAATACAAAGTTTAAACAACAAAAATTAAAACAATAAAAAATTAAAACAACAAAAATTAAAACAATAAAAAGTTTAAACAACAAAAATTAAAACAATACAAAGTTTAAACAACAAAAATTAAAACAATAAAAAATTAAAACAACAAAAATTAAAACAATAAAAAGTTTAAACAACAAAAATTAAAACAATACAAAGTTTAAACAACAAAAATTAAAACAATAAAAAGTTTAAACAACAAAAATTAAAACAATAAAAAATTAAAACAACAAAAATTAAAACAATAAAAAGTTTAAACAACAAAAATTAAAACAATACAAAGTTTAAACAACAAAAATTAAAACAATAAAAAGTTTAAACAACAAAAATTAAAACAATAAAAAGTTTAAACAACAAAAACTAAAACAATAAAAACTTTAAACAACAAAAATTAAAACAATAAAAACTTTAAACAAAAAAAATTAAAACAATAAAAAGTTTAAACAACAAAAATTAAAACAATAAAAAGTTTAAACAACAAAAATTAAAACAATAAAAAGTTTAAACAACAAAAATTAAAACAATAAAAAATTAAAACAACAAAAATTAAAACAATAAAAAGTTTAAACAACAAAAATTAAAACAATAAAAAGTTTAAACAACAAAAATTAAAACAATAAAAAGTTTAAACAACAAAAATTAAAACAATAAAAAGTTTAAACAACAAAAATTAAAGCAATAAAAAGTTTAAACAACAAAAATTAAAACAATAAAAAATTAAAACAACAAAAATTAAAACAATAAAAAGTTTAAACAACAAAAATTAAAACAATAAAAAATTAAAACAATAAAAATTAAAACAATAAAAAATTAAAACAACAAAAATTAAAACAATAAAAAGTTTAAACAACAAAAATTAAAACAATAAAAGTTTAAACAAAAAAAATTAAAACAATAAAAAGTTTAAACAACAAAAATTAAAACAATAAAAAATTAAAACAACAAAAATTAAAACAATAAAAAATTAAAACAACAAAAATTAAAACAATAAAAAGTTTAAACAACAAAAATTAAAACAATAAAAAGTTTAAACAACAAAAATGAAAACAATAAAAAGTTTAAACAATAAAAATTAAAACAATAAAAAGTTTAAACAACAAAAATTAAAACAATAAAAAGTTTACACAACAAAAATTAAAACAATACAAAGTTTAAACAACAAAAATTAAAACAATAAAAAGTTTAAACAACAAAAATTAAAACAATAAAAAGTTTAAACAACAAAAATTAAAACAATAAAAAGTTTAAACAACAAAAATTAAAACAATAAAAAATTAAAACAACAAAAATTAAAACAATGAAAAGTTTAAACAAAAAAAATTAAAACAATACAAAGTTTAAACAACAAAAATTAAAACAATAAAAAGTTTAAACAACAAAAATTAAAACAATAAAAAGTTTAAACAAAAAAAATTAAAACAATAAAAAATTAAAACAACAAAAATTAAAACAATAAAAAGTTTAAAAAAAAAAATTAAAACAATAAAAAGTTTAAACAACAAAAATTAAAACAATAAAAAGTTTAAACAACAAAAATTAAAACAATAAAAAGTTTAAACAACAAAAATTAAAACAATAAAAAATTAAAACAACAAAAATTAAAACAATAAAAAGTTTAAACAACAAAAATTAAAACAATACAAAGTTTAAACAACAAAAATTAAAACAATAAAAAATTAAAACAACAAAAATTAAAACAATAAAAAGTTTAAACAACAAAAATTAAAACAATAAAAAGTTTAAACAACAAAAATTAAAACAATAAAAAGTTTAAACAACAAAAATTAAAACAATAAAAAATTAAAACAACAAAAATTAAAACAATAAAAAGTTAAAACAATAAAAATTAAAACAATACAAAGTTTAAACAACAAAAATTAAAACAATAAAAAGTTTAAACAACAAAAATTAAAACAATAAAAAGTTTAAACAACAAAAACTAAAACAATAAAAACTTTAAACAACAAAAATTAAAACAATAAAAACTTTAAACAAAAAAAATTAAAACAATAAAAAGTTTAAACAACAAAAATTAAAACAATAAAAAGTTTAAACAACAAAAATTAAAACAATAAAAAGTTTAAACAACAAAAATTAAAACAATAAAAAATTAAAACAACAAAAATTAAAACAATAAAAAGTTTAAACAACAAAAATTAAAACAATAAAAAGTTTAAACAACAAAAATTAAAACAATAAAAAGTTTAAACAACAAAAATTAAAACAATAAAAAGTTTAAACAACAAAAATTAAAACAATAAAAAGTTTAAACAACAAAAATTAAAACAATAAAAAATTAAAACAACAAAAATTAAAACAATAAAAAGTTTAAACAACAAAAATTAAAACAATAAAAAATTAAAACAATAAAAATTAAAACAATAAAAAATTAAAACAACAAAAATTAAAACAATAAAAAGTTTAAACAACAAAAATTAAAACAATAAAAACTTTAAACAACAAAAATTAAAACAATAAAAAGTTTAAACAACAAAAATTAAAACAATAAAAAGTTTAAACAACAAAAATTAAAACAATACAAAGTTTAAACAAAAAAAATTAAAACAATAAAAAGTTTAAACAACAAAAATTGCAACAAAAAAAAGTTTAAACAACAAAAATTAAAACAATAAAAAATTAAAACAACAAAAATTAAAACAATAAAAAATTAAAACAACAAAAATTAAAACAATAAAAAGTTTAAACAACAAAAATTAAAACAATAAAAAGTTTAAACAACAAAAATTAAAACAATAAAAAGTTTAAACAACAAAAATTAAAACAATAAAAAGTTTAAACAACAAAAATTAAAACAATAAAAAATTAAAACAATAAAAATTAAAACAATAAAAAGTTTAAACAACAAAAATTAAAACAATAAAAACTTTAAACAACAAAAATTAAAACAATAAAAAGTTTAAACAACAAAAAATAAAAAATAAAAAGTTTAAACAACAAAAATTAAAAAAAATAAAAAATTAGAACAATAAAAATTAAAACAATAAAAAGTTTAAACAACAAAAATTAAAACAATAAAAAGTTTAAACAACAAAAATTAAAACAATAGAAAGTTTAAACAACAAAAATTAAAACAATAAAAAATTAAAACAACAAAAATTAAAACAATAAAAAGTTTAAACAACAAAAATTAAAACAATAAAAAGTTTAAACAACAAAAATTAAAACAATTAAAAATTAAAACAATAAGAATTAAAACAATAAAAAGTTTAAACAACAAAAATTAAAACAAAAAAAGTTTAAACAATAAAAAGTTAACAAAAAATCTGAGATTCGATACCAAAATGAGTTTTTAAGATCGTTATATGTTGTTTTTTTTAATGTTTTATGTGTGTAATACTGTTGTTAAACAGATTTTAGATACTTGAGGCTTGTTTTCTTATTTTCTTATAACGAGGGACGTTCCAAAAGTAATGCCTCCTATTTTTTCATTCCGCATGAATGGATCAGAAGGAATTGCAAATTGCATTGTTTTAATGATTGAACTTATGCATTTATGACCTGAAAGTTTCATCTTTCTGTTGCAGATATTGACAGTGTGATATTCCAAGAAAGCAATACCAGCTATGGACCTGTGTTAGAAGCAGAAATGCGTCATTGAATTCTTGGCAAAAATGCATTGTGAATGTTGATGGCTATGTAGAAAAATTAATTTCAGAGCACAAAAGGTTGCTTGTTTTAATTGTCCTACTCCCGTCTTCATAGCTTTTCAACTTTTTGAGTTTAGAAAAATAGGCGGCTTTACTTTTTGAACGACCCTTGTATATTATAGCTTTTTTATTTGTCCATGTATGGAGGATTGCTGCCACATCTAGGATGGTGCACCATCAACTAATCTCTCTCTTCTCTTGGACCGAGTACAAACCAGAATTCTTAACCTAATGGATCCCACATTGTCTGCCAAGCTCCAGTGAAACATATATAGTGAGGTAAAAAGTGATAGATAGATAGATAGATAGATAGATAGATAGATAGATAGATAAATAGATAGATAGGTAGATAGATAGATAGATAGTAAAGCCACCATTTGCATGAAACTGGACTAGTGCGCCTACAACTAGCCTATCCCTCTTGGACAGGATACAAAAGAGAATTTCTAACCTAATAGATCTCGCATTGTTTGTCGTGCTCCAGGATTGAACAAAATAAAATTGGCTAGTCAGAATCAAATATTGATTTCAGAATCAATGCTATTAATGACCCAACCAGATTATTTTTTTGTTATATAGATGAGAATAAGATCTAGTCAACAATGATGTTGAGGTAATGCTGGCTCAGTATATTCAAAGTAATGTCCCTTGAATCTTATTGAAGTTATTTCCCTGAATTATATTAGCAACATATAAAAATGACTCTTCAGTTCCGGAGTACAAAAAGACTCATACATGCATAGTATAAGATTCTAAATCGAGGCTTGGTCTCTTTCTTGCATGGGCTGGAAGCTGGTTTCATTTTCATATAGTTTCACATTGCTTACATAATATCATTAGATTTAGCTTTTTGGCAGTTAAAACAGAACCTCCAGATAGACGACCATTTCAGCATTTTCTACTAGTTATAACACTTGCACAGAATAATTTTCAGACGACACAAAGGTATATTTTCTTTTTACATGCCAGCAACATATGTTCATATCGATTATGTCTCAGGATCATTAATGTAGACTTTTACATCAAAAGTTATGTCTGTTAAATGCAACCTCTTGTGTCTATTATGTTTCTCTTACGTTTATCTTTGTCAAATCTTGAAAATAATGTATATGCAAATGCAATCATCTCTTGCTGTTTTTTTTAAATTTTTGTCTTATTTCTTAATTATTCTGACTCATGTGTGTATCCGTGATACAGATAAATGAGCACCATGTGCGCCACCATAAAACCAGATAAAATAGAAAAAACTTGTAATTAATGTGATCTTTGTAATTGAGAACTTACTTTGTTGTCGTAGCTTTGACTCTGTAAAATATATCTTGACAAAGCCACAGTTCATTCATGCATAAAGTATTGTTGCTGCATCTGAGCTGGTGCATCTCTCACTCTTAGACAGGGTCCAAAAAAGAGTCTCAAACCTAATACGTCCCGCACTGTCAGCCAAGCTCCAAGACTGTATTCTAATCCATCACGCCTCTGACAGCATAGATGTAGCACTTTCTCTAGACACTAGCACCCAAGTACATGTATTTTGGTGACTTTAATGTCCGCTACACCTTCTCTAACTGCCCAGACACAGCTGGTAGCATCATCCATAACTTTTCTATATCCCATACCTTGACACAGAGTAACGTCCCCAACCTATCTCCCAGATTTCAGGACCAACAAGTCTCACTTTTGGACCTATTTCTGACAACAGTTTCTGAGGATTGTATAACAAATGCCCATTGCCCACTTGGGAATGCTGATCATGCTGTGATAATGATAGACATCACTCTAAACTCTCGATCCCAAACTAAAGAGCCATTTCTTAAAATGACAAGGTACTACAATAAGGCTGACTGGGATGCCATTAGGGATCACATCAGAGACGCCCCATGGGTAAATATCTTTTCTCTTCCTGCAGAACAGTTTGCAAATAAGACCACTGACTGATTCAAAGCAGCAATTAAAATACATGTTCCCATACAGAAGTTCTATAACAGATCGCACTTTCTCTCCAATGGTTTTGTTCTACTTGCACAGCTGCATATTTATTCAAGATAAGTCCAGTCCAACTAGACAAATCTTTATAGAAGCTACAAATGATTGTAATAAACAAGAGAGAAAATACTGAAACCACCAGAAAACAGATTGAAGCACAGAAATCAGGAACCTGTGACTTCTGGAAAATCTACGACAGTAAATAATGGGCAATCAACAATTCCCTCATTATCCAACAATCTTGAAGTTGTTGGCATGGCAACTGAGAAGGCTAACCAGTTTACCCATCGGTTTGCCTCCAACTTTGCTTTGGACCCAATCCCTCCCAGATTTTCCTTTGGGGACAGAAACCACACTAGATTTTTTTTTTTTTTTTTTTTTAAATTCAATTTTCACCCCAAACAAGGCACAGTGCCACTTTGAAGCAGGGGGCTACTATCAGGGACTTAATTAGCGGGGTCATTATGAAGGGAGATGAGTAGAAAGATGTTTGTTGACATTACACTTGAACTTCTGCATATCATTGCAGTTGGGAAAGCAGAATCCCGGAAGGAAGTTCCAAAGACCCGCAGTTCTGGGGAAGAAACTATTGGAGTAAAAGGCTTTCTTGCACCTAGGGATCTCTACTGTAAAGGGATGAGACTTAGTAGCTTGTCGGGTTTGTCGGGGGTAGTTACGTCGGGGAGGTACAAGTGTTTGCAGTTCGTCAGAGCATTCACCATTGAAGTATTTGTAGAACAGGCAGAGGGATGCAACATCTCGTCGATGGGACAGAGGCTGAAGCCTAGATGACAGTTCAGGACCTATCAGGTTGGCGACTCTCTTTTGAACCCTGTCCAGGAGCGAGAGACAAGCAGCAGATGCACCAGCCCAGATGTGACAACAGTACTCCATACATAGGCGAATGGCTGCCTTATAGAGGTATAGGATACTGTCAGGTGTAAGTAGTTTTCTAGCACGGTAGAGGGAGCCAACCTTCCTTGCAGCAGCCTTGGCAATGCTCTCAATGTATCTATTCCAGTTCATATTCCCTGTAAACGTTAGGCCGAGGAGTTTAAAAGAAGTACTTTCAGGTAATGTGTTCTTGGCCATTGCTATTTGTGGTAAAGAAGGTTTCTTGTAGTTATTGAAGGAAACAAGCTTAGTCTTAGCAGTATTGAATGTGACCACCCATTTTTGTCCCCATTCCACTACGGATTGGAGGTCATCCTCTAGTGTTTCTGCCATTTCCTTGGATATGTGTTCATTTGTTTTCCCCTCATATCTGTTATAGAGAGTGGTGTCATCGGCAAATATACCCATCTCCGAAACAAGTTTATCAGGGAGGTCGTTTATGAATATCAGGAATAATAGAGGTCCAAGGATAGACCCCTGAGGTACTCCCGCATTTATGTCGTATTGTTTGGATGTACGACCGTCGAGGACAACTTTGATTTTTCTATTACTTAAGAAGGATTTAATTACATTATGAATTCTTCCAGTGATTCCATATGATCTAATTTTCCTTAGAAAACCATCGTGGCATACCCTGTCAAAAGCCTTAGATATATCGAGCGCCACCGCTCTACCCTCCCCTGTTTTATCCAATGAACGGTATATACATTCAGAAACTACAGTTAAGATATCTGCTGTTGAACGGGCTTGCCTGAATCCATATTGTTTGTCAGTCAGGAGTTTAGCAGCTGTTAGGTGCTGGACTAGGGCTTGATTAACTAAGGACTCAAATATTTTGGCGAAAAGCGGGAGGAGGCTAATGGGGCGATAATTTAGTGGGTCACTTCTTTCACCAGAATTCTTGAAGACTGGTACCACAGAGGCGGTTTTCCAGCAGTCGGGAAAACAAGATTCGTTAAGGCATTTATTGTAAAGTTTGGACAGAACTGGAGCAACCTCGGCAGAGCATTTTTTTAATAGCACAGCCGGGATGAGATCTGGTCCACATGCTTTTGAGGATGATTTGAAAATCACCACTTTGCAATTACATATTATAAAAACCGTGTAGACACCTCAAAAACATGTGGACCTAATGTCATTCCGGCCGTGCTATTAAATGACATTTTCCCAGTTCTCTCCAAACTTTTCAACAAATGCCGTAATGAATTTTGTTTTCCTAACTGCTGGAAAACTGCTTCTGTGGTACCCGTTTACAAGAATTCTGGTGAAAGAAATTATCGCCCCATTACCTTCCACCCTCTTACTTCCACCCAAAATATTTGAGTCCATAATTAATCAAGCTTTAGTCCATTACCTCACAGTTGCTAAATTTTTGTCCGACCAACAATATGGATCTACGCAAGCCATTCTACTGCAGGTATTCTAACTGTAATCTTTGAATGTATATACCATGCACTGGATAAGACAAGGAAGGCTAGGGCAGTAGCCTTAGATATATCTAAGGCCTTTGACAGGGTATGGCATGATGGTCTTCTCATGGAAATCAGATCATATAGTATTACTGGACAAATACTTAACATAATTAAATCTTTCGTAAATAAGACAAGAACACGGGGTATCCTTGATGGTGGGACGTCAAAACAATATGATATAAATGCGGATGTATCTCAGGGGTCGATCCTTGGATCTTTATTATTCCTGATATTCATAAATAACCTCCCTGATAAAATTGTCTCTGAGATGGGTATATTTGCTGATGACACTATGCTCTATAAGAGACACGATGGGAAAAAAAATGAAGGAATGGCAGAAACTCTAAAGGAAAACTTCCAATCAGTAGTGGAATGAGGTCAAAAATGAATTGTAACATTCAATGTTGCCAGGACTAAGCTTGTTTCCTTCAATGATTACAAGAAACCTTCTCAACCACTCATAGCCATGGCTAATGACACATTACCTGAAAGTACTTTGTTCGAACTCCTTGGCTTAATGTTCACGTTCGAACAGATAGATTGGCATTGACATGGCTGCTGCAATGAAGCTGGGCTCTCTCTCCATGCTAGAAAGTTACTTACACCTGAGAATATTCTATATCTCTACAAGGCCACCATTCGTTCACATATGGAGTATTGTTGTCACATCTAGGCTGGTGCATCTGCTACCAGTTTCTCACTCCTGGACAGGGTTCAAAAGAGAGTTGCCAACCTGATAAGTCCTGAACAACCTCTGTCCCATCGACAAAATGTTGCATCCCTCTGCCTGTTTTAAAAGTATTTTAATGGCAGATACTCCAACAAACTACAAGCCCTTGCATCCCCTTGACGTAAATATCCCAACAAACCCAACAAGCAGCAAAATCTCACTCCTACATGACGATGATGATGATGATGATGATGATGGTGGTGGTGGTGGTGGTGGTGGTGGTGGTGGTGGTGGTGGTGGTGGTGGTGGTTGTAGTAGTTTCTTCCCGAAAACTGCTAGACTTTGGAATTCCATACCAGGTTCCTGTTTCCCTGACTGTACTTACATGCAGGAGTTCAAGTATAATGTAAGCAGATATCTTGCTACTCAACTCCCTACATAGTACTCCAAAATATTATGTCCCAAATAGTAGCCCACTACATCAAAGTGGCACTGTGCCTTGGTTAGGCTGAAAATGCGATAAAAAATAAACAAATGAAAACAAATTTAACAATAAAATAAGTTGAAGAGTGAAACTCATTTGGATGACATTTTAAACTTTTTTATTTTACTTCTGGTGTAACTTTTATTATTAATACGTCTTTTTTCTAGCATCACATGTATTTTTCCTAGCATGAAATGTCTTTTTTCTAGCAATACATGTATTTTTTCTAGCATGACATGTATTTTTTCTAGCATGAAATGTCTTTTTTCTAGCAATACATGTATTTTTTCTAGCATGACATGTATTTTTTCTAGCATGACATATCTTTTTTCTAGCATGACATGTATTTTTTCTAGCATGACATGTCTTTTTTCTAGCATGACATGTATTTTTTCTAGCATGACATGTCTTTTTTCTAGCATGACATGTCTTTTTTCTAGCATCACATGTATTTTTTCTAGCATCACATGTATTTTTTCTAGCATCACATGTATTTTTTCTAGCATCACATGTATTTTTTCTAGCATGAAATGTCTTTTTTCTAGCATGACATGTCTTTTTTCTAGCATGACATGTCTTTTTTCTAGCATCACATGTATTTTTTCTAGCATCACATGTATTTTTTCTAGCATGAAATGTCTTTTTTCTAGCAATACATGTATTTTTTCTAGCAATACATGTATTTTTTCTAGCATGACATGTATTTTTTCTAGCATGAAATGTCTTTTTTCTAGCATGACATGTCTTTTTTCTAGCATGACATGTCTTTTTTCTAGCATCACATGTATTTTTTCTAGCATCACATGTATTTTTTCTAGCATCACATGTATTTTTTCTAGCATCACATGTATTTTTTCTAGCAATACATGTATTTTTTCTAGCATGACATGTATTTTTTCTAGCATGAAATGTCTTTTTTCTAGCATGACATGTCTTTTTTCTAGCATGACATGTCTTTTTTCTAGCATCACATGTATTTTTTCTAGCATCACATGTATTTTTTCTAGCATGAAATGTCTTTTTTCTAGCAATACATGTATTTTTTCTAGCAATACATGTATTTTTTCTAGCATGACATGTATTTTTTCTAGCAATACATGTATTTTTCTAGCAATACATGTCTTTTTTCTAGCATGACATGTATTTTTTCTAGCAATACATGTATTTTTCTAGCATCACATGTATTTTTTCTAGCATGACATATTTTTTCTAGCATGACATGTCTTTTTTCTAGCAATACATGCATTTTTTCTAGCAATACATGTATTAGTATAACTAGTTTATGGTCTGACTGACCTAACCAAGTGAACATGGGGCAAGATAGGAAATCTATTTCGCCTCTACTAACTAGTATCCTGTCCAAATAGGTATTCGGATAGGAAGGAACGCTATTGGTCCACATCCACATCTCCCGCCCTGGATGCTCGTCCCAAAACCTGTCGACCAGATCGCATCTAGCCATCAGGTCAGCCAGGGTGGGCTCACATCTTTCCAACCTTCTAGCATCGCCTCCTACTTTATCTAAATCTGGGTCTAAGATGGAGTTCCAATCCCCCATTAGCACTACCCGCTTCCAACATTCTACAAACCCATCAAGCTGACTGAAGAATGAGACCCTCTCGTGAGCAGTGCTGGGCGCATGAACCGCAACTACCCGAAACACAGAATCTTTTACGGCAACATCAGCCACGACCAGCCTGCCCACCGTATCTCTATGAACAACGTCGACCGTCGCGGACAGAGTTCGCTTCACTAGCAAGGAGACTCCCCTTCCCCACGGGTTGCCATATGCTTAGAAAACTTCAAAATCCCGGTTCAGCACCTGACAGTCCACAGAAGAAACGAAATGCGTCTCCTGGATCGCAGCAACATCCACTTCCAGGGACAAGAGGTCGTGCCGGAGGCGAGCCACCCGGCCCAGTGATCTCAAGCCCCTTGCATTCAAACTGGCCAAATTTAAAGACATGGTACCTACCTTTAGGGTGTGTCACACTTGGCTCCAAAGTTGGTCGGCATAAGGATGCCGACATTGTACGCGATGCTCAAGGAGGTCAGGTTTTTCAGGTCCTGGTCGTCTCTCACAATGCCGCCAACGTCTAGGGGAAAGGTCAATTTTAGGGCCCTGTAGAGAGACGGATGGTCCCACACTGGGACCCTTCCCTTGCATTGTTTTGACAGTTCGTCAAGGGAAGAGTCGCCTTTTTTAAACAGTTCCATTTCTGGAGAGGCCCCTTCCGCTGCCTCCAGAAGTGACCACAAGTTGCTCTTGCAAGCCGCTGCAGTTCTAACGAAAGTTATTAGAAGCGGGGCATCCGGGAAATTTGAGGGGATGTTAACATCTTTCTCCTCTATCTGTTGGCAATCCAGCAGTGGCTTTAAAGTCTTCCTCTGACGATGTGAGAGGGCCGTTGCCACCGTCAGAGGGTCAATTCGACACAGTTCTTGTGTTTTAGTCGGTCCTCGAGAGGCAAAGCGACCCCTCCCTCTCGCAGGTTCATTCGTTTCTTTTTCTCTTTGGGGTGGTGGTTCAGTTTGCATTGGTGTAGGGGTGTGTGTTGGTGCAGTGTCAGATGTTAGTGTGGTGTACGGTGTTGGTGTGGTGTGTGTGGTGTCTGGTGTTGGTGTTGTGTTGGGTGTTGGTGTGATGGTTGGTGCAGTGTTTGGTTTTGGTGCGGTGTCTGGTTTGGGGGTGGGGGTGGATTTTGTTGTTCTTGCTGTTTGGGATGGTGTAAGCTCACAGGGGGTGGGGGCCACCTTTTCTTCCCCTTCCATCTTTTTAATTTTCTTTTTCTTTCTCTTTTGTTCCTCGAATGGACGGGGGAGTGGGAGAGTTTGTTTTCCCTCCCTCTCGCTGGCAGACTCATCTTCTGAGGAGCAGTCCTTCCTTCTCTTGGTCCCCGATTCAGTTCATCCGGGGGCCAGTCGTTGTTCCTGGGCTGGTTTGTTCTGCTCCTCTTGCTGTTGTTGATGATGCTTTTCTTTCTGCTGTTGCTTCTGCTGCAGTTGCTGCTGTTTGGGTTGTGACGTCTTTGGCTGTGGCGGTTGCTAGACAATGTGTTCTGGTCATTTGCCCAGAATTGGCTGCAGCGGCTGTTGTTGCTGCGGCGCTTGTTTTTTTGTCCGCTTGCTGGCTGGAATTGGAGGACTTTGTTTTCCCCTTTCAAGTCACTGTGACCCATCCAATGCTGGGGGATGGGTCCATTAGCTTAGTTGTCGTCTCTGGTGCACAAGGCTTGTTGGCAGCTGTAAGGGCTTTGGTCGGATTTCTTTTTGGGGCAATCCTTGGCCATGTGTCCCTTCTGCTGACAGTGCCAGCAGTGCGGTCTCCGTCCCTCTACTGTGACGGACATTGTCCCTTCCTCGCACCTCAGTGTCGCTGGTATTTGGTTGAAGCCAGCTTTGTCGAGGCGCATCTGGAGTCTGTAGTCTCCAGTCAGGACGTCCCTCTTCTTGCTTGTTTGGGCCATGGACACCACGTCACCATACTGGCTGAAGACCGCTCCTAGTTGCTTTGCTCCCAGGAGACAAGGGACGTTCAGCACGGCGACATTGGTGACTATTTGGCTAAGGTATTCTGGCTGGAGTTTGATGTTTTTCCAGTGCAGATTTGTACTACTGTATTCCTGAGTGTGGACCCCATTCAATGTCTTCATTACTGGCAATGCGGGTCCAGGACAGTGTCGTCTGGCTTGGGTGTTGCTGTTGCTGCTTCTGCTGACCGGGGTTTGGTGGTTTGCCCAGTGGGATAAGAGCTGGCCAATCGGTGTTGAAAGTTGCCAATCTACTGGTCCCTGCCTCCTGGGTCTCTTTCTTTTTTTCCTGGGAGGGGATTGTTGGCTCCTGGGTGCCACCTGTTGTGCTCCACCACTTATGGGGGTTGCCTCTGCTCCAGTGTTCTTTGTCAAGCTTTTGTTGCTAAGTATCTCCCTTTCTGGAGGGGTGGCTGGTTGGGGCTTGGTCTCTTAGGGAGCGTTTAAGCAGGCTGGATCTTTGGTCAGCCCGCAGAGGATCTTTAAGGGCGCTATCGCTTCATTGATTAGCGCTTTAGTCCTTCTAGCTACTCCATCCTCATCATTTTCCCCTTTTTCCGTGAGGGGGTCGTCCTCTTGGGGAGTTGGAGTGCTACATTTGGGTGATGGTGTAGTGGACTGAGGAGCCAGGGGTTCCATCGGCTGTGGTGCACCCGCAACGTCCATTGTCTCCTCGTCCCTTGATATCTTCTTCGCTTCTGCTGGGCGTTTGACCTCGTGGGGAGCAGGAGTGGAGGGGTAATTTTTGGCCAACGAGGATTGAGGAGCAAGAGGTGCCACTGAGTGTGGTTCACCTGAAACGTTCCTCGTTCCCTTACCTGTGCTCCCTGGGTCGGGGAGTTGCCCTCTTTGGGAGCTGCTTGTGAGTTATCTCCTTTCTGGGGGGCGTCTTTCAGTTTATTATCCGGGCGGTATGCCCCGTTGCTTTTTGCTCCCCCTGTTGGGGAGTCGTCCTCTTTGGGAGCAGTTTTTCCTGTGGTAGCCCCCTGGCTGGTGGTATCTGTATTGGTGGCCCCCGGGCTGGGGGTGTCCATTGTTTGCAAAAAAGCTTTCTTCCCTGTATTAAATGAGTGACGTGGAGTCGGTGTCCAAAGTGGGGAGCCGACTTTGGCGCCAAAATGAAGTGGCACCAAAGGCGGCAAGAGAGGAGATAGACCTGAGAGAGGGAGTGGGAAGTTAGTGAAGGGAAGAGAGAAAGTGTTTCCGACCCTCCCTCGCGGGAAGGTCGTAAATTATCAGCTCGGATCCCCCCGTGAGGGGGGAGAGCATAGAAAGACCGGCCAAGTGGGGGTGCGGACAGAACGCTACCCAACAAGCTCGTCAGGTGTTCCGGGCACGAGAATGTGTCGCCAGAACAGCACTGCCTAGCACGGTGTATGTATCAGAGAACAGATACTACACTTTGAGGTATTTATTTGCTCCCCCACTAAGCAAATTAGGCACAAGGCCGATTTTTGAAGTGTGGAGTGAAGGGGAAATGGGGACCAACTCCCCGGGGAGTAGGGGAACTGGATAGTGACAATTGGTATGAAGGGTTGTCCCTACATTGACCAAGGTCTGATATGTGGAGTTACCCCCACATATGGTCTTTGCTTGCAGTATCTGCCGGAACAGATGGTATTTATTTGCTCCCCCACCGAGCAAATTAGGCATAAGGCCAATTTTTAATGTGAGGAGTGAAGGGAGGGGGAAGGGAAAAGGGGACCAGCTCCCAAGAGGTGGGAAATGGGAGCTGGTTAAAGGTCAGACATGTGGGGTTGCCCCCACATCTGGTCTTTGCTAGTCATAGCTAGTCATAGCTTGCAGTATCTGCCGGAACAGATGGTGTTTATTTGCTCCCCCACTGAGCAAATTAGGCACAAGGCCGTTTTTAATGTGAGGTAAAAACCAGCTCCCCTAAAAGTAGGCAAAAAGGGGGCACTCTGGTTAGCAAAAATAATAATTGTCCCAGTATAGAGGGTTTCCCCTCCATTGACTGGTACAAATTATCTTAAGTGCAGCATCTGCCGGAACAGATACTACACTTTGATCTTGTTTATATATTTTATTGCTTTTAAAAAATGTTGAAAATACAATTAAGTAAAAACAAAAGATTTTTAAACAACAAAATTAGGCACAAGGCCCTATAAGAAATTGGGGAGGGGAAGGGTTCAGGGTCTTTGTGACTAAAGTGATTAAAAGTAATAAATGTAGACTTTGGAGTCTTACTCTTGACTGGCAACATTTACCAAAATACCTCATTCACTCTATGGATCTTAATCTAACTAATAAATCCCCAGTGTTTAAGAATCAAAAACATATTTACAATTTATAAACAGTTGTCTGTGTGTTTAAGGCCAAGCATATGTTACAACTATGTCTGCGCCCCGGACTGAGTGCCTTACCCCAAACATATTTTATTATGAGCCGTGTTGAGATTCTAGTGTTCTCTATCAGCAGAGCATGAAGCCAATAAAAGTTTACATACATAATGAAGACACACTCAGACACTGGCATTGCATACAAGCGACTTGTTGGAAACGTGCGCGTGTGTGTGTGTGCAGTTACGATGTTATTACTGTTGTTTCTGCATTAGCGCTAACTCTCCCATATGTCACCTTCAGAATCTCGGCTAAAATTAGCTCCATTGTATACAACTGTTGTAATGGTCCAAAAAAAATTTTTTTTTTTTAATCGGTAATTAGTGGAAACAAAATATAAATTGAACAGAAAAACAAATACGATAAATGAAAAATGTGAGTATACGTCAGTCCGACTCCCACGAGTGCCAGTCTCTAGCATAACCCGTGCTAACACTGGGAGCCATATTCTCCACTTTTTATAAGTGGAAGAGGTCATTATTATCCGTAGGGTGGATGCACGACAACAATAACCCTTCTCAGTCGAACTTTGTTATCTCTTGCTGTTTCAGCCCAAATAACTCCTTTCTCTAGGTACGGGCAAAAAATGAGCAAATAAAGATAGGGGGACATAGTTTTGAAAGCCAATTTATCATAATTTTTTTTTTGTAGGTTTCTGACTACTTTTTGTTGTATTTGAAAGATTAAAAATTAAAGTTAATTTCCCAAACGAAAAAAAATATTTGTATACGTGAAAAAAAATGTTTTCACGGCGAGCAAACCAATTCAGCTAAATTTTGAAAGTTAAATAAATTCATTACAAAAATCCTTTGAAAGATAAATATTAGTTTTCTGGGTCTATTTCAATTAGTAAAGTAAAGTCCTAAAATATTGAATTAAATAAATAAGTAAAAAACACTTTGTTTGTACAAAAATAGCTCCAAAAATCGAGGGATTCTGCCCTTCTCAAAATCGTGACAAACGGAAGTTTTGTAAACATCAATTATATGGAAGCCCCAAATCTGAGATAGTCGAAAGGCTGTCTGAAAATGACGTCATGTAATTAAAGGGAGGTAGGGGGTACTGGTTTTCATTTTTCCCCCAGACGTGCATCCGTACATTCCTATCCTGAACGTTTGTATCATTTTTACTATTTTTCAATTTAATTATTTTTCTATGTTTCTGTTTTTTAAATTAAATTTGTTTATATTTATTTTTCAAGATTATGTGAAAATTGTGTTACGCCGAAAGTTTCACATTCGTGAAAGCAAGGAAAATATTAGAATCTTGCATCTAAAAATTATGCGAAACCTGTAATTTAAAAAAAAAAAAGATAGAAATATTTTTTGCAATTATAATTTTTTTGTGGGAAAATATTAAATAAACAATGCTTAACTCAATGATAATATCGGTAGTTCGAGAAATTCATTTCTCTTCAAGTTATATAGAATTCATTAATACGGACTTTAGGGTTTTTTTTCGTAATGTTCCTGCAAAAAATTAAATAATTTTTTTATGGTGCTTTATTTTCATAAAAAAATAAAAAATAAATTCATTCATTTTTTTTTACTACTGAAAACATAAGTTTAGTAAAGGTATTTTTTGTTTAACGGAAATACATTTCCACTAAGATTTAAATAAAAATGATTAGTTCATTATATTCCGCGATCATTACTTGATAGATACTGAAAATTTCATTAAAATTGGTTAATTTCCTGATTTTTGCTGAATTTTTAAGTAAGGGGAGGGGTAAAAATGTTTATACATTTTGAGCATCGGCATTCATTTTGCACGTACCTACTTTTCTCTTTACATTGTTTTCCCAGCCTCCTTTTTTCTACTTCCTTTTCCGTTTATTTATTTATTTATTGCCTTTCTTTGTCTTCACTTTGTCTCTTACCTCTACCTCCCCACCCCCTCCAGAACTGAAAGATTTCTGCTTTTTCCACATCTATATATTAACGCCGTAGTACCTTTAACGTGCGTACATACGTGTGTCAAGGTTTCCAGATGATAAATTATTCGATCGGGAGATCCTATTAATTAAAAAGGAGGATAGAAGGTGATAACTAGGGCTAGGACAACAGCATATTCTTTTCATTGTTTTGACTCTCGAGTGTATATCTGTTGATATCTTATATGCGTTTATATAGAGTGATGTGGTTCTCGGTTGATTAATTGTACCTGTGTCGGATATATACTCGAGAGTCAAAACAATGAAAAGAATATGCTGTTGTCATAGTCCTAGTGATAACATACTACGAACATTAAATCATATATATATATATATATATATATATATATATATATATATATATATATATATATATATATATACGCTAATTTAATGTTCGTAGTATGTTATCACTTTCTATCTTCCTTTTTTAATAAATAGGATCTCCTGATCACCAAAGACGCAATGCAAAAAATATATATATAAATAAAAACAATGGTGTCGCATTTGGGCTGTATGTGAAACAAAAATATAATTTTTTGGTCTTCTAGCTAGGATTCAAGGGTAGTATCTGTTCTGTCTAAAGATGATGATATTGTGGGGTTTCTGTTCACGCTGGGCGTCCGTACAAAGAAAATATGTCACAGACTCGTATAAAGATATTGGAGATAAACCTTAATAACAAGATATATTCTGACGCTACATTAACCAGATTACTTAGATAAATACTTTTACAGTTTTAACAAAAGGGATACAATAATATCACGGGGATACTCTCTGTGGATGTTGCTGCTGGGCATTCTATGGATGCTGTATGTCCACAGTCCATATTTAAAAAGGATGTGTCCTCTATAGTATCAGACCTGACCGAATGGTTAATTGTAGGCATAGATCGATTCATACCATCCAAAACATTCCAACAAAAACCTAACAGCCAGCCATGGTTCTCCCCAGAATGTGCTGCTGCTATCGCGCACAGAAATCACTTTTTCCATAGCTACCAACGTTATATATGTACTGAGACTAAAGCTGCTTTCAGGACTGCCAGCAACCACTGTAAAAGAGTAATAAAAAATGCAAGAGAGCTATATGCTCAGTCCGTTAAAT
The DNA here is from genome assembly GCF_053919585.1 of Euprymna scolopes. Classification (NCBI taxonomy): domain Eukaryota; kingdom Metazoa; phylum Mollusca; class Cephalopoda; order Sepiida; family Sepiolidae; genus Euprymna; species Euprymna scolopes. Next base: position 200,662,350 of record NC_136483.1, read on the forward strand.
CCAAAGTAGCTGAGCAGTGGCTTGGTTCCTACCAGTTTTGGCAAATAGCAAACAGGATCCTGAACAGAAGCGTGCGTTCTATCCCAACCATTATCAATGGACCTGAAGTCATCTCGTCAGCATCAGACAAGGCCAAACTATTTGCCAAGAACTTTGCAGCTAATTCTACACTATGCGATGAAGGCCATCAACTCCCCATATTTTCTCCTATAACAGACAACACGCTATGCAATATACAAATATCTGTGCGTGAGGTTGCCAAGCTAATCAAGAACCTTCATTCCAGTAAAACAACTGACCCTGACGGCATTCCAATTATAGTGTTGAAAAAGCTCCAACCAGAACTTGACCCCATACTTACAAAACTGTTTACGCGTTGCCTTAAGGAGAAGTGCTTCCCAACACTCTGGAAAACCTCATCAGTATACCCTGTATTTTAGAAGTCAGGTGATAAGTCATCTAGCTCTCAGTACAGACCAATAACTCTCCTGTGTGTCATGAGTAAGTTGTTGGAATCCATATTAAATAAAGAAGTGGTCAACCACCTCAGCAGAAATAGCCTTCTTAGTGACATGCAATATGGTTTCCGTTCTGCTAGATCTACAGCAGATGTGCTAACGATTATATCTCATAGGATTAGTGAATCTCTTGACAAAGGCTTCCTTTTGAGAGCAATTGATCTTGACATATCAAAGGCCTTCGATAAGGTATGGCATAAAGGCCTACTTCACAAGATTTCCAGCTACGGTATAACTGGAAATGTTTTCTCAATTATTAAATCATTTCTCTCTGATCAGCTCATAAGAGTAGTGGTTAATGGGCAGAAATCAGAGGCCCAGAGTATTAATGCTGGAGTCCCTCAGGGGGTCCATCCTGGGCCCAACTCTCTTCCTGATCTACATCAATGATCTCCCAAAAAAAAGATACTTAAATCATTCGTTGACATCTATGTTGATGACACGACCATCTATGGCAACACATCAAAGGCCGTAAATGACAAAGTTCTCTCTGATTCTCTCTCCTCTGATCTTGAGTGCGTGGTACAATGGGGGAAGAGGTGACTGGCCACTTTTAATTAATCCAAAACCAAGCTCCTATCTTTACATCATCAACGCTCTGATACCCATCTGGCATCAATTGAAATGAATGGCTCTCGTCTTGGGAGGCTCCATGTTTTGACAAGCTTCTGGGATTGATCTTTACTCCTGATCTGAAATGGAACACGTACATCAAGTCTGTTGCCAAGGTCGCTGGAAAAATAGTAGGATCCTTTTACCGCTCCAGAAGATATCTCACTGTTGATGCAATTCTCTATCTGTATAAAAGACAAGTACGCCCAAGGATGGAGCATTGCTGCCACATCTGGACAGGAGCTGCTAAAAACAGCCTATCCTGCCTTGACAGAGTACAAAATAGACTTCGTGGCTTAGTGGGGGATGCCCTTTTCTCTTCCTTCCCTGCAACCCCTTTCCCACAGAAGAGACGTTGCGAGCCTGTCTTTGTTTTATCGTTATTTCCATGGCAAGTGCTCGTCTGAACTCCGATCTCTGCCCCCCCCCTCGCCAATCTTTCACGATAAACACCCGTCTAGCTGAAACCACTGTCAAAAATTTTCCCCATTCTTTATCTGTACCAAAATCAAAACGTAGATTCCATGAACAAAGCTTCTTTCTTAGAACTGCATGCCTGTGGAACTCTGTTCCGTTTGCCTGTTTCCCACCTGACTACAACTTGGATGTCTTCAAGTCCAACATAAACAAATTCCCAATGAACCACCCCCTTAAGTAAGACACTTTATCAAATCTCCGATACTAACGATTACTACGATACTATCCCATTGATTACTGTACACGCAATAACCCTTATCCCCGAGTTGCTTCCGGGCCTTGATAAGTGGTGACTACCATGTAAAAAAAAAAAAAAAGAAACCCAGCAGCAATATTTTTTATGTGAAAGATGCTGCCGTAGAATTTCCACAGGTCCAGCTAGTTTTCTATGAATTCACTCTTTAGGCTGGTCAAAGTCTAAATGTAATGGCGTCGTTTGTCTGTAGAATTGAAGGAACATTTTTGTATTTTTTTATCTTTTCGTTGTGATTCGTAGATTTATAAAATAAATAAATAAATAAAAATAAGAAAAATAAAAAATAAAGAAAGAACTTGTAGGATTTTATTGCTGGCCATTTAAAACGAAAACTCTATCTGACCACACACATATCTTCTAGTGTCAGCTGGATGTGGGGGGAGGGGGTCCACTCAATGATATCACACCATGTTATTGCGTCGGACGTTGATACGCTGTTATTTCGTATGCTTAACAAAATCGAAGTTATTTTAAATTTATAATTTGTAACAAGAGAAATTGCAACTTTATTCATGATCTCTGTTGCCCGTGGCGTTCAATTCCAAGTTAATTCACTGAAGATTATTGGGGGGAGGGGACAATTCATATGCAATCGTTAAGTAATTTGACCGAGATAATACGATAATTAGTTTCATTTTTACCCTCCCCAATTTCGTCTTGAACTGGTTGTCCGATTGTAACAGCTTGCGTTAATAACATGTAACAGTTCGTTTCGGACAGAAAAAAATTCAAATTCAGTCTCATATGATACTTTAACACCGATTAAGATTTGCCGCCGTTTTTACGTCCTCCTCCCCTATGATTTTACAAGTAGAATACCACTTATCAGTTTACTAAATACATATTCAGTTTGAATTCTTGAACAGTTCATATATATTAACAAATCACCACTTATCAAGGCGCAAAAGCCACTTGAAGATAAGCGTTTTTGTCATGTGGACGTTGAAACAACAATGAGGATTGCTAACGCTGGCTGAAAGGGTACAGAATTTATTTATTTAAAGGAGGGCTCGACAAGAATTTGTTAACATTAGACTTGAAAACGATCATACTGCAGCTAGCTGAGAAAAATTTCTGTGGGATTGTGTTCCAAAGACGAGTAATTCTTAGAAAGAAACTTTGTTCATGGATGTTCCGTTTATCTTTAGGTTCACAGAGAAAGAAAAGAAAATTATTTACAATGGCTGTAAAAAGACGATTTTATCTTAAATTATGAGTGTCAGGTGGCTGGTGAGACAAAACCGTGGTAATTATTAATGGTGGAAATTGGTAGGATTTGGTTATTTAAGAAGCCGGCTCACCAAGAACTTGTTTACATTGGACTTGAAAACGCCCATGTTACATTCAGATGGAAAGCAGCTCTATGGTATTGTGTTCCACAGACGGGCAGTTATAGGAAAGAAAAGAAACTTTAGTCATGGGATTTTCGTTTAACTTTAGATACAGATAGTAAGTGAAATTGTTGAGCGAGTATTTGATGAAGTTTTATGGCAGAGAAGGATCAGAGTTCAGTCGAGCCATGAAAATAACGATATAGCAGAAATAGACTCATAACGTCTCTTCTGTACCCGAGTGGCTTCCGGGCCTTGATAAGTGGTGATCCCCATGTAAAAAAAAAAAAGAAGTAATAGAAAGAAGAAAATGGCATCGCCCACTAGATTTCAAAGCCAGTTTTGAACCGTGTCAAGGCAAGAAAAGGTTACTCTTAGCAGACCCCCCTCCATATGTAGCAACAGTACTCCATCTTAATGTAACAGCATAATCACATTGACACACTGGTTTCCGTTGGATCACTGAAGTTAACTCTACAATAAATGTCTTGCAGAATCTTACTTCCCTGATAGCTGGAAAATTGCTTTTGTGATACCAGGGTGGTGTCAGGTACGAGAACTCTGGTGAAAAGACTCACAAAATTATCACTTTATCAGTTTATTTCTACACCTCTTTAAAATATAAAATCTTTAATCAGTCTTGCGATAATCGAAAATGGTATTAGTGCAGGTGTATCGCAGCAATTAATTCTTGGATCTTCGTTGTTCCTGATTTTCATAATCAAAATTTTGTCCGCGATGGGTATATTTGCTAACCCGACACAACACTCTACTATGGAAATGCAAATAAAACAGATACGCACATAGCTAAGACAATGGCTGAGTGCTTAGAAAATGACCTCCAGCCTTTTAGTGGAATCGTGACATTTTTATGCCATTAAGAAGAATCTTTTTCCTTTAGCAATTTTAAGACTCTTTTCAACTATCGATTGCCATGCCTAATAATAGCACCTTGTCTGAGAGTCCAACATTCAAGGACGTTGACTTAACATTCAAAGATAACATAAATTGGAACATATCTAGAATATACTACCAAGGCTGCTGCAAGAAAAGTGGGCTCTCTCTACCAAGCTAGAAAACTCCTCACACCTACCATTATCCTATACCTCTTTACAAAGCCATCATCAGCTCTAACATGGAGTATTGTTGTTACATCTGGGCTGGTGCACCCGTCACTAATCTTTTCCCCTTGGACATGATTAAAAAAGAAGAACCTCTAATTTAATAGGTCCCCCACTATCTACCAAGCTGCAACCACTGTCTCATCATCGCAATGTTTCATCTCTGTGCTTGTTTTACAAAAATCCAATGTAATGTGCTCTAATTTGCTATTCTGGTGTGTCCTCGATGTAAATACACCTATAAATATTCATTTAAATATCATAGACTCCTTTATAATAATAAAAAATTTTTTTTTAAATGCAACTCAAGAACAACAACTCGAACACAGCATTTCTATTTAAAAAGTAGTTTTATTGAACAAAATAGTTTATTTTTATTATTTAGTGGTGTGGACTATTGACTTTCTTTTGCTTTATAATCCGTTATGAAATTGGGACGATTGATATTTTTTAAAGGAGTCGGCTTAGAAATGTTTTGCTGCAGACAATCACGTATAAATCCATATATCTGGATAAAAGAAAAATGTTTAGAGAAAATTTGTGTTAATAGAAATCCCTTGGTAAAGTATTTATCGATTGGTGTGAATCACCTCAGCATGCGTATTTCTTGGTAAATAATTTTTTTTATCTCGCGATGGAGTTGGGAGGACAGATGTTTCTCACTAAACTCATTTGATTTTTCCCATGTATTGTGTTTATAATCGAAATTGCAACGTTCTTGTCCTGTTTACTGTACGCATATGAAAGAAGACAAAAATTAATCCCCGTAGAATTCACATGGTTTTGGAACAAAGCATGCAGTAAGCATTCCATCATCATAAACATCATCATAAACATCATGATAAACATCATCAGAAACATCATCAGAAACATTCCATCATCATAAACATCATCATAAACATCATCAGAAACATTCCATCATCATAAACATCATCATAAACATCATCATAAACATCATCATAAGCATTCCATCATCATAAAAATCATTGTAAACATTTCAACATCACAAACATCAGCATAAACTTCATTGAAACATCATCACAAACATCATCATAAACATCATCATAAACATCATCATAAACATAATCGTAAACATCATCATAAACATCATTGAAACATCATCGTAAACATCATCATAAACATCATCATAAACATGATCACAAACATCACCATAAACATCATTGAAACATCATCACAAACATCATCATAAACATCATCGTAAACATCATCGTAAACATCATCGTAAACATCATTGTAAACATCATCATAAACATAATCATAAACATAATCGTAAACATCATCATAAACATCATCATAAACATCATCGTAAACATTCCATCATTATAAACATCATCATAAATATCATCGTTAACATTCCATCATCACAAACATCATCGTAAACATTCCATCATTATAAACATCATCATAAACATCATCGTAAACATTCCATCATAATATATATCATCATAAACATCATCATAAACATCATCATAAATATCATCATAAACATCATCATAAATATCATCATAAACATCATAATAAACATCATCATAAATATCATCATAAACATCATCGTAAACATTCCATCATCATAAACATCATCATAAACATCATCATAAACATCATCGTAACCATTCCATCATCATAAACATCATCATAAATATCATCATAAACATCATCATAAACATCATCATAAATATCATCATTAACATCATCGTAAACATTCCATCATCATAAACATCATCATAAACATCATCATAAACATCATCGTAAACATTCCATCATCATAAACATCATCATAAATATCATCATAAACATCATCATAAACATCATCATAAAAATCATCATAAACATCATCGTAAACATTCCAACATCATAAACATCATCATAAACATCATCATAAACATCATCGTAAAAATTCCATCATCATAAATATCATCATAAACATCATCATAAACATCATCATAAATATCATCATAAACATCATCATAAATATCATCATAAACATCATCATAAACATCATCATAAACATCATCGTAAATATCATCATTAACATCATCGTAAACATTCCATCATCATAAACATCATCATAAATATCATCATAAACATCATCATAAACATCATCATAAATATAATCATTAACATCATCGTAAACATTCCATCATCATAAACATCATCATAAACATCATCATAAACATCATCATAAACATCATCGTAAACATCATCATAAACATTCCATCATCATAAACATCATCATAAATATCATCATAAACATCATCATAAACATCATCATAAACATCATCATAAACATCATCATAAACATCATCATAAATATCATCATAAACATCATCATAAACATCATCATAAACATCATCATAAACATCATCGTAAATATCATCATTAACATCATCGTAAACATTCCATCATCATAAACATCATCATAAACATCATCATAAACATCATCATAAAAATCATCATAAACATCATCGTAAACATTCCAACATTGTAAACATCATCATAAACATCATCGTAAACATCATCGTAAACATTCCATCATTATAAACATCATCATAAACATCATCATAAACATCATCGTAAACATCATTGTAAACATTCCATCATCATAAACATCATCATAAATATCATCATAAACATCATCATAAATATCATCATAAACATCATCATAAACATCATCGTAAACATCATCATAAATATCATCATAAACATCATCATAAACATCATCATAAACATCATCATAAACATCATCGTAAATATCATCATTAACATCATCGTAAACATTCCATCATCATAAACATCATCATAAACATCATCATAATATCATCATAAACATCATCATAAACATCATCATAAAAATCATCATAAACATTATCGTAAACATTCCAACATTGTAAACATCATCATAAACATCATCATAAACATCATCATAAACATCATCATAAACATCATCGTAAACATACCATCATCATAAACATCATCATAAACATCATCATAAACATAATCATAAACATCATCGTAAACATTCCAACATCATAAACATCATCATAAACATCATCATAAATATCATCATAAACATCATCATAAACATCATCATAAAAATCATCATAAACATCATCGTAAACATTCCAACATCATAAACATCATCATAAACATCATCATAAACATCATCGTAAACATTCCATCATAATAAGTATCATCATAAACATCATCATAAACATCATCATAAATATCATCATAAACATCATCATAAATATCATCATAAACATCATCATAAACATCATCATAAACATCATCGTAAATATCATCATTAACATCATCGTAAACATTCCATCATCATAAACATCATCATAAATATCATCATAAACATCATCATAAACATCATCATAAATATAATCATTAAAATCATCGTAAACATTCCATCATCATAAACATCATCATAAACATCATCATAAACATCATCATAAACATCATCGTAAACATCATCGTAAACATTCCATCATCATAAACATCATCATAAATATCATCATAAACATCATCATAAATATCATCATAAACATCATCATAAACATCATCATAAACATCATCATAAACATCATCATAAACATCATCATAAACATCATCGTAAATATCATCATTAACATCATCGTAAACATTCCATCATCATAAACATCATCATAAACATCATCATAATATCATCATAAACATCATCATAAACATCATCATAAAAATCATCATAAACATTATCGTAAACATTCCAACATTGTAAACATCATCATAAACATCATCATAAACATCATCATAAACATCATCATAAACATCATCGTAAACATACCATCATCATAAACATCATCATAAACATCATCATAAACATAATCATAAACATCATCGTAAACATTCCAACATCATAAACATCATCATAAACATCATCATAAATATCATCATAAACATCATCATAAACATCATCATAAAAATCATCATAAACATCATCGTAAACATTCCAACATCATAAACATCATCATAAACATCATCATAAACATCATCGTAAACATTCCATCATCATAAGTATCATCATAAACATCATCATAAACATCATCATAAATATCATCATAAACATCATCATAAATATCATCATAAACATCATCATAAACATCATCATAAACATCATCGTAAATATCATCATTAACATCATCGTAAACATTCCATCATCATAAACATCATCATAAATATCATCATAAACATCATCATAAACATCATCATAAATATAATCATTAACATCATCGTAAACATTCCATCATCATAAACATCATCATAAACATCATCATAAACATCATCATAAACATCATCGTAAACATCATCGTAAACATTCCATCATCATAAACATCATCATAAATATCATCATAAACATCATCATAAACATCATCATAAACATCATCATAAACATCATCATAAACATCATCATAAACATCATCATAAACATCATCATAAACATCATCGTAAATATCATCATTAACATCATCGTAAACATTCCATCATCATAAACATCATCATAAACATCATCATAAACATCATCATAAAAATCATCATAAACATCATCGTTAACATTCCAACATTGTAAACATCATCATAAACATCATCGTAAACATCATCGTAAACATTCCATCATTATAAACATCATCATAAACATCATCATAAACATCATCGTAAACATCATTGTAAACATTCCATCATCATAAACATCATCATATATATCATCATAAACATCATCATAAATATCATCATAAACATCATCATAAATATCATCATAAACATCATCATAAACATCATCATAAATATCATCATAAACATCATCATAAACATCATCATAAACATCATCATAAACATCATCGTAAATATCATCATTAACATCATCGTAAACATTCCATCATCATAAACATCATCATAAACATCATCATAATATCATCATAAACATCATCATAAACATCATCATAAAAATCATCATAAACATCATCGTAAACATTCCAACATTGTAAACATCATCATAAGCATCATCATAAACATCATCATAAACATCATCATAAACATCATCGTAAACATTCCATCATCATAAACATCATCATAAACATCATCATAAACATCATCATAAACATCATCGTAAACATTCCAACATCATAAACATTATCATAAACATCATCATAAATATCATCATAAACATCATCATAAACATCATCATAAAAATCATCATAAACATCATCGTAAACATTCCATCATCATAAACATCATCATAAATATCATCATAAACATCATCATAAACATCATCATAAACATCATCGTAAACATTCCATCATTATAAATGTTGTGGTTGCAAGGTTGAACAATAATTAGTAAGGAAATACAATGAAGACGCAAACAACAAGATAACGCAATAATAAGTGTATTAAAGAAAAGGTATATTTACAATATGTACAAATGACGGTGTCGAGTCAGAGAGTCTTGGTGGGAGGACATGTACGCTCTTCGGCGTCACTTCTGGTGGCATTTGACTAAGACACACCAAGGCCAACTTAGGCTTGCCATTTATAGTGTTATGTTATTCGCATATGCAAATAAGTGGTTGCCACTACAACACCCCCCTCCCAAGATTTGAAGTCACACAGATTTCAATATCTTTTTCTTTTTGGGTTTACCATTAATGGTTCATTCACTTTTCTTTTCCTACCTGATCTTCGGGGTTCAGGTGCATTTTGAGGCGGTTCCAAATTAAAAGATTCGTATATGATATCTATGGTGTCCTCCTCTTCGACTGTTGTCGTATCATCTTCATCTTGGATATGACGTTTTTTTATCTGATTTAGGTGCCTTTTATGTATATTCTGTGGACCTTTAATCATGTATGTACAATCACCAATGCGTTTATCCACTACTCCACATTCCCAGTAAGATGTGTTATTTCTGTAGCACTTAAAATATACTCGATCTCCCGAGTTATATTTCTTTCTTCTCGTGTGTGTAGTGTTTCGGATAATTGCCTGCCTTGGCAATAATTTGTCAAACGCTGATTTTACCTTTCTGGCAAACATTAGATCAGCTGGTGATATGTTTGATGGTGTACTAGGATGTGGTGTAATCCTATATACTTGCAAGAATTGTTGCAAAGCTTTTTCTGTTGGTGTTCCAATGGATTTCTTTAACGCTTGTTTTAGCGTGTCCACGAACCTTTCCGCGAGGCCGTTCGACCTTGGATGATACGGCGGAGTCGTGATGTGCTTCACTCAGAACGTGTTGCAAAATTTCTTAAACTCTTAGGATGTGAACTGCGTTCCGTTGTCAGTGACCAGTGTGTCTGGTACACCGAATCTTGCAAACAACTCGTGTAGGAACCCTATTGAGTTGTTCGTTGTTGGATTCCTGCAACGCATTACCTCCGGCCATTTTGTGAAACTATCCACTACAATTAAATAATAGTTTTCACCTACTGGACCAGCGAAGTCCATGTGGATTCTTGACCATGGTTGGTCGGTTTTCGGCCAAGGTTTGTGTACTATAGGTGGAGATTTTGCCGCTAACTGGCATCCTTTACATTTATCAATTGTTGTCACTATGTCAGTGTCCATGTTACGCCAGTACACGTAGCTTCTCATTAACAACTTCATTCGATTTATCCCCGGATGTCATGTGTGGAAATCTCTTAACATCCTATTCTGCAATGTTTTGGGTATTACCACTCTCTCGCTGTACAGTAACACATCGTCACATATGGAGAAAACTTCCTGCACCTTTGTGTCCGTTATAATTTTCTCTTTTATGTCCTTTATATATTCGTCTTTCTCGGCTTCCCTTTTAATGTCCGACAAAGTTATGGGTAGTTCCTTAATGATGTTTGCTACCATATTTTTTACTTCAACATTTGTCCGAATTGCTGCAATGACTAATTCTTCCAGATTGTGTTTCTGTGGTATCAGTCTTGACAGTCCATCCGCATGGCAAATCTTTTTTGATGCTAGATGTTGTAGCTGGAAATCGTAATTAAGTAGTATTGTATCCCAGTGCAGCAATCTACTTGTGGTGTATACCGGAAATCCTTTTTTTGATCCATAGATCGTGACTAACGGTTTATGGTCGGTTTCAAGTATGAATTGTCTACCATATAAATATCGGTGAAATTTAGTCACGGCAAAGATTATGCTCAACGCTTCTTTTTCGATTTGTGAATATGCCCTTTTGGCTGGTATCAGCGTTCTCGAAGCGTGCGCTATTGGTTTTCTAGACCCATCCGGCATAATATGTTGAGTGCATGTTCCTAAGCCGTAGGAGCTAGCGTCACTAGCGACGACTATTTTTAAGTTTGTGTCAAAGTGCGTTAAGAATAATTCGGATGTTAGTGCGCTCTTTATTTTGTCAAAAGCGGTTTGACATTCTTGCGTCCAGTTCCACGGTGTATCCTTTTTAAGCAGATTATTTAAGGGGGCTCGCAAGTTATGCATTCCTTCAATAAAAGATTGGTAATAATTTGCAAGTCCTAAGAAACTCTGCAAGGTTGTTACATTATCGGGTGCTGGCATATTTTTTATTGCCGCAGATCTGTCTGGGTCTGGACGTCGTCCATGTTTGTTTATTATGTGTCCAAGATACTTAATCTCGCTCATACAAAGTCACATTTACTTTCTTTTACTTTAAAGCCGAATTCTTGTATTCGAGTAAATACTTGTTTCAAATGTTCCTTATGTTCTTCTAGGGATTTGCTCCTGACAACAATGTCGTCCAGGTATGCACATGCGCACTCAATACCACTTAGCATGGTGTCCATCGCTTGCTGAAAGATGGCAGGCGCTACTTTGATGCCAAAAGGCAATCGGTTGTATTTGTATAATCCCTTATGCGTATTGATGCATAGTATTTTTGAGCAATTCTCCTCGACCGGTATTTGCAAATACGCGTCGCTCAAGTCTATCTTGGAGAAGATATTACCCCCATTCAACTTCGTGAATATTTCCTCTGGGCTTGGTAGGGGGTAATGGTGATCTTTTAATAGGGAGTTGACCCCGGTCGAAAAGTCTGCGCACACTCTAACTTCGTCATTCTTTTTCTTTAGGTATACGGTGGGGGCTGCCCACAAGCTGTGTTCTATTTTTGATAGAATTCCCGTCTGTTCCAATCTATTTAATTCTTTATCAATCTTTTCCAACCCAGCGAACGGAACATTTCGCTTTTTTCTAAAAATTGGGCTGGCGTTTTCTTTAAGTTCAAACGAGGCCTTGAATTTATTGCAGCGACCTAAGTTAGTCGTGAATGCCTCAGGAAATAATTCTTTTAAATCGTCTTTTATATTTACTGTTGTTGGAGAAGAACATTCTAATTTTTTACAGAATGTATTGATTGGCTTATCCCATAGTCCAAATTTCTCAATTAAATCTATTCCAAACAGATTTTCACTATTTTTTAGTACGAATATTTTTAATTTCTTCGAAATCCCTTTCAATTTTATCGGGAGGACAACTTCTCCTTCAAATTTTATACCCCCACCAGTTACCGTCCGGGCTGCTTTACTAGTTTTCATCATGGCCGGTTTTCGCAACTTTTTCCACGTATTCAGGTTTATTATAGAAACATCGGAGCCGGAGTCGAGTTGTAACTTTATTGATGTTTTAAATATTTCCACTTTTACGTATTTTCGCCGATCTTTGTCTAATTTTGTATTTGATTTTGTTTGCTGTACTCTCTTTCTGGTGTAATCTTTATATCTGCAGCAATCGCTTTTGTGTCCCACCTTCTTACAAATGTAGCATTTTTTCTTCTTATAAGGACAATCTGATTCCCAATGCTTTTCTGCACATCTCTTACAGTTATATCTAGGAAGAGGCTTGTTATATTGTGTACTATATTTATGGTTATTATCTTTGGGATATCTCGTTCCATTGCTTTTCTTTGTAAAGTTCTTGGTTGGTGCGTATGGTTTTCTAACTTTTCTTACATATGCCACTCCGGATTCTTCTATATTTTTTTAATCCTTTTTTAGTGTAATGGCCTTTTCACAGTCCTCTGCTAGTTTCTGGAGGGTTAAATCTTGCTCAGATTCCAGCTTAGACAACACTCGTCTGCGTATTTCTGCATTTTTCGTGGAAACTAACCCTTGAGCGAAGATTAGACATTTAAAATCTTCTACCGTTAGTTCTGCAAGCTTAAAATTATCGAAGTTTTTATTGACAACTGATGCGTATGTCAAATAATCTTGGTTGTCTATCTTTCTTAGATTCATGCACAGCCATCTTTTATGAAAAAGAGATATATTTGGATTAAATAATTCTTTTAGTAATTTTACAGCTTCCATGAACTCTAATTCCGCAGTTTTTTTAGGTAATATGTAATCTATGAATTTGCTGTGTTCTGATATACCCAATTTTCTGAGTAAGAGGCTCACTTTCTGACTATTTGGCCAATTTTTACAGTCCAGTTGAAAAACATCCTCGTATCTTGTGTAGTATGCTTCAAAATTCTTCTCTTCCTCAGGCACATAATGAAATGTGTCTATGCTATTAAAAATAGTTGTATGGAAGAAATTAACACTATCGACATTTTCTCGATTACTCTTTAGTAGTTCCAGTGTTTTAGCAAAACGTTCCTCTTGTCTTTCTTCATATTCCAATTGTAGTTTCTTATGCCTTTCTTCCTGTTCCAATTGCAGTTTTTTCTGCTTTAATTGCGCCATTTTCTGCTTTTCTTCTTGTTCCTGCTGCCATTTCAATAATCTGTCCTCTCTCTTTTCCTCGCGGTCAGCCTGTGCCTGTATTTGTGTTTGCAAAAGCTCGTTTTGTGTAGCTTGTGTTTGCAAAAGCTCGTTTTGTGTAGCTTGTCTGCGTTCATCCCACTCAGCCTGTGCTTGTAAAAATTGCATGAACATTTTTGATAAGTCTTCCATGTTTTTTTTTTGTTTTTTTTAGTGTGTAGTTAAAAAAAAAAAAATATTGTACCATGTACAATATACACCGGTTTGGGTTACAACAAAAAAGCAAATTGCAGTAAGCTCCTGTTTTCAATAATAATATCGCTGCTTGCAATAATATATTCTTTTTGCGAGTCACGCTGCAAAAAAAAATAAAACAGGTTTATCTGGAATCACGAAATGGAATTGACTTTCCGTTTTTAGGCACTTACTAATAAGTAACTCTTTCCACAAAATAAAAGTTTTTTTTTTTTTTTTATCGAGTCACAACTGAATAAATGTATGCAGTACATTTAGTTCTTTGAGTTTTTTTTTTTCTCTAGTATTTTAGTAATTAAAATACCTCTTAAATTGAGATTACCTTTTTTTTCCGTGACGTTTTACTGTATTATCCGTTATTCAGTGACAACTTCAAGAAAAAAAATCCTTTCCTTGAATTTTAGTTTTAGCTGTGGTATTTCCTTTTAGTACCGACGTCAACCAAAACATTAATTAAAAAGTCCTTTAGTTGTTGTTTTGTTTACGGAGAACAGTAATTAGAATCCACTGGTGACCTTTTTTCGTAGGTTACTTCCTTGCTTTTCGTAATACGGGTCTGACCTGTCGTTTTTGCGACAGAACAAAGTTAGCTTTTCATTTACAAGTTGGTCCTTTAGTAAGATTTGTCGTGTAGCGACAAACAAAAATTCACTTTTAGATTCGTTTGCAAGTCGGATTCCAAGAAAACGGCGTAAATTGTCGCTTTTGCCACGTTAGAGTTTGTTTTTTTTTCACTTGAGTTCTTCTTCTCTTTAGCGTAAAATCCGTTTGCTCGTCAACACTTTGCATTCCTTAAAAAACATGCTCAACCTTTGTGTTGTACTTTTTTTTTTTAATAGTTCTTCGTCAAACTGTTATATTTGACGCTTTATATCTCGTCGCCAACTGTTGTGGTTGCAAGGTTGAACAATAATTAGTAAGGAAATACAATGAAGACGCAAACAACAAGATAACGCAATAATAAGTGTATTAAAGAAAAGGTATATTTACAATATGTACAAATGACGGTGTCGAGTCAGAGAGTCTTGGTGGGAGGACGTGTACGCTCTTCGGCGTCACTTCTGGTGGCATTTGAGTAAGACACACCAAGGCCAACTTAGGCTTGCCATTTATAGTGTTATGTTATTCGCATATGCAAATAAGTGGTTGCCACCCCAACAATAAACATCATCACAAACATCATTATGAGCATCATCATTAACAGCATCGTAAACATTCTACCATCATAAACATCATCATAAACATCATCATAAATATCATCATAAACATCATCGTAAACATCATCATAAACATCATCGTAAACATAACATCATCATAAACATCATCATAAACATCATCATAAACATCATCATAACCATCATCATAAACATCATCATAAACATCATCGTACACATTCCATCATCATAAACATCATCATAAACATCATCATAAACATCATCATAAACATCATCGTAAACATTCCAACATCATAAACATCATCATAAACATCCTAATAAACATCATCATAAACATCATCATAAACATTCCATCATCATAAACATCATCATAAACATCATCATAAACATCATCATAAAAATTCCATCATCATAAACATCATAATAAACATCATCATAAACATCATTATGAGCATCATCATTAACAGCATCGTAAACATTCTATCATCATAAACATCATCATAAACATCATCATAAACATCATCGTAAACATCAACATAAACATCATCATAAACATCATCATAAACATAAACATAAACATCATCATAAACATCATCATAAACATCATCAAAATATCATCATAAAAATCATCGTAAACATTCCATCATCATAAACATCATCATAAATATCATCATAAACATCATCATAATCATCATCATAAAGACCATCATAAACATCATCATAAACATTCCATCATCATAAACATTATCATAAATATCATCATAAACATCATCATAAATATCATCATAAACATTCCATCATCATAAACATCATCATAAATATCATCATAAACATCATTATAAACATCATCATAAAAATCATCATAAACATCATCGTAAACATTCCAACATCATAAACATCATCATAATCATCATCATAAACATCATCATAAACATCATCATAAACATTCCATCATCATAAACATCATCATAAATATCATCATAAACATCATTATAAACATCATCATAAAAATCATCATAAACATCATCGTAAACATTCCAACATCATAAATATCATCATAAACATCATCATAAACATCATCATAGACATTCCATCATCATAAACATCATCATAAATATCATCATAAACATCATTTAAAACATCATCATAAAAATCATCATAAACATCATCGTAAACATTCCAATATCATAAACATCATCATAATCATCATCATAAACATCATCACAAACATCATTATGAGCATAATCATTAACAGCATCGTAAACATTCTATCATCATAAACATCATCATAATCATCATCGTAGGCAACAACATAAACATCGTCATAGACATTATCGTAATTATCATCAAAAACATCATCATCAACATCATCCTTACCATCATTGTAAAAATCATCATAAACAACATCATAAACATCATCGTAAACATCATCGTAATTATGATCATAAACATAATATACATAATCATAAACATAATCATAAACATCATCATAAACATCATCATAAACATTATCATCATAAACATCATCATAAACATCATCGTAAACATCACAAACATCATCTTAAACGCCATCATAAAAATCATCGTAACCATCATTCTAAACATCATCATAAACATCATCATAAACGTCATCATAAACATTATCATTGTAAACATCATCATAAACATCATCATAAACATCATCATAAACATCATCATAAATATCATCATAAACATCATCGTAAACGTCATCATAAACATCATCATAAACATCATCGTAAACATCATCATAAACGTCATCATAAACATCATCATAAACTTAATTGTAGACTTCATCATAAACATCATCATAAACATAATCATAAACATCATCATAAACATCATCGTAAACATAATTGTAAACATCATTGTAAACATCATCATAAACATCATCGTAAACATTCTATCATCATAAACATCATCATAAACATCATCATAAACATCATCGTAAACATCATCGTAAACATCATCATAAACATCATCATAAACATCATCGTAAACATAATTGTAAACATCATCATAAACATCATCGTAAACATCATCATAAACATCATCATAAACGTCATCGTAAACATAATCGTAAACATCATCATAAACATCATCATAAACGCCATCATAAACATCATCATAAATATCATCATAAACATCATCATAAACGTCATCATAAACATCATCATAAACATCATCGTAAACATCATCATAAACATCATCATAAACATCATCATAAACATCATCGTAAACATAATTGTAAACATCATCATAAACATCATCGTAAACATCATCATAAACATCATCATAAACATCATCATAAACATCATCGTAAACATTCTATCATCATAAACATCATCATAAACATCATCATAAACATCATCATAAAAATCATCATAAACATCATCATAAACATCATCATAAACATCATCGTAAACATAATTGTAAACATCATCATAAACATCATCGTAAACATCATCATAAACATCATCATAAACGTCATCGTAAACATAATCGTAAACATCATCATAAACATCATCATAAACGCCATCATAAACATCATCATAAATATCATCATAAACATCATCATAAACGTCATCATAAACATCATCATAAACATCATCGTAAACATCATCATAAACATCATCATAAACATCATCATAAACATCATCGTAAACATCATCATAAACCTCATCGTAAACATCATCGTAAACATCATCATAAACATCATCATAAACATCATCGTAAACATAATTGTAAACATCATCATAAACATCATCGTAAACATCATCATAAACATCATCATAAACATCATCATAAACATCATCGTAAACATCATCATAAACATCATCATAAATATCATCATAAACGTCATCATAAACATCATCATAAACATCATCGTAAACATCATCATAAACATCATCACAAAAGTCATCATAAACATCATCATAAACATCATCATAAACATCATCGTAAACATCATCATAAATATCATCATAAACGTCCTCATAAACATCATCATAAACATCATCGTAAACATCATCATAAACATCATCATAAACATCATCATAAACGTCATCATAAACATCATCATAAACTTCATCGTAAACTTCATTATAAACATCATCATAAACATAATCATAAACATCATCATAAACATCATCGTAAACATAATTGTAAACATCATCATAAACATCATCATAAACATCATCATAAACATCATCATAAACATCATCGTAAACATCATCATAAACATCATCATAAACTTCATCGTAAACATCATCATAAACATCATCATAAACATAATCATAAACATCATCATAAACATCATCGTAAACATAATTGTAAACATCATCATAAACATCATCATAAACATCATCGTAAATATTCTATCATCATAAACATCATCATAAATATCATCACAAGCATCATCGTAAACATTCGATCATTATAAACATCATCATAAACATCATCGTAACCATTCCATCACCATAAATATCATCGTTAACATTCCATCATCACAAACATCATCGTAAACATTCCATCATTATAAACATCATCATAAACATCATCGTAACCATTCCATCATCATAAACGTCATCATAAATATCATCATAAACATCATCATAAATATCATCATAAACATCATCATAAACATCATCATAAATATCATCATAAACATCATCGTAAACATTCCATCATCATAAACATCATCGTAATTATCATCATAAACATCTTCATAACATCATCATAAACATCATCATAAACATCAGCATAAACATTGCATCATCTATTGTAAAACATGAAATAATTTCAATTGTGTTATTTCCCTTTGAACGTATATAACAAATCTGTAAAATAACGATTTGCTATATATGTTCAAACTAACCCAACTAACCTAACAATCAGCTAAATTACATCCATTCAGGTCTTCAGATTGTGGAAGGTTTTCTGCTCCAGATTAACAGCAGCCAAATTAATTAAATATGTGTAATATAAGTTATATATTTAAAAAGAATATTTAGAGCTAGATTAATAGCCACTAGAATGTGGAGAATTTTTTTTGCTGGTGAGATATAATCTTAAAATAAAGTGAGAGTAGCACCAGCAATGTAAACAAACAAATTTATGGCAGGCAACACCCAGAGTTATTTGTTGGCTGCTCAGTAAACTCATCTGGCCATGATTTGTCTGGATTAAAAGTAGTGCCCGGTCATCAGAAAATCAAAAAAGCGATGTTGCACTGGTATTTTTTATTTAAAAACTTTTGTGGTGAAACCAGAAAGTTGTTCGCGGGTTTGATAGTTGAATAGCTTTCATTTACATGCTGAAATCTGATTAGCACAGGTTCACCGCTTAACTCCCGACTTGCCCAATTCCAACATAAACAAATTCCTGACAAACCGCCCCCTTAAGTAAGACACTCTATCAAAACCCCCAATACTAATGATTACTACAATACTATCTCATTGATTACTGCACACGCAATAACCCTTATCCCTGAGTGGCCTTCGGGCCTTGATAAGTGGTGAACCGCATGTAAAAAAAAAAGAAAAAAAGTAAATGAAAGATTGGATTTATTTGTTCCCCACTGAGCAAATTAGGCACGAGGCCATTTTTTAATGGGGAGAGTGAAGGGGAAATGGAGACCAACTCCCCGCGGAGTAGGGGAGCTGGATAGTGACATTTGGTATGGAGGGTTTCCCCTACATTGACCAATAACTGATTGCTACAAGAGCAATGGTCTTATATGTGGGGTTGCCCCCACATATGGTATTTGAGATTCCTGCCCGGCCCCCGCAGAGGCCGGGCGAAACTAATAAAATAAATGAAGATTGAACGAAGACATTTCACTTCCTTTTTCCTTTCTTCTGTACTTTAATCCAGGACTGGCGTGCAAGAGTGCCCCATCGGGTCCTTTCTCACATTATAAACATCCCAATAGAAATGGCGTATTATAAGCGGTTACCCTCAAAATAACCTCCATACTTTCATTGGATGTCATGGTGGCTTGATAGGATGAGAGCAGGATTTGTTTGTTTGTTTGTTTGTTTTTCAAATAGTGAAGATGGAGAGGCGATATTTATTTGCTCCCCCACCGAGCAAATTAGGCACAAGGCCGATTTTTAATGTGAGGAGTGAAGGGGAGGGGGAAGGGAAAAGGGGACCAGCTCCCGAGAGGTGGGAAATTGGAGCTGGATAGTGATTTGCCAGCTGGCCCAAGTAGGGTTGCCCCTACATGGACCAGAAGATTGCCACAAGGGCAATGGTCTTTGCTTGCAGCATCTGCCGGAACAGATACTACACTTTGATCTTGGCCTGAAGGCCACAAAGGTGCCCCTGCGAGGGAGGCAGCTAGTGAAGATGGAGAGGCAGTTGTAAAACCAAATCACAATGGTTCTCGGTGTGCCGAGTCATTAACAATCCTAGGCTGTTGAGAAAATCGCACGTGGTGGGGTATATCGATCCGCCTGTCTCGATGGCATCAATTGAAACCCAGATCTGTTGAAACGACCGACTTATTTTGATCCAAATTTTTTCTGGCAAAAACTTTTTGCAATAATTATTTGTTTCTTAATTCATGATTGGTTTTAATCTCCATTTAATTGCTTACTAGATTAATTCTGCTTACTAGATAATTTCTGACATTGACATTGTAATCTAAATGAAGAATATGGATTGACCAATAATCAACCCAATTTTGAATGGCTTTCAGTAAGAACCTTTTTACCGAGCAATGTTCCCCTACGGGAACATGGAACATGTTGTTACACACACACACACACACACACACACACACACACACAAACACACAAACACAAACACACACAAACACACACACACACAAACACACACATACAAAAACACACACACAAACACACACACAAACACACACACAAACACAAACACACACACACACAAACACACATAAACACACACACACACAAACACACACACACAAACACACACACAAACACACACACACAAACACACACAAACACACACAAACACACACACACACAAACACACACACACACACACAAACACACACACAAACAATCACACACACACACAAACACACAAACACACACACAAACACACACACAAACACACACACACAAACACACACAAACACACACACAAACACACACACACACAAAAACACACACACAAAAACACACACACACACAAACACACACACAAACACACACACACAAACACACACACACACACAAACACACACACACACAAACACACACAAACACACACACACAAACACACACACATACACACACACACACACACACAAAAACACACACACACACACACACACACATACTAGAAGATGTACTCAGGTATTAAATGTAACGTTAAATTTCTTTAAAAAAGTGGAGTAAAAAAACAAAACAAAAAAACAAACGGAAATAAACTGAGACATGTGCATGCGAGTATTATGTTTTTTCTAAACAGTTCACTTTTCGAAAAAAATGCTCGAGCTGAGATCAAAACTAAAACCTAAAGACAGTGAGTCAATTATGATAACCATTAGACCAGCTTGCCACGTCTTTATAAAGTGTTTTCAAACCTTGTGTAACAGTTGACAAACAGATAAAAATCCGATGACCCACAAGAACCATTTTTTTTTTCAATTTTTACCCCTTAGCAGTCCTTTTTTTCTGGGTGAAAACCGATTAAAAAGTTTTCCACATGTCTAAATACCCTATATATCAAATTTCAAGTCTGTGAATCAAAAAATATAGATTGAGAAGTGTCCTCACACACACACACACACACATGTTCTCACGGAGGAAACAACCGAAGTAGCAAAACTGAAGCTGGCTTGCCAGGACACTATATATACAAATGTAGGCAAATTTGGGCATATTTTATGTGTTTGAAAATATAGGTTCTTTTTATACCAATCATCATAAACTTTTAACCATAGAATAGTATTATAATCTTCAAAAAGCCTGCAAATTTTTAATGTAAGCCGCCCAGCATTGCCCGGTCGTAAAATACGCTTAAATATGATAT
The DNA here is from genome assembly GCF_053919585.1 of Euprymna scolopes. Lineage (NCBI taxonomy): Eukaryota > Metazoa > Mollusca > Cephalopoda > Sepiida > Sepiolidae > Euprymna > Euprymna scolopes. The sequence continues at coordinate 200,684,875 of NC_136483.1, forward strand.
TTTAATTAATGCAGGTTTCGTACTTATTATATTATATTGGACCCAATATACAGTAATGATTTAAAATGTTAAAAAAAAATGACCCGTGCGGCACCACTGAGAATCGAAATCAAAATGTTTAGCTTACAATTAAATTTTTCCTTTGACGTTAATGCCTGAGCTATGGTTTGCTGCAAGACTAAAAATTAAAACATGAGCCAATAGCTATTACGTTACACATGCATATTCGTAATGCCGTTGTTCGACCTTCATCTGGCAAATTCAATTTTTAAAATTTTCACACTTTTGCAATGACTTTCCTCGGCTAAAACACGAACATGAAGTTTCACATGGTTTTGAATACCCTGTATATTAAGTTTCATGTCTGTAGACCAAAAAGTGACCAAGGTGTTTGGTAGGTAAAAATTTTTTAACGAATATATGCATACATTTAGAAAGAGGTTTGTCTTTACTATAAGCTTTTTACGCAAATATTACGCAAGTATAAATCACATAGAATATTTGCATGAATATAATTACACATAATAGTTAACTAAAGATGATCATCCCATAAGAAAACCAAAAAAACTAATAGGGAATTAATTAAAATGAAAGAATATGCAAATTAGCTCGATCTTTTGCAGATGAATGCAATTCCACAACCCATATATAACAAAGTTGTATTTTCTTCAGAAATAAATAATACAAGTTTTTTTTTAATATGAATAGCAATGCACAAAAAAAAAATTCTAGGAGTATAGATAGCTATACCATCTTTTTGGGCAATTTTATATATTCCAAATCTCAGCGGCTATTGCTTAGAATTTAACAAATAAAGACTCGTTGGAAAACTAATGACCTTAATTGTGTAGTGGTCTATGTGACATTTGCCTTTAAGGTCGAACATCCAGGGGATCATCCATCCCAGAGCCTATTTTTGCAATTTTATTAAAGCCATAAAATGTTTTAATCATAATCATTTGTTTTCCTAGTTTTGCATATGAATTACAAAATATCTGATATTTCCCCAAAACCTCTAAAGGGAGACTAAAACTTGCTATGGTTTCAAATGATCTGAAATAACAGCAAGGGAAGACTTGATTCCAAATATTCCTCATATGTTATATCTCCCCTCTTTGGTTTTCACACATAAAGTAAATTTCACAGTGTATAAGGATTTGACACTGGAGATATTCATAATCGTACCGTATTTCCAAAAGAGGGGAGATATAACATATGAGAAATATTTGGAATCAAGTCTACCCTTGCTGTTATTTCAGATCATTTAAAACCAGAGCAGCAAGTTGTAGTCTCCCCTCCATCAAGGCCAGAGGTTTGGGGATGGACTCTCCTGTTGATTTCGACATATGAGGTTCCCCCACAACAACTAAGTTGCTCGGAAATCCACACAGATGACTTGTTTATAGTGGTGAAGGCTTTGTGTAGAACAAACCACACATTTTGATATTACTGCTAACCTTTGTTTGTGCAGATGATTACCACGGGACAGAGTACACAGTAGACCGTAGGTTTTTACATCAGAGTTTCCTTCTCTATGTTTTTTACGAAGACTGGGGGTGTATCTCTCCCAGTGAATTAATACGCCTCCAGATACCAACCAGGAAATTTCTATGACTCGGCGCAGTACATACAGCGTCTAACCTTCCCAAATGGTCACCCATCTGGTACTGGCCAGGCTCAACATTGCTTACGGCATAATCATGCTGACACACTGGTTCTCGCCAGATTACAGAAGTTAATATATATATATATATATATATATATATATATATATATATATATATATATATATATATTAAGAACAAGTAGTTAATAAAACATGTTAAAAAACACTTTGAAAATGAGTTAAAACACATTTAATTTTAATAAGGAAACCCTAAATAAGTGGATGGTCCTTAATCCGCAGAGTTTCGAAGAAATACTTTCCTTCTCATCAGAGGGTAGGATTGAGCAAAATGCGGGATCGGATTTTGCATGCAAAAGTATTAAATGAAACTACAAGTAAGTAATAGATCTTACTTGATAACAAAAAATGAATCAGAGGGAATAGGGTGAATAAAAAAGTGATTTCACGTGAATGGATAGTCTGGTGAAAGGTAAAGTATCCAATGACGGTAAAATCCAAAAATGCAAATCCAAGAAAGTTGGTTAAATTTTCATTCGCACAAGTAAAATCCAAGGAAATCGTGTGATTAGAAGATGATCCAAAATAATCCAAAAGGCCGAAATCCGTGGAATAAGTCACAAATAGGTACAAGGAAAAGCGAATGAATTCCAATATATTATTTAAAGAAAGATAAAATATGCGTAAAAAAATTTTTTTTAATTTATATATATATATATATATATATATATATATATATATATATATATATATGATAGGGTAAGTGAATCGCCTCGCCATGGTACATGATAGTGAAAAATATATCTCTCAAATCTGCGACCTCCTCATTTTCCGTTTTATAATTCACTCCACATTTTATAAAATACATCATGCAACTACACTATTATAGCGAAATTCAAAATTTTTAATATTGAATTTCAAAGCAAACCAATGATGTCTACTTAATTATCATGTTAATATATCCAAAAATAACGAAAAACGATAGAGTAGAAAAAAGTATTAAAGAAAACATTTTGGACGAAAATTACCGAAAATAATGTTTGGCTAAAAAAAGACCGGAGAGTTTCAAAAGGAGGTAAATAGCATATTTTTAATTTCTTAAATAAATTTTTTAAATAATTTTTTTAAATAAATTGTTTAAATAAATTTTTTAAATAAATTTTTTAAATAAATTTTTTAAATAAATTTTTAAATAATTTTTTTAATAAATTTTTTAAATAAATTTTCTAAATAAATTGTGTTTTTCTTTGTTTTTTGTAGCATAACTGAGTTACTTCCTTTATTATGTCACGTCTTCCCAAATAAATAAAATTTAAAATTAAAGATCTAAAACTCATTTTAATAATGCAGTAATAAATATGGTGACCATTTTTTAAATAAAGATCGAAAACCTGTTTTAATAATGCAGTAACATTTAAGTACTTCTGACATACCAATCATTACTTTCAGGTGAAATTGATACAAAAGTTCGATAGATATCAGTTTTCTTTATCTATTTTTTTCAATTTCTGAATTTCACTATTATTATGCAGAAAATTTGCTGCTATGTCCAACGACGGTTATCCACGGGTCATAGTTACCAAGGTCATTTAAAAAAATGCAATAATAAAAACATGAAAAAAAGCAAGAAACAAGTCTATAATACAAAATAATTTATTGGATAAAAAAGGGGGGGGATGAGAAAATGTAAAATGTTCACTTGTGTCTGTAATTTGTCCCTTTAGCATGATCAAACATGGTCTAAAGTAACTATAAAAAATAGAGAGAGAGCGGGGAAAAGAAAGAGGAAAGAGAGAGAGAGAGAGAGAGAGAGAGAGAGAGAGAGAGAGAGAGAGAGAGAAAACACTTACTGAAATACTTTTTTACAATGGTCGACCATCTTATCTTTTTACGTGTGTACGAAAATAAGCCATCAAAAGTAACTTCTCCTTAACTGTCCTCGATATTTCTTTTTTTATTAGGGTAAATAAATCCGAGTAAATTCTTTACAGATGATAAAAATACCTACGAATATTCATTCAAAGTTCTTTTGGTGATTCCCGTAGATTTGTCTCTTCGGCAGCTGAGTCATCTCCACCTAGCTTGTTAGAATTTCCTTTCTTTCTCATTCACACCGAACGCAACTCTCCTTTTGTAACCCGGCTATGCATAGCCATGCAGCATTACAACCTCGTGTTAAGCCATGAGCAATTTCTTCATTGCTAGAAGAAATGTTCTGTCTTTATCTTCCGATACTGGAATATTTCGAATTTATATGTCTTTACTGACATATCTTCTTTGACGTATATATAGTCAAGTCACGCAATCAGGATAAAACCTAACCTTTACTTGGTTAGCTTCTCCAAACTTCTGGTTTCCAACTGTTTTAAAGTCTAGTTAAGATTGTTCTAATGTTTACGTCTTTATTGATGAAAAGTTCACACATGCACACCATTGGACGCCGAATCCACAATTGACAAAAATATCGCAATCTTCAAAAGACAGGCGGAAACTTCCCAAACCAATCAGCGAGTTTAGTTCAGTCACAAGATACAGCAATCGTCACCAGAAATAGAAAAGAAAGAAAGAAGAAGAAATGGAAAAAGAGAGGAAGAAAGATTAAGCAAGAATAAAATTCCAACATTATAGTGTAGTTGCACTAAACATGTTATAAAATACATGTTATAAAATACATGTTATAAAATACATGTTATAAAATACATGTTATAAAATACATGTTATAAAATACATGTTATAAAATACATGTTATAAAATACATGTTATAAAATGACTTTAATAAAATGCATATAAAATGCATGTTATAAAATATATATAATAAAATGATTCTTATAAAGCACATATTATAAAAAAAAACATATTATTAAATGTATGTCATAAAATACGTACTATATAAGACACATATTATAAAAGACATGTTATGAAGTACATGTTATAAAATACATATCATAAAATAAATATTATAAAATGCATATAAAATAAATATTATAAAATGCATGTTATAAAATGCCTATAAAATAAATATTATAAAATACATATAAAATGCATGTTATAAAATACATATTATGAAATAAATGTCATAAAATGCATATTATAAAATATATAGCGGGAGTCAAACGGCAGGACTTTATTTAAGGTGGATGCCCGTCCCTATGATCACAAAGTGAAGTCCTTTAATGAGGTAAAGGCAGTGCCATACAAAGTGGGTAGCAGGTGGGGGGAAACGGATTCGACTCTGAGCATCACCATTAGAGACACCATTCAATCATACTCAGGCTATTTCTCTTTCTCGGAATATTTCTCAGTACTAGGACTTATACTTGAGTCTTTAGGGCATACAGTCAAGTAGTTGTTCCCGGGCAACACCAGACCTTTGCACACCACTTGGTGGTCGTGACTGATTGCATCAACGTGTTTCTTCACGACTCAACACTTTTGATTTTATGACAACGCATTAAGATTAATAGCTTCCTCGGTTTGTTGTTGTTGGGCGTGGAGGAGGGGTAAAAGGTGGGGGAGGTTATTGATTAATCAAGAATAACAACAAACAACTAAAAACAATAGAAAAACAAACAAATGCAAATATGTTTTTTCTTGTTTTCTCCATTCTTTTTCTTTTCTTTCTTTTTTATTTTGTTGGGAACTGTTGTTGCTATGGTCACAACGGCATGAAAGTTCAACGTGCGATTGTGAAAACAAAGTACAGTTGAACCTCGGGATACGGCGACCTTAGGATACGTTTTTTTCAGGTTACGATGTGGAATACGATGTTTTTTCAGCCCCTGGTTATGGTATGACCGCCTTACGGTGCTTTTTATAATGTTATTTGATTATATACATGTGTATTATATACTGTTCTGTATTGTTGCTAATTTTTAATGCCGTATCCCGGGGTTCTATTGTGACTAAAAGTTGGTTGCCGTGCTTTACACCCTATCAACCCTTGGTTGGGTTACTTAATACCTGTCATGAGGTAAGCTAATCTACCTATTGCAGGATTAATGGATTTGTCCAGAGACAATACATGTAGTTCAAACAGTCAGCAGAGTCGGTCAGAAAGAGCTGACATGGTCAGAGGAGGGTCCCCTCAGAGGCGAAGGCGTAGAAGTTTAACCATGTAGAACAATGTGAATTCTTGACATCAAATTATTGGACCAGTCAAATGAAATAAAGAACATCGATTTTTGTAACTACGTGTCGTCATTCAACAATTGAAGATAATGTGTTAATCATCTTAATATGAACTTTGTATAACCCCCTTCTAAGTAATGTGTCCTCCCTCTCCATCATAAGTAATGATTGTCCCCCTCTGTGTCAATAATGAATTCTCTCTCCTCTCACCCTGTTATAAATGCCGCTCTCATTATCGTCAATTCTGTATTACATGTACCCGTTACATGTCCCCGTTATTCCACGATATATGATCCCCTGCTATACAACACTAATAGACTATTCCAATCTCAATAAATACCGGAAGACTGGACCAACCTACGGCGTTCGTCGGCTATGACGACCAACCCACCTATTGTATGCTTTGCAATACATGTTATTATTTTCGTATTCTGTTTTTCTTTGCAACCCTTAACAGGGTTATTATATATAACAGATGAAAAGAATGTGATTCGCACCATTCATTTGGTGTCGCTGTCCAGCAGAAACTGAGTTATTTCAGTAACCTTTTATCTGGTGGGCTCAGGTATTCATTCTTAGTACTAGTAGGAGGTCCATATTTCCAGACCTTTCTCCTTGTCTTTCAGGTGTAGTAAGTTTATTGTTTACTGTCTGAGGTATCCTAACTGGGGAATACTGACGGGGCTTCTTAGGTAATTTTTTTAAATGCCAGAGTGTTCCTCTTTTAGAGGTGCTGTTTTGACTCTCCCCCACCTTCCGGCATATCTCCATGTGGTAAAAAGGAAATAAATACTGCGATCTGTGGCAGTTGTGGCCTCAGAATCATGACGTATACTTCTGTAACATACTTTAACTAATACACTTTTTGTTAATTATAATTATTATGTGTTTGTGTTCATCATTACCTGCAATGTCCTACACGCATGACTTGTATGCGATTGATTTGCAGATTTAGTTTGTTTTGTGGACATAAATTTTGCAAATTGTCTGTGAACGAGTTTCTATTTAACCCATAGGTAGAGTTGTGACAGAGTGGACCTGGGAGTATTGGTAAACAAGGAGAAAATATTCCACACAACATCACATAATCATGTTGACACACCAATCCCAGTTAGATCACCAGAGTTAAGCAATGTTAAACGTGGTCAGTACTAAAATGGGTGACCATGCGAGAATATCAGGTGCTGTATCTGCTCTCCACTTAACCTCGGCATTGTTTTTAATTGTCCTGGACTTCTGCTTACCACTGAAATCAGTGCTGATTCAGGAGAGGTGTGGCTGGAGATTGTGTAACTCTTGCTTTACAATTACACATGCAACCACTTTTACAAGGTGTGTCCGTTGTCTCTCAAATTCCTGACAAATCGCCCCTTGAGTAAGACACTCTATCAAATCTCCAATACTAATGATTACTACAATACTATCTCATTGATTACTGTACACGCAATAGCCCTTATCCCTGAGTAGCCTCCGGGCCTTGATAAGTGGTGACCTCTATGTAAAAAAAAAAAAGAAAAAAAAAGGGTCATGAATTCTATACTTCGCAAAGTTTACAAATTAGTATCTCCTCATTGGATGAAGTTTTGGTCAGACCCCAAATCTTTACCTTAACCCTAACCCAGGACAGCCAGAGAGTGTGTAGTTGATGGGGTTGTGAAATAAGATGGGCAGAAAATAAATATAGAAAAGGCTGGGAAAGATTTGGAGATAGTGGAGTGACGTAGATGCCATGCATGCCAAATGTATTTGTAGCAGACGAAATTGCAAGGAACACAAGTAGGGGCGAATTCTCGTTGCCGAAGATTTTGAATACACTTCTTTCCTGACTTGTCCAATTAGAAGCCAGCTCTTAATCACGTGACCGAGTTTATGAAAGGTTAAACCGGCAACACACACACACACTCTCTCTCTCTCTCTCTCTCTCTCTCTCTCTCTCTCTCTCTCTCTCTCTCTCTCTCTCTCTCTCTCTCTCTCTACCTTGAACTGACAACTCCACACGGACCTGTCACTTCCAACGTCTCTCCTGGGACTCTACAGAACTCACCCACCCTTCGGGCTCGGGATTCAACAAAGACGTGAATACAAACGAGCCAACATAACTATCTCCACACACGGACTTTATTGCGCCCCCCACACACGAACTTTCTTTCTCATCCTATGGTACTCTCTAATCTTTCGTGACGCAACTTTTCACTTCTACTTTAGACACGAACTCTGTCTCTTTCAACAAGTCTGTCTAATCTTTAATCTACGTCTCCACACGGAAACCATTTCCACGATTAACCCGTTTCCTTATTCCTACTAATGAAGATGTATAATAAAGTTGTTTTTAAACGTCTTTTTCTACATATGGCGACTCCCGACATGATAGTGAACATTCAACGTTCGTCAACATCTGATTATAAATATTCACCGTTCATGCTTTGACCTATATTTTTGGTTTGATCAAGTATTCACGTGAACAAATAAAAATAAAAGTCGATTTATGAATATCCATTTATGCAAAATCCTCCTTTTTGAGCGTTAAAAATATTCTTTTCTTTCTCGTAAAGCAGTAATCTGCATACACGTGTTTTGCCATTCTACAGCTCATCGGCATAGCTTAACTATTCTAGGGCTCGAACCTCGAACCATACATTCTATAGTCGAGTGCATATACCGTTACGCTATCGACCCCTGCTGAAGTTAGTGCTATTTTCATCGCTTTTATCGTTATGTCGAGTTTTTGTTGTTAATTTTTTAATGGTGATTAAATATTTTGTATTAGCATCAAGCCTAGAACAGTCAAGCTATGCTGATGAACTGTAGAATAGCAAAACATGTGCATGTAGATAACTGCTTTAGGAGTAAAATAAATAATGAATATTTATTTATGTCCAAAAAAATATGAACGATTTTTTTCTAAGGGAAAAACTTCTTCCCTAATCTCCTAAGAAATAGATGCTAATACCGAATATGTAATTATCGTTAAAAAAATCAACAACAACAAAATCGACATAACTTTTTTTCTCTCTGGGTATCTTTATTTATTCCATGAAAGGAACTTTGTCAGTGTGTGTGTGTGTGTGTGTGCGTGTGTGTGTGTGTGTGTGTGTGTGTGTGTGTGTGTGTGTGTGTGTGTGAGAGAGAGAGAGAGAGAGAGAGAGAGAGAGAGAGAGAGAGAGAGAGAGAGAGAGAGAGAGAGTCCCCTATGGACTCCAAAACAACTGGGATGATTTTTAAAAAATTTCACACAAATGTACTTTATGTGCCTGGCAATGTTCTTAGATAGGTTTTGTGTCAGACTATCTTCGGTAAGTATCAATAATTGATAATCTAAAAAATCTGATGAAAGAACGAACAGGCGATTTTGACTAAAGTTAACACCTTATACAGCCTAACATCACAATTGCATTTAAGAAGTTTTATTACTGACATATAAAACCAGCAGTAGGTTCTTTGATATGACAGGGCCATGTTCGAAATGAATGTTTCTGTTTAGAGCACAATTAAACCATGACACTTCACTTTTGCATTTAAAACTTTAATTCAAGCCATTATATATAAAAATAATTTTATAAAATCAACAATAGGTTCTCTACAGTGCAATGTGAACTACAATGTATCGTGGATTAAGTTACTGCAAAAAGGTATGTAAAGCTTCTTCACAGTTTATCATGGTGGGTCTCCAACTAGCGCCGGCAACCAATTGATTTGATTGAAAAATAATCGATTTCATTGAAAAATAATCGATTTGATTGAAAAATAATCGATTTCACTGATTTTGAAGGCAATAAAATGTGGGAAGGTGATTCATCCACTGATCATCATTCAATCCTGGGAAACGTCGGGTATCCCTGCTAGTTCAAAACTAGATGAAACTTCCAGCCCTTGTCGCAATGCTGCACACCTAAGCTTGTTGTACAAGTACTATAATGCAATGTACTTGGACGAATTTGCTGCATAACGTGTACCGGAACCAACCCGACAAGCAGCAAAATCACACCCCTACACTGTAGATGTCCCCAGATCATGGAAAGCTTTCTATTGTAATAGCTTCTTTCCTCCAAACCGAGTTCACTTGGAATTCTCTCCTTGTTCCCTATTTTGTAGCAATCACAGAGAACTATTTTCTCTTGTGAATCAATGTCCCCTCTGAGTTCTTCGGCCACAGGCTGACCAATCAGCTAACAGGGCGCATTGATTCATCTGCTCCCTAAAAGTCTTAAGGGAACGTCAGATCCGGACCGCCAACATAGCAACATCTATTCTCTTTCGTCTCCTGTCCACCGGACATCTCGCTATAGCATTGACGGTCTCGATTTGAGACAACTGCTATCCAGCCAGGGACGACACGGTACTGATTGACCTTCGACGACCTTAAATGAACTTTCTTTTACTTCTTCCCTTTTAGCAGCCTGACCTGCCAGTTCCTGCTACAAATAAAATACTCTTCATTGTTATTGTTTTAAAAGGAAGTTTCTATTTCTTTTGTGCCTTTTGTTCTTTGCTATAATTTATTAGGAAGGTAAAACAATTACTTCTAAAATTTCCTTGATCATGCCAAAAACTCCATTAAAAAAAATGAATCAACAAGATTGATTTTACAATGAATATTTACAAAGTTACAAGATATTTGGGGGGTGAAGTCTCCAAACTAATTTTTCAACTATTAACTTTGAAACTTTATACGAAACAAACAAAAAAAATCAATCTCTATTGGTCGTCATCTTCATTGAAAAGTGTCATCAACAACTTTTCAGTACACTGTGTAATGAAAGCGTAAGGAAGTAAAGATGTCAGATTGAAATGTTGTCACTGTTTGCAATTAAAGACGGACAATGGAAATTAATCAACAGACAATCGACAATTAAAACGGGATTTGTAATTATGGGATAATTCCGTGTCAGATTATGCATGCCAATCATTGTGCGGAGATTTCACAGCACAAGTTAATCGAAGTTGAATGCTTCGGAGAAATCATCGATAATTTGAAGTTTTCAAATTAATTTCTAGGATTGTTTCCTTTTTATATTTGTAAAACAGAAAGATAAAGTCTCATTCTAATATTAACGAAATCTTTGTGAAGATGTTAATAAAATAGGAATGGAAAAGAGAAGAGCCTTAGTAATGGAATAAGTTGTTGAAAGTCCGATAACTCTTGTCTTTTTTGGAATCAGTTGAATTCAAGAGAATAACAGACAAGACATTTTCATTGGTTAAGTATTTATGATTTCATACCTAAATGTGAAATTATGAAGTGGATACACCATGCTGTGATCTGGTTGAAAACTGTGAATTTGTGTACCTTTATGATGGTCTACTTAAAAAGAAAAAGGGAAGAGTAATCTTAAGAATGAGGAAAGAAAGCAGGGTAGCAGTAGTTAATCCTCACCTGGTATCGCTGAAACCATTCGAATAGTAGGCAGAGGTGAGTGACATGTTCCTCAGGTGAGACACTTGCCACGAGGATGTCGTCTATGTAGTTATAGACAAAGTCCAAGTCGCGCACTACTTCGTCCATGAAGCGCTGAAATGTGCTAGCTGTGTTTCGTAAACCAAAGGGCATAGTTAAGAATTAAAACGCTCCAAATGGAGTTGTTACCGCAGTCTTGGGTATGTCGGCCGGATTCACTGAAATCTGATGGTAAGCCTTAACTAGGTCTAGTTTGGAGAAGGTCTTACAACCATGCAGAGAGGAAGCAAAATCTTGTATATGTTGGATTGGATAACGATCAGGTACCGTCATGGCATTGAGTCATCGGTAGTCCCCAGTCGGACGCCAATCTCCATCTCGTTTCGGGACCATATGCAAAGGGGGAGCCCATGGACTGTGGACGAGGCGCGTATTATTCCTAGCTGCAGCATATGATTAAATTCTGCCTTCGCTGCCTTAAGTTTATCAGCAGGGAGGTGGCGAGGGCGTGAGAAAGCAGGAGCACCTGTGGTCTCGATGTGGTAGGAGTCTAAGGCGGTCTGATACGGGCTATCTGAAGCGGCAATGAAGAATACTGGACCAAGAATACTGGGCTGATAGAGGGGGTGTTTGTTTTTACACCAGGGACAGAAAGTTCTGTATTTGCATCTATCAGCCGGCGTCTGCGCATATCCACTATCAGGTTGACGTGGTGCAGGAAGTCTGCGCCTAATATGGGGTAGGATAAATCTGCTATAGTGAAGACCCACGTAAAGTCTCTACGTAATTCCAAGTCCAGAGAACGAGAAATTTGACTGTACATGGGAATGGGAGAATGATTTACCGCTTGCAGTGTGATGGACGACACTGGAGGCTTCTCTGTGAGAAGTTTAAGTGGCCAAATACTACAAGCTGCCCCTGTATCAACCAAACAACGTGCTTGGGATCGAGAGTCCATAATGAAATAGGCACAGTTGTTGTGAATTGTGAATATCCCATGGAGAGCCTGCCGTGCTCAGCTCCCCAGACCTTAGTTTTCCTGGTTCATGTATGAACACGGGTTTTTACATTTCCACGCCTCCATACCAAAACGACGATAAAAGCAAAGTTTCGGTTTGTTTGAATGGTGGCGGTGGCGACGGTAGTGGCCTGTATGTAAGGAGTTAGTCTGCAGGCGGTGTCCACGCAACTGCGGCTTCAGCTTGCTAAATGTTTTTACCTTGTGAGTGAGTCTCTCAATGGCTTTTAAAATAGCCATATCTACGATGTTATTTTATATACTCGTATATATAAAGAAAACGACAACAGACAAAAAAAATTAATTATCCAAAATATAGATAGGACCACGTGGCGGGAAAAAGGGAAAATATTTAAACAGAGGCAAAAATAAGAAAAATATTTAACAGGCTAAAAAGAGAGAAAAAAATTTTACCAGAAAATAAACTAGAAAAATTGTTCAAAAGAGCAGTGGTAAAAAAATGGACAATATGTGTGTGTGGGTGTTTTTTTGTGTGTGTGCCTGTGCATGTAACCTGGAGGTAAATGAATTCTTTAAACGGGTACTTACGTTTTGGCCAATACGTGAAAGCAAGTTTTTTTTTTAATAAAAGTTCTCTCTTTTGTTTCACGGAATTAACTGTCCCTCGAATTACTTGTCTCCTGTTCGCATGTGTGTGCATTCTAGCGTCGTTTTCCCCAGGAGGAGGGTGAAAGAAAAACTTTTAGTCACTTTGGTTCTCAAGTCATTTACGACAAACTGCTATCCGTGTCTCTCACGTTCTTTTTCCTAGGAATCTTCCACGCGGGCCAAAAGAGTCTGGTGCAGGAAATAATGTCTTCTTATTTCGTTTTTTTTATACGGTGACGAAGAAAAAAATGTTCCCGTGAGAAATTTTTTTTTTTTATATATATATCCTTCTCAGAGGTGTGAAGTTTATCCGTAGTATTACTTTTTTTGAGGAAAGTATTTCAGGAATTTCTGCTCACCGTCCCTTTCCTTGCTTAGACGGGGTAGAAGTCTGGCTCGCCATTCAGTAAACTTGTGTACACATCGGGTCACCATTTTAGGGAGTTGAGTTAATGCTTTTCGGGCACTCCCTAATAAAAAAAAATCTTTCAACACAAGCTACTGAATAAACAAACAAACGACTTCGTAAAACTTGCAAGGAAAAGATTTATTGAAGTAAGGTAAGATGCCATTTAGATATAGCTGGGATAGAACTCGTCTGCCATTGCCCGGTAGTTATTCCCAAGTGGGGACCGTCGATACCAATGTAGGCAGAGAGACAGAGAGAGAGAGAGAGAGAGAGAGAGTGAGGAAACAGGTCCGCTCTCTTTGACGTCTCGCTGGAAAAAAGGGAAGAGTTTTTCTTGTCCGGGACGGAAGCAGTTTTAGTTCCTTAAGGGGGTAAGGAAGATCCCTGCCCTATATGCCTCGGATTGGTCAGTATGTGCCATATCGCACAGTCAGGGGAGGCACTGACGCACATGAAAAGAGTTCTATTTGTTTCTGCTACAAAATCTATGATTTGGCAAGACTTTTCCATCTTGTTAATGATTATGACATCAGGTCTTCTTGCTTAGAAGGGTGTTCGCATTTGACACCAAATAAAAGAATTACATTCTACTGCATTTGATATAATAATATATTATTTATATATTATTATATCAAATGCAGTACAATGTAATTATGTCTCTGCCTGTATACTTTTAATGTGCTCAAATTTTTAAGGTTTTATTTCAGTTGTTTTTAAAGCTTTCTTTTATCACACGAAAAGACATTGTTGCATTTAATTCCTGGAAAGTTGTAAAAAATTAACTTTATATTAGTTGAGATGGAGGTGGGGAGGCTTAAAACTCGAACTGAATGATAAGATAAATAATTTTGTTTGCAAATTTCACGAATTATTGCTACAAGTGGCGATTTGTTTGTTTTTTTCCTGTGTGTAAAGATCATTTACAACGTATTAATATTTTGAAATATAAATATTTTTTTAAGTTGCAACATGTTAAAAGTATACTAGTCGGTAGATAATTAAGTCCTACTGCATTTGGTATAAGTATATATTTTTTCAAATTAGGAAAATGATTGAGTAGAATTTTAATTATTTTATTGTATTTTTCCGATTTGCCACTGATAAGACCACAAATATATAAACTGAAGTGATCAGATTTTTGGTGTAGATACCTATTTTTGTCTAATACGTCATTTATTTGGAACTGATATTTTTATGGACAAGCACCAGGATAACAGTAAGAAGTTTTTCAAATTAAAATGCAATTATATCTCTATGTTAAAGTAGATGAAGACCCTCAGCTACCTCTCTTAAAAATGTAATTCTACTTTTTTCAAATGATTAGGTGTGAATATCCAGAAAAGAAATATTTTATAATTTAAATTAAGTAATTAGTTTTGCATTTAAATCAAACATAAAATGATCCTCCAATTTTCGGGCCATCATAACTTTTTAGGGTAGTTAACTTTTTTCTATATCTATTCTGATTGGCAAAATTGTGAAACCAGATGAAATCGCCTTAAAAAGTAAAAAGCACAGAATTTATTTCCGATAGCAAAAAAAAAAATTGTCCCAGTTTAGAAAAAGTTTTCTTTCACTGATGAAGGACAGACTAGATAAAGTATAGTATCAAAACAGGTACTACACTTCAACATAAACATTGATTCAGGACGGGGAGGGATTACAATAAAAGAAATGTTCATAGGCGATATAACATTTCTTTTTAAAGATTATGGCATCAGTAACCCTTTGGGGTTAGCATCTATTTAGTATTACACATGAAATCTGAAGAAAACACTTAAAATGAGTAAATATGCTAGTGTAATCGAGATATTTCTAAGATGGTGGCATGATTGAAAGATAGTTGGTTATTATGTTATATAGAGAGTTTCTTATTTAAAGTGATGCTTAGAGAGTCTTAGAGAGTCTTAGTGATAGTTTGTTGTTGTGTCTTAGAAAGAGAGAGATTGTTCGTGTTATAAAGCTTGTTCGTTGTTATGAAGAGATTCATATATATAAAAATGTTCATACTTAGATGTGTTGAAGAAGGAAGCTCTTTGAGTGAGGAGATAGTGTTCAGACAGTCTTAGTGTAGATATGAGATGTCGAGACGTGTATGTAAAGACATTTTAAACCACATGATATACAAGACATATAATAACAATTTTCACTTTAACTTTTGGTAGAATTACAACACAAAGACGACGTTTATAAAAACACATGATGGGTTTATTTCTTCTCACGACCGGCCGTGGTTTTCTGAGTCAAGAATTCAAAGCTTCACATTCTAAGTTTCAAAAGTGACCGTCTCGCTTCTAGACGTTCGAATGTTCATGTCTGGACTGTCGTCTGGCGTCCTCAGACTCTCTCTGACTCTCTCCAGTTTCTCCTCCAGTTTCTCTCAATCTTCTAACTATATCTAGAACTTCCCATTTTCCATGACGTCATACACATGTTAAAACATGTGTCTTCTTTCACGTGTTCTGGACATGCGTGTCCAAAACTTTTTCCTTTGTTTACAAAAGGAATTTTAACCTATATTCTCAGTAACCTATATTTCCAATATGTTAAAAACATGTTTATTAAATTATCTTGTAGTTGCATTCTTTCAATTGAATTTTCATAACAAAATTGACAATACAAATTTTTTTCTTGAAACTATTTTATCTCTAAGCTAAACAATGGTTTGTTTTACATTCCATTTTCTAATTCTCTCTCGTAATCTATTTCTAAACCTAATTTACGAGGTTCGAATTTCGTCTATTCTATTTCATTTTTATTTTAACTAAATCTCTCTATTTTTATACTTACATGAAAAGGGGGCAGCCCTTATCATGTAACAATTAGCTGAGATTCCACATCTATTTTTAAATATAGATTTGACTTATTTTTAATTTGCCAAAGTTCTTAATGTTTTCCCTTTACACATTGCATCCAAGATTTTCACTCATGAGATTTTTATACCTTTCACTCCTGCTATTTTTTTCATATTTAACCAATTTTACCATTTTACTAGTGCCAATTTTTCCATGCCATTTTTATTGGTACAATTTGTACATAAGTTCCTTTTTGTCTACTCTGTTTGTCTATCATATTCTTAGAGAAGAATTATTTCAGTCGCCACAATACCACATTTACTCAGGGTTAGGGGGTATCAACTTAATAACTCTAAAACGAGACTTTTTTGTTCTCAGTTGGTAGACGAGAAATCCTTCACGACTGAGACAATTTTTAAATTTTGTTTCTTTTCTCCACATTAAAAAACGACCCTGGTGTTCTACTCTGTCCTTGTGAGGAACTAAATATGAACTCTAAAACTAGACTTTGTTTCCAAGAACAATCTATGCGTCATTATTAAGAAAAATATATTTATTATGTCAAGATAGAAAATTTATAATTATTGATTTTTTAATGAAACTTTTGGATTACTCAGGGAAAAGTATAAGATTATTTTTAAACATTTCTTTTTAAATACAAATTTAAATAGCTATTTGAGAGATAATTTAGCAGTTATAAGTTTTCAAATTTCCACAAATCAAAAATAAATTGATTCAATTAATTTCAAAGCACTAGGTTTAAAGAATTTCAAACGAAAAATACAAACATTAATTATTTCAGAGGAGGTATACTCAGTGACCGAATGACCTGACTGGACAGGACTGTAGAGGACTAGGATATATAAATCCTAATCCCGTTACAAAAGAAAAATAATGAAACGAATGAATGTTTTAGATACAAGTTTAGTTTTGACATCCAAACTACTTTTTAAATTACTTAATTATGACTTGTTTTTAAAATAATTACTACTAAATAAATATTTATATAAAATGGATCTGAAAAAGGCCAAATTTGAAGCGAAATTTGAAAAAAAGCCAAACAGAAATTTTGAAGGCCAAACTGCTTAAAAGCGAAATTTGGCTTTAAAAAAAGCCGACCTGGCAACCCTGTTCTCTTTGTTTGTAAATATCCCATAATCCTTTACTTGTGCTCAATAAGATTTTGTTTCTCTATCCGTCCACACGTCGTAAATTTCAAGGACACAATTTTATATAATTTTATTTTACAGGAAAAAATTTACTGTCTAAAGTTCTAAAGTTCCAAAGTTCTTAAAACATGAGAAAGATAAAGTTTCATTTTAACATTTGAATTCAGTGTCATGTAGGTGTGTGTGTGTGTGTGTGTGCGCGCGCGTGTGTGTGCGCGCGCGCGTGTGTGTATGCGCGTGCGCGTGTGTGCGTGTGTGTGTGTATGCATGTGTGTGTGTGCATGTGGGCGCTGTCGCTATAATAAGTTCATGTATGTGCTGCTATAGGAGCCATGTTGAGTTTATAGTGTTTCTTGTCGAACACCAGGGCCTGGGAGATTTTGGTTGTACCCTAAGAGAAAATATTGGAGTAAGAAGAAGTGCCGTGAAAGGGGTTCACTTTGGCCTCCTAGCTGGAAAAGAGGAAGTAAACTTTATATTAACCTTTTCTTATCAATTTCTATTATGTGGTCAACTCGTATGAGAGATAGCCTCTGATTGGATAAGCCAAAAGGGAAGTTAAATGATTGCCCCAATCAGCACCATGCTTATAAATGAAACACAGATTCAAAATTGCAAACTGTGAGCTGTCACTGTTGTTGTTGTGTTCGTTTGTATTCATGGCTGCTATAAATGCAAGTATGTGTCTGCCAAATTTTTTTGTACCAATAATAGTGCACCCCCCCCCCACTGTTATTTTTATTATATTTTTATTCTGGTTCTTGTATTTGATTTTCTGTATTTCGTATCTTATGATTTTTAGTTTCCTATATTTTGGGTTTGTACGAAACTCCCTTCAATTTGAAGAAAAGGGAAATGCTAGCTCCTTGATGACGTCACGAGCCCAGCGCGAAATCCGGCCTCTTTTGAAATTCCGGCGACGAGGATATTGGACGTGGATTCATTGCCCGGCACAGACAAGGAATTTTGATGAGCCTCCTCCAAAAAAGTATTAATCCGGCAAGAACTTCTGAAGACTTTATTTTACGTGGCTACGGTTTGCATGTATTTGGAAGGGGTGTAATTTTTTTAAAAAGACTTTATTTTACGTGGCTACGGTTTGCACGTAAATGGAAGGAGAGAAATTTTTAAAGGACTTTAAAATGAGAAAAAGAGAAAAAGGCAGAAGCCTGACGGTCATCAGTTTGTGAGTACGTTCTTGAAATTTATTGCTTATGAGAGAAAGATTAGGAACTACTTTCTGAATTATATTGGTTGTCTTCAAGTCCAATGTTAACAAATTCCTAATGAACCGCCCCCTTAAGTAAACATTTCAGCAAATCTCCTCACTAACGTAATGTACTTGCAATAACCCTTATCCCTGAGTGGCTTCCGGGCCTTGATAAGTGGTGATCACTGTGTAAAAAAAAAAAAAATTGTATTCATTCATGGATACGACATCTATATATATAAAAGCCAAACGTCTGTGTGTATGTATGTATGTATGTTTGTTTGTAACGCTAAAACTTTTGAAAGACGGAACCAAACTTGACAAATTTGGTATCATATCGAAGCCCCATCACCCGGATGACAAATATCGAAATTTCACGTCAAACGGACCACTAGAAGTTGGTCAACTGATCAGTTATCTTCGAGGGGGGCCCCCAAAAAACCTGTCATTATTTATATATATAAAAGACAAATGTTTGTTTGTAACGCTAAAACTTGAGATGAAAGATTCCTCTCCCCTAAGAATAAAACATATGTTCAATATCTGCTTTTGTTTTTTCATTGTCTATACGGTCCCGAGCAACGCCGGGTAGCCCTGCTAGTCTTCATTATAATTCTTTTTTTGGCTTTATATATTGTTACCTTGGCGTTCTTTGTTTTTGAATTTAATGCCCGCAAAGGGAAAAATTTGCGACTAACTTTATTGTACATAAAATGTCTTCTTCGTTTTGAAACAAGACCTTTCTATTTCTTTATTCCCCCCCCCCTTTATTTCATGCTTTTATTTTTTTTCAGGTTAGTTATTTTCGCATCGAATTTATCTGAAAGAGGATAAATTTCCAACAAGTACGGCACAAGTCAGGATGTTTTTGGAGTGATCTCCGTGAAAACATGCTATGGAATTTATTTTTATTTGAATATGGTACTTCTTGTTGAACTCCAGGGCCAGACGGGCCAGACGGGCCAGGAGGGTTTGGTTTTTATCAATTTCTCCCATGTTTTCTTGACCTACTCCTTGTGAACTGAACTTGCCACATCTACTGACTCAAGAACTTTCATGCATTATTTCATTCTAGTGAATTCTCTTGTTCTGCATACATCCTCTGAGGTTATCAGATCAGAACATGTTTTTAAAATTCACATATCCATTGTATTTTCATTTCAAAGGTTGGCTCCCTCTACTGTGCTAGAAAACTACTTACGCCTGACAATATCCTATACCTCTATAAAGCCACCATTCGCCCATGTATGGAGTACTGTTGTCACATCTGGGCTGGTGCATCTGCTGCTTGTCTCTCGCTCCTGGACAGCGTTCAAAAGAGAGTTGCCAACCTGATAGGTCCTGAACTGTCATCTAGGCCTCTGTCCCATCGATGAGATTTTGCATCCCTCTGCCGGTTCTACAAATACTTTAATGGTGAATGCTCTGACGAACTGCAAACACTTGTACCTCCCCGACGTAACTACCCCTGACAAACCCGACAAGCTACTAAGTCTCATCCCTTTACAGTAGAGATCCCTAGGTGCAAGAAAGCCTTTTACTCCAATAGTTTCTTCCCCAGAACTGCGGGTCTTTGGAACTTCCTTCCGGGATTCTGCTTTCCCAACTGTACTGATATGCAGAAGTTCAAGTGTAATGTTAACAAACATCTTTCTACTCAACTCCCTTCATAATGACCCTGCTAATTAAGTCCCTGATAGTAGCCCCCTGCTTCAAAGTGGCATTGTGCCTTGTTTGGGGCGAAAATTGAATAAAAAAAAAAATCAAAAAAAAAAAATCGGTGCATTGTCTGAGTGTATTTGTCTAATTTGCTGGTGAGGAGCCATTGCTCAAAATGACAAGCTACTACAAAAGGGCTGACTGAGAGGCTAACAGATAATAAATCCATGGACCAATATCTTCTCTCTTCCTGCCAAACAGTGTGTCAATGAGACAACTGAATGGCACAAAGCAGGCATTGAAGCACATGTTCCCGCACCGAAGTATTATAGCAAGCCCCACTCACCGTCATGGTTCACTACAAATTGTGCAGCTATTGCACAAAGACAGCATGATCTCCACCAGTTCATAGGTCATAAGTCAAATACAAATAGGCAAAAATTTATAGATGCTAGAAATGATTGTAAGAGAGAAACAGCCACAGCCAAAAGAAGGCATGCAGGAATAACCAAGGAACGCATTGAGCCATAGAAGATAGAAACTTGTGATTTCTGCAAAATTTATAATAGTGTAGTGAATAAAGAGCAATAAGCAATTCTCCCACTATCCAACAATCTGAAGGTTGCATGCACGGCAATCGAGAAGGTGAAGCTACTTGCGTGGAGATTTACTTCCAACTCCACCTTAGAGCAAACAAACAACTCCTTCCCAAATTTCCCTATGTGGATGGAAGCAACAATTGATGATCTGAAAATCTCCCTTTCTCATGTCTCGATATTATAAAAAACTTAAATACCTCCAAGGCGTGTGAGCATGATCTCATTCCTGCTATACTAATTAAGAAATGCTCAGCTGAGCTAGTCCTGTACTTTCCAAATTCTACAATAAATGACATTGAATCTTTCTTACCAAATAGTTGGAAGATGGTCTCTGTGGTATTAGTGTGCAAGAATTCTGGTAAAAAAAAAAAAAATGACCCTCTAAATTATCCCCCTCTTCGCTAAAATCTTGGAGTCCTTAATTAATAAAGCACTAGTTCATCACCTTGCAAAAGCAAATTTCTCTGACAAACAGTATGGATTCAAGCAGTGTCGTTCTACTGCAGATATTTTAACATTCATCTCTGAACGCATTTACCATGCACTGAATAAGGCGGGCGAAGCCAGGGCTGTAGCCCTTGATATATACAAAGCCTTTGACAAAGTCTGGCATAAAGGGCTGTTAATGAAAATTAAATCGTACGGTATAACTGGACTTATACTATATATAATTAGATCCTTCTTAGAC
Source organism: Euprymna scolopes (assembly GCF_053919585.1). Lineage (NCBI taxonomy): Eukaryota > Metazoa > Mollusca > Cephalopoda > Sepiida > Sepiolidae > Euprymna > Euprymna scolopes. The sequence goes on from NC_136483.1 coordinate 200,706,178, forward strand.
AATAGGACCATCCAGGTTATCATTGATGGACATTCAGCCAAACAGTATAACATTAATGCAGGAGTGCCTCAGTGGTCAATCCCTGGACCACTATTATTCCTGATATTCAGTAACGACCTTCCTCGTAATATTGTGTCCAAGATGGGTAAATTTGCTGATGATACAATGCTCTATAACATGCATGCGAGAAGAACGGATGTAGACAAATCTAAGACAATGGCAGAATTGTTAGAAAATGACCTTCAGACCGTAGTGGAATGAGGCCGTAAATGGATGGTAACATTTAATGCTAGTAAGACTAAGTTGCTCTCCTTTGACAATTACAAGATACCTCTCTCACTACCGATATTCATGACAAATAACATCCTACCTGAGAATTCTTTCTTTAAACTCCTCGACCTAACATTCACGAGCAATATGAACATTGAGGACATTGCAAAGGCTGCTGCAAAGAAGGTGGACTCCATCTATCATGCTAGAAAACTACTCACACCTGAGAGTATCCTGTACATCTACAAGGCCAGCATTCACTCATGCTTGGAATATTGTTGCCAGATCTGGGCTGGTGCATCTACCACTAGCCTCTCCCTCTTTGATAGGATCCAAAAAAGAGTTTTCAATCTAACAGGTCCCAACCCCTGTCCCATCAATGTTGTATCCCTGTGCCTGTTTTACAAATATTTTAATGGAATGTGCTTTGATGAACTTGTTGTTCTTGTGCTTCCTCGACGTACATATCCTTGACAAACTTGCTTAGCAACAAAATCACACCCCTTCACTGTTGACATCCCTAAATGCCAGAAAATTTTCTACTCTAACAGCTAGACTTAGGAATTCCCTTCCTGCTACCTGCTTTCCTAACTGTACTGATATGCAAAAGTTTAAATGTAATGTAAACCAACATCTTGTTAATCTTTCCTAGGTATGGTCCCAAATCGTAGCCCTTTACATCCAAGTGGCCATGTGCCTTGTTAGGGGTGAACATGACTAATATATATATGAACATGAGCAACAAACAAAAATTGTAAATTTGAGGATTGATGATTTGGACTCCTGTTCTCATCTTGATTGTTATTCAAACTTTATTTGCATGACAGATAAAATATTAAGTAAAATTCAATTCTAAGTGACATTCTTCTGCAAGTCACAAATTGGTCATCTCTTACTCCACATTGCACCACAGCACTACCCGACTACAAAGGTAAGAAAAGAAACAAGACTGTCCAACTGCTAAGATCACTCAACATATACACCTGACTCAGCTGGTAATTTGCATATGAAACTCATGACAAAGACTAAAAATTGTCTAAACATGCTCTTGCCTTGACTTCCGGCCAGTTCTGAACCTTCACGTAAACCATTGTGTGTTTCTTTTGTTATTTTTATTTTTTTGTTGTTCAGTTCCGATACAAGTTTCAATCCTTAATTTGAGCAATACTTAATTTGTGCAATCCTTAATTTGTGCAAATGAGCAATACTAAAAATACAATTGTGAATTACTTTAGATTTATACACAGTCATGGCTGACAGAATGAGAACGTACAACCCCTGTAGATTAAAAAAAGGGTTCCACTCAAAATTCTGTTCAGATTCCCGAGTTTTACTAAAAGATATCTGAGTTTGACAAGAAACACCTGAAAAAGGATGGAGGTTACATCAATCGAAACGTTGGAAAAATAATGATGAGCACAATTGTAGAAATTGAATCAAAAATTTTTTTCTCTAAATAAAATTTGTAGCAGAAACAAATAGAACTCTTTTTCTTGTGCGTCAGTGCCTCCCCTGACTGTGCGCTATGGCACATACTGACCAATCAGAGGCATAACGCAGGGACCTTCCTTACCCCCTAAGGAACTCTAACTGCTTCCATTCCGGACGAGAAAAACTTCTCCTTTTCCAGCCAGACGCCAAAGAGAGTGGACCTGTTTTCTTACTCTCTCTCTCTCTCTCTCTCTCTCTCTCTCTCTCTCTCTCCCTCTGCTTACACCGGTATCGACGATTCCCACTTGGGAATAACCACCGGGCAAAGGCAGACAAGTTTTATCCGAGTTATATCTTTTTGGCATCTTATCCTGACTTGCTTAAATAAACCTTTTCCTTGTTAAGTTTTACGAAGTTGTTTGTTCATTTATTCAGTAGCTTGTGTTGAAATATTTATTTTATTAAGGAGTGCCCGAAAAGCACTAACTCAACTCCCTAAAATGGTGACCTGACGTGTACACAAGTTTACTGCATGACGAGCCGGACTTCTTCCCCGTAAAACTTAACAAGGAAAATGGTTTATTGATGTGAGTCAGGGTAAGATGCCAAAAAGATATAACTCGGATAAAACTTGTCTGCCTTTGCCTGGTAGTTATTTCCAAGTGGGAATCGTTGATACCGGTGTAGGCAGAGAGAGAGAGAGAGAGAGAGAGAGAGAGAGAGAGAGAGAGTAAGAAAACAGGTCCGCTCTCTTTGGCGTCTGGCTGGAATGGAAGCAGTTAGAGTTACTTTTGTGTTTTGAAATTCATTTTCTGTTTTTTTTTTTTTTTCTTTAGAAAAAACGCGCGCTTCCTTCAAAAACATCCATTTAAAAAAAATTGAGGTCATCAACTTTGTTGCGGACTAGCGTAATATTATTTACACACTAACCGCTACAAAATAAAATATATTAATGAAACGAATGGAAGGAAGGAAGAAACACTATTGTTGAATAAACAAACATGTTGTTTATTTTCCGTTGGAAAAATGGTTTAGGGAAACACGTGTTCAGTTAAGTCATTGACGACTATGTGCATGGAAAAGGGATGATGTAGTAGAAAGAGAAATAGCAGTCCAGCATGTAGAAAAAGTGAGAGGGAGAATTGACCTCAGTAAATTTGCGCGTGCACGATAGCAGTCGGCGATGTGGATGAGACCTAGTATGGTCGAAGAGTAAAGGCAAAAGAGAAAAGAGGAAGTTGAAACGTGTTGTTGGCTTTTATACCGGAGTCAGTGTTCTGACTGCGCATGTCTGGATTTCACTTAAAAGGAAGTGACGTCACCAATGTTTGCATGTTTGCGTGCGCACGAGCATGCATGTGTGTGTGTATGTGAACGCGTGTGAATATGTGCGTGTGTGTGAAGAAAAGTATGTTGCACAGATATATATCAGCGAGAGGGGGGGGGAGATTGCATCCCGATGACCAAAAGAAAGAATCAGTTCATAATCATAAAGCTTGTTTGCTTTGTTTTTTGTTTGTTTGTTTTTTTGTTTTTTTTATTATTACGGCTTCTCACTTCTCGGCTCCCCACTTAGGGTGTCCCTATAAATCTAGTTCAAAGTAGCTCCTTACGTCTCACTGGCAGTGTGCTTTCTTTGAAGTGGATCGAAGTTAAAAATAAATAAATTTTGAATAGAATTGCAATAGCTAATTCCTTTCATATTATTACGATATTAAATATTTGAAATTCACGTTATTGTATTTAAAATTTTAAATAATTCAGTGTTGTTATCCAGATATGTAGGATGCGTTCGAATTACCGTTAACAAAATGAAACATTTGATGAAGATGCATAGCACAGGGGAGATAACTTTTAAAAGTTCTATTTATGTAATTACTTCCCCTTGATTACATTTTATTGTGACACAAATTCTTGAGAAAATTAAATGTAAAAACGTTTTATTTTTTGTTTATATATTTTTCATGCAGAGCATTTCATGCAATAATTTCTCTTCTTTTTTTTTTAAATATCAGACAAGACGGAATAAGATATTCCATGAATGGCTGACTAAAGTAGTTATAAATTTTTATTTTTCCCCCCTTACGATTCTTCTTAAAATAGAATTATTTCCCTTAGTTAAAATTGAGTTAAAATTCCGAATTGTCACTGTTTTAATGTAAGAATTTAAGTTGATTTTTATTAAAGGAACCTACGACGATGTTTTCTATTTTACATACAACAATATTTCTCCCTTATACAATTCAATTTTCTTTAGAAAATTTGTCCACATTTTCGTCTTTTAAACAAACTTAAATCTTTAAAATAAGGCTCAGAACAAGAACTGGAGAACGTGGTCAGGTAACTAAACAGATCCTTCACAGCTTAAGGCATGAGAATCAGTGCAAACAAAAGAAAACTGATGACAAATAATGACAATGAAATCCAAATTGACATCACTGCCAAGGGAGAAAAGCTTGAAACCGTGAAGAATTTCAAATACCTTTGAGCAATAGTTTCAGGTGAGGACGTCCAAGCCTGAAGTATTAACCATAATTGCAATGACAGCTGCAATACTGGCTAAGTTGAACGTCTTTTGGAAGGACAAGCAATCAAGCTCAGCTCAAAAATGAAACTCATGCATTCCCTTGTCTACTCAGTTGCTTGTGAAACAAGGACCCTTCCAGCAGAATTAAAGAAGAGGATTTGTAGTGGGCTGGTGGATATATTAGACATATCCCCCAGTCGTACAAAAAAGGAGAAATGATTTGAATTGGGAAAGGAAAAATGAATTGCTTTAAGGAAGGAACGAACAACGCGTTTACTTGAATTAAACGAACTAGGATTTATTTTGTGAAGAAACAAGTGAAAGAAAAGGGTACTACACGTGTTTAGTTTGGCATGCGTCTCTCGCTGTTTACTGGTAAGAAGGAAAGTCTATTGCCGTAGAAAGAGAAAGTCAATCCAGTTTGGTGTGCGTCTCTCGCTGTTAGCTGGTGAAGAGGAAAGTCTATTGTAGTATAGAGAGAGAATGAGAAAAAATGAGAAAAAGTCAATCCAGGCCATGGAGAGAGAAAGCGTATAAAGTGTATGTACTGTTTGTTAGCTTTTTGCCCCACATGATAGCAAATGGCGTGAGGCACGCGCGTGTGCACGCCTGCCGAAATGGCGGCAGTTGGTACGCCGACCACTCACCTCGGAAGCTGGTCCGGCAAAAGGAAGATGCTGCTTATTGCTCTTGCTTGTATACTTGTTTCCAGTGGTCTTTTGCGGATGTGTGGATTTCCTTTGAAAGAGGAAGTGACGTTGTCCTTGTGTGCGTATGTGTGCGCGTGTGTGAGTACATGTGTGCACGTTAGCGTGTGTGTGTATACACGTGAACGTGAATATATGTACGCGTATGGACGTGCGCGCGTATGTTTGTGTGCGCGTATGTATATGACAAGTAATATAGCTTAAGATGTGAACGCGTGTTTTTGTGTGAGACTAGGAAAGGCTCCCACAGATTCAGGCTTCAGAAATGAGATGCTTCAGAAGACTGCTTGGCATCTCTTACAAAAACCACATAACTAATGAGGAAATCAAAAACAGAATAAGATAAGCCATTGGTCCTTATGAAGATCTGGTTCGGCTACGTAACAAGAAGAGAGAGGCTTGCCAAGACAGTGTTACAGAGAACAGTAAGAGGAGGAAGAAAGAGAGGAATACAGAAGAAGAGATGGGAAGACAACATCACAGAATTGACAGGATTGAAGTTGATTGAGACGGTTAAATGTGCGGAGGTCAGGGAAGGATTGAGAGGACTGGTTGCATCCCAGCAGCAACTGCCACAGGACAGGTGAAGATGAAAGAAATCTTTAATTCACACTTGTTTAATAAATATTATAATACCTCTGCAATTATCGTCGCTGATTTTTAAATAGTTGCATTGTTTTGAATATGACAAAGTTGCATTTTCTTAATAAAAAGTAGTTGAAAAATGCTGCTTGCTAAGATCGCGTTGACAGATCAATATTTTTTTAAACAATATTATGTGCTTAATTGTCATGTCGAAATAGTTACTATATCAAAAACTTATGAAAATTCATGGAGTTGAACATTGCTATTGTGTTTTTAATTTAAAAAGCCTGTTGCTATTTTCTGTAAAAATTACTGTTAACTATAAAAAACTTTCTACTCGATTAATTTTTGTAATTTTTGGATATATTACTATTTTCGACATGACGATTAAGTACATCATATTGTTTTTGCTTAAAACGACATATTAAAAAAAAAAAAAATCGATCTGTCGATTCTATCTTAACAAGCACCGAAAAATAACAATTCCTATAATAATAAAGTAGTTGAATATTTTATTAAATAAAAATTACAATATCAACGAAAAAAAAAAAAAAATAATAATAATTTAACCGAACGCCCTAAATTATCGCATGAACTGATCTCTTAGTATGACGGAGTTATCTCCCTCAGCACAATGACGACGATTGCAGAAGAGCCGGTTTGTCTTACTTATTTCGGAGGGAAACCCCGTTATAGTCAGCTAATGTCTTCCTTTATTTCCCATATGGCTGCTACCTGAACCGGTGAAGAGGCAAAATAGTTCCTTTCCTATTTTCTCTCACTTCTACATCTTTCCTGTGCATGAAAACACTTTCCGCAATATTTTTTTTATCAAGAATTATTGAAAATATGGCGCTTAAACAGTTTAGTCAAGACATTAAAAAAATGAAAATATTGAAAAAAGTTATATTGTATGGACTCGTTATAGCCTTAAGTTCTCTGAAAAACAATTTCACTTAATTTCATCAAGTAGTTTTTTTTTTTTTTTACAGCGAAAAAACAATTTGTTATGATACCGAGCAAAAAGTTCGATTTTTAGGAAGAAAAGCTAGAATTAAAGATGGCGAGGGGGTGTCAGCGCTTTAACTGGAGTTATCTCCCTTTGGCGAGTTCAACAAATTTCATAATGGCTGACTTCAACGCGCTCTCATAAAAACGTGTTTTTCCGCTGTAAAATAAAACAACTCGATCAAATTAAATTAAACTTTTTTTTTTAGATCTTCAGTTCAAAACGGATACGTACAATATAACCTTTTTTTTCGATATTTTCATTTTTTTTTTAAATGTCTTGACTAAACTGTACAAGTACCGAAAATATTGATATAAATTTTCAAAGACTTTTATTTTTATAATTTTGTTATTAAAAGTGCAAATAAAGATTAATTTTGTTATTTTTATTTTTTTACTTTTCAATAATGTCTTATGCCTATATTTTATTTTATTTCAATAAATCGCTTCAAATGCAAATATTGAGTAACATAAACACAAAACACAAAAAATCGAAGGGACTGTTTTGCCTCTTCACCGGTTTGGTTGCAGACACGTGGAAAATTAGTTAACTATAACTGTAAAAACAAACTACAAAAAAAAAATTATTCCTATTTTTGGTAAATTTTTACTGTGTTCAAACCTTAACATTTCCCTTTAAAATGATGACTTTTATAGGTTTTCGGGTATGCGGAAAACGATCATCGCATTTAAATTTTCTGAAAATAAGTAGTTTTTTTTATACAAGGCAATGTCATTTCTTATGTTATTGCGCGTACTGCACTGACTGCATAGCTCTTTTTTCTTTTTTTTTTTTTTTTTTACACAGTGATCACCACTTATCAAGGCCCGGAAGCCACTCAGGGATAAGGGTTATTGCAAGGTTATGGTTGCATTTACAAGATGACCACTGACATAAGAATGACATAAGAAATGACATTATTTAATATCCGGAAAAACTATTGATTTATGGAAAATTTAAATGCGATATTCATTGTCAGCATATCCGAAAACCTGTGCAAGTTTTCATTTTAAAGGAAAATGTTAAGGCAGAAACTAAGTAAAAATTTACTTGTTTTTACATTAATAATTTCAAAAATATAAATAAAATATGAAATTTAAAAAATCGTTTCATTCTTTCTTTCTTTTTTTATTTTTTCTTTGTTTAAACACATCGATATAAATTTGAGTAAAGTTTTCTTTTTATACCAAAAAAAAAAATCTCTACCTGTTAGCATTAACATTTTACATGGCTCTCTCACGGAAATATTTGTTGATGGTAATTTTATTTTTTATTTTTATTTATTTTTATTTTTTATTTTTGCACTTTTTCCTTATTGGAGAAAAAATCGAAATATTGAATTTCAATTTAAACCAATGTTATCTACTTAATTGTCATGTTGAAATTAGTAACATATCAAAAACGCATGAAAAACAATAAAGAAAATTAATTATTAATGAAAATAGATTTGCAAACAATTGGCCTTTTTAAAGGCCAAATTTTCAAAATTTGGCCTTTTTATTTTAAAACAGTTTGGCCTTGACAAATTGTATTTGGCCTTTTTTTTTTACTTTGGTTTTATGTTAAATTTATATACTAATTCCTTCACTCTAAATTCTGAAATAATCGTTTTTTGTTTCCAACACATAATCACCTGAAAAGAAAAAGAAGAATCTTACTTTGAGGGTATTGGAATTTAGCTGAGGATATTCGTCTACAAATTTATCAACAATTAATTTAAATATAACATTTTCAAATATTTTTTAAAGTTCTCTGGTATGCTTTAAAAAACATGAAAATGGTGGAATATCTTATTAATATTTCTTAGCGAAAATGTTTTTATCTAACAAAATTTAATTTCATCCAAAAACATAGGAAATGTCTTTATTTCATCACTGTTAAGAGAACAATACAAAACACCTTCAATATAGGCCAGAATTAACATCTTTAATGAAGCCATTTTTATTTTATATAGCACTAGCGGGGATACCCGGCGTTGCCCGGGTGTTTGAAGGTGTGTGCGATGTTAAATAAAAAAGAAACGGGGGGGGGTAGGATCGAACCGGAAGCCCTGAGACGAAGTTTGAAAATAAAATCGGCCAGCCAGAATGAGTTAGTGAAAGATGTTTGAATTTATTTAAGAACCAAATTGACAGGTGTGCGCCTGGAAGTTGTCGAGCGTTACGATGACGTCAATGACCAAGTTTGTTTGTTATAAGCAAAGTAAAAAAAGAAAACCACGTCAAAACTTAAGCGGGAAAAAAAACACAAAAAAAACTAACATAAGGCAAACGAACAATGAAAACAGAAAACGAACACGTGAAAAATGGCTTAAATAAGCCTGTTTCGATATTAAAATTTAAAAAATCGGTAGGTACCCGGGTGTTTTTGGGTGTGTGGTCGGGAGTGGATAAGCGAAGTAAAAAAAAAAACCAGAAAACGAACGTTACGTGAAAAATGGCTTAAATAACACTGGTTCAATATTTAAATTTAAAAAATCAAAAAAAAAAAAAAGAAAAGACATCTCACACCACGATTCAAACCCAAAAAGTTTAGATAATGAACCAATGCGCTAATCGACTGACCTAATGCGACATACATGAAATTTGTTTAGTTTTTCAACTATTTAAAGTAAATCAGGCCATGACGTCATCTGGCGCATGCGTAGAACCGCTCGTCGTCACGAGAAGACCGTTTTTGTTGCCCCCCTCGTGGAAAATTGTCGATTTCGGGGTGAAAAAATGAACGTTTTTGGCCAATTTTTCGATATTTTTCAAGCGAAGGATGGAGCTACGATATGATACCGAGTTTGTGAATTTTCGTTGTGTCTGTCGAAAGTTTTTAGCAGACACACAAACATACACACATACATACATACATACATTTTCGCTTTTATATATATAGATAAATAAACAAAGAACATTTTCCATTTTGCTTTTTTCGAACCTTTTGCCTGAAAAATTGGGCTTTAAATATGCTAATAGTCTGACAACCCTGAATTTCCTCCTTTGTGTTTATAATCCATGTCCAAAACAAATATGGCCGATAATTGTTTCGCATGTCATGAAATACATGTTTTATGTAATAATGCAATAATATTTAACTAATTGCGACACGATAATTAAGTAGATAATGTTGCTTTTAGTTGAAATTGACATACAAAAATTAAGTAGATATCAATTGATTTTTAATGAAAATTCATTTTTTCAACATTTGATTTTCACTCTAATAATGAAGAAATACCAATTTTGTTTCAATTTTATTTTTCAAAAATTTTTTCATGATATCAAAATGTTTACAAAATTGAGTAGTATTTATTAAACATTAAAATGGTATTTATTAAACATTAAAATAATATTTATTTGCTGAATAAAATCACAAAACAAAAGTAATTCTTTTGCTTTGAAAAAAATTACATTTCATTCATATACTAGATATATTTGTAAGTTGAAAATTGCTTGCATTCTCAATTTAACCGAATTGAAAATTAATCCACAAAAATTAAAGCAGCACCTCAAACGTCTTTTAAAGATGTTTTTTTTTTTCAGAATAATGAGAGCAGAAATCTTGATTTAAAAAAGCAGCCTCTCCCAACTGGCAGAACAAAAACAGCAGAAACAACATTTTATCCAGAATTTAAACGTGCATCCACCATAAAAGTTTCTCTTTTTAACGTTTGTGTTAATAACAAATAGATAATCCAAATCGTAACTTATTCTTGTTTTTAATTATCTTTTTCATGGGACTCACTCCAGACAAGACGTAAAGCCACTTGATGTGAGGAACTAACAAGAACAAAAAATGATTAACACAAAGACAGAAGATACCTATTGACCTTAATCTTGAAAATATTAGGACTGTAGGTAGGAAGAGAATTCCACAAGATTGCAGTTCTTGGAAAGAAGCTACTGGAATAGGAAGCTGTATTACAATGATGTATTAAAACAGTGAATTGATGTATTTAAGAATTCAGGTGATGTCATCTCCCTCTCAGTACAGACCAATAAGTCTCCTGTGTGTTATGAGTAAGTTGTTGGAATCCATATTAAATAGAGAAATAGTCAACCACCTGAGCAGAAATAACCTTCTTAGTGACACAAAATATGGTTTCCATTCTGCAAGATCTACCGCAGATGTGCTAACGGTTATATCTCACAGGATTAGTGAATCTCTTGACAAAGGCTTCCTTTCTAGGGCAATTGCTCTTGACATATCAAAGGCCTTCGACAAGGTATGGCATGAGGGTCTACTTCACAAGATTTCCAGCTACGGTATAAGTGGAAATGTTTTCTCAATCATTAAATCATTTCTCTCCGATAGGCTCATAAGAGTAGTGGTTGATGGACAAAAATCAGAGGCCCACAGTATTAATGCTGGAGTCCCTCAAGGGTCAATCCTGGGCCCAACTCTCTTCCTGATCTACATCAATGATCTCCCTAAACACATACTTAAATCATTCGTTGACATCTATGCTGATGACACGACCATCTACGGCAACACATCAAAGACTGTAAATGTCTGATTCTCTCTCCTCTGATCTCGAGCGCGTGGTTCAGTGGGGGAAGACGTGGCTGCTTACCTTTAATGCATCTAAAACCAAACTCCTATCTTTACATCATTAACGCTCTGATCCCCATCTGGCATCAATTGTGATGGATGGCTCTCGTCTAGGAGAAGCCCCATGTTTTGACAAGCTTCTGGGTTTGTCCTTTACTCCTGATCTGAAATGGAACACGTACATCGAGTCTGTTGCCAAGGTCGCTGGAAAGATGGTGATCCTTCTACCGCTCCAGAAGATATCTCACTACTGATGCAATTCTCTATCTATATAAAAGCCAAGTACGTCCAAGTATGGAATCCTGCTGCCATATCTGGGCAGGAGCTGCTAAAACAGCCTATCCTGCCTTGACAGAGTACAAAATAGACTTTGTGGCTTAGTGGGGGATGCCCTTTTCTCTACCCTGCAACCTCTCTCCCACAGAAGAGACGTTGCAAGCCTATCCTTGTTTTATCGTTATTTCCATGGCAGGTGCTCGTCTGAACTCCAATCTCTGGTCCCCCCTCGCCAATCCTTCACAAAAAACACCCATCTAGCCGAATCCACTGTGAAAAATTTCCCCCACTCTTTATCTGTGCCTAAATCAAAACGTTCCTAATGAACCGCCCTCTTAAGTAAACACTTCATTATATCTCCACACTAACGTACTGTACTTGCAATAACCCTTATCCCTGAGTTGCTTCCGTTTAGTTTTGGATGCATTAAAATTTAATTGGCCATTTTTTACACCATTGCACCACATATTCAAGGTTTGAGGAGAGAGACTCAGAGATATCTTAGTCATTGTTGATCTTTGAAGTGTTGCCATAGGTCATAGTGTCATCTGCTTATATGTCGACGAATGAACTTAGAATGTGATTTGGAAGATCATTGATGAAGATAAAGAAGAGATAGGCCCAGGATGGATCATTGAAGCACGGCAGCATCGATGCATTTTGAGTTTCAGACTTTTGCCCATTGACAACTATAAACCTTTTGGAGAGAAAAGATTTGATGGTTGAGAAAACATTCCCAGATATTCCATAGTTGGAAATCTTGTGATGCCAAATCCTATCAAATACCTTTGATATGTCTGAGAGGTAACCCCTGATCCTATGTGAAATTCCAGTCACTACATCAGCTGTAGATCTTGCCGGACAAAAACCATATTGCTTGTAACTGAGTTGTTTTTGCTAAAGTGGTTGACAATTTTTTTTATTTAACACGGATTCAAGCAACTCATGACACAATGACACACAGACTAATTGCCTGCCAAAGACTACATTTACACTTTTGACCACTTTGCAGCTATTTAACCAAATCGAATTTGTTCCACAGGCCCAAATCCTCTATACATCAAGTCTAAAGTCTGTAGACCAAAAATTGATAGAGTAGTTTGGTAGAAACGGTTCCATGCACACACACACACACACACACACACACACACACACACACACACACACACACACGGTCACTTTTATATATTTGTAGATAAGAATTATTAAAAAAAGAGAATTTATTTTTATTTATTTTTTGCGGACGATCATCCTCATCTTCACAGTTTTTCTTGTTTCACCACATTTCGGCAAACTATCCGTCTGGCCTTCTTCAGTTGGGTAAACGTGATGGGATAGAAATGCTGAGTCATGTAACTGTATCTTCAGTAATTACTGCCTTCCATAGTTGTTGTCTCACCATATTTTCGTCAATTAATCCTTTGGCCTGCTTGAGTAGGATTGAAATTGCTATCTTCAGACAATGCTCACCTGAAACCGTAGAGATTCAACGCCTCTATCCATGCCATAGTGGATAAAGGCGTTGAATCTGGAAAAAAAATTTGGCAAAAAAATAGAGAGAGAGAATTTATTTTGTATTTAAATTTTTGATAATTGCTCTTTTCAACATTCCTTCCTCGTCTCGTCTTTCTTTTCTTCACTTTCATCTTTTTATCATCATCCTCCTCCTCTCACTACTCCTCTTCCTCCTCTTCCTCCTCCTCTCACTACTCCTCCTCTCACTTCTTCTCCTCCATCATAAGACATAGCAAGAGAGGTACATAGATTACAAACATTTTTAAAATTTTAATTTTTGTCATCTCATAACTATTAATTATTAACTACAGAAATTGAAATCTCTCATACACCATCACCAAGTGTTACTTCCATCAAATTACAGATCTTCTTGTTGTGTTTTGCAACTTTTACCTTTTCTTTCTCTCTTGATAAAGCCCGTGAAACAACCGAGTGAAACGTTGGGTTTTAAGGTCTTGCACATTCAATGTTTAATACATATCGTCGGATTAATTTTATTCTTTTAATTATTATTATAAAAGTTCAAATCATTATTTGGATGGTGCGGACTCTATGGGATTTGCGTTATGAAAATCGACTCAAGAAACTTATGATATGTCAATGGAATGTTGTGGACATTGTTGACATTCCATAGAAAAAAAAAAACTATTTTTTTCTCAAAAGAAAATCTCTTGTGTAGAAAAGCACGAAAAAATTGCATTTATTCATTCTTTCAATTTATTTCATAAAAAGTGGTTTTAAAGATCGCAGTTATAGAAGAAGATGATAAAAAAAATTGTTAAGATATTTCACATAGTTTTATGTAATTTTTGCAATAAATATTAATAAATGAGAAACCCATTTCCATTTATAATCTAGTTAGTATTATGCAACTAAAATTGAGAAAACCACATTTGAAAAATGTTTACGTCATGGGAAAGAAGCCGAAGCAAAACGAAATGGCCACTGAATTTAACCTGCTGTTGTGCTTAAAAACGAACTTTGTATTTTAACTCGTAGTAGTTCCTCATTTAATAATATTTATTAATAATAATATAAAATAATAATATCTATAAAATAAAGCTGAATGTGTGTGTGTGTGTGTGTGTGTGTGTGTGTGCGCGCGCGTGTGTGTGTGTGCACGAATAGGCTCCTATACGGTTAACTATTACACAAAACTGACCACATACAATGATAGTTGAGTTATCAAGGAGCAAAAATGGATATGTTACATTTTGACCAGGAGTGGTTTATCAAAAATGTGTGGTCTGTGTACACGCCCAGTCCTCAAGAATGGAAATAAAAAACTACAACAAAAAAACTTTTACAAGGTTTTGATAGAGATGCGCACAAGAATACTTTGACAAGTATGTTTCAGTTTGAACAGGGATGATATATAAAAATTGTGGGGGTCTGTGTTAGTCCTTCTGTGTGAGTATTCAATTTTATTAAACAATCGGCTGCTGTTATACACCATACCTTCGACACCATCAATAAAATTGTGTCTATAATAATAATAATCATAAATATCTTTGATTAAATAAAAAAAAATACCTCTTACACCATACTTAAACATAAGTATTACATCATATCCGGTTACATGCATCATAAATACTGCTACATCACATGACCATATTCAGTATGCTATTACGAGATGGAGGCGAAAGCAGATCGCATTCACTGTACTATATCATTGATTTCTTAGACCAGGTACAGATTTAGATAAATATAGATATGTTCCACCACTAAGTAAATTAGACTGGGCAACAAACCGAGACGATTTAAATTACAAAAAATGAATTCATCAGCACAGAAGAAGCTGATGAACAATTCTACAGTGACAGTCAAAACGCAGGATTACTTGGTACGGCGAGTAGGGCAGCCCTTAAACTTAAACACGCACTTGGACTCGACGCTGCTTTCAGGGGTAATCCCTCCAGGGATAGCACTGGAAATACTTATACGAAAACAATGGCTGACCAATTGGTGTTGACAGTTGATGGATCAGACCTGGGAAACAGTAATGGATGGACCAGAACAAACATCTGTGGACAACTGCCCTCCAAAAGAGGGAACAAATTAAGGAATTCTGTATTGAGACGTCGATTCAAGAACGTTGTAAAAACAACAGAGATAAATACAGACAGAAGACACTTTACAAAATATCAAGGTTCGACCGATTCCGGCATACACAATGTTGGACACTTTTGCTTGGTACAACCTGAATCAGGAAACTATATTGTAGCTTACATTTTATCAACATGGTTAACAATGCCCAAATGGAATCAACAATGCAATCAGCGACCTCGTTTACAGTCAAATGGAGTGGTTTCACAATCACCAACATTTTATGTGGTGAATGGTTAATGAAGAATAACGAAGAGATATTTGTACTTAATCCTGAACTGTACTTTGACATATACATAAACAGAGGTCAATATATTGGCTATGGAAATTTGAAAGATATCTCTAAAGTATCAAATAAAAACGTTACAGAAATTCAGCCAATGTCAGGGCAGATGCAGAATTACCAAAATATAAATACAACTATGAAGCATCAATACATTTAATCAACAAAATACCAAATTCAGGTGCAATCAGGGCAAACAATTTATCGACGGACGACAAAATGATCGACTTACATGATTGGAGGGAAATGCCAGACATAAAACACGTAAGATAAGGAGATGCATTCATATATACATGGCATAATCACAGTTTACTGCGCAAATCCATAACAAACGCAATGGCACAAGGTAATTACATTGTCCAAGGATCAATGTTAGATGTACCAACACTCCTCAAGTCTGCAATAGCAGAAGGATTTCCAACATCATGGAATTCTGGATTGGATATAAGTACTGCAGCAAAATATGGTGCACTTGTGAAAGAGTGCGAAAAGAACTTGACCAGGAACCAACCATGAAAGAGAATGAGTGAGGAACATCAGGGTGACTTGGTAATGGCAGAGGTCTCAGACAGCATTTGATCATCAGCACAGATGAAAAACTAAGTCAACCTCAGCTCTGACAAATACACTAGTAGGATTCGAACAGACATCCGGTTGTACAACAGTGAACACCAGAACTTTGATAAACAAGTTTCATACACAAACGAAGAAATGGCATTAATTCATTCTAAGACCTTACTTCACCTCAGGAATATTGTATTTCATGTTCGAAATTACTTATATGTTGGAAATTAAATGTTTCTACAAATCATTGCTCCATCCACAAAAAGTTCCTTTAACAGAGCATACGTGCGCATTGGTTGCAACGTTGGAGGATTTCAACTATGAGATGCATAGCATAGTTCCGCCTAATCGACATTTCCATGGCCAATCAGCAAATGGACTAATTCTATATGAACAACAATAAAATTTTAGGATTAAATCACGGAAAATTCATAAATAAATCAAAAAATTACGATTACAAATTATGATTCGTCAGCATAATTTTAATACGAATATGCCAACAAAATTTTAAAAAGACAATGTATGCAACATCAGCACAAAACCTATAATGAGCATCCATGGAAGCACACAATTCTTGTGTGCTTCCATGGATGAATCAGATTTGTGGTGAAAAGCGAATCCGGGACCTTTAGATTGCAAATCAAATGTCTGCTGATGAACTACATCCATTTTATCTCAAAACAACGACTGAGTTTCACCCAACAACTATAAAAAATGGGCTGATGTCATTCATGGGCAGTTGAAAAATATTGCTCTGAAAACGTGTCTCCCATTACTGAATTTCATATCGTGGTGTGTCAATTCAACAAAATTGTTCATTGGCTTGGTGTGTCGGTCAATGGTGTTGCTTGGGAATGTGACATGTCGATTCAACAATATTGTTCAGTGGCGTGTTGATTCGATGAGATTGTTCGGTGGAATATCATGTTGGTCAACGGTGTTGCTCAGGAACATGGTGTGTGGATTCAACGATATTGTTTGGTGGCGTAGCATGTCGATTGGCAGTATTGTTTGGGATTGCATGAACGAATTTGTTCAGGACCGTGCTGTCACGTGTGATATAAATTTTTTTTTTTTTGCGATCTCTCTTCCCTCGCGAAGTGACAAACTATTTCGGTCATCATGGCCTTTGATCCAAAGCTCATACCTGTATTTGATGGCAGTGAATCCAGACAGTCAATAGTGGAATGATTGAAGAAAGCTAAACTAATATGTCAGCTGAGTGGGGGGAAGCTCATCAGGTATGTCATTCCGATGCGCTTGTCAGGTGGCGCATATGCTGTGTACCAGTGACGAAAAGTGGGCTGATTTTGAGCGTATAAAAAACACTGAACACAGCAGTTGGGCTGGTGCATCTGCTACTAGTCTCTCACTCCTGGACAGGGTTCAAAAGAGAGTCGCCAACCTGATAGGTCCTGAACTGTCATCTAGGCTTCAGCCTCTGTCCCATCGACGAAATGCTGCGTCCCTCTGCCTCTGCCTATTCTACAAGTATTTTAATGGTGAATGCTCCGACGAACTACAAGCACTTGACGTAAATACCCCTGACAAACCCGACAAGCAGCTAAATCCCACCCCTTCACAGTAGAGATCCCTAGGTGTAAGAAAGCATTCTACTCCAATAGTTTCTTCCCCAGAACTGCTAGACTGTGTAACTCTCTTCTGGGATTCTGCTTTCCCAACTGTACTGACATGCAGAAGTTCAAGTGTAATGTAAACAGACATCTTGCTGCTCAACTCCCTACATAATATCCCTGCAACGTATGTCACCGATAGTAGCCCTCTAAATCAAAGTGGTACTCCACCTTGTTTGGTGTGAAAATGGAATTAAAAAAATTAAAAAAAGAAAGGTGATTTTTCCACATTTCAGCAAGACCATTTTGCTGCTATCACCATAACTGAGCCTGACTTCTCTGCAGAGTATGAACACAACACTCAGAAGTGGACCACATCGTGGAAATGGGCTTGTGTTGAGAAATTGATTTGCAGAGTATTCAGCCCTAACACCAATTTGTGAGAAATATGATTGTGTAGATCGATAATGGCTGGCTGCTGCCATATCTTGAGGACAAACTTGACCCTCCAAAAAGTCTAATACCACTCATGACTGTTGGGCAGGAGAACAAACAGAAAGTCAGGCCTGTTATGGATCATCAGGAGCTAAATGAGTATGTGG
Organism: Euprymna scolopes; assembly: GCF_053919585.1. Lineage (NCBI taxonomy): Eukaryota > Metazoa > Mollusca > Cephalopoda > Sepiida > Sepiolidae > Euprymna > Euprymna scolopes. The sequence goes on from NC_136483.1 coordinate 200,724,163, forward strand.
ACATGCATCCAGCCAACGCGGATGTTTGCTAAAAAAATTGAGGGAATGGCAACAACAGGGACCAAACATTGCAGCGCTGGATCTACACCGATCTTATTACGTGTTGACAAATCTCTTTGGCCGTTTCAAACAGTAGAGATCAAGGGACAGTGATATTGTCTCACCCACCTCGGATTTGGGATTAATGTTGCTCCTTTAAGAATGTGGGTCAGGGTTAATACCGTCCTCAGCTAGGATAAGACTATAAATGTGGCTACATCTTCACATATTGACAACATTTTTGTGAATGAAAGTATGTGTTCTGCAATCCGTGTCAAGGAACATTTGGAGAAGTTTGATCTGGAAAGCAAGACCTCAGAACAGTTGAGACTGGATTCATGGGTATTGGGATTATGTGTCCAGGAGGAGCATGGAAAATTGTTATGGCGGCATAGAAGTGACCTTCCAGCAGTGCCTAATAGACTTTCTCGCCAAATTGTATTTTCAGTGTATGGGAAACTGACAGGTCATTTCCCAGTGTGTGGCTGGTTACACATCGCGACAGTGTTTGTAAAACGAAGGGCAAATATGATGATGACTGGATGGGATGACGAAGTGAAACACCCTCTTCTAGCACGGATGATCGAAAAAATTTGTTTGAGAGCAGCCCAGGACGATCCAGTAAAAGGTGACTGGTGTATCTGTGAAGATGTTACAGTGTGGGTAGACGCTAGTTTCATTGCTGCAGGCGCGGTTGTGGAAAGCAATGGTTCCATGGCAGAGGACACAAGCTGGCTCCGAGCAGTGCATGAAGACAAACACATAAATTTAGCTGAGCTTGATGCTGTGCTGCGAGGCGTCAACCTTGCATTACAGTGGAAAACCAAAACCATACATGTATGAACGGACTCTTTCTTTGTATATTGGTGGATAATTGACATTAAAAAACTGTTCAGATGTAAACCACTTTCACATAATTACATGGTACTACACACACCCAATGTCAGAACATAGTTTCTTTTCATTGAAAAATTATTGACTGAACGAGGCGAACGTCCATACACAATAAACTGCCCAAAAGTTTATAGTTCGTTAATATCTGGAAAAGGAATCCGATAGACGAATTGTTATAACTGTTGATAACTTGGAAACTAAAGGACAAACATGCCTAAATTATTAATAAAGAACTGGAAGAGATACCAGAACAAAACTCGGACGAGGAATTGGCTAATAAAACTATGACATTGCGTGGGGAAAAAATTAATAAAATATTAAAAATGATGACGCGTTGCAATTCGACAGATATTGAAGACATTATGATGTATTGAAACTGTCAAAGAAACCTGGAACAACATATTTCGCAACACACCAAACCTCAATTGTCTAGGCTGCAGCGACTGACATACAAACTAAAGTAACTCCTATATGGGAGCAAATAAAACAAAAAAAAACACTTTTTAATATGGACGCTAAAAGATATTGGAACATTCAGAAAAGTCTAAATATTTACGATGTGTGGTATAAACACCATAATATTTGCGCAAAGGAATTCGGAAGAAAGACATTCGAGGTTTGCCATAAGATACGTCAAAAAATTAACAGGTTTCATATCACTGGCGTATCAAACAGTGGAAAATCTTACATTCTGCATTTGATAAGGAATGGACTAATGAATTTTGGATACCAAAACTCCGATAACTTTACATACAAATCAAGTGCCAATAAGATGATGATCTACACAGATGAAATATGGTTCACCACTCAAAATGTTGAGGAAGAAAAGTGTATTATAGAACACCATCTCTGTTGATATCATATGAGGATCCGTGGAGACACGTAGCGGATGAAAAAGCCCTGCAGAATCATATTTGCAACACCACCAGATCAATTTCAAAACGTTAGGAAGTGGAAGCAATGGAATTAATTCCTCTAATGCAGTTAACAATATAGCATAGACACATCGATAGTTACAGCGAAATTGAATACGTCATTGACATTGGTTAGCGAATATGGAGAATCACCACCACCGCCAACCGTTGTCTACCAATTATACAATTTTTGAAGAAAACTTGCCATTGCATCATCAAACCAAAACATTAATTAGCGAAAAGATAGGACAATTGAAACAATACAAAACAGCCTTAAAAGAGGAGATTCCGTTTGTTAACAAATGCAAACCACAATGTGTCACAGTACTGCCTGACACGCCACTACAAAATTCACAAATGCATAAAAACTGATACAACAGATGCCGAACTCGAATGGTATGTCGATCGAACTCACCCGTGGAACCAGAACACCAATACAATCGCTTACACCCGACATATCAACATTACAAGAATGTATAACCAATTCCGACAACTCTGAAACAGACCAACCAAAACCAAAAATACGTATGAATATAATATTTTAATTCATACAGAAAACTGAGACATGTGCATGCGAGTATTATGTTTTTTCTAAACCGTTCACTTCTTGTAACTAAAAAAAAAAATACTCGAGCTGAGATTGAAGCCAAAACCTAAAGACAGTGAGTCAAATACGATAACCATTAGACCAGCTTGACACGTATAACCTACTTATTCTTACCATAAAGAATCTGTTATGTGAACGATTCACATGTGCGCATTCGTGAAACAGTTGACAAACAGATAAAAATCTTATGAGCCCCCCCCCCCCCAATACAAATCTTTCAATTTTGACCCCTTAGAAATCCTTTTATTTTCTAGATGAAAACTGATTAAAATGTTTTCCACACGTCTGAATACCCTATATACCAAATTTCAATTCTGTAGATCAAAAATTCATTGAGTACATAGGTTGAGAATTATCCTCACACACACACACACACACATACACACACACCCCACACCCACACACACACACACACAGCATGCACACACACACACACATGCACACACACACCCATACACACACACACATACACACTCATACACACACACCCCACACCCACACACCCCACACCCACCCACACACACACACACACACACATTCTCACTTTTATAGATAAATAAACAAAACTAAAATAAAAGATTAACATATTCAAATAAACTGACATATAAAATATAAAATAAGGGATGTTATTTGATATGGATACTACTGCAAATGATGGCGAAGCATAATTTTTTTCTGCCATATTTGACAGCTGGTGTACACTAGTGTATATACACACACACATACACACACACACACATACACACACACACGCATACACACACACGCACACACATGCACAATCAACCAAATATCTGTTCACAGATTGAATGCGATGGCTAATTTACATATCGATTCCCAAAATCTATTTTTAATAAATAATTGGCTGCTTTTATTGATTTTTTTGAAGATTTTATTGATTTTTTTGTTGTTATTGTTTTTATCTTCGTAAATATGATCACAGAATCTTTGTGAATATGATCACAGAATTTTGCTGAGAAATCCTATGAGGAAGCGACTGGAAAACCAAAATATCCGTAATTTATTTTTTATCAAAATTTCCACATTTTATCAAATTTGATGAGTTTATCAAAAGCAAAACATGGATCATTCCAGCAGCACAGAAGTAGGAATGATCCATTTTTTTTTCTGAAGGGATGCAAGAACATAGCATTTGCACCCGATAAAGATGCAGAATTTTATCATCGTTATTAAGGAAAATATATGCACTCTGCGCAGATACTTTCGCTAGTTCTTATAATGTCTGTCTGTAACCGAAACTATGTTACATTTATGAAAGTTTTTTCTTTTGATTTTAAAATATTGTTAAGGAATCTTTACACGAGATTTGATGGAACCATACATATATGGTACTAGCAGGGCTACTCGAAGTTGCCTGGGGCAAAAGTGTAACATATTTCTATCAAAATTTCTAGCACTTCAATATCTTTCTTTCTTTAGTCATTTTATTAAGGAATGAGTCGGCATAAGGGAATTGATACCTTCATTGAAAATTTTTTAAAAAGTACATTTACTGCCCTTTAGTCAGTTTAGGGTTAAATAGTAATTTTTTTCAAAACTTTAGATATTAAGCATGCCTGTATGTGGGATTTTTGTGGCAAGAGTTGTGCAATCTCTAACAACATCTCTCCTGAGTCAGTGTTGTTAAATACCAGCAGCAAGTGGAGGTTCAGGACGACTGAAAACAATGCTGAGATAAGCAGAGAGCACATACCTAGAATTTTCAAATGGTTACTCGTCTGGTAATAGCCAGGTTCAACGTTGCTTAACTTTGTTGATCTAATGAGAACTAATGCATTAGCGTGATTATGCTGCATAAAGTAGGACATACAAACATACACACATACAGGAAACTGTCGTTTACATCATAGTATTGGGCACAAAACCTGATTGATATATTTACATATCATACAAAAAAATTGCACAAAAAAAATTGAAAAACTTTCTCAAATGGAAGTTTCATTAAAAATGGAAATCAGTTTTCATATTTGGCCAAGCTGACATTTAATTTTACTTGGTTACATGACAGACTGACTTATCTCCCCCTGATTTACATAATTTATGCTCTTATCATTCATTTATTTGGCTAATCTACTAAAGTTTGGAATACGTTTGTTTTTATTTTTATATATATTTTCTTCCGCTGATTATTAAATGTATTTTTGCATTTTTCTACTTTTTTCTTCTCTAGTATTATACAAAACAAAAATGAAATGAAACTTTAAACTTAACTTTAGTTTAGAAATGAATGTCATTAAGCCAGATTGTGTTTTTGTTTTTGTTTTTTGTACTATGCTGGCTTTTCTCCTCTTCTGATGAGTAGCATTTAGCTTTGAAATGCCATGGCGTAAAGGAATTTTTCTTTCCTTTTTCTCCTCTTCATTTCTTATTGATATGATGATATAATAAAGTTTTATATCACATTTATTCCTTATCTATTATATATATATATATATATATATATATATATATATACACACACACACACGCGCGCGCGCGCACACACACACACACACAAATAAATAACAAAAGTCTGTATTCAAAATTTCAAGATGTTGACCATCTTATCGTTTATTCCTTTAACTATGTTCCATTCTTGACAGCACCTGTTTCATAGCACAGAATCATTCATTCATGTAATCATTATGTCAATTTTTTAATGTATTCCGTCCTTAACTCTTCGGAAAAAAAGGAACTCATCAACTTTAAAAGAAAATAAAGAAATGATTACAAAATCCGAAAATCGGAAGAGAATTTGCAATTGTTTTCCTTTTTGTAATTCTTGTAATCATGCGCATATTCCTTTATTAACTGGACAAATATTAAATATAATTAGATCCTTTTTAAACAAGAGGACCATCCAGGTTGTCATTGATGGACGTACATCCAAGCAGCATAACATTAATGTGGGAGTGCCTTAGGGATCGATTCTTGGACCACTATTATTCCTGATATTCATAAACGACCTCACTGATGAAATTGTGTCCGAGATGGGTATATTTGCTAATGATACAATGCTCTATAACATGCATGAGAGGAAAACGGATGTGCTTAAATCTAAGACAATGGCAGAATCCTAAGAAAATGACCTCCAGACTATAGTGGAATGGGGCCACAAATCGATGGCGACATTTAATGCTAGTAAGACTAAGCTGCTCTCCTTTAACAATTACAAGAAGCCTCTCCAACCACTGATATCCATGATAAATAATACCCCTACCTAAGAATTCTTTCTTTCAAACTCCTTGGCCTAAAATTTACGGACAATATGAACTGGAACAAATACATTGAGGACATTGCAAAGGCTGCTGCAAAGAAGATGGGCTCCCTCTATCGTGCTAGAAGACTTCTCCCACCTGAGAATATCTTGTACCTCTACAAGGCCACCATTCGCCTATGCATGGAATATTGTTGCCACATCTAGGCTGGTCCATCTACCACTAGCCTCTCCCTCTTGGATAGGGTCGAAAAATGCGTTTTCAATCTAATACGTCCCACTTTGTCAACTAAGCTCCAACCTCTGTCCCATCGCTGTAGTGTTGCATCTCTTTGCTTGTTTTACAAATATTTTAATGTGCTCTGATGAACTCATTGCACGTGTGTCCCCTCGACATACATATCCCCGACAAACCTGCTTAGCAACAAAATCACACCCCTTCACTCTTGAAGTTTCTAAACGCCAGAAAGCTTTCTTCTCTAATAGTTTCTTCCCTGGAACAGATACACTTTGGAATCCCCTTCCTGCTACCTGCTTCCTTGACTGTATTGACATGCAAAAGTTTAAATGTAACGTAAACCAGCATCTTGTTAATCTTTCATCGGTAAGATAATAGGAGCCCCTTATGTCCAAGTGGCAATATGTTTTTTAATGGTAAATGTGAGTAAAAAAAAAGGGAAAAGATAAATAGATAGATAGATTGATAGCAAGATAGATAGAAAGATAGATAGATAGATAGATAGATAGATGTAACTTTTCTAATAATCAAATAACCAGAATTAAATGAGATGTTGACCTTTTCAAATCTTATTCAATTTAAGGGTGCTTCATGGAAACAAGATCCATTAAAACTAATGGAGTCAAAGTCTTTAATGTCAGTCTTAATTAATGTTGTAACGCATAACGCAGTCAGTTGTTTCTCCATACAGACTAATTTTCAGCAAAGACTAAAAACGTGATGGGCAATCAGACATTCAATCGACAATTGATCAAATGAACAATTGTCGATTGAACCTCAAGTTGCACTTTTGTACAAGACAAAAATCACGAAATAAAAATAAAAAACCCCCGAAGAACCCCCTCCCCAAAAAAAATAGCAAAAACAAACAAAATAAAAAGCAAAGGTATTTAAACTAAAAAAAAATAAATAAAATTAAAAAGCAAAGGTATTTAAATAAATAAAAAAAACATTTCTGAATTTTTGAGATGAGAATTGGTATTATTTAGATTCATCGGACTTTCATTGGATTTTTTCCCATCTTGAGTCATTTTCACGTTTCGGTCAATGTAGCCTCCGACCTTCTTCAGGTGTATCTCGTTGAATTTGGGAATGTTTCTGTCAAACTCGGGAATTTGAACCAAATTTCGAACAGAACCCTTTATTTACTTCACGGAGGTAGAATGTTCTTGTTCTGTCAGCCATGACTAGATAGAGGTCTTAAATAATTTGGACCCATGGCGCAGTGATTAGAGTACTTTAAAAAATCAATTATAAAAATTATATTCTCTTGAAGGTTGAAGATTCAATTCTCAGTGTGGGTGACTGAAAAATACAATTGTGAATATTGACAAATTCTGCCATAAAGGACTTCTCATGAAAATTAAATTTTTTTGTATTTCTGGACGAATGATCAACAGAATCAGGCGTCATAGACAAGAGAATAAAAACAGGTTGTCCCCGATCCCCAAATGGTCGTACGTCTAAGCAACATTATATTAATGCAGGTGTGCCCCAGGAGTCGATCCTTAGACCTTTATTATTCAGGATAATCACAAATAACTTCCCAGATAAAATTGTGCCTAAGATGGGCATATTTGCTGATGAGATTATGAGGAAAAAGCGAATATGCATATATTCAAGGTAATGACAGAAACCCTAGAAACGACCTTCGCTCTTTAGTGGAATGGAGCAGTAAATGGTTGGTAACATTTTTTTTTTTTTTTTTTTTTTATTACATTTTCACCCCAAACAAGGCACATTGCCACTTTGGTGTAGGGGGCTACTATCAGGGGAAACATCTACTGGGGTACTATGTAGGGATTAGGGCAGCGAGATGTTGGTTCACGTTGCACTTGAACTTATGCATGTCAGTACAGTTGGGGAAGCAGTGACCCGGAATGGAATTCCAAAGTCTAGCAGTTCTGGGGAAGAAACGACTGGAGTAGAAGGATCTTTTACATCTAGGGATCTCTACAGTGTGGGGGTAGGATTTTGCAGCTTGTCGGGTCTGTCGAGGGTGTTCACGTCGTGGGGGCACAAGTGCTTGCAGTTCTTCAGAGCATTCACCATTATAGTACTTGTAGAACAGGCAGAGGGATGCAACGTTTCGACGATGGGACAGAGGCTGAAGTTTTGATGCCAGTTTAGGGCCTATCAGATTTGCGACTCTCTTTTGAACCCTGTCAAGGAGCGAGAGACTAGTAGCCGATGCACCGGCCCAAATATGACAGCAATACTCCATACATGGGCGAATAGTGGCCTTATAGAGGTACAGGATACTTTCGGGTGTTAAAAGTTTTCTAGCACGGTAGAGAGAGCCCACCTTCCTTGCAGCGACCCTGGCAATGCCCTCGATGTAACTGTTCCAACTCATGTTTCCAGTGAACGTTAGGCCAAGGAGCTTGAGAGACGTACTCTCAGATAAAGAGTCGTTGGCCATTGCTATAGGTGGTAGAGAAGGTTTCTTGTAATTATTGAATGAAACCAGTTTTGTCTTGGTGGCATTGAACGTTACCATCCATTTTTGTCCCCATTCCACTACTGATTGGAGGTCATCCTCTAGTGTTTCTGCCATTACTTTAGATATATGTTCGTTTGTTTTCCTGTCATGCCTGCTATAGAGTGTGGTGTCATCAGCATATATCCCCATCTCAGAGGCAATCTTGTCGGGGAGGTCATTTATGAATATCAGGAACAGCAGAGGTCCCAGGATAGATCCTTGGGGCACTCCCGCATTTATATCATATTGTTTAGATGTACGACCGTCGAGGACAACCTGGATTTTTCTCTTATCTAAGAAGGATTTAATTACGTTAAGTATTCTACCAGTGATACCGTAAGATCTAATCTTCCTGAGGAGACCCTCATGCCATACCCTGTCAAAAGCCTTAGATATATCTAGAGCTACCGCTCTTCCCTCTCCCGCTTTGTCCAGTGAATGGTATATGCGTTCAGAGATTACAGTGAGGATGTCTGCCGTGGAACGGGCTTGTCTAAATCCATATTGACGGTCGGTCAGAAGTTTAGCATCTGTAAGGTGCTGGACTAGAGCATGGTTAATTAAGGTCTCAAATATTTTGGCAAAAAGTGGGAGGAGGCTAATAGGGCGATAATTTAATGGGTCAGTTCTTTCGCCAGAATTCTTGAATACTGGTACTACAGAAGCAGTTTTCCAACAGCTCGGAAAGCAAGATTCATTAAGGCATTTGTTGTAGAGTTTGGAGAGAACTGGAGCTACTTCGGCTGAGCACTTTTTTAATAGCACAGCTGGGATGAGGTCGGGTCCACATGCTTTGGAATGCTATTAAAGCTAAACTACAAAAGACTTTCTCAAAGAACGTTTGCCATGACAAATAACACCCTACCTGCGAGCACATCATTCAAACTCCTTGGTTTAAGATTCATAGGCAACATGAATTAGGACAAATGCATTACCGACATTGCCAAGGCTGCTGCAAAGAAGGTGGGCTTCCTATACCGTGCTAGTAAATTACTCATACCAGAGAGTATCCTATATCTTTAAAAAGCTACAATTCACCAATGCACGAAGTATTGTCATCGCATCTAGACTGGTGCATTTCTCACTAGTCTCTCACTCTTAAACAGAGTACAAAAAAGATTCTCCAATCTAATCGGTCCTGCACTGTCGACAAGCTCTGACCTCTGTCTCATCACTGCAATGTTGCATCCCTGTGCCTGTTTTACAAGTATTTTAATTGAATGTGCTCTCTTTAACTCATAGCACTTTTGCTCCCTCAAAATACATACTCCTGATTAATCCAACAAGCAGCAAAATCCCACCCCTTTACTGTTTAGGTCCCTAGATGTCGGAAAGCCTTCTACTCTAATAGTTTCTTCCTTCGGACTGTTAGACTTTGGAATTCCCTCCAAGTTTTCATGTTTCCCTGACTGCAGAAATTTAAATGCAAATGTTGTGTAGGGACTCATTAAAAAGATGACACTGGATTCATATTAAAGAGATATGATGGGGACATTCATATTGAAGAGAGACGGCGGAGACATATGTATATATATATATATATATATATATATATATATATATATATATATATATATGCATATATATATACATATATATATATATATATATGCATATACATATATATATATATATATATATATATATATATATATATATATATATATATATATATATATATATATAACAATGATGAGAAGGAGGGATACATTTCTTGTAAGGGTTACATAAAGTTCATATTAGGATGATTAATACGTTACCTTCAATTTGTGGAATGACGACACAAAGACAAACAGTTACAAAAATCGATGATGTTCTTTATTTCACTTGAACGGTCGAATGATGATGACGTTAGGAATTCAAATTCGGGATCTACATAGTTTACTGTTCTTTCTTAAAGGACTCTGACTCCAACTCTCTCTCTGACTGACTAGCAGACTCAACTGTCCAGCCTCAACTACCCGACTGCTCTAATCTGACTAACCCTAGCTCCTATATTGGGAATTCCCTTCTGTATGACGTCAGATGTGTGGTTCCAAAACGTGACCAACTCACGTGGCTAAGCACACGTTTTTCCAAAACACACTTCTGCAAACAAAGAATTCTCGACTAACCTATTTTTTAACCAAACCTATTTTTTTACAATATATTTTTAATTTGTATTGTTCATTCTTTTTAGCTGATATTTTTAATTCAGTTTTCATAAAAGAACGAACAATCAAATTCTTTTTACAAAACAAACAATAAATATTTTATTTGGAATTTTACAATAGCGAAATTCTAACATTCCCATTTCTGAACCTTGCTTACAAGGTTCGAGTCTTGGCTCATCCTAATCTCATTTTCACTTATGTAATGTTCTTATTATTTCCTTTTCTTGTAACATAATGTGAACAGGCATCTTGCTGATCAACTCCCCACAGTCCCCTGTTAGAGACGATCCCAGATAGTAGCCTCTTGCTTAAGTTAAAATTAAAAAAAAAACAAAAAAAAAACTTTACAACATGGCAAGAAAGAAGAAAAAGAAAAAAAAACAAACGAGATACTGAGGATGGAGTTTGACTCCGGAATATAAATTAAAATGATAAATTTCAAACAAGTAAAATATTTGTTTATTTTCATAATATTGCATTGTAATTTGGCTTTCAAGCGCACCTGAATATGTATGAATCAATGTATACAACTTTATCCTCTCATCAAAGTATATGTCTTGTGAATATGTACTCTCTCGGTATAAATGTCTTCAACATGTACCTACTGTCACTCTGTCTCCTTTCTAAATAAACATTTTAAATATGCGTGTTGTCAACTACAATCAACATTTAATGATATATGTACAGGCCGTCGCGTAAATACCAAACGCACTATCTCTCGGTCTATCTGTCAGTGTATCATAAATCACCTCTCGTTGAATTACATGCTCGGCTCTCCTGTATTAGCCTGTACCCTGTCTCTTTATATATAAGACTGTCTCTCTCTTATAATATGTCTCTCTCTTGATATATACGCGATATATCTGCCCACAACATAAACAGTCTAAGACTCTCTAGTAAGACGAACAACAATAACAATATATTACATCAGTCCTCTTCTAATAAGAACTATGCAACAGAACTCACACTCCTGAAGTAAAAAAAAATGTTTACTAAAATATAAAATAATAATAAATATATCAAAACTGTTTTACTTCCAATTTTTAAACAATGTTTATGACAAATAATTTAAACAAATTTTAAACAATGTTTATGACAAATAATCTAAACAATTTTTAAACAATGTTTATGACAAATAATTTAAACAATTTTTAAACAATGTTTATGACAAATAATTTAAACAATTTTTAAACAATGTTTATGACAAATAATTTAAACAATTTTTAAACAATGTTTATGACAAATAATTTAAACAATTTTTAAACAATGTTTATGACAAATAATTTAAACAACTTTTAAACAATGTTTATGACAAATAATTTAAACAATTTTTAAACAATGTTTATGACAAATAATTTAAACAATTTTTAAACAATGTTTATGACAAATAATTTAAACAACTTTTAAAAATTGTTTAAACTATTTATCATTCTAAATTATATAAAAATAATTTAAAGTAAAAATTGATCAAATTATTTTTCATGTTTTTTTTTTTTCTTGCGGTTCGTTATCTTAGTTTTTAATCGCAAGGTCAAAGCTGTTTCACGCTTATAAAATGGCAAGCATCAGTCACTCTTATACAATTAAAACGTTTACGCATTCTAATCATGCATTTCTCTAGTTTATATGAGTAAAATAAATTCATTTTTACACGAAATGACTCCTCATGTAATAATGTTGAATTTTCCCCCACTCTATATCTGTGCCTAAATCAAAACGCGGATTCCATGAACAAAGCTTCTTTCTTAGAACTGCACGCCTGTGGAACTCTGTTCCGTCTGCCTGCTTCCCTCCGGACTACAACTTGGATGCCTTCAAGTCCAATGTTAACAAATTCCTAATGAACCGCCCCCTTAATTAAACACTTCATCAAATCTCCACACTAACGTAATGTACTTGCAATAACCCTTATCCCTGAGTGGCTTCCGGGCCTTGATAAGTGGTGATCACTGTGTAAAAAAAAAAAAAAAATATATAAAAATCACTTTGAATGACTTATTTTTCTCATATCACCTGCAAACCCTGTTAAGCGATATTACCAATATTCCTGTTTTCGCTCGTGGGCAAAGCAATGTAGTATTTAGTATACAACAAAATTACAAAGAAAAATATTTGTTTGAAAAAAAAAAAGGTAGGGGGGGCTGCATTTCTCTCCGTCATTTTTAACGCAACAAAAAAAAAACGGACAAGAAAAGTCATTCAATTGAGTTGCGGGTTTAATGTTTCATTGCTGAATGGAACCATGAAACACGCGTCCTTTTATGTTCTCTTCTATTGTTGGTCTCTCTGAGAAATTCTCATGTGATACGGAAGCCATGCACCTGTCCCCCCACCCCGCGGTAACTCCCCTCCCCGGGAAATACATACGCAAACACACACGTAAATTCATACTTCAGAAGAACGCATTATGTAACACTTTACTGAACACATTTTTTTAACTGATAAACGCGCACATTCACAATTTTCATACATGCATAAACATATGTATATATATATATATATATATATATATATATATATATATATATATATATATATATATATATATATATATACTTTTGCATGCAAAATCCGATCCCGCATTTTGCTAATTCCTACCCTCTGATGAGAAGGAAAGTATTTTTTCGAAACTCCGCGGATTAAGGACTATCCACTTATCTAGTGTTTCCTTTTCAGATTAAATATGTTTTTAACTCTTTTTCAAAGTGTTTTTTAACATGTTTTATTAACTATTTGCTCGTATTATAAGCTCTATCTCCTATTTGGTTTTATCGAGCTTTTACATCTGACTGAGATAACTTTATAAATATTAATTCTTTAATATTTATAATATACTTTAATTTTACCATCTTGGATCATTTTGGTAAATTTAATTGTAATTTTTATTTTATATATATATATATATATATATATATATATATATATATATATATATATATATATGTATGTGTGTGTGTGTGTGTGTGTGTGTGTGTGTGTGTTGAGGCGGACGCAATTGAAAACAAGGCCCTATAACAAGACCAAACATATTTGTTTTATTGAGTAATGCTTTATGAAGAATTCAATTGTAATATCAGTTTTCTATTTGGGCCGCTTACAATGATATCGTCGAAGACGACATTTTATTTTAGTTAAAACAAAACCCTGTAACAACTTAGACTTAGGAACTTCCACGTTCTGCGATGAAGCAGTCAAAGTACAACATTGTTTTCAGTGTGAAGCCAGATCCATAGCATCTTTCCAGTCCCCCCACCTCCATCCCCCGTTCCAATCAAATCTCTCGATTCACTATTTCCAGTTCACTTTCGGTCTTCCTCTTCGTTTCTCATTGGGAATTCATTGAAGCACTTGGTTAGCAATTCTCTTTGGGGTCAATTTTAGAATATGTCACGCCAGCGTAGACACCGTTTGCAGATTATTGACGATACTACCTATGGGTTAGTGTGGTCACTGACTTTTTTGGTTAGTATTTCGATCGCTCCATTTGATCCCTGGAATCTAAAGCTCTTGGAATCAAACGCATTTAATTTCTTCTCGTGGTTGATTTGGAGATGCTACATTTTATTTCCATATATGGTAATAAAATCTTCATTTAAATCTGAGGGTGAATATTTCATAAAAATTGATTATGAGAAAAAAAATCTATTTGATAATAAGATGATCCTCGAAATATAATCCGAAAATATATTAATAACTATTTATAGGCTTATAATATTTGGATTCTTCGGATTATTGTTCTTATCTTGAATGCTATTTGCACAACATTTTGGCCAATGCAACCTTCGACCTTCTTCAGATGTATGTTGCCAAACATGGGAATCTATAGGGAATTTCAAACGGAATCCACAGTGATATCATGCTCTTGTTCCGTCAGCCATGACCGGGTAGAAGTCTTTAATAATTTGTACTTCTGTTCTTAGTATCACCCGCACTGAGGATTGAACCTTCAACCTCCAGAAGAGTGTCATTAAAAACAGATTATAACTTAGCACTTTATCCATTACACCACAAATCCTAACATACATATTATAGAGTACACCTCACAAGGACACATTCTGTAACGTATTAAGATGGGAACAGTAGTTTGAACAATCCAAGATAAATTATCAATATCTCAAAAGTTCTTAAACATAATCATTATAGGGTACCCCCACCCCCGGAATACTACCCTTGGAATCGTTAATAAGATTCGCAATTGTTTCTGCAATCCAGCCATATTTGGTTCAAATAAACTTAAGTCTATGCCTGGCTTGTTCACCAAGTTTCAGTAATGAATGTCTTTGTCTTACCTGTGTTTAATGATCGAGAAGACACTTTGGTGATCGTCTCATCAGTAAAAGGTATGATCCTGAATGGGCTTCACACTCACCGGATCATAACATCCCAGATCTTTATCTCTGGTGTTATCACAAAGATAATGCTTATCAAAACATTCCTCAGACCATTCCTAAACCAAAGAGACCCATCATAGACAAAATCTGGAAAGTACTAAGAGAAGAGTATGCTAAACTTATTGCCAATTTTGTATGTTATATGTTGGTTTGCTTGCAACATTTGAAGTATAGATGATATTGTTATCAGTGCATCTAGTGCGAAAGAAGTGAGTACAGCATTTAACAGGTGGAAATCAGCATTTGAAAAAGGGACACTTCATGGTTAACATGACAAAGACGAAGCATATGATATCTGACGCTAAGAGATGATATCTATTTCACAAGGCAAATGCCTATGCAGCATTGCAGCATCTGTAAGCTTGGAACTGCATCAAATGCAGAATATGCAATAAGTGGTGCTACAAAAGGTGCATCAATTTATCAATGCTGCAGGTAACAGATGCAACTGATTTCATTTGCAGCACCTGTCGACATCTGACACCAATAAAAATAGGAATTCCTGCAGATGCCGAAAGAGTCAATAAATTCACCTTGGTAACATAATTGATTCCAGTGGACACACTGACACAAAGTGATAAAACAAAGACTGTTGGACATTTGTAAATAAAACTTCATGGACAAGTCAGGCATAGACTGAAGTTTATGTGTACCAAATATGGTTGGATTGTAGAAATTTTATTAACGATTCCACGGATGGAAATATTTGGAGGTTGAAAGGGTTTATTCTATATGTTTAGTGTCTAGCAATGGTAATCCCCGAATGTCTCTTTTCATGGGCAATCTGGAAAAAGATGGCATGAAAAGAAATTTGCAAGAATTTCTTCTGTTTGCAGACAACTTCCCCACAAATACTAAAAGACTACATTGTTAATCTTGTTGACTTTGGTCATACATTCTGGTGAAGTAAGTCTTCTTCTTCTTCTTCTTCTTCTTCTTCTTCTTCTTCATCATCATCATCATCATCATCATCATCATCATCAATTTAACACCCATTTTGCATGCTAGTATGTGTCGGACAGCATTAAAAAATTGATTTTCAAACTAATTTATCTTTGACCAGGTCTTTGTTTATCCCTCCTTCCCATATTTTCTTTAGCTTTACCCAGGGAACTGACCTTGTTACTTCAACTGTTCTAAATCTGCTAACCCAAGAACTTTCATCCATTCTTTTAACGTGGCCATACAATCAAAGTTTCCTATTCTGAACAACTCCCTATACTGTCAAGATTATTTGATCTTCCTCTGAGGTCATCAGAATCAAGACTCACGTTGCACATCCATCCTCCTTCCTTGCATGTCATTAAAGAATTTGGTCATACAACAGTTTCACATGTTTTTACAAAGTCCTTTGTATTATTGTTATATAGTTGTATTTTGTAATATCTTTCCAGTTGCACTGGTTGGGCAGTAGAGAGCAGGCAATGCAGTGTTGCATCGTATGGTCTTCCTTTCCACATTCACAGATGGTCACGTCAGTTTTGTAGCCTCATTTTATTTTCAATTTTGATCACTTCATGTTCTTGTGCTGTTGATTATTTTCTAGTCGACACAAGGAGAGTGGCCTTCATAAGAGGAGATTTTCATCAGATTAACAGCTGTAGTCTGCTCTCTTCCTGAGATGTTGGTACGGGTTGAACATGGCTGTGGAAGCTTCTCCTTAACTCCTTCTTTGTATGTCTTTGAAGCATGTGGTCTTGCAACAGTTTCTCAGTTTTTTGACACAGCCTGTTGCATTTGTTGTTGTATTCTGCAAGATCTTTGAAGCTGCACCAGTTGGGCAGGAGAGAGCAGAAAAGGCAGATCACTCCATTGTATGGTCCTCCACTTCGATACATTTTCAGATCGTTGGGTCAGCTTTTGATCCCACCATTCCTGTTCTTGGATGGGTGACTGCTTTTCGCTGGAACCAGGGTGCTTCTGAATCAAGAGAAAAAAGCTTCTCTTTTGTCATCCTCATATCATGCAAGGCATGTCCTCACTGGCCATCATCACATTGTGTATACATGCCTGATAGACTCTTCTCTTGGCACAAGAAAATAACATGCATTCTAAATCAAGGGACAATAGTTTTATGGGTTGCCTGGATAACAAAGGAAAACATTGGGCTGCTTTTGTACACGATTCTGATCACAGATGAAATGCTCATAACTTTTCGGAAAAATGTTGGCAATTCTCATGTAATTTTTGTTGATAAAAATTGGAAACATTTCTCCATCTTGTTTTTCACGATTCAATTAAGATACGCCCCCCCTCTCTCTCTCTCTCTCATTCTTTTCTTTTCCTTTTTCTTACTTCATATTTTTCTCTCTCCCTCACTCTCTCTCTGTCTTTCTCTTTCTCCCTTTTTTCTCTTACTCATATTTCTCTCTTTCTCTCGTCTTTTTTCTTTCTTTTTCTTACTCCATATTTTACTTTCTTTCTCTTTCTTTCTTTTGCTAATTCCATATTTTCATCTCTCTCACTCTTTCTCTCTCTCTCTTTCTTTCTTTTTTACTCCATATTTCCTCTCTCTCTCTCTCTCTCTCTCTCTCTCTCTGTGTTATTCTCTTTCTCTCTTTTTTTTTCTTACGCCATATTTTCTTCTCTCTCTCTCTTTCTCTCTCTCTCTCTCTCTCGTCTTTTTTCTTTCTTTTTCTTACTCCATATTTTACTTTCTTTCTCTTTCTTTCTTTCTTTCTTTTGCTAATTACATATTTTCATCTCTCTCTTACTCTCTCTCTCTCTCTCTCTCTCTCTCTCTCTCTCTCTCTCTCTATTATTCCCTTTCTCTCTTTTTTCTTACTCCATATTTTCTTCTCTCTCTCTCTCTCTCTCTCTTTCTTTCTTTATTTTTTGCTCCATATTTATTTTGAAGTGTGAGCCCTTGTTTGCTTTTGAGTCTTGAGAGAACTCGTCATCTTATCTCTGCGTTTTTCGTTGAGACGAGACCCTGTGCAAAAATCAAACACTTGAAATCATCCGCTGATATTTCAGCTAGACAAAAGTCGTTGCAGTACTTGTAAACAATGGACGCAAAGGTGAGATAATCTTCGTTGTCGCGTTTCGCCAGGTTGAAACACTGCTATCTCTTGTGAAAAAGAGTTGTATTTTAGCCAAAAAGTTCAGATAAAGAGTTTGACCGCCTTGGAGAATTCCAGTTCGCTTGTCTTCTTGGGTAGTAAATAGTCAACGAACTTATTGTGTTCTGTGGTCCCTAGTTTTCTTAAAAGTAAGTGGACCTTTTTGGCATTGCTCCACTATTGGCAATCAACAGTGAATAAGTCTTCATATCACCTGCCAAATGTCTTATCCTGCTCCGTTACGTAGGTGAATGCTTCCATCAAATTCCATATGGTGTATGGAAAAAGCTGTGCTGTTATCACTGTGTTCCGTTCTGTTCAACAATTTTAAGAAAAGTTCTCTTGTCCCTTCTGTTGAAGTAACAATCTCTCCTTCAACATTTGTTGTGGCTCTTGCTTTTTATCCTCTAGTTCAAACAGTTGATTTTGTCGCATTTCTTCCTGCTCCTTGTAGAACTGCAGGAAAAGTTGCTGTTGCTAAAACTGCAGTTAAATTTGCAACTGCAGCTATCTATTTTGTTCAGTTCATTTTTCCTGCACTTTGAGCAACTGTGCGATAATGTCCTTCCAGTCCTCCATCTTAGATATCTACTCCAAGAGAACAACAAAATGAAGTTTTTAATATGAACACTAAGAAAAAATCTCGGAAGGAACAAAAATGTCCTATCTTTTGTTCTGTGTGTGTAAACGCTGTAAAGCATATATATATATATATATATATATGTATATATATATATATATATATATATATATATATATACTCATCCACATACAGTACTGTTTCGCTGTTTCACAGCTCATCAGTGCAGCTAGACAGGCAACTACCTCAAGCCAGGATTGAAACCCGACCGTATATATATATAAGCGTGAAGAATCCTAGAATGGATGAAACACAGAATATTCAGTGTAGCTTAAACGCCATATATATTTTATAACTTACTATATATATATATATATATATATATATATATATATATATATATATATATATATAGCACTTGGGGTTTCCAATTCTAAAACATTGAAAGCTGAAATAAAGATGGGGGAAAAGTTTTTTTCCAAAAATTTAAGTGGACAAAAATGGCGTCTTTGCCTTCTAGCAAAAAAAAACAATTCATTTTTTTTAAATAGAAAGTTCACTTCCAACTACAGTCAGGAAAAAAAATATTCAAAAACTCGAGGAGGAAAAAAATTCTTGAACAAATTAAAAATGTTATATTTCAGTTTTCCCATCAACCTTTACAAATAGTCAGTTTCTTAGTTCTTTAAAAGGGACAGTTGCGTTTTTTGTTTTCTTTTTTGCAACAAGTAAAAAAGTTCAAACTACAAAAATGTTTTGTAACAGAAATCGTTTTTTTTTTTAATTTTTTTCTTGAGAAAAAAATTTAAACTTCTGATTCTTCCTTCTTGCATTCGTTTATTTTTTTCTTTTTATGAGTGGTTTCGGTGTCCGTTATGAATTTTACTTGTGGGACTCTCTAGAACATGATTTTTTTTTCTCTAATTAATTGTTATTTTGGATTCTATAAAATGAAAAGGGGGAAAAATGGCAGGGTTAAAACGTCTTCTTGTCAATACAAAGCATGAAAGCCCTTTATTCCTTTCTTTCCTCAACTTGCAACAACTCTTCATGTATTTAATATCATCTTCCACGGTTCATTCTTGGTCTAAGCTGTCAAAAAAAAAAAAAAAAAAAACTCAACCCTCATGCTTTAGAATTCGTCTCATTTAACAGTTACCAACTGTGTACATATGCAAATTAATGACATACGTTCACCAATGAGCGATCTGCAAAATTATGTTTGTCTTTTCTTCTTCTTTCCTCCATTTTCTGTTGTCATTTTACAAGTTAAACAAACACGAGGTCGTTTGCGAGCGTGATGATTTCTATTGCACCCCTCCTGATATCATTATCACATAAATAGCAGGGAGATGGCGATTGCCTTCGACGTGTACTTCTACATAGAATTGTAGGTGTCACTTCCTCGCTCCCATCTTCATCATCACTACAACCATGGCCTGTCACTGTGAGTGATATTGCATAACCGATCTGGCGATTCGATCATGGTCCATTTCCAATGGGCTGAACAAAGAAGAAAGAGGGATGTGGGAAGAGGGATGAGAAAACCAGAGAGAGAAAGTGGAAATAAAGATAAAGAGAGATAGAAAGATAGAAGTTTTAATAGAAATATGTTACACTTTTTGTGCCAGGCAACGTCGGGTAGTTCGATTCATTCAACGCCGATAGTTCGTTTTTTACTTAAACAAAAGTATGATTTGTTGCGACTTTCAACACTTTAATGACAATCGTACATTTCATTAAAATTTATTATCTTAACAGTTTGGACAATCTTAACAATCTATACAATCTAAACAATCTAAACAATTTTAACAATCTAAACAATTTAAACAATCTATACAATCTAAACAATTTAAATGATTTTAACAATATAAACAATGTAAACAATCTAAACAATTTTAACAATCTAAACAATTTTAACAATCTAAACAATTTAAACAATATAAACAATTTTGACAATCTAAACAATTTTAACAATCTAAACAATCTAAACAATATAGACAATTTTAACAATATAAACAATTTTAACAATCTAAACAATCTTAACAATCTAAACGATTTTAACAATCTAAACAATGTCAACAATATAAACAATCTAAACAATTTTAACAATCTAAACAATTTAAACAATTTTTACAATTTTAACAATATAAACAATTTTAACAATCTAAACAAGCTTAACAATTTAAATGATTTTAACAATCTAAACAATGTCAACAATATAAACAATCTAAACAATTTTAAAAATCTAAACAATTTTAACAATATAAACAATTTTAACAATATAAACAATGTAAGTAATTTTAACAATCTAAACAATTTAAACAATCTAAACAATTTTAACAATCTAAACAATTTTAACAATCTAAACAATTTAAACAATATAAACAATTTTAACAATATAAACAATTTTAACAATCTAAACAATCTTAACAATCTAAACGATTTTAACAATCTAAACAATGTCAACAATATAAACAATCTAAACAATTTTAACAATCTAAACAATCTAAACAATTTTTACAATCTAAACAATTTTAACAATCTAAACAATTTTAACAATATAAACAATTTTAACAATATAAACAATCTAAACAATTTTAACAATATAAACAATCTTATCAATCAAAACAATCTAAACAATCTTAACTATCTAAAAAAGCTGTTAATTGTTAAATCGAAACAATCTAAACGAACTAAACAATCTTAACAATCTTAACAATCTAAACAATTTTAACAATTCAAATAATCTTAGCAATACTAGCAATACTAACAATCATAACTCTATACAATCTAAAGAATCATAACAATCTAAACAATCTAAGCAATCAAAACAATCTTAACAAATTAAACAATCAAAACCATCTAATAAATCTAAACAATCTAAAAAATCTTAACAATTTAAACAATCTAAATATTTTAATAATCTAACTATCTAAACAATTTTATCAATCACAACAATCTTATCAATTTTAAACAATCTAAACAATCCAAACAATCTTAACAATCAAAATAATCTTTTAAATCTTAACAATTTTAACAGCCTTAACAACGTAAAAAAAACCTTAACAATCGAAACAATCTAAACAATCTTAACAATACTAACAATCATAACACTCTATACATTCAAAACAATCCATACAATCGAGACGATCTTAGCAATTTAAACAATCTTAATAATCTAAAGAAACAAAACCATCTAATAAACCTTTACAATTTAAAAATCATAACAATCTAAAATTTTTAATCAATTTTAATAATCTAAACAATTTTTATCAATGTAAACAAACTAAACAATCTGAAAAATCTTATCAATCTTAACAATTTGAACTCAACACTAAAACCACCTAAACAATCTAAACAATTTTAACAATATTAACAAACATATTTAACAATTGAAAAAATCTATACAATCGAAACACAATTTTAACGGTATTAACAACTTTAACAATCAAAACTATCTTAAGAATCATAACAATTTAAAAAATCTAAACAATATAAACAATCAAAACAATCTACAAATCTAAACAATCTTAACAATCTAAACAATCTTAACAAGCTAAACAAGCTAAACGATCTAAAAATCTAAACAATCTAAACAATTTTAATAATGAACAATCATTACAATTTAAACAATCTTTAAAATCTCAACAATTTTAACAATCTTAACGATCTTATCAATTTTAACAATCATTACAGTCAAAACAATCTAAACAATTGTAACAATCATATTTAACAATCGAAAAAAAGCTATACAATAGAAACACCATCTAATAAATCTTTACAATCTAAAAAATCATACAATATAACAATCTTAAAAATCTAAACAATTTTAATAATCACAACTATCTAAACAACCTTATCAATCTAAACATTCTTAACAATCTAAACAATTTTTACAACCTAAAAAATCTAAACAGTCTAAAAAATCTTAACAATCCAAACAATCTTAGCAATACTAACAAACATAACAATTGAAACAATCTATACAATCGAAACAATTTTAAACAATCTAAACAATCTTAATATGGTAAACAATAAAAAAAAATACAAAACAATTTAAACAATCTTAACAATGAAAACAATCTAAACAATGCTTACAATACTAACAATCTTAACAATTTTTACAATCTAAAACAATACTAACAATCATAACACTGTACAATCGAAACCATCTTTACAATCGAAACAATATTGACAATCTAAAAAAATCTAAACAATCTTAACAATCTAAATAGTTTTAACAATCTAAAAAATCTAAAACGTATAACAATCTTAACAACCTAAACAATCTTAACAATACTAACAATATTAACAATCATATCACTCTATAGTATTGAAACAATCTATACAATCTAAACAATCTTATTAATCTAACAAATTTAACCAATCCAAACAAATCTTTACAATCTTAACAATCTAAACAATCTGAACAATCTGAACAATCTAAACAATCTTAACAATTCAAACAAAGAAATCCATCTAATAAACGTTTACAACCTAAAAACTTTACAATATAAACAATCTAAAAAATCTAAACAATATTAACAATAAAAAGCAGAACAATCTATACAATCGAAACAATTTTAACAATCTAATATGTTTAGATAAACAATCAAAGCAATTTTAACAATCTTAACAATGCTTACAAGCTAAACAATCAAAACCATCTGATAAATCTTAACAATCTAACAATCTTAGCAACCTAAATAATTTTAATAATCTAAACTATCTGAACAATCTTTAAAATCTTAACAATTTTAACAATCTTAACAATATGAACAAATAAAACTATCAAAACAATCTTAACAATTTTAACAATTCTAACAATCATAACACTCTATACAATCGAAACAATCTAAACAAGCGAAACACTCTTCACAATCTAAACATTTTTAACAATCTTAAGAACTTAAACAATCTTAACAATCTTAACAACCTTAATAAATTGAACAAGTTAAACCATCTTATTAAATCTAAAAAATATTAACAATCATATCAATCTAAACAACTAAACAATCTTAACAATCTAAACAATCTTAAAAATCTTAACAATCTTAACAAGCTCAACAATCAAAATTATCTTATAAATCTTAAGAATCTAAAAATTTTTGTAACAATCTAAACAATCTAACAATCTTAACAATCTAATCAATCTAAATAATTTTAATAATCTAAACTTTCCGAACAGTCTTATCAATTCAAACAATCTTAACAATTTAAACAATTTTTACAATCTAAACAATTTTAACAATCTAAACAGTTTTTGCAATCTTAACAATCTAAACAATCTTTAAAATTTTATCAATTTTAACAATATAAACAATCTTAACAATTAAAACAATCTAAACAATCATAACAATCTTATAATATAAACAATTAAAAAATTTTAGCAATCTTAACAATTTAAACAATCTTAATCTTAACAATCTAAACAATCAATCTTAACAATCAAAACAGTCTAAACAATCTATTCAATCTAAACAATCTTAAAAGTTTTTACAATCTGAACAATCTTAACAATCTAAAAGATATAAACAATGTTAATAATCTAAAAATTCTTAACAATCTTAACAATCTAAAAAATCTTAACAATCTTAACAATCTAAACAATCTAAAAAAATCTTAACAATCTTAACAATCTAAAAACAATCTTAACAATCTAAAAAAAACTTAAAAATCTTAATAATCTTAACAATCTAAACAATCTAAAAAATCTAAAAAATCTGAACCATCTAAATAGAAAATCATGAAGTTATTTGCATCAAAAAAAAAAAATAATTTGTCTTTATTGCTACAAAACTTCAAAACTGTGGAATTGTCTTCCGTTTTCCTGCTTTCCGGCTAACTACAATATGGTTGTGTTCAAGTCTAAAGTAAATAAGTTCTTAATGAGCCGTTCCATATAAGTTATTAAATTTACCAAATTTTCATTACTAATGATTACTATATTGACCAATTTCTACTGTACACTCTTTAACCCTTATCCTTGAGTGGCCTCAGGGCCTTGATAATGTGGTGATGCCTTTGTAAAAAAAAAAAAAAAAAAAAAAAACTCTGATCCACATAATAAGTACCTAGTGACAAAATGAACAATCACTTCAAATGGATGTTAAGTAAGGAGTGCGAATGAATCTGTGAATTTTATCCAAAAATTAATTCCAATTTTTTAAATTCTTCTCCAAGAGTAGAAGAAGATTGAAGATCAATCAGTTCATCTTTTACTGCCATCTTTTATTTCTGAAAGTTCAGTGGCAAAATGTTTCATTACCATCTCTCTGTTGGAATCATATTTTTTGAAAAGACATAACACAATCTGAAAAGAAATAATTATTTTTATACTCCAATTTTTTACCCCCTACTATATAATTTTTTACCCTCTAGGGGGAAATTTACCTCTGGTTTAGAATCTCTACCTTGGGGAGAATTTTTCTATAACGAGGCAATTCTTTTTCCCCTTGAAAATGATTGTTTCTTTTATTTTTCATTGATTTTAACAAAGAGATTAGAGTGTTGTATCATTTCTGACACTATGATTTATGTTTCCTCTAATCGTAGTGAAAAATCCTAACATACTGCGGCACTTTTCATTTGAAAATCCTACTAAGCAGTGCACTTGTACATTTCAGTTTTTGATGACAAATTTTTTGTTTTCAATTTTGAAGACTTCCACTCAGAACAGGGGGAGAAAATTCAAGAAGAGTTTTAAGTTTTTCAAAGTGAACTTTTTTCTTACAAAATTAAAATTTTGTAATAAATAAGTAAATTCAAATAATCATTAAAAATTATAAATAGTTTTGAACAGTCATTATCGGGAAGTATGTGACATTTTTTTTAATTTTTGAAAATGTCCTTTTTTGTAACAAAATTTTAACTTTCATTATAAATAATTAGTTTTGAACAGTCGTTATTGAAAAACTTTAAGAACTTCTTTAATTGTCTCCCCCTGTTCCGAGCGGAAGTTTTAAAAAATTGAATAAAAAATTCTCCCTAAAAAACTAAAACGCACAAGTACCCCAAAACACCAGTCAATGAGTCGTGAAATGCTTAATTAAAAGATAAAAAAAAACTACGAACTGAAATTACATAACACTTTAAAACATCGGTGAGCTTCATAAAACTAGAATTCAAAAATTGTCTCCGCCATGTCCTGATTCGACACGCGAGGATTACAAAGTAATTAAATAAACATTGTGCTTCTACATTATTTGAACCGAAATAGTTTTTTTTTGCATTTCAGTCACATAAGATTTTGGAAATTTACATTCTTTTATAAAATTCACATAATCATTTCTGTAGTAAAATTTACAAACAAATGACGTCTTTCAAAATATGTTTGCTATGACTTGCATAAAAAAATACAAATACAGAACCCACATTCAAACTAAGATCAATGTGGCCCTACAGTTTCCGGAAGGTGTGTATTTAAGAAGACATTATTCCCACATTAACTATTTTGTACTTAGTCTCCTTTCCCGGGCAACGTCGGGACACGGGCAGCTAGTCTATAGTAAATTTATGAACGCAAACAGAATTTCAATATTTCATATTAAACAAGGCCTAATGTTATTTTCAAACAGTTCATACATTATCCGAATTAAATTACCCTCCTTCATACGTCGGATGGGGGGGGGGTATTAGAGTAAAAGTACAAAAAAAAAAAAGTAAGAAAGAAAAAAGGGAGAAAAGTAAAAAGGGAAACAAAAGAAAGTTAAAACAAAAAAATAATAAACAAGTGTAAAAAGTAAAACATTTTTTAAAAATAAAAAAAAATGTTTGAAAAAAGAAAACGTAAAAGAATGTAAAAAATGTTACCCCCCCCCCTCACAACTTAAGAGTTGACTAATAATAAGTTTGGGAAGCAGTCAGGCTTTTAATCAACTGCAGAAAAAGGAGACAGAAATCTGTTTTGGGGGTTTCATATTAATTATTTATTACCTGAAGGGATCTTGATGCAATGGGAAGCCTGTAAATACCACCTGAAGGAAGTTGAGGCGGAGCAGGGGGGAGGGGACTCTACTTCCTATTGCTTATGTAGGCATGAAAATAAGTAATTATTTCTGTCTATTTCCTAAAAGTTTTATTTTTTTTATCCACCCTCTTCCCATAATGTTGTGTTTAGCTTTACAAAATATGTTAACACACAAACGCACACACATGTAAGGAGAAGGCTGTTAGCAATGCAGAATACCGAAGTATTGAAGTGGTGTGACATATAAAGAAAACCAAACGAACGAAGGTCTTATTAAGATTATAAATCTTCATACTTCTATCTATTTTTCAAAATCATTCACATATATAAACCAGTAAATATGAACTTACTGTTTAATATTAACAGTTGAAATTCTGTCAAACTCGGGAATCTGAATGGAATTCCAAATGGAATGTTTATTTAACCCATGGGGGTAGTATGCTCGCGTTCCATCAGCCATGACTGCGAAGAAGTCCTATATAATTTGCACTTATATTTTGAGTGTCATCTGCACTGAGATTAAACCTTTAACCTCCAGAAAGATTCTTGAGTTGGATAAGATACATCTGAAGAAGGTCGGAGGTTTCATCGTGAAAATAACACTCAAGATGAGAATAGTTGTCTGAAGAATTCAAATCATAAAAATCCTTACTGGAAGTATTGACTGAGATGGGTGTCTTACGTCTAAACTACTTACCGGCAGTCCTGGCCAATCCTGCAGCATCCTGAATCCCAATGATTTGCGATCAGTGATCGACATTGTTTAGAAACAATGGGCATGCATGTAGACTGGTAACGCATCATTATTAAGCGCCAGGTTAGTGCATCTACAGCAATTCTT
This sequence comes from Euprymna scolopes, assembly GCF_053919585.1. Classification (NCBI taxonomy): domain Eukaryota; kingdom Metazoa; phylum Mollusca; class Cephalopoda; order Sepiida; family Sepiolidae; genus Euprymna; species Euprymna scolopes. The sequence goes on from NC_136483.1 coordinate 200,751,553, forward strand.
TTTTTCTATTCTTACCATCAACAAATTCTTGAACTCATTAAACTGTACCTTCTTTGGCACTCGTAATCCAGAAGTAACAGAGCACTTTATGGCTGGTTGTGGGTTTTAAATGATTCTGTTGGGCGATGTGATGGGACACCTACGAGTCATTTTAAATCTTCTCTTTTCTACTTGATTTTAGAAAGGAGATTCTGTCTTACTTTGTGAAGCCGTTGACACATTCATAATCTGGGTTATTTGTTTATACGTTATGTTTAATTGTAATAATTATTCAATAAACAAAACAGATAAACGAAAGGAAGCACATAGTCTTTTCACATAAATGCACACTTGTGTGTTTTTAACAAACACGTACTTGTGCACATGTGGGTTATGGGCCAAGAAAAAAGCAATTAATATAAAGTGTTTTTTTACGTACGTTCAGTCCGGTTCTCACTTTCTGGTCGTTGCTTTCCACATGTTTGTGGCAGTTGATGCTCCAATGGTTTTGATCTTCTCTTAACTTAAGACTATAAACACTCATGTAGAGAAGCATGAGGAGACTTGTTAGTGGTTTTAAAGATTTTATTGAGGATAGAAGTTAATTCACAAGGGGAGAGACCGAAATTAATTCATAAAAGCTAAAATGAATTCCTTTTTATTCAATTTTCTTACTTAGTTTTAAAAAAATGGTTGACAAAATCTTGAAGAGATTCACTTAGATCCCTACATTGTTGGGCATGCTCCCTTGTCATAAACTTCTCCAAACTCTGTGTCTAATTTGACGCCTACTTCTAGCATGTTTTGTCTAAAGCGCTAACCTTTGACCCTAATCACTACACATATTAGGTGCACTGGGTCTATTTCCGTTTGCTGTCAAGTTGTTCAGACATGTACTTAAATGAAACACTTTCAAGGTTGGTACTAGTTAACATAATCTCTACCTACCGGCGCAGGGTCCTAATATATAACAGATAACTACGCCACTTTCATTGGAAAGATATGAATCTATTTACCTTGTGCATATGTGCATTATCAATGGTGGGATATCAAGAACCAAATCAATAAAAGTCTTTTTACATACGTGCGCAGTCTTTATTCTTTGGTTATCATTTGTGTATGTGGCTGTTGATCCTCCAGTGATTGTGATCCCCAGTTAATTCAAGAGAAATAAAAACCATGTATGGAAAGCTGAGGAGACTTGTTGGTGATTTTAAAGGTTTTATAGGGAAGAGAATTTCATTCACAAGGGGAGAGACTAAAAATAATTCCTCGTAAAAGAAAGGCTAAACTAAATTCCTTGTTATTTAATTTTCTTACTTAGTCTTAAAGAAATGATCAACAAACAATCTTGAAGAGATTCACTTAGATTCCTACATTATTGGGTACGTCTAATGTGGCTGCTTCTTCACCACGAACTGATCGGAAAACTCTGTGTTGAACACGTGATGTAATTTCTATTTAATGATTCAACATCTGCTTCTAACATGTTTTGTCTAGGAAGCTAACAGCTGGAACTTCACATCGATTATGCTAGGTGCACTGTGTCCATCTCCGTTCACCATCAGGCTGTTCCAACATGTACTTAATGACACACTCTCGAAATTCATACTAGTTAACATAATATCTACCTACCGCCATAGGGTCCCAATATGTAACATAACGTTTAGAATTAACTACTTTATTAGAAGACTGAGATTTTCAGTGTCTATTCAGCATTCGGTGACTGGCATGCTTGCATAGTATCCTTGTTAGTGAGTCATAGTCTGCCCATAAACATAAACCCAACTCTACTGCGGAGAGAATTTCACTTCTTTGTCGGTTGAAAGTATTGAGCAATTAATTTGAATGGGTAATTGGAATGTCATCTTTGATCTTAATATAGCCGCGACTGAAGGATTAGATAGGTATGAGTACAATGTTTGTCTGATGGCCTTGTGCAATCTGGTTCTTCTTGATCCCCAAGATTAAGGATGTCAATGTAAACTTTTAGTGGATCTTCCTTTCCAAGTACTTGTTAGTTAGAATAAGCAACATAGACTTTTTATCTTGTCCACTTGTTAGGTCATTCGAATCATAAATTAATTAAACAAATGTTTGAATTTAGCAAATAATATAGGCTAGCTGGGTACTGAAAGTAAAAACCTCCTTACTGGTACTGGCCAGGCTCAACATTGCTTAACTTCAGTGATCTCGTGAGAACCGGTGTGTCAACGTGATTGTGCCGTACAAAGGCATTTCCAGCATTCAATTAAAGATTTGAGTTTCGAGTAAATACAAATTTCTCTTCTTAGGTTTTTATTGATCAACGGGTATATGTTTTCGAATTCATCTCATAATACTTTTTAAATTATGATTTAAAGTTAAGAAGAGTTACTTCCCTTTATTTTTCTTGTAATAAGTGTATATCTCTTCTCTATATAAATAAAATGAACTTATTTTTTCCCGTCTGATTTTGACATTAATAGGATTAAAAATCAAGATATTTCATGCAAATATAATATGCACAAACGGCAGAACAATATCTGAGGTGTGTTATAGGCTTATTATTTCTCAAATTCCTCGATAATCTTAGATTTCTATACTTTTTCTGCTGAGAAGTCACGGCCAAAATCGGTTAAGATCAATGGAAGTGGTAAAATATTTTCTCTCTAATAAATTCCTCCTCCCCCTGCCACCACTTAACACCGTTTGGGGATCGTTCACAAGGAACAGTTGAGAAGAGAACATCGGTTTGGCTTCGTAGTTCTTTCATGTGAAGTTATTTAAAATCACTAAACTAAGCTGCAGTGCTCTGTGGCGTAGTGGTTAGCATGCTGGACAATTCACATTATATTTTCACGTTCGCGCCGACCTACCGTAGTTGCTTTTTTTTTTTTTTTTTTTCCTAAACAACTGGAATGGACTTTTCTTGGTGGCCGAACTGTTAACGTTGCAGATGTTTTTTTTTGCTTTTTTTTCACACTTTATTTTCCTACTTTTACTCATGACTCCGGGTTTGATCCTTCCTACTTACCTACCATAACATTTTTTAAAACTCCCCCCCCCCGTCCCGGAAACAAACACTCGGGCAACGCCGGGTACCCCCGATAGTTTATGAATATTACTCAATTTTTTTGTTTTTTTTTTGAAAAAATTTCTTTTTATAATTCAGAGTCCATTAGTGTTATTTTCTCTTTAAATTTGTTGCATGCAATACCCTAGACTAAGCCCATGAATATTGCACTAGCCAAGAGGGATCTGAAATGTTCGACTAATGAGCAATATGATGCTCAGATAATTAAGGCCAGGTTAGAAAAAGTGTCTAATGAAGTTGTAAGTATCGACACTAAGGAGCGTAGTGCGTTACAAATCAGATCATTCGGAAAATAAAAAAGTCTGGAAAGTCAATCCTTTGTATTGACGCAATAAATCTGTGATGAAAGCATTTTGCAGATCACCTCATCAAACTATTCAACTCAGCATCCACGAGCTTGCCAACTATTTGGCTGACTCACCCTGCCTAGAGACAGCTTCAGTGGCTAGCTGTGATGGCCAGGTTACAGAGTATGATGTCTTGGCTGCGTTGATTCAGAACAATTTGCATCTGATTTTCACAATCACATTTTACGTTTTTAACCAGTCTGTATACATGTGTGCACGGAGTGTTCACATGTGCTGGTCTTTATTGCATAATCTGATGCTGTTTCTCTTCACTGCATTTCATGTGCGGCCAAGTCATCTAGTGGTTCTCGATCATCTCGTCTATTAAACTAAAATGAATAAAACCTCTTGCGCATGAATGATACAAAGAAGATGCTTGCTGAGTTCTTCAAGGTTTTATTGAAGAGAATGAACTTAGGAGAAAGAGAGAGAGACTCCATAACTAAAATTATTTACTTCTTAATTTACTAATGTAAAAATGACGCACAGACAGACAGACATGATTTGTTGAGATTATCAGTTCTTTACATCATTAGCGTGTCTCATTCGCATAATCCAACTGAACTGAAAACTATTTTTCTCACTCACAAACGTCATGTCATATCCTCATATCATTTGATTCCTGTTTTATCTACAGATTTTGATCTGTTGCCTCTGCCCCTCTGCTTCAACTCACGTCACCTGTCCCTGGATACAATCCTTTTTGAAGATAGGTCATCCTGACAGGCATTAAAAGTTTACACTAGTTAACTTCATCGCTCCTTACTAGCGTAAAATCCCTACTATGTAACATAGAGTGCTTAGAAAATGACACTGCATTGATCAACGGCAGTGAAGCAGGTAAATAGAATGTGGTTGAGATCGTTCATTGTTTCTTGGTCAGTATGTCATAGCTGTCCATTGTCACTTCTACTTTATGATCTTGTATTTAAACTATGGGATGAAATGGTGAAACTATCCCAACTAGGTATCGCTCTACTTATTGGTGTGTGAAGCATGGTCTCTGCATGGTCGCTAATGATGTAACTGTTTTTTTATCAACTTGACAACCTGTGTTTGGATCCTCTGTGTTTGGTTTAGATCTGGTCTTCAGCTTGAAAAGAATTGTCAAAGGTCGGATTTGGCTTTAAAGGTTTTCATTAAAAGAAGAGCAGAAGCGTGCGTTATATATTTTTTCTCTCATCGGTTACCGATTGATAATACTACCTCTGCCTGCAGACTGCTTGGCAGCTCTTAAATGCTTGCTCTTTGCACTTTTGTGGCAGATTAGGATGCTGCTAGTCTGTAGACATCTGTACATCTGTACTCAACTTTGAATGGAAGGAGGGAGATGCCTAACATGGCGAGTCATCAATATGCTGATAGATTGTCATTTCTGAGTAAAACTTTTATTAAGAAATCTGTGTGCCGTGCAATTGGGAACGCCTTCTTTGATTGAATGCTGACATAAACCATGTGCTAAAAATATACCTGAAGTCCAATGATCTCCTAACAGTCTAGAAAGATATTATATCATGAGATAGTGGTCGGAACTCCTCTAGTTGGTTGGTTGGTTGTTTTTGTTTTACGGCATATCAACCCTTTTCGGGTTATTTAATGCCGAATCCAAAGATTTTGAAGAAAAATTTTTTTAATAGAATATATTTGTTGTTTTCACGTCGGTTTCTATTTAACCCATAGTTGGACCCTAACAGGTACTACCACTCCGGGTCAGAGTGGACCTGGGAGCAATGGCAATTAAAGGGTGGCTCCACACTCTCCAAAGCCCAAAAGCTGGGGCCTCACCACTGAATATAGCTTAAGGTCATATCCAGGACCCTCATTGAGGGACTTTTACCCTCTGCAGGGGGGCAGTTGGCGTATTCTAATGCCCCACCGACAGGGCCAGGAACTCCTCTGGATTTACTGAGTGAGCAGCTGGGATGGTTAGAAATTCTCTCTCAATAAAGTTTAATGCAAGGCCAGTCATCTCAATAATTCTGAGTTTTCTCTGACCTGGTTATTTGTCTGGAATGGGTTACCCCTCAATGACAAACTATGCAAAATCAAAATGTCTGACAATCTTTTTGTGAAGAAGATGAGAAAGAAATGACTGCACATACCTTCTTCATATGGGCCAAAGGAGAAAGGAATGGTGTTTCTCACGATCCTAGCCACAGCTAGACTAGTAGTGTGAATTTCATTATTAGAAATAGAGCATGGGGATGCACTTCCTTATTATGATCTAATTTTCCACTTTCAGCATTAGCTTAAAGTCAAAATTAGATGTGATCAGAGGAGATTGCACCCAACCCTGTCTCCTTATTTTATCAGAGATCTTTCAGGATGCCTTTTCCCAGATTTATTTTGTCTTGGATCCATTCCAGTCATTTCAATAATTCTGAGTTTTCTCTGACCTGGTTATTTGTCTCGAACGTGTTACCTCTCAATGGCAAGCTATGCAAAATTAAAATGTCTGACCTTTTTGTGAAGAAGATTAAAAAGAAATGACTGCATATACCTTCTTTATCTGCAACAAGCTTTGTGAGTTTCGGAGATGTGTCAAAGAGGTGATGGCTCTCATTGTACCCAAGCAGGAAATATACCTGAATATAGCATCTATTATCTACAATGTTGCTAATCTGTGGCCCAGAGAGAAAGGAATGGTGTTTCTCACGATCCTAGCCATAGCTAGACTAATAGTGTGGATTTCATTATTAGAAACAGGGTGTGGGGATGCACTTTCTCATTTTGATCTGATTTTGTACTTTAAGTATTAGCTTAAAGTCAAAATTAGATGGATGTGTTAGAAGGCGATTGCACTCCACACTGTTTAAGAGTAAGAGGCATACACAACATTAGTTTATGTGTATTTGTTTGACCTTTAGCTAATGTGTCCCGTCTCTTTATTTTATGATATCAGAGATCTTTCAGGATGCTCTTTCCCAGATTTATTTTGTCTTGGAGCCGTCCCAAATGGTACTTATCATCAAAGAAACAACCCGCCCACCCCAATTGTTTTTCCCACTAGGCAATACCCATTTCCAGTAAGAAACTGACTCACTTATTTTCGGTTTTTGTTGAAACAAAAAGTGAGCTGTTAATAATTTAAATAGATCTGGGTGGTCTTTACTATCCATCTCCAATTAGCATTGAATTTTCTTCATTTATTTTTTATTATTGCCGTTTTTATTTATTTTTTATTATTGCCGTTTTTATTTATTTTTTTTTATTGCCGTTTTTATTTATTTTTTTTATTGCCGTTTTTATTTATTTTTTTTTATTGCCGTTTTTATTTATTTTTTTTTATTGCCGTTTTTATTTATTTTTTATTGTTGCCGTTTTTATTTATTTTTTATTATTGCCGTTTTTATTTATTTTTTTTTATTGCCGTTTTTGTTTATTTTTTTTTATTGCCGTTTTTATTTATTTTTTATTATTGCCGTTTTTATTTATTTTTTATTATTGCCGTTTTTATTCATTTTTTTTTATTGCCGTTTTTGTTTATTTTTTTTTATTGCCGTTTTTATTTATTTTTTTTATTGCCGTTTTTATTTATTTTTTATTATTGCCGTTTTTATTTATTTTTTTTTATTGCCGTTTTTATTTATTTTTTTTTATTGCCGTTTTAATTTATTTTTTATTATTGCCGTTTTTATTTATTTTTTATTATTGCCGTTTTTATTTATTTTTTATTATTGCCGTTTTTATTTATTTATTTTTATTGCCGTTTTTGTTTATTTTTTTTATTGCCGTTTTTATTTATTTTTTATTATGCCGTTTTTATTTATTTTTTATTATTGCCGTTTTTATTTATTTTTTTTTATTGCCGTTTTTGTTTATTTTTTTTTATTGCCGTTTTTATTTATTTTTTATTATTGCCGTTTTTATTTATTTTTTATTATTGCCGTTTTTATTTATTTTTTATTATTGCCGTTTTTATTTATTTTTTATTATTGCCGTTTTTATTTATTTTTTTTATTGCCGTTTTTATTTATTTTTTTATTATTGCCGTTTTTATTTATTTTTTATTATTGCCGTTTTTATTTATTTTTTTTATTGCCGTTTTTATTTATTTTTTATTATTGCCGTTTTTATTTATTTTTTTTTATTGCCGTTTTTATTTATTTTTTTTTATTGCCGTTTTTATTTATTTTTTATTATTGCCGTTTTTATTTTTTTTTTTTATTGCCGTTTTTATTTATTTTTTATTATTGCCGTTTTTATTTATTTTTTTTTATTGCCGTTTTTATTTATTTTTTTTTTATTGCCGTTTTTATTTATTTTTTATTATTGCCGTTTTTATTTATTTTTTATTATTGCCGTTTTTATTTATTTTTTATTATTGCCGTTTTTATTTATTTTTTATTATTGCCGTTTTTATTTATTTTTTATTATTGCCGTTTTTATTTATTTTTTATTATTGCCGTTTTTATTTATTTTTTATTATTGCCGTTTTTATTTATTTTTTATTATTGCCGTTTTTATTTATTTTTTTTTATTGCCGTTTTTATTTATTTTTTATTATTGCCGTTTTTATTTATTTTTTTTTATTGCCGTTTTTATTTTTTTTTTTTTATTGCCGTTTTTATTTATTTTTTATTATTGCCGTTTTTATTTATTTTTTATTATTGCCGTTTTTATTTATTTTTTATTATTGCCGTTTTTATTTATTTTTTATTATTGCCGTTTTTATTTATTTTTTTTTATTGCCGTTTTTATTTATTTTTTATTATTGCCGTTTTTATTTATTTTTTTTATTGCCGTTTTTATTTATTTTTTTTTATTGCCGTTTTTATTTATTTTTTATTATTGCCGTTTTTATTTATTTTTTTTTATTGCCGTTTTTATTTATTTTTTATTATTGCCGTTTTTATTTATTTTTTTTTATTGCCGTTTTTGTTTATTTTTTTTTATTGCCGTTTTTATTTATTTTTTATTATTGCCGTTTTTATTTATTTTTTATTATTGCCGTTTTTATTTATTTTTTTTTATTGCCGTTTTTGTTTATTTTTTTTATTGACGTTTTTATTTATTTTTTTTTATTGCCGTTTTTATTTATTTTTTATTATTGCCGTTTTTATTTATTTTTTTTTATTGCCGTTTTTATTTATTTTTTTTTTATTGCCGTTTTAATTTATTTTTTATTATTGCCGTTTTTATTTATTTTTTTTTATTGCCGTTTTTATTTATTTTTTATTATTGCCGTTTTTATTTATTTTTTTTTATTGCCGTTTTTGTTTATTTTTTATTATTGCCGTTTTTATTTATTTTTTATTATTGCCGTTTTTATTTATTTTTTATTATTGCCGTTTTTATTTATTTTTTTTATTGCCGTTTTTGTTTATTTTTTTTTATTGCCGTTTTATTTATTTTTTATTATTGCCGTTTTTATTTATTTTTTATTATTGCCGTTTTTATTTATTTTTTATTATTGCCGTTTTTATTTATTTTTTTTTATTTCCGTTTTTATTTATTTTTTATTATTGCCGTTTTTATTTATTTTTTTTTATTGCCGTTTTTATTTATTTTTTTTTATTGCCGTTTTTATTTTTTTTTTTTTATTGCCGTTTTTGTTTATTTTTTTTTATTGCCGTTTTTATTTATTTTTTATTATTGCCGTTTTTATTTATTTTTTATTATTGCCGTTTTTATTTATTTTTTATTATTGCCGTTTTTATTTATTTTTTATTATTGCCGTTTTTATTCATTTTTTATTATTGCCGTTTTTATTTATTTTTTATTATTGCCGTTTTTATTTATTTTTTATTATTGCCGTTTTTATTTATTTTTTATTATTGCCGTTTTTATTTATTTTTTATTATTGCCGTTTTTATTTATTTTTTTATTATTGCCGTTTTTATTTATTTTTTATTATTGCCGTTTTTATTTATTTTTTATTATTGCCGTTTTTATTTATTTTTTATTATTGCCGTTTTTATTCATTTTTTATTATTGCCGTTTTTATTTATTTTTTATTATTGCCGTTTTTATTTATTTTTTATTATTGCCGTTTTTATTTATTTTTTATTATTGCCGTTTTTATTTATTTTTTATTATTGCCGTTTTTATTTATTTTTTTATTATTGCCGTTTTTATTTATTTTTTTTATTGCCGTTTTTATTTATTTTTTATTATTGCCGTTTTTATTTATTTTTTATTATTGCCGTTTTTATTCATTTTTTATTATTGCCGTTTTTATTTATTTTTTATTATTGCCGTTTTTATTTATTTTTTATTATTGCCGTTTTTATTTATTTTTTTTTATTGCCGTTTTTATTTATTTTTTTTTATTGCCGTTTTTATTTATTTTTTATTATTGCCGTTTTTATTTATTTTTTATTATTGCCGTTTTTATTTATTTTTTATTATTGCCGTTTTTATTTATTTTTTATTATTGCCGTTTTTATTTATTTTTTATTATTGCCGTTTTTATTTATTTTTTATTATTGCCGTTTTTATTTATTTTTAGTGTTTCCCATCATTTCACGCTAGTGTACATATTTTTTTAAAATAAAATTATTGAAAAACATTGGAAATATTTTAAGAGGGCATAGAATGAATTCGGTTTTTTGGTGGTTGTAACTAATTTAGGAAATAGACAAAGTTGGCGACCCATCCCACCCAGACCTTTTTGGCCTATGTGCCACATCTTAAACATTTTTTATATATATTTTTATTTAAAAAAAAAAGAAACAAAAAAAACATGTAAAATACAAAAAATAAATTAATCCTAATGCAACTGAGAGTTAGCCCAGAAGTGGAAGGTAGCAGCAGCAATCGTATTGCCTTTTTTCAGGTCAACAACCAAAACATTCTATTAACTATTAAATGTGATCAAACTGCCCTTTTCAGGACAACTCTCACAAACTACAATATGATCAAACCTCAATCCAATTTTTGCTGCTGTCTGCTTCCTAAGATGTCCACCTTATTCCAGCCTGACTCTCCAGTTCCTATGCAGGCTCTAGCTCCATCCTGAATTTTATTATCAATAGACCTACTCAAGTTTCTTAAATTCTTGTTAGGAAATATTTACAATTTTGGAAAGATTATTAAATGAAGGAATACATGACATTTGTAACGTGGCGCTTACTTTTTAACTGGGTCGTTACAGTTTTAACCTCTCCAACCCACACGCTGTCCGGCATCGCCACAAAGGAACAAACAAATAAAAAAAAAAGGAAAAAAATAAAAATTTGACTTCTCATTTTTTTAAAATGCAAATGAAATTCATTTATTAGTTGTTCTTCCATAACAACGCATTTCATTGTATTTCAAAAGTCTTTTCGCACACACATGTGCTTTTTAAAAGTCTCTGTTGCCACCACCTCACGCTGGTGCTGGTCAGCACTTTTTCGCCCTCGACTTTCACACGTCCATCTTTCCTGCATGCAGTTTGCTTCTCTGTTTTGACCACGTGGTATATTTTTCTCCTTTTTATTGTGATGCAAGCTTGCTAATTTGTATACGTGCTTTGAAATTTGATAGAATATCAAACAAAATGTTGCAATTTAAATCCCATAAATACTTTGAGTTTTTTCTTTTAACGATGAAATTGTAACCATGTTCATTAGTTTAAACTTCTCCCGGACCCTCATGCCGTCCAGCATCATCCAAAAGGAGCAAACAAAAATAAATCCGATCGATATCTTTTCCTTTTTTTTTAACAAAATCATTTATTACCATTACTCTCTCGTCGTGACACCTCTTAAAAAGTCTCCCGCTGCCACATGTTCATCTAGCCTAGCATGTGTTTCTCCCTTCTTCAACCGCATGCCAGCCACAGCCCACTCATTTCCATCCTCGACTTTACACGTCCATTTTTTTCTCTGATCATGTTGTGCATTTTTCTCCTTTTTCCCCTTTTTCTTCTCGCGTACACTTCCTAATTTGCATATGCACTTTTTTCGGCTGCTGCTAATCTCTTTGCAAACCAGCCATCCTTTGCTGCTGCTGATATTTCCCCACGCGCTCATATGCAATATGTTACCAAATTAACGTTGTATAAAAAGACAGAAAAAAAATGGACGTTGCATGTCGGTCTTTTTCTCCCCCTTTTTTTCAGTTTATTTTAAAATCTTATTTTTGTGAAGTTTGCTTGAGTTACTTCCAATATTGTTCGGTCATAATGTTAATAAAATAAAATAATGTTAATAAAATAAAATCGTCTAAAATTATAGCACATTTAACTTTTTTTTCTTCAAGTTACGTCTGAACGCGAATTCAAGACCATATGTTGTTTGACAATTTCGAACAAATTCCCAACATCGATAGATATATTTACATCAGTAATCTTAGAAATTACCGAGTCCAGTTATGTTTTCCGAGGGTATACTGTCTCCTCCTGGTTTTATTTTTATCGTGGGGCCCGGCTTTGATATTGTCATGGAGTAGGCTGGTATACCTTTTTCTGGAATAATGGACTTACACACAGATGATAAATATCGTTAGATCTAACACGGGCTGTCCGTTCCATTTTTTCTCAGAAACTACTGAACCGATCTGGCTTTAAGAAAAAAACAAAAACAAAAAAAACAACTATGAACCTTTGTTATAATAAGATGCAGCGAACTAAGTTTTATGGTATCCGTTCTATGCACAGCTAGAGATTAATATTTAATGCAAAAATGAGCACATATTCAACCATCAATTTGGCATAAATCACTTGTTCTAAGTCAACAACCTGTAACTTTTGCCCGTTTTTAACAACCTAAAAACGTCTAGTTCTTTAACCATGATAAAATGTTCACTATAAACATTATTAATTAAAAATACCGGAGAATAAATATTGGATATCGTATTTTTATATTTTAAATCTCGTCCTTTTTAAATATTTAAAAACTTACCAATTTTTTTTTATGTGAATCTAATGTAAAAGTGACAGAACATCATTTAATAAAAATGTTAACAAATCATTGTTGCATAACAAATATTTAGAGTTAATTTTTTTTTTTTTCCTATTCAATTACGATAAATAAACGATTAAACTATGAATAAAAATCACCCTTCAAAAATTGAAATTAAAAGGAAAAAAAATGATTTCGGATGAGGTTAGTTAGCTCCACCTCCCAGCTCTGCAATTCAGGGTCAATGTCAATCACGTGTTGCCATTCCGCCTTAAAGCCAATCAGATGTCCTCCAGCATTAGCTAAGCCCCGCCCATCTTATTTTGTATTCACAGAGGTCACATGTTGACCCGGAAGTGATGACAGCGAAAACAGTTATTTACTCGGCCTCATCCAAGATGGCGGGGTCGTCTCTCGTTTGAACGGGAGAAAGGCCGATCCTTGACCGTCGTTTAAAAAAAAGAGGATAGGAAGTTAAAAAAAAACAAACAAAAGCGGGGCGATTGAAAGCGGAGGGCTTCCCCAGTTATCCATCATGTACCTAAAGAAGGCAAAGCGCTACTTTGACGTGCAAGAGTCTCGGGATACAACCGACAAGCGAGACCGAACCAACAAGGAATATGGTTCGTCTTCATCGTCTAGCAGCGGCGGCGTCGTGTGCATGGGTATGATGCGATCTGGCGGAGCGAGTGGAAATTCCTCTCCTCCTTCGGCACTTACTCCGGCCGAAGTTTTAACGATTGCCAATAGCGATACGGCCGACATCGAAGGGATTGACGAGGACGACGATGATGAGGAGGAATTCCGACCCGAAGATTTACCGGACGGGGCCTGTTTTCGACCCAAGAGCGTTTTGGTCAATTCCGATACGGACCAAACCGCGATCCGACCGGCTGAGGTAAGTGGACCTTTCACACAATCACCGCCACTATTAGTTTCATTCCCAGGTTCGATCCCGACCGATTCCATAATCCATCACCTCCTTATTTTTTTTATTGGTACCTTGTGCACTTATGTTACCATGCTGAAATTATAATTTAGAAACCCATTCTTAACATGGGGATAGGAGGGTGTGTTGTGATGTACTTTCACCTAACAATTTTATAAACAAATGATACAGTAAAACTAGAATTTAATTTACAAATACAATAAAAAAAATATTTTAAAAAAAGAGTACGGTACCATTTCCGCATAAGTACCTTATTTTATTACATTGGCCACAATTTCGATATCTTATAGTAAGCGCTCTCAAAATACTGCGCTTTTTCTATATTATAAGCGCAAAAATATAAACCTGGACTTCTAATGCTCGGAATAAAAACTGGTGCTAATGCAGAGAGTGATCCGCGCTATTTTTTAAATCGTATTTCCACGTTTAATTAGAGTTTTATGTTTTTTTTTTTTTTAATTCAATTTTAAGGTTAAAGTACAGAATAGGTACAAAACACCCTCTCCCCATGTTAAGAATGGCTTTTTAAGTAATAACGTTATTATTTCAGCACGGATCACTCTCTGCATGAGTACCTGCACTTTAAGCCCTTGTGGCCTTTTGATTAAAAACAAAGTGTAGTATCTGTTCTAATATTGCATTTCATTTGTTTTATCTTCAGTGAAAAAATCCTTCTAGACCGAGACAGTTTAAATTTTGGTATACATCTAGAATGCCCCTTTTTGGAAACTGAATTTTTCTCTACATACAAAATCGACCTTGTAATCCAATCTGCCCTCCTGTCGATGCAAGTAAATAAAAACTCTCTTAAATACAGTTTTTCTTTTGGATTCAAAAACTCAAACACAATTACACGGTACCTCATAGTCTATGTGACAGTATTCCATCTCCAGTTCGATCCTGACCAATTCCATTATTGGCACTTGCGCAGTTAAGCAAATTTAGTTGTTCGTAACATGGAAGGGGGGTATTAACTATTCCTTGCGGGTACAAAGCTCTTCTAAAATGAAAACAATTTGCTTGAGGAAGCTAAACTGCACAAGTGCACCATCATTTTTAATTATTAGCTCTGTCATAATTTGGCTGTTTTATGCAAAGTAGATCAGTAGATCACATACTGTCCATCTTTGATTGAAGACCACAAATATGAACCTTCAACATGATACTCGAATACAGCAAACTTTGATTCTAGCTAGACATTATTTCATATTGACAGCTTAAAGGCTTTAAAATCATATTCGAGTTTATTACGGTCACGAATAAATCACCATAGCAAGCATATAATATATATAACGAAAGGCGAGAGGAACGCGCCCGATCCAATGTTTACATCGTAGGGTTCGACATTGTTGGTAGAAATTAATGTCTACGAGAATGTAGATTTTGTATAGGCGAAAATCAAGTAATATGGTTCATTTGTGCTGCTGCTTAGATCAAAGACAAACGATATTTCTAGACCGTGCCACTATTATAAATTTTTTGTTCTTACTTCTTTTAAATCTTATTTTAGAAAATTATAATTAAAATAATTGTGTGGCGTGGAAACATTCTATCAACACTGCTACAAAATGGGGGAATTCAATACTACTACTACTACTACTACTATTTCAAAACACTAAATAAACAATAAAAATAAATAATAAAAACTAAGAAAATAATAAATCGAACAACCAACTATCCCTCCCCCCATAAGAAATCCTAAACGATCTAAATCTGTGATTCTTAAACAATAATGCAAATGCACTAAGAACAAACAGGTACTTTGCTTTCATCCAGGGTGTCCCTTTTTAAAGGGGAACTGAATTTTCCTAGAAAAAAATCTATTTTGTGTGTAACTTCTCCTTCATAGGGAAGCAAGTATATATAAAAAAATTTTTTAATATTTTAAAAAATATTAAAATAAAACCCCACGAGTTGTGGCCGCCTATACCCACATTGTTATGTTGGGGTTTCTCTACCAAGATAGATCCACCCATATCTCCCCTTTTTTACTTTTTGGGCAGAGAATGCTCAATATCACGGACAGAACATTTACAGTCAATTAAATACAGGGAGATTGTAAATCTGTATGTTTGTCTTTCTGGTTAAAAGTCAGATACTACACGAGATAAACTTGCAAACCTTACATCATCGGATTCAGTGTGACTGACCCTCTTCCTCCGACCTAGTTTACGGTTAAAAACAAAACAACAAAAATAAAAACAAAACAACAAAAAAGCTATAGCATTCATTTCTCTGGAGGTAACCAGGGACCAAATGAGTGTAGAGGAGAAGGTAGGGAATAAAAAGAAGCCAAAAAAATATTTTGAAATTTTGCAGTTTAGACAACAAAACGAAAATGGTGCAAAAAATGTTACCAAAGGCAAGATGCGTTACTTATCTACTTACAGTGACATTTATTGGATGTGTTTCTACTAGTATTTTTACTTGTATATTTTTAGGCGATTATCGATACCCCCAAGGGTGTGACCGTCTCATGTTTGCCATCTTTTTCTTGTTCTAACACAACACTCGACACTACTTTTGTTTCAAAGTAAATAAACGCTTTAAAATAAGTTAAAAACACTAAACTCTTATCTTTGGTAACATTTATTCGTTACATATTTGTCTATTCTGCAAAATGCCCAAATTTTTAACTGGTTATGGTTTGACTGAAAGTAGGTCAAAGAGTCAGTCAGCTTTCATGTTATTATACTGAATTGGTTAAGAGAAGGGGGGTAAAGTACAGATCTAAACGAAAGATGTTGCAACTGTACTTTATTTATCTATGTACCCGAACAACGTCGGATAACCGTGCTAGTTCTTAAGCATATCATTTGAGTTTGATTAATGGTTACTGTCGGTTTCACACCCATTGTTACCATGGAGATGTAATTCCTGCATCATCGAGTTCTGCCGCTTTTCGGCAAACATTAACAGCGATTTTTGCTTGATTTGAATTCAATATAGATTCTTTGTTTCGAGGTTTCTCTATTTTTGGCATTCGTCAAATAACTGCAACTCTTTGTCGATCTTGGGATTAGGATCAAAATGTAGTATCTGTTTTGTCTTTGACCTAAAGGAGATAAAGGTGCAAGTCCAGAATTCAACCATATATATATATATATATATATATATATCTTGAGATGTACATACTCGTCACGAAACAAAATGTCAAAATCCAAAAATCACGTAAATTGATCGAATAGTTTTTCTTTTATCTAAAAAAAATCAGTTTTAACGATTTTTAGCGATTAATAGCAAATCGTTGTCATTACAAGGCTTATTTTGATTTTCTGGAGAGATTGTTAGGGGGGAGGTAACTAGTGAAGCATTTTTAATATGGCGGAGCGAAACACTAAACAGTTCTCGCTTTCTCATAAAAATTTTTTTTTAGTTAAAAAAACATTTGATCAATTTACGTGATGTTAGAATATGAGATTTTTATTCTGTGACGAGTACGTGCATCAAAGATTTTTCTGTATTTTTTTATTATTAATTAGGTTGATTTCTGGACTTGCACAGAGAGAAATCCTAAACTAATTATTTTGTCCCTGATCAATACCCTTATTTTCGGGGGTGGGGATAGGGGTTAATTCGGCATTTGATGCCCCCTTGTAGGGCTGTTTTTAAGGAAGCAGTGGTTGCGTAATCCTAAACTCGGATAAAAACAATGCCGATATAAGCAGAAAATACTGGCATTATTTCGCTGTTTTCTTTCTGAACTATTTCGCAGCCAAGTCTACCCTAGTATTCATAACTGCATACTTTTTTGAAAAAAGTGGTACAGGAGCTCTGACAAAACTCGAACCCGACGCCAAGCCTACTTTCCGCGCACAACAACCACTACTCCACGTTTTTCGATATTTGTGAAAAGCAACCTATTTTTATAACGACTACACAGTAGTAGAATTTCTCTGCCCCCCCCCTAAAAAAAAAAAAAAAGAATCGCTTCATCTTAACATTTCTCTGCGACTGATTCTGCATTTTAATATCCATGTCTTGTTATTGTTTAATATTGTTTACCCGATGTTGGCCGGGAATAATTTTGTTTTTGTTTAATATTTTTAACTGAATTATGTATATTTTTTCTGTATTTCATTAAATAAGCGATTACTACTACTACTAATAATAATTTTTAAAAAATTCAAGTTACGTAGAGGCGAGAAATATTAATAGTGGTTACGATATTTTTTAACAAAGCTAAATACGAACATACCGTTATTTCTGTCAACCCCTGTCCTCACCTAAAAATGTATTACGACGGGGTGGAGGCAAACAATTTACCCTTAGTTTTAAATTCTGGTTCTTCTACAGAATTTGAACCGAAGCGAAAATATTTTTGTCAAACTAAACTTAAAACTTGGGTAGAATTACAAAATATTTAAAAAAAAAACAAAAAAACCTGGATCTGACGCAAAAACCATGCATTATCAAAACACAAGGTACTTTCTGTAAAGGTACCTGTGCAAGAAGTGTACAATGCAGCAGAAGTTGCACATTGTCAAACCGCGCCTCTCCAAAACCGGCATGGAGTCCGCTGGCAAGAAAAAAATTTGGAAGCAATATACCGGAATAATCAGACAGTGCTGTTTCGGAATTTCCCGTTCTAGACAAATTGCAAAATTGAGGCTTAGGAGTCCAGCTCCAGCTCGCCCTACTATTTAATACATGGCGCGGGGGGGGGGGTATGCGAATTAATTAACTTTCCTAAGGGTATTAGTGAAATTGATGCAGTACCCCCCCCTCCCCTGGCTTCATGTGACACGGTCACATAGCAGTAAAACTAAAAAGGCGAAAGATTTGGAAAATGTCTTTTAATTCTCTTGGATCATGTGACTTCTTTGCTTTGTCGTAAAAGGTACTGTTGTTGGCAAGCACGATAAAGGCTCGATTTTCGATGTTGAATTAGGGTTTCTAAACTTGCATTAAATTTTTTTTTTTTTTTTGTTCTATAAAAATATCGTCAACATTTTTTGGTTTTCTATTTTAGAAATGGAATTTACTTAAAAATTGATAAACTCTGATTCCAGAAATTCATTTCAAACGAAAACCCTATAAAAAGTCGCTTGGATTCTCATAAACCCAAGTGGTTAAAAATGTGTGTGTGTGTTAGTTACGAAGAATTTAAATGTTAACTAGCTTAATCTATTTTTACTTTTATTTAATTTTAAATTAAAAACAATGATTTTGCAAAACTTGTACATTGTTTTATGTTTGGAATTTTTATTGAATATGTTGTTCGACTTGAGCAAAACTAGTAGCCGTATGTCTAAATCTGTTTAAAATGTAATTTTTAAAATATACTTTCTGCAAATGTTTCAAAGTGTAGTATCTTTCTGAGGGAGGGATATTTTCTTTTAGATTGAGAAAATTAAAAAAAATGTCGTTTCAATCTAAAGTACACCCCCCACACACACTTTTTTTAAATGGGGGAGGGGTTGGGGTTTCTTCTATATTAAAACCGTCCTTGTGTCTAACTTTGCCCTCGAGAGGGGTAACTAGAGGGATCTGGTATTTTATCTAGGATCCAGAAGTAAAAGGCGACCCTCCAAAGCATTACGTCCTCTTTTAAATGTATATGGGAGAGGATACTCTGTGACTTAAGGCAAACTCTTTTATAAGGCAGAATCAATGGGAATATGCAGGTTGTATGTGCCCCCCACCTTTTTTGAGAAGGGGTTGGATTTACTCTCATTAAAATCCAACTTGTGGCTGACTTTAGACATTGCTGAAGGAAAGAAAGCAATTATATAAAAAAAAAAAATCTAAAAAATAAAAATATAATTGCTTCCATAATTGTTTAAATCTCGGGCACATGTGATTTTTTTTTTCGCACTGACGAACGCCGTGGTTCCAAAAGCACGTTCCATTTACTCTGATCTCTTTTCTTAGCCATACCAACCCGTCGTTGCCCGGGAGTCATATTTACTTTCATTTCTATTTTCTTTCGACATTTTTAAAAATAAGTTTAAAATTAAATTTTACGACATTATTGAACCGAAGTTGTTTTTTTTTTAATAACGAAAGTAAAAAATTGAATTTGAACTAAAATCAATGTAATCTACTCAACTGTCATATTGGAATTAACAATATATTACATTATTATATAAGGCATTTACTTTCACGATCCAGCGATCCGCCATTATTTTGAAATCTGGCATCATGCAGTTATCTCCCTTGCTATCATAAAAAATTCTTGTTATTATTTAAGTAAAACTTGCAATGACTTCGAAAGCAATTTTCATTAATAATTCATTTTTTTTTTATCGACACGGCAATTAAGCATTGCTTATAGTTGAAAGTCATTTTTCGGTATTATTCTGAACAAACCGAAACCAAATTATAAAACTTAATTTTAAATTAATAATTTTGAAAATGATCTACCCTTATTCCAATATTTTTAATCTTTGAAATCCTGAGGATTTGCTAAGAATTTTAAACCTTGTTTAAACGACGTTCTATTCGACAGTTTAAATGCTTCTAAATTCCATGCACATTTCAAATGATCACAAAGTAATTTTTTTCTTTTTAGTTATTATCAAAATGTTAAAATAGTTTACGTGTTTACGAAGAAACCGAAATGAATTCTGGTTGAGTTAATCACGTAATTTTAAGTTTTATTTCATGCGATTGCATTTATTTCAATAAATAATTGAGTCACGTAAAGGCGAGAAACACTGGAGAAATGGCGGGAGAAGAGAAGAATGGTTTGTTTACACGGCATCAGGATTCAGTAAAGTATGCAATGCAAGTCTGTAAATAATTGTGAATTCTACACAACTTTCAAAAACATAAAACAAGAATGGAATACATTTAATGAGGAAAATGCAATAAACTACGGATAAAGTGTCTCCTCATCCTCATCAGATAAAATCCATATCGATGTAGTAGTCGCGTGACCACTACCTTGCCGTAAAATGTACTAAAGGCAAGTTGTTGTTGAATCTCGAATAAAATGCATCGTTTTTCCTTTAAGATTGATTTTCTCCTCAAATGTTTACGACTTTATTTAAAAGTTGGTCGTTATTCTTAAAGAATTGATTTACTTTCTTTAAAAAAAAATGTTTAAATATTTTTTATATGAGTTTGGGTAAAAAAAACCCGATTCTATATAAACCTGTTTTGTCTTCCATATGGGTAGAGATTTTGACTTGGGTTAAAAAATAAATACATTTTTGGACATATCTCAATTTTGTTTGAATACTATAAATATGAAGAAATATGTCTAAATTCTTCCTTTTCATTTTAAGGAAGAGCACCTTAAAACACTTAGCTTAATAATAAAACCCCTTAAAAACGAAATTCTTCCGAATGACTGCATTCTATGTTTTTAAGTTTATGATTTCCACTGCTACTGTCATTAGAATCTCTTGTGGTGTAAAAATAGTCTTTTGTTGTTAGGAGCGCAAATACAATTGTATCACTTCTAGACATCCATAGTTTTAATAGTAGTAATCTGCTTTTTTGTTTGTAGCTAAGAAACAAGATGCAACGATTGCTTCGAAAATTTGGCCTTTTCGCTACAAATTCTTTGAGAAGAGAGAAAACCTTCCAAAAAATTCCATTAGTTTTTGCGTTTAAAATAAAAATGATTTAACAAATCATTTTAAATCATTTTTATTTTACGTCAATTTGTTTTTTCTTTCTCTCAATAAATGCCATTCATTTTAAGTGTAAAAAAACATTTTTAGCAAGAATTATTGTAAATATCAAAGAAATAAGGAATTTCTCCGTAATTTCCCCCCCCCCATTTTCTCCTTGACCTTATTCTCTCGATTTAAAGACTCCCCAAACATTTGATTATTCGAACTACTACTCTCATCTTGGTTTATTATTTGCATTTTCGGCCGATGGAACCTCCGACCATTTTTAGATACATCTCTTAACTCTGACCGAACAGAATTTTGAACTGAACTTTTTATTGAATTTGAAAAGCTGCACCTGAAGGTTACATCGGCCGAAACGTTGTGATACCACCGAGGTGAAAATTGTAATCTAAATAATTCAAAATATCCATCTTTTATATAAAAATTATAAAACAAAATGCAAAAATTGTTGGTGTCGATGGATCGATTTTTTAAAATATGAAGCAAAAACAATATTACATACTTGTCATGACAAAAATAGTAATATATCTAAAAATTACGAAAAATCATCGAGTAAAAATTTATTTGCAGTTGAGTCATTATTACGGAAAATTAGGTAAAATCGCATTTTTCTTAGTCGTTATAAAGTTGGCAGTAGGAGGCTATACGCAGGGGACATAACTCCGAAACGAATATTTTAAATTACTTGTATCATGGCTGCAATGTTTGTTGTCTATAGCGATAAAACTAAAAACACAATAACAATTTTTGGATGTATTACTATTTTCGACATGACAATTAAGCACGTAATATTGTTTTTGCTTAAAACGATATTAAAAAAAAAAAAAATCGATTTGTCTGCTAAGCACCAAATTGTTTTATTTTATTTTAATTTTAATTGGATAAAAGCTGTATGTATCCGGCGTTGCCCGGGAGTTGTTTGTCCACCCCACCCCCCTCCTCCAGTTTTGTCGGTTTTCTTACATTTTTTTTTTTTTTTTTTTTTTTTTTTTTTTTAAGAAAACCGCGAAGATTTTGGAGAGATAATTAATGCTATTTTATTTTTTTAAAAACTGTTTTGCAGTAAAATCGATCAATGTAATTCCATAAATACCTTTTTTCTTTTCTTTCTTTTTTCTTTTTTTTTTCTTTTTTCTTTTCTTTTTTTTCTTTTTTCTTTTCTTTTTTTCTTTTCCTTTAATTTAACTATGCAGTTTTTTTTTGTTGATTTATTTTGATTACGATATTTTTAAAGAACCAAATTTTTAATTAAAATCGGAAAATGCATTCTGGTGGATTTAATTCCGTGATGACTTTTTTTTTGTAATAATTTAAAAATCGTTTTGTATATTCTAATATTTCAACAAAATTTTTTGTACAAAAAAGTTGTCAAACGCAGATCGGGGGCGACGTGAAGGTTTCCTTTTCAGTTTTCATTGTTCCCTACACCAAGATGTAGGGGAGGGTGTCACTCCTTTTGCAAAAGTACCTCACTTACCTTAATCTTCACTTTATAATGTTGAGTATTTAGCAGGGGGGAGGGCATCAACTATTTATTTTAGTCATACCAAAAACTATAAAGGATTAAATATACTAACCATTATGCCAACTGGACCGGTGTGAATAGATTTAATTAAAAAAAAATTAATTTCATGCGTAAATCACGAGAAAGGCACACGCGAAGTTTTAAAATTTGATTCATAAAATATATAAGCCATTTTAACAATGTTTTCGGTAAAGTTTTTTTCTTTTCTCTCTGGTGATTTCATTGTTTCAAACCAAAACATTTGATAGAATTAATCTTTGTAATGAATCGGAACAGGGAAGACGAATGGAAACCAGTTAATAAGGTTTTATTTATCTAGAATCACAGATATGCATGTTGAAATAGAATTAAATATTGCTAGGATTTTACACAAAGTAACAATGCTAATATATGATATTCACCCTAAGTGGAAAGAGTTCAGGGAAAGGTTATGAAATGATATACAAAGGTTCAAGTTCAAGCATCTCTGTTTCTTACATGATAGGGATAGACATGTTGTTGTCTAAGGATCAGTTCCGATAGGTTCTTATCGAGCGTTGTATCAGCATGTGAAGTTTCACAAGGTTCTTCAGATACACCCAATTCTAATGAGGCATCTGGTTGTAGAGATGACAGTCATTAGTATTAGGTGCTACATTTTATGGTTTTGGGGCAAGTTACGCAGCGACACTGCTTCCTCCCTTCTAGTTGGAAGTCTAACATGGGCGTATTGACAGTTGCATTCTAGCAATTCAACTTCATCGATAAAGGGTCCATAGTTAGATGACCGTACGTTATGTTTCACCAGAACCGAACCTGATGCTGATTTCCGATTGGAATATTCGCTCGTGAGATGTAGCGTTAGTGGCAGTACACAATCACGAACAAATGGAATATTCGCTCGTGAGGTGTAGCGTTAGTGGCAGTACACAATCACGAACGAATGGAATATTTGCTCGTGAGGTGTAGCGTTAGTGGCAGTACACAAACACGAACGAATGGAATATTTGCTCGTGAGGTGTAGCGTTAGTGGCAGTACACAAACACGAACGAATGGAATATTCGCTCGTGAGGTGTAGCGTTAGTGGCAGTACACAAACACGAACGAATGGAATATTCGCTCGTGAGGTGTAGCGTTAGTGGCAGTACACAATCACGAACAAATGGAATATTCGCTCGTGAGGTGTAGCGTTAGTGGCAGTACACAATCACGAACAAATGGAATATTCGCTCGTGCGGTGTAGCGTTAGTGGCAGTACACAATCACGAACGAATGGAATATTCGCTCGTGAGGTGTAGCGTTAGTGGCAGTACACAAACACGAACGAATGGAATATTCGCTCGTGAGGTGTAGCGTTAGTGGCAGTACACAATCACGAACGAATGGAATGCAAAGCATTGTGCAAAAGTGATTCCTAATGAGAAATTAACAGTTTTTTGTGATTTTAATGCCAGCGATTCGTTTTTTCATAACGTGGCATTTAGTTGTTCTACCTGGCCATTTCCCTGCGGGTTATAAGGGGATGTGCACTCGTTGCTATTTCCTTTCTATGCAAAAAAAATCTGTTAGTTCTGTTGAAAAGAATGATGGACCTCTGTGAGAGTGAATAAACGAAGACCTGCCAAACAATGAAAAAAGTTAAACAATTCATGTTTGTGAAGACATATTTTGACAAGAAAAGGCAAAGGGGAAACGTGAATATTCGTTGATAATTAATAAATATTTGTTTTGACAATTAGATGACAAGGGACCTTTAAAGTCAATACTTGAGCGTCCAAATGGTTGTGTTGCCTTGAAGCTTACAATTGGTGGAATGAAAACGTCGCGATTTTGATTCTGCACAGACGGAACAATTCCCAATAGTTCATGGCAACATCTAAGAAACAACTAAGGTTTTCATCCTGTCCCATCATATTATGGCCGCATATAGTAATGTTATCAACATATGCGAAAGTGTTTTCAACCTTCTCGCGTTTTATTAGATTGTCTATCGATCGTTTGAAACATGATACACCGTTTGTTATACCAAATGGAATATGGCAGAATTGATAGATTTCCACAGGCTTTGAAAGCTGTGAATTTCTGCTCTTGTATTGGTATTTGATGATATATATATTTGATGATATATATATTTGATGATATATGTTCTGCAAATCCAGAGTAGTAAAAACAGAATAGTGAAAGTTTTTTTTTTTTTTTTTTTAAATTTTTGGTAACGGATAAGCATCAAGGTATATGATGGTCTGACTAGTCGAGGACAAGGTGGTTTTTGTGTCGATCGTTAGTGGTTACTAGAATCTGTGCTTTTCAGGGAGAGCGAGAGGGTTTGATAACAGTCTTTTAGAAGGTCATGAATTTTGGCTTGTATAAACTGCAGTGAGTGTCTTCTAGATTTTGTAGCAATAAGTTTTCAACCAGGCGATAAATGTTCGAATAGTGGTGGAGAAACAAGATGGAACACCATTACGGCACATGCAGAAAAGGGATCTTTGTGACCTCAAAAAGGTATTTCTACCTTTGAGTGTAGTTTGAGAAAGTCATGGCCAAGTGAGATGTCTCAGCAAAGAGAAGAAAGGACTGAAAGTTTGAAACACGGGTAGGTAAACCCTTTATATGTTAATGTCATATAGCAGTGACCTTAAGACTGTGGACATCATTGATATTTTGTACAAAAAGTTTGTATCGGCCATTTGTACTTATGGATGATGTTCCATGATAGCTTTTGAGCTATCAGTATCCATCAAAGCCTCCAGGATTGTTCCATTCACTGAAAGTTTATGACTTTTGATGGACAATCAGGTGATGCAGCGGTTACAACAGGTGCA
Source organism: Euprymna scolopes (assembly GCF_053919585.1). Lineage (NCBI taxonomy): Eukaryota > Metazoa > Mollusca > Cephalopoda > Sepiida > Sepiolidae > Euprymna > Euprymna scolopes. Next base: position 200,776,651 of record NC_136483.1, read on the forward strand.
ATTGATGATTCACAAGCAGAAGTCACCTTAGGGGAGCGATTTGACTGGTAGATTAGTTGGAAATGTCCCCTCTTGCCACGACCGCATCATGGGCAGGGGATTTAATTCGTAGATATCGTCGATTACTGCAGCCGAAACATTTTTGGAAGTGTGAGAAACCTCACAAGTCACTGATGGTTTGGTCGTGGCACCACATGGTGTGAGGTTGATATAAGATGCAGCTTGTTTCTGAGCTGTTTCTAGAGAACAAGCCAAGTTGGAAGCATCTTTCAAATTGAGTGTACTTTCTAAGAGTCGTTGAATTGCATGAGAACGAATGCCTGTTATGAGGACGTCACAAACTATTTGGTCATGATGTTGTTTGCTTGTTACTGCCTTAAAGCAACAATCCGCAGTAAGTGAATCTAGCTTCTGCAAAAAATCAATCGTTTCACCAGGTTCCTGCCTCGAGGTTGCCAAAAGATGTTTAGAATGAACAATGTTAAAGGGCTTTACGAAAAGAGACTGGAGTTTAGTGATGGCTGATTCATAAGAGTCAAAACTTGCTATCAATTTGTGCACTGGATGGGAGATATAATTGGTAAGAAAGTCTAGTTGGTGGACAGTCGATTGACCTCAGGAAGTTGTTGAATGTACTCATACAGAACAGTGCTCATCTACTGATCACTCAGTTGTCTCAATTAAGATGAAAACAAATTGTAATGATTCGAAACATGGAAGACGAATGAAAACCAGTAAATAAGGTTTTATTCATCTCTAGAATCACAGATATGCATGTTGAAATAGAAGAATGGAAGTTTGCTAAGATTTTATACAAACTAACAATGCTAATATGACGATCTTTAATTCTGAAATTACGATAATCGCTTTCATAAACAATACCCTCATCATTTGTTGTTAATGTAAATAAAAACAAATCAACTTATTTTTGTGTATTTTAATTGTAACGCTTTGTCATATCTCTCCTCGGCTGCTGAATAAAAATCCTTCTAAACTGAGGCATTTTTTACGTTTTTTCTAATACTGTGGCCGTTTTTGGGAGCTAGATTTTTTTCCTCCACATAAAAAACAACTTTGTATTTAACATTGTTTTAATTACATTTTTTTTTGTAAATGTTTACCGTTTACCCCCACGCTGTTATGGGGGAACTAAAGAAATATTTTATTTTAAAACTAGCAGGGGTATCTGGCGTTGCCCGGGTGTGTTGAGTAAGAAAGCCCCCCCCCCCTCCCTCACCCTAAAAAATAGGCAGCCCGGGTGGAGGGAGGTGTTAAAAAAAAATCGGTAGTAGGCAAGCAGGCTTAAACCCCCATGTAAAAAAAACAAAAAAAAACGTAAGGTGAAAAAGAAAATGACATCTTTGCCGATGCGCACATGGCAAAACTGGAAGTCGCGAACGACGAAATTAAGCATATGGTCAATCGAAAGGAGAAGATGACTTGCAATAATATCTGCGGAAAACGCAATTCTTCCTTGTAGAAAACTGGCGAGTTGAGGATGAAGGAATTAATGTTTTTGGCCAATTTTTTGATATTTGTTGTCCGAAAGATTGAGCTTCAAAACTACCAGTTTCGTCAAGTTCCAATGTGTTTGTCAGAAGTTTTTAGCACGCGTACACATTTTGGCGTTTGTATATTGGATGACATGTCAATATTTGAAAATAACTGGAATTGTGTGTGACTACATAATTTAGATGTAAAATGAACACCAGTTTTTGGCCAGGACGAGTAAACATTTTTTTCTTTTAATTTCCCAAAAGATAATAACCAATTTTAGAGATTTTCGAAATGTCAAAACAGTTATTTTCTTCTACACTATCTAGTTAGGAACTATGATTTAATTTACATGTATCATTATTTTTATGACCTAAATTATTTAAAAGGAAATACAGCTAGGAAATTATTCAAAAACAATTTATTTACTTGGACTTTGAACTTTTTGCATTAAAAAAAAAAAGTAACCGAATTATAAGCGTGAACACTAATACTGAGCAAAGTAACTATTTTTGCTTAGACTTTATGTTAAACAAAGGTGATTACATTGCTTAGGATCGATATTTACGCAAACTTTGAAAACTTATAACTTAAAATTTTAATGTATGGACTTTTTGAAAATCGTGCAGTATAGTAAACAATAGTAAACAAAAAAAAAAAAAAAAGAAATGGTGAAAAAATGTACAACAAACACTTGTTACCAAACACAAGAAAATTTATTTTTTTACTGTTGTTTTACCGCAAACAAAGTGTAGTGCCACTTTGACATAAGGGCTACTATTTGTAACCAAATGTATAGTTATACTATGTAAAGAGTTGAGCAGAGAGATGTTTGTTCACATTACATTTGAACTTCTGAATGTCAGTGCAGTCAGGGACCTGGAAGGTAATTTCAAAGTCTAGCAGTTCGAGGAAAGAAGTTATTTGAGTAGAAGGTTTTCTGGCATAGAGGCGAGATTTAGCTGCTTGTTTGGGGGGGGGGTATTTACGTTGAGGGAACACAAGCTTGTCCGAGCACATTTCATTAAAATATTTGTAAAACACAGATATGCAATATTTCAGCGATGGGACAAAAGTTGGTGTTTAGTTCTTAGTGCGGGGCTGATTAGGTTGGTGACTCTTTTTTTTTTTTTTTTTTTTTTTTTTTAACCCTGTCTAGGAACAAGAAACTAGTGTCAGATGCACCAGCCCAAATGTTGCAATAATATTCCATGCATGGTCTAATAGTGGCTTCGTAGAGGTACAGGTACTTTCATGTGTGAGTAACTTTCTAGCACAGTAGTGAGACAACCTTCTTTCCAGCAGCATTGGCAATGTCCTCAGTGTATTTGTTCTAATTCATGTGTCCTGTGAATGTCAAGCTGAGAAGTAAACAAAGTACTTTCATGTAATGACCTCCAATCTGTAGTGGAATCGCGACAAAAATGGATGGTCACATTCAATGCTGCCAAGACTAAACTTGTTTCCTTCAATAATTACAAGAAACCTTCTCTACCACCAATAGCAATGGCCAACGACTCTTTATCTGAGAGTACAGCTTTCAAACTGCTTGGCCTAATGTTCACAGGAAACATGAGTTGGAACAATTACATTGAAAGCGTTGCCAGGGCCGCTGCAAAAAAGGTGGGCTCTCTCTACCGTGCTAGAAAACTACTTACACCCGAAAGTATCCTGTACCTCTATAAGGCCACCATTCGCCCATGTATGGAGTATTGCTGTTACATTTGGGCTGGTGCATCTGCTACTAGTCTCTCGCTCCTAGACAAGGTTCAAAAGAGTCGCAAATTTGATAGGCACTGAACTGGCATCTAAGCTTCAGCCTCTGTCCCATCGACGTGATGTTGCATCCCTCTGCCTGTTCTACAAGTATTTGAATGGTGAATGCTCTGGCAAACTGCAGACACTTGTGCCCCCTTGACGTAGACACCCTTGACAAACCCGACAGACAGCTAAATCTCACCTCCACACAGTAGAGATCCCTAGATGTAAAAGATCTTTCTACTCCAGTAGTTTCTTCCCCAGAACTGCTAAACTCTGTAATTCCATTCCAGGCCACTGCTTCCCCAACTGTACTGACATGCAGAAGTTTGAGTGTAACGTAAACCGACATCTTGCTGCCCAAATCCCAACATAGTACCCAGTAGTTGTTGCCCCTGACAGTAGCCCCCTACACCAAAGTGGCAATGTGCCTTGTTTGGGGTGAAATTGTAATAAAAAAATTTTTTTTTTAAAATGTATCATTAGCCACGGCAATCAATAGTTGAGAAGGTTTCTTGTAATTAAAGGAAAGAAGCTTAGTCTTGGCAGCATTGAATGTTACAATCCATGTACATCAAGGGTTCTGCCATTTTCTTAGATATGTGTTCATTTGTTTTCCTCTTGAGTCTGTTATAGAGCTTCGTGTCATCAGCAAATATACTCGTCTAAGAGACAATTTTATTGGGGATATCATTTATGAATATCGAGAATAATAAAGGTCCAAGGATCAACCCCTGTGGCACACCCGCATTTATTTTATGATGTACAACCATCAAGGACAACCTAGATTTTTCTCAAATCTAAGGATTTGATTGTTAAGTATTCATCCAGTAAAATGATTTAATTTCCATAAGATGACTATTGTACCAAACCCTGTAAAAGGTTTTAGATATATCTAGGGCTACTATTGTAACCTACCCTGCAGAAGTCTTGTAACCTAGTACTATTGAAGCAATTTTCCAGCAGTCAGGAAAGCAAGATTCGGTAAGGCATTTGTTTGATGAGTTTGGAGAGAATAAGGGCAACCTCAGTGGAGCATTTTTTAAATAGAGCTTGGATAAGATCAGGCTCACAAGCCTTCAAGGTGTCTAGATTTTTAATGACCTCACAAACAAGGGAAGGGGTAATTTTCAGATCATTGAGAGTAGCTCCTATTCGCAAAGGGAAATTTAGGAGGGAATAGTTTCTTGGGTCTAAAGTGGAGTTGAAGGCAAACCATTGGGCAAGCAGGTTTGCCTTTTCAGTTACCATGCAAACAACTTCATGATTGTTGGATAGTGGGAGAATTGTTGATTGCCTATTATTTACTATACTGTTGCATAAATTTTCCAGAAATACTAATTTCTGCTTTCTCTTCACTGTGGCTATATCACTCTTACAATTATTTCTAGCTTCTATTTACGTTTGTCTATTTGTGTTGGATTTATGTTGGATAAATCTGTGAACTGCATGTTATCTTTGAACAATGGCAGCTGCATCAGTATGAGTGAACCATTGGGAAGAGTGAGGTTTGCCATAGAACTTCCAGGGAACAAGTGCTTCAATTGCTGCTTTGGAGCATTCAGTATCCTCATGTGTACACTAGTTTGCAGGAATAGTAAAGATACTACTCCATGGAGCGCATCTCTGATGTGATCCCTGATGGCTTCCCAGTCAGCTTTCTTGAAGTACTTTGTTGTGAGTAATGGCTCTTAACTTGGAGTTTAGGGTGATGCCTATCATTATCACAATGTGATCGACATTCTCAAGTGGGCATTTGTTACACAATTATTGGGAACTCTGGTCAGAAAAAAGATCTAAAGGTGGGGCTTGCTGATCCTATCGATCTGGATGATGGGTTTGGAGCGTGACAGAAAATAGGATATAGAATAGTTATGTGTGATGCTACCAGCTGCGTCTGTAACTCAAGAAACCAAGCCAATTACTGTGGTGGACATTAAAGTCACCAAATACATGTACTTAGGCGCTAGCATCTAGGAAGAGTGCTGCATCTGTGCCGTTTGAGACTGGGTTGATTAGGGTACAGTCTTGGGTCGATGAAGAATGATAGAGAAAATATATATAGCTAATACTATGTAGGTTTAGTCTAAAGCACATGAAGGCCCGATCATCTGATTCTAGTTTGGAGTCAAGGGAAGTGTATAGTGAATATAGACTTGGTCTGTGCATGTATCTGTCCGAGTCCTTACAGCAAAGTGGGAGATAACCAGGCATGTTAAAATGGTTAAAGAGGATGGAGGAGTGTAGGTTTATTTTATTTAGTGCTTAGATTTCGAAGAGTTTGCTAAAGAAAATGATTCTATATCTTCTAAGTTTTAAGTCTTTGGATATTTGTGAATACAAGCCTCAAGAGAGGAAAATTGATTTTGAGTGTGCACCTGGTCTGTTTTATTTTTTGAGCTGTCATTTCATTAAAACATTTCAGTTTTAAAATGATAGGTGTTAGACAAACTGGATGTGCACGACTCTTGATCCAGAGGATTATAGATTGGGCAAAGCACACTGGAGAAAGGTGTAGAATCCCTTTCCATGCACGACATGACACTACAACCATCCTGCTATTATACAACTGATGATAGAGTAACCGCTCTAAGTGCTACCAAATAGTTAGGGCTCCTGTATTGTCATTCGGAATACAGCAGCCAGACAAACTGTCAAACCAGTATCCTCAAACCTGTAAGAGAAGAGTGGCCCAGTCTAATCGTGTGGATGTATGTGGCAATCAAGCACCCACAAGATGCCTAGTTTTAGGGAAAGGAAATGAAGTGGGGATGGAAAACAGCGTTCACTGCCCTAGTCAGTAAACAAGGCCAAGCACTAGGTGTCTCGGCTGAATCCATGTGATCACACCTCTGTGCCTGGCTAAAAGATAAAGGAATATGAAAGTCTGGCAATAGGTAGACTTTCTACTCCTTAAGCAGTTTAGGCTTGCAAACCAGTAATTTGAATCACCAATTCTAGGGAGTTTGTCGACTAGGACTATTTTTTTTTTTTTTTTTTTTTTTTTTACACAGTGATCACCACTTATCAAGGCCCGGAAGCCACTCAGGGATAAGGGTTAAAGACTTCTCTCTTGTTTGTATAATGCCAAAACATATGATAGTAGTAGCACAGATTTAACATCAGTTTTCCTTCTCCTAGATAGATGAACTAAAGAGATCTACAGGTCCATCAGCAATGAGAAAGATAGCCCTTCATCTTGTTTCTAAACCAGGCATTTCTGCACCCCCGCATGCATAGTTAGAATTGAGTTAGTACTTAGGATGTATATATCTACTGAAAAGTTACTCATCCTCAAAAGGATAAAATAGAATTAAAACATATGGTTCTCCTCTCGTTATGAATAGAATAGAGGGAGGGTAAATATAAAGCATCGGGTGTAAATATTAGATTTGTATCTATCAGATTTAAGGAGGAATAAAATATGATTTAAAAAAAATGGTGTTGATAAATACATTAGTAGAATAAGAATAGGATAAAGAGTTAAAATACGATTCAAAATAATATTACGATTTTAGACTTATTTTTTGTGCAAAAATAACTGTGCATACTTTATTCCACAAAAGGGAGAGAAATGAGGAGTATCTTCTTCATAGTTTTTAAGTATAAATAAAAACTATGACTAGGAAGTAGTATGACTAGTATAGATGTAATATCGATATAAGTATAAACTATAGTTAATAAGCATCTACTCTTTATAGATATAAACTATATATATGACTATTGACCCAACGGATATTAAGTATCTACTTAAATAAAGTTCTGCTTTCTAAAGTGGAAAAAAGATGGGAGATAACCCCCCCCCATAAGTATAAAGTACCTGAGTGTAATTATGTAGCAACATAAGGAGCAGACTTCTTGGTTTGTATTTTCCACATGTCTTTACTGATTGTAAGATTTGTTATCTATGAATTTGTTAGCGTTACTTTTACTTAGCCAAGCAAGCATGCTTTTCAAGTGGACGACAATTTTGGTGGGATTTGGTCGATAATTCCAGGTTTAAAAATAAAAGCATGAGGATATTTGCCAATCGGGTTAGAGTAATTTTTTTTAATCTTTTAATTTTGAAATTCTCAACCAAGTCCTGACAAAATTGTTCATGTTGAAAAGCATGCTGGCTTGGCTAAGTGAAAGTGACACAATCGGTAAACACAGGTGAAATATTATTTGCGTTTTTTTTTAATTGTTTTTATTTATTTTTTTACCTTTTTTCCTTAACTATACTGCACAATCGCCATTTAGCTCGCCAAAATTTAACAAATAGCTCACCAATGCAAGCAAAGCATTGTTTTGTTTTTTTTTTAAACAAATTTCCAAAGTATATTTCCTATAAAATAATTTGTCGATAATAATTACCAATTTTTATATTATATTTATATAGTAAAAAGTGAACGCCACTCTAAAATCTAATTTTTTTTTTTAATCCCGTTATTTGTAGATTGATGTGTAATCGTACGAAAAAAATATAATTTTATGATTTTTATTTTTTATAGAATGGAGGCAAAAGTAAAATTACCGCCCCCCGCCCGAAATCTTATTTTTATTATAAGATTTAACGCTTGTGAACACTTGTGGAAGTGCGATTTGTACTTTATTTATCGTTATCTTATGTTAAGCAAAAAAAAAAATAAATAAATAAATAAAAATAAAATAAAAATTGTAGATGGTGTAAACTAAAACGAATTTAAAAAAATCCCAATTATGGAATAAAATCCACCATAATGCATTTCCCTAAATTAATTATTTTTGTCTTTTTACTAATTGTTAAAAAAAAAATGAATTATTTTATGGCCCATCGGAATCTAAAAGGAATTTGAAAGCCTTTAAACTGTCAATTCGTCATTTAAAATGGCTTTAAAATTCTTAGATGTTCATATAGTTCTAATATTGAAAGCTTTGGATTCACATCGAATAATGTTATAAAAATATTAAAAAGTACGTTGACTACAACTAATTATAGTTTTGTAACAATTTGGTTTAATTTAATCAATGAAGTGACATGTTAATAATTTTAACTTTCAAAATCCTTTTTTAAAAAAGGATGTTGGAAAAAAAAAAAAAAAAAAAAAAAAAAAAAAACTCCGGCAACGCAAAGTTTTTCTGTTAATTAAAATCTAAATTATTATTTTTTTAAATCTGGAGATATTTTAATAATGTAATCTTTTGTTTTTTAGTTTTCTTCTTCTTTTTCTGAACCAATTAACAAATGTGAACAGATGTTGCAATCTCCACGCATCTGCCATTAAAATCTACAAATTGCAGAGAAATTTTTTGAATGCCTTAAAATGTTAGAATGAACAACTGTAAATAAATGAAAATTATTGTCAACAAGTTCTTCAGATATGAGTCATCCCCTCCCCCGTCCCGGATAATGTGTAAAATATATATTTCAAATAAACCTAGCGGTTTTTTGTTTTTGTTTGTTTGTTTTTTCACGTCTGATCATGTCGTAACACAAAGGTTCTAAAAATAAAACAGGTGAATGGAATCAAAGATGGCCACCATCCATGAACAAAGAATGCACGTGTTTGCGAAAAACTATGAGAGTGGATGTCTTTTTTTTTTTTTTTTTTTCTGTGTATACATGCGAAGATTGTGTTTCTTAATTTGGAAACAACCCTATGATATATATTTGGAAAGTCAAGACAGGAAAGGAATAAGGAAGTAAATTTTGAAAATAGCCCTTACGTTCATCCATAACTTGGCTTCCATGACAATTATCAAACGTTAAAAAACGGTAATGTTTATCGAAATAATTGTTTTACCATAAAACAAATTAAGAATTAAATATAATAGTTATGGTATAACAATTCTATACAAGTGTGGTACTATAACGTTCACTAATTATTATTATTGTGTGTGTGCGCGCGCACGCGCACACATTGGTGTAACTAGCAAGTTAATACGAGTTAAGAAAGTGGTTGGTTTTGATGAAATAGAATTTCTTTCTTTAACGCCGAATATGTGGATATTCGTGAAAAAAAAGGAGAGGCGCAACAAAACCCAGAGTCAATTCAGTAGTTATATTTATCGCTTTTTTAAGCTACAGGTTATACCAAAAATAATCGAAAAATGAATCTCTCTCTCTCTCTCTCATGAATATACATATGACAAAGTAACTAAATCACGGTGTGAGTTGATTGTGAGGAAAAAAATCTGGGTAGAAATTAAAGATGATTTTTTTTTTGTGTGGGGGGGGGGCATGGGGATATATATATATATACCTGCACTGATGATTCCCGAAACGATGAAGCACTAGTGTGTGTAGATATTTAATAATTATTATAGTAAATAATTACACACACACACACACACACACACACACACACACACACACACACACACACATTTAATGGAGAGATGAAAAAGGAAGAAATCAAATTATATGTTCAACGTTTCGTCTTTATTTTGGGATGTTTAATTTTATTTTCCTAAAATTAATCATCTTAAAGAAGTCCTGAAATAAAGGCGAAACGTTGAATATATAATTTGGTTTGTTCTTCTCTCAATTATTCTTCATTATATATTTATTTCTCCCAAACCTCTAGCCTTGGAGGGGAGACTAAAACTTGCTATGGTTTCAAATGATCTGAAATAACAGCAAGGAAAAACGCGATTCTAAATATTTCTCATATGTTATATCTCCTCTCTTTTGAAAATAGGGTACAATTATGAATATCTCCAGTGTCAAATAATACTTATACACGGTGAATTTTACTTTATGTATAAAAATCAAAGAGGGGAGATATAACTTGAGAAATATTTGGAATCAAGTCTTCCCTTGCTGTTATTTCAAATCATTTGAAACCATAGCAGCAAGTTTTAGTCTTCCCTCCATCAAGGCTAGAGATTTGGAGGAAATATCAGATATTTTGTAATTCATATACAAAACTAGGAAAACAAATGACTGATTGAGCCATTTTATGGCTGTAAAAAAAAGTGCCAAAAATAAACTCTGAATGACCTCCTTAATGTGTGATCTTAAGGGCAAATGTCACATACACAATTCAGGTTATTACTTTTCCAACGAGTCTTTGTGTTAAATTCTGATCAATAGTCGCTGAGATTTGGAACTTATAAAAATGCCAAAAAAGTGATATATATCGATACTCGTAGCCAAATTGAATATTGAAATGCTCATTTTGTTTCTATGTGACGACAGTATATGAAAATTTGCAGGCTTTTTTGAAGATTATAATACTATTCTATGGTTAAAATTTTGTGGCAATTGGTAAAAAATAACCTATATTTTCAAACCAATAAGATATGCCCAAATTTGCCTACATTTGTATATATAGTGTCCTGGCAGGCTAGCTTCAGTTTTGCTGCTTAAGTTGTTGCCCCTCTGATCTTGCCAGACCACTGTGTCAGAGGGAAGAAACGTGGCAATTAATTAGGAGTTGAATAAAAAGGAAAAAAAAACTTGTATTTCTAGGGAATCGTTTATTTTCTAACCCCCCCTTCCTTTTTAGTTACTTTTTCTGCCAAATTATTTTAAAATCTGCTCGAATCAACTTGTTACAAAATTCTAAATGTTTTAATCTTCACTTATTTCAAATGTTTTTATTAGATGAGAATTTGCTAAGGACTTTTTTAAAATCGGAAGTCATTTTCTATTTAACTAAGGATTTTTATCCTCAGGCCCCAAAATCAGCAGAGATTGGACCATTCCAGTAATGATTCAGTCCCTGTTAATTTTGCGGTGGGAGTTTTGTTCTGTGCAGTTCTAAGAGGTTCACACTTCCAGGTTTTGCCTTCTCTTTGAGAAAGGGTTACTTTATTGCTAATCGCCTGAGGCGCCGTTACTGGAGAATGACTTGCAAAAAGTGCCTGGACAGCACCATCAGCAGTGTCCCTCGATGGGGCGCTGATTTCGCAATCTCACTTTCTAACCATGGTGTCTAAGTTCTTGCAGTGGGGAGAACTAAAACCCTTTTCTATTTGAAAGGAATTTGGAAGCATTTTATGCTTCCTTTTGTTTTTTGTTTTTATTTTCAAAAATTTTTTTTCTTCAACTATTAACAGATTAAAATGGCTGACTTTTTTTTTACGTAGAAACTAAAATGCATTCTCGTGGATTTAATTTTGTAATATATATTTCATATACTTAAAAAATGTTATGAGGATATATAATATTTTATATATCAGTTTTTAGTATTTACTCAGTGCTTAATACATGAGTAGAGCTGGCTAGTAACTTAATGGCCATATTTTCGTATGTTCGTTCATGTACTAACATGTTCAATGTAAAAAGGTTTAATGGTGGCTAATATATAAAAACAAAGCATATATGAACAGACAGTATTCAATTGGGGTGGGGAGAGATAGGTAATAAATTAAATCTTAATCATTAAAATACAGCACAACGTAATCTGTGTGTAAACAAAATGAAAGTGGAAAGACTTCCGGACAATGCTGGAATAGGTATAGCCAGTTAGGATTTTAAAATTTCAAAATAATTTAATACCAAACCTGAAAAACACAAACAAAAAGAAAAACTTGAAACGATTATTTAACAATACGTTCTCAAATGAATAATATGAACGATTATAGTTTTATTTTGCCGTTTTACTTCGCTTCTTCATTATTTCTGACTCTCAGAATATGCTGTTAAAAGTGCAAAAGGCCATGGGATTTTGTACTCTTGGAGTGTGTCAATGGCTTCTATCAGCAACAATGTTGTCTGTCCCCCCCCTCCTCCCCGTTTCAAAGAATCACTGCTCCTCTTTGTTCTACAAATTCTTGTGAGTAAGTCAGTTTTCTAGACGAGATTTTCACAGCATCTTACCATTTTGCATTCTTAGTGGATCCGTTTGCATTCACCCGTTCTCCTCAGGAATGTGGAATTTATATATTTTGGTCGAGGTGACTGTATATGCAAAGATGACCTTGTATATACAGCAACTATTCTCTTGCTATGCAAACTCAAAAAGTGATAAGCAATTATATTTATAGCGCCGCCTGTCTGTTGCAAAGTTGGACACAAGGTCAGTTTATAGGGGAGGATTCGCCCCCTCCCCCCACACACACACACCCGAAAAAGAGGTGGGTACAGAATTTGCCATGGACCTCATTGGCTTTCCCCCAGTAAGGAGGGCCTGGAATATATATCATCTTTGGTACAGTCCGAAATTACTATGCAGCACTAATGGGACTAATGAAATGATCGCAGACTAATAAAATATATCTAGCCAGCTCTTATCTATAATATAAATCTCACCTGTCTGTTTAAATGTATGTATGTATGTTTTTATGTCTTGCAAAAGCTTTCGACAGAGGCGACAGATCCTGACAAGATCGGTATCATTTTGGAGCTCGATGTCTTGGACGACAAATATTGAAAAATTGGCCAAAAACATTAATTCCTTTACCCTAAACTCGGTCATTTTGTACAAGGAGCGGTTGATTTTTTTTTTTTTTTTTCAACATTTTAGCAAGTCATCGTCACCATTGGATTGACTTTGGTTAATTTCAACGCTTTTTAGTTCTGGTTGCATCATGGAGACATCGGCTAAGACGTCAGATTTTCTTTCACTTTTCCACCTTCGTGGCACGGGTTTGAGTCTACCTGCCTACTACAACTTTTTTTGCTCAACACACACACCTCCAAACACCCGGACAACGCCAGGCACCGGGGCTAGTAATGTACTAAATGTCATAACTAGTTGCTCGTTGGAACGTGATGTCTAGTTATAAAGATTGTGGCGTCTTTTTTGCTCAAGTCATGATTTTAATAACAGTGGTTGCAAAAGTTAATAACAAAATTAGTTGGAGTTGGCCGATACTTTTAGGATTTTCCATTTTATTTTATTTTTTTCAATATGCATACATAATATCCCTAACCCATTGTCCATAGAGTGGTACAGTTGTAAAACCAACCACTTTTCCATGATCCAAACCCTAACCCTAACCCATTGTCCATAGAGTGGTTCAGTTGTTCTAAAACCAACCACTTTTCCATGATCCAAAGAAAAAAAAAAAAGGATTTAATCAGCTTATCTGTTAAATGTTACTCGTAACTAGCTGTCTGAGACGTATCCTGACATGCATCCATAATTCTAATCTTTTAAAGTATGTTGAAATTTTATTTTATTTATTTATTTTGCTTAATTAAACTTTGTGGAAACATTTTCATACTAGTCCCATATCGCTACACCGAAGCCTCTTCCTGAATTCTAAATTCCATTTTAAACAGCTGTGAAAGAAGGTAAGCTCTCTCTACCGTGCTAGAAAGCTACTAACACCCGAAAGTATTCTGTACCTCTATAAGGCCACCATTCGCCTATGTATGGAGTATTGTTGTCATATTTGGGCTGGTGCATCTGCTGCTAGTCTCTCGCTTCTAGACAAGGTTCTAAAGAGTCACCAACCTGATAGGTCCTGAATTTTCATCTAAGCTGCAGCCTCTGTCCGACCGATGAAATGTTGCATCCCTCTGCTTGTTCTATAAGTATTTGAATGGTGAATGCTCTGACGAACTGCAAGCACTTGTACCCCCATGATGTAAATACCCTCGACAAACCTGACAAGCAGCTAAATCCCACCCCTACACAGTGAAAATCCCTAGATGTAGGAGAGCTTTCTACTCCAGTAGTTTCTTCCCCAGAACTGCTAGACTTTGGAATTTTATTCTGGCTTCTCCAACTGTACTGACATGCAGAAGTTCAAGTGTAACGTAAACCAACATCTTACTGCTCAACTCCCTACATAGTACCCCAATAGCTTATGTTCCTGATAATAACCCCCTACACCAAAGTGGCAATGTGCCTTGTTTGGGGTGAAAATGTAATTAAAAAAAAAAAATTGAAAAACAAAAACAAATGTCTTTATTTTTAACTTTTTATGACCTGGTTAAACTAATTTGTTCAGGCATAAATAAATATAATGGCATAAAGTGGGAATTGATTCAAACACGCCTTGTACATATTAGTTCAGTATCTGGGTAGATGTTGGATACTTCCAGATTGTAACTGACAGGTGGAGCTGTACATATGACAAGAAACGAAATCCTCCATTTTGGGACAGATGGCAGCATACCTAATGTAAGCAATGGACAGGTGGAAGTGAGAATCTTGAGGTCACTTCTACCATTGAGCTACTAAGTACTCCTCCTTCCCTACAGGAGATTACTCATTTCAGGATAATGTACTAATGCAGTTTAGCATCCATAAGTTATGTTTTCAAATACATGAAATACTGTTATAAATAGTATGGAAATTAATGATTAAATTGTTTAAATCTAACGAATCGTCTGTTGAAAATGCTAGAAATTGATAGCTCCCTCTTTTTTTTTTTTTTCTCAAGTCAATTGTAATTTGCACAACCTCTTCATTCTGTTCTCTCAGCTTCCAACAACATGTCACACTTCAATGTAGTACGCGTGTATTGCTTCCTTTCTTTGAAACAGAAAACCTTTTCCCAAAGTATTGAATTTAGCTTTAAATAACCTGAAAAGCATTAGTGTTGGGGCGATTCATTGGCATTAAACATCTGAAAAATTGAACTTTTGGTGGTATCGGAATCTAAAAAAAGTGTGCCTATTTTCTGATGCCAAAAACGATTCCATTAATTATTTTTAAAAAATTAGATTTTGTTAAAAACAAAATCTTCCACTGCTGGCAGTAATAATACAATAATAAATATCTATTGATTTTAAACTATCAATAAAGCTAAAATCTATAGATCAATCTTAACAAATGTGTTTTTACGTTTGAGAAAACATATGCACATTTAATGTTTTTATTCTAATCGTGAAAAAAATAACTTTTATCGTTAAATATTTAGAGATTTATAAAGAATTGGAATCGGTTATTGTATCAGAATCGGGGGGGGGGATATTAGCATGGTCCCATTACTGGATGATATGCATTTTTATTTTTTTCTTTAGTAGTAACACTAGTGCTCTTCTCTTTGTCTCCTTGTGTTGTCAGGGATTGAATTATTTTTCTGCTCTTAACAATCGTCATAACAAAAATGAAACCTCCATTCTGTTTTGGGCGTTTCATATTCTTTTGTTGACCCCCCCCCCAATAAGTTATTAGTTTATATCCCATCGCAAGTTTATCAAGATGATTGTCTCTTTTTCCAGCCAACCCACATAAAGTGAGTAGAATAGCCTGAAAAGGACATCTTTGATTTAACAACCAATACCCAAATGAAAGATTTGTCAACTTCCTATCATGACGTCACTTCCTGAACACTTCAACTTAAATTCCTAACTTCTAGTGAATTATTTCTAAAAATGAAATTTTCTTTTTCTACATCATTCTAACACACCATATCCAAATATGGCTATATGCCACTTACGATGCGATCTTGGTATGTTGTTAGATCTATCCCGCCACAAAGATTTTTAGCCGTTTCGAAATCAATGCAGTTGAATGTTGGCATCGTTTATTTTTGGTAAAGATGGCACGAGGAAAGCTTTTGTGTCTAACCACTACAGATTCCATCTACCTCATTGATGGGACCCTGACGAATATGCCTACTCCAGGTCAGAATGGACCTATGAGTGACTCCATGTTTATTAAAGTTCCAAAATTGGGACTATGCCGCCAGATAAACATTAATATCATATACAGGACCTAAAATTGTTATTGGATTCCATTTAATGCTTCGGTTAGACAAAAGTAAAAGAAAGTTTTTTATTTTATTTTATTTATTTATTTTTTTCCATGTTCCTCTCGCCTCCTCTATTTAGCAAAAAAACGAAAACTAAAACCTAATTGTCCCTAAAAACTGTTTCCTGATTTGGCCGAGTTCTGTTATAGACGTTTGTCTAACACAAAACTTATTTTGGTCCTTAAAATCCTCATCAAACAAAAACCACTTTATAAATTGTGCAAATTAGCATTTGTGGCTATTATCAGAATCGAGTGTAATCATGTGTAATTATCTTATCAAAAATTAAACTTATTGCTTTCTCCAATGGCTGAGTAGAGGGTAAACATTTTAGCCTGTTGACTTTTTGCCTCCTAAAACGATTTTTCTTTCTTTCTTTCTCCCCCCCTTCCTTCCTTTCTTCTTCATAGAATCGTTATTGTCCCATTATATTGTAGATTGAATATCAAATTGTCCACATGAATTCTCTCTCAACAAGCCGATGTTTTGATTGGATAATAATGTTCGGCTGGTCATTAAAAGTAGGTGGGAAGAGAAAGAGAGGGAGGAGCAGGTGTTGTTTCATTTTCAGCATCTGATATCCTTCATCTCCTCCATTGTTTGATATCAAATTCATGCTTGATAGATATCCATCCACACACATACAGGATCATCTTGTTGGCCTTTACTGTTTGTATTGTCCACTCTCAATTTCTACAGGATAACCGACCCTTCTTAAACTTAGAACTCAAGGTCGAAACAGGCTTAAGTTCTTAGCTTAGAAAAAAATGTTAATTTTGGAAAGTTAAGCCCCATTCATCTTGAAATGATCAAAATTTGATTCAGTTTCCAGAATGCACATAACTTTGCATAATTTAATGATGGTTTGAATCCCATTAAAATCAAGTAAAAAAAAAAAAAAAAAAAAAATGGAGTCAATATTTCCTTGGGGTGTAAGGATGGTGCCTAATAATAAATAAACGTTACACTCTTAGACGGGATTCAAAAAAAAGTCACCAACCTAATAAATCCTGCACTGTCAACTAGGCTTCAACCTCTGTCCTACTGACGAAATGTTGCATCCCTCTGCTTGTTTTACAAATATTTTAATGGTAGGTGCTCTGACGAACTGCAAGCCCTTGTACCCCTTCTATGTAAATGCCCTCCTCTCTCTGATAAACCCGACAAGCAGCAAAATCACACCCCTACACAGACATCTTTAATTGTAAGAAAGCCTTCTACTCTAATAGTTTCTTCCCTAGGACTGCTAGACTTTGGAATTCCCATCCGGGTTCCTGCTTCCCTGACTGTACTTACATGCAGAAGTTCAAATGTAATGTGAACAAACATCTTGCTGCTCAACTCCATACGTAGTATTCCTGCAAATTATATCCCAGATAGTAGCCCCCTACATCATTGGCACTGTGCCTTGTCTGCAGTAAAAATGTAATTTTAAAAGTGCATCTCACTATGATTGTCAGACATTAAAAACAGTTTCTTCAACAAAACGAGAAGAAATTGTGGATCTTCAGTAATGCCATTAGATCTCGACCAAAACAAAAAAAAAATTATATTACCCGGAAAAAAATCATGGAGCCGAAAATTTTAATTAGAAAAAAAAAAAAAATTTATTTAAAAAAAAAAAAAAAAATATCCCACATCATTTTGTTTTCTTAAAAAGAAATTAATGACCTCCCACCTCCTGACAAACTGCACAGGTAGAGGATCATTCCTCCAAAATTTCACGTTTCTATGTTTTATAATGGAAAAGTAGTTGGCAGGCAAATGACTTTCATCAAATAAAGAAAGACTCTTTATTTTATTTATTTATTTTTTTGTTTGTTACCGATAGCTTCCTTCCTACAAAAGCAATTTTTCATTCTGGTTTGTCATTTTTTTTCTTGTGCATCGTTGCAGCATATTAAAAATAAAATGTAATTCTATTAAATTTCTTCCTCAAAATACTTTGCTCGGATAGAAATTATTATTTTTTTTTCATTAAAGAGGTGGGGAAATAACTCTTCCATTTGATTAGAACAAAAATATTTTGGAAGAAAAAAAAAAATTGCAAATAAATATGTCTGTATAGATTTGTTAATGCACTTGAAGATTTTATTTTTATTGAATTAACTGCAAGAAAAATGGTTGACTTGAATATTATTTACTTTACGGGGTCTGTTATGAAGTCTGGTTTAGCCATTACTGAACTATGGCTATAACAAAATACTCTTCCTCCTTCTAGAAGGATTGCTTCCTCTGATTGAGGGGAGAATCGTAGCAGGACTGCACCAGTAAATTAAAGCGTTCAGTTCAATATTTCCACAAGCTTATTTAACAAAAAAATAACACTCGCATTGTTAATTTAGTTTTGGAATGAATCCGTCACAAATATATGAGCTATTAAACATAACTAAGAAATATAGCAATGGGGGGGGGGGCGTTGTGGACATAAAAATAAAATTTAAAATATAAGGGCAGGTAAATAAAATTGCATTTGTAACATAGCGCATATGAGCATGTGTGAAGATATCAGCAGCTGCTGAAGGATGGATGTATAGCAAAGGTATTAGCAGCAGCCGTTTTTGAGTGCGTATGCAAATTGGCAAGTGTGTGCGGGTTTGTGTCTGAAGAAAAAGAAAAATAGAAAAGATGCACAACATGGCGAGAGGGAGAAAGAAAAATGTAACAGGTGAGCTGGACGTGTGGGCCCCGTAGTGGTGGCGAAATACTTTTAAGCTGGTGTCGAGATGGCAGGGTTTTGTTAATCACGTGGCAGACGAAATGAACAGTTAGAAAAAACAAGAAGCAAGCATTGCTTGGAAAGTAATGGTAATAAATTCCATTTGCATTTATAAAAAAAAATGTGCTTTCTAGTTTTATTTTTTTGTAATTATTAAAGTTTAACGTCACGGAACGTTATGTTACACATTGGCTTTAAAATCATTCAGAAATAGATTTTTAAAAAAATTTTTCTTCACTTATTCATAAATTTGCCCAACCTCTATTTTTTTTTTTGACCCTGAAAAAGATTGTAACTGAATCCTCGGCCATAAGCCAATTTTAAAAAATATTTTTATTTTTTTTATTTTATTTCATTTTTTGTACTTTTTAAAATAACCTATTGGATGCAGTCTAGTTATGATGCATGTATTATTTATAGAAAATATATTAAATTCTCTTAAAGTTAATGTTCTGTCTTCTTGAAATTGGATAAAAAAAAAAAAATACCTACTCCCTGCTGAACTATAATATCGAGTGTCAGAAGTTCTTGAAACTTGACCTTTTCACTCTGGTGGTTCCAGCTGCACTTTGAGTTTTATTTTTTTGTTATCAAATCATGATCTTTAATTGCTTTTTGCGTTTGCAATTGTGGAAAAGATAAGAAAAAGTATATTCATTATTTTCAGTTTGCATATTTTGAGATTAATTTGGTCTCAAGCAGTGACTAGTACGTCTAAGACGCATGCAACATCTAATTGATAAACAAGAAAAAAAAAATCCACAGCAGAAACAGTTTTATCTCGATTGTTATTACTTTGTGTCCTCAAAATTTAATTCTGTTTTAAAGATTGCATTACCTTTTTTAAAAACAAAATACTGCTTCAAAATTGCAATATTTGTATTAAGATAAAAAAGGAAGTATGAGTTTTGACTAATATATAATATATATATACAGCATATCCAAAAAGTCACTGACCGGTTTTGAACTTAAATTGTTTCTTTATTTTTGATATCTTTCTGTAATTTTAACACAATCTGATTAAGACATTGGGGGGGGGGGGGGGAATGCAAAATTCAAACAATCTTGATTCATAAAAAATAATGTCTTTTAAATGTTGTCCATTTTCAGCTTCGCATATTTGTACTCTTTCCAAAACATTTTTCATGACAGATTGCAGAATCTCTGGATTGCGATTTAACTCCCTTATTTCTTTCCTGATGTTTCCCTTCAATTCTTGCAGGGCTTGGAGTTTGTTAACATAAACTCTTTAAGATATCCCCACAAGAAAAAGTCTGGGCTAGTCAAGTCTGGGGAACATGATGGCCATTTGACTTTGCCTTAGCGAGAGATAATGTTGTTGCCGAAGCATTGCCTGATTTTGGTAAAACAATTTCAAGACTTGTGTACGTTGTTCTATGCTGTACTTATCCATAATTAATTTCCAAAATATTATCTGTAAAATATCTGAAATAGAGAAAAAAAATGGTAAAATGACAGATTTTCAAACTTTCAATGACTTTTTGTATTAAATAATTATATATAATATATATATATTATATTATATATATTATATTATATATATATGTGTGCATATATATATATATATATATATATATATATATATATATATATATTTGTGTGTGATAGGGAAATAATTAAACTTACATTAGAACTTTATTACATCATCATGTCAAGGTAATTACAATAAGAGAAATTGAGAGAGGAAGTTCTTTAGGACATGACATTTCAATTTATCTCCCTATTTTTTTCTTATATATTGCTCCTCTTAATTGGGTACAGTTTCATCTATCCAAACAGTTTGATCCTTTTCTTAAAAAAAAAAAATCTAATTTTTGAACTCTCTCTCCCCACTTTTTATTTGTTTTACATAAGCAGTAATATGTTGCTACACATTCATGAGCATATTTCAGTCAGCCAGTTACAAGTAACTAAAGACCTGTTCAGGCGATACTGTTAATTTAAAAGTGAAGTATGTAATGAAAATTGAAAATCTCCTGATTAATGTGCTAGAAACTTTTTTTCTAATTGAATGGATTTTATTGTAATCAAATTTGCATCCTAAATAGGGACCACATGACCAAACATTTTTTTTTTGTCCTAAGTTAAACTGCGTTTAAACGAAGTACAGATCTAAATTCATGGTTTTCAACAATTTTTCTCTCGATATACAATATCTGCTTTTGTTTTCTCCATTAAAAAAAAAAAAAATTTGAATGTGCACATTGAGAAAGTGGTACTCCTCAAATGGCTAACATTAATGGTGTATAATTAGAGGGGTGGGGGACGAAACTTCAGGAGTTAAAGGAATAAGCCTTTTTTTTTTTTTTTTCATTAATTTTTTGTTTTATTAGAACATTCATTGAAAACCTATTTTTATTTTTAGTTTTTTTTTCTCTACCAAAATATCAGTTTGAATATTTCCCAACTAGCATTAAGGAAAATGCTGTTTCATATAAATAATTGAATTTGTTAAAAAAAAAAAAGTATCACAAAGAAATAAATGACATCTAAAGAAAAAAAGCAATATACTCCAGCACTAACGAGAGTTAGTTCAGTGGTAGCGTTTCAGGCTTTCAACTTTGGTGTTCTAGATTTTAATCTTGCTAGGTTAAGCCACGCTGAAGTGTGATGAAACATATGTCCATGGATAATTATTTAAAAAATTTGTATAAATATCGATGAGATATAAATATCGATAAGATAAAATATTTCTTATTTAGGTGTGAAATATTATTAAAGAGTTCTGGAATGATACTTTGGGGCATATTTTTTTTTTTTTTTTTTTTTTTACATAGACGTCACCACTTATCAAGGCCGATAGGCCACTCAAGGATAAGGGTTAATGAGTGTAGAGTAGTCAAAAAGACAATATAGTAATCGATAGTATGGAAGTTCGGTAAATTTGTTAACCCAAGTGGAACGGCTCATCAGAAACTTGTTCACGTTGGACTTGAAGACAACCATATTATAGACAGCTGGAAAGCAGGAAGACAATTCCACAGGCGTGCAGTTCTAAGGAAGAAACTTTGATCATGGAATCTATGTTTAGGTTTAGGTACAGATAAAGAGTGGGGAAAATTATTGATAATGTTTTCAGCTAGTCTAGTGTTTCTTGTGAAAGTTTGGCGAGGGGGGGACCATAGATTGAAGCTCAGTCGAACACTTTCCATGAAAATAACGATAAAGCAGAGACAAACTCGCAACATCTCTTCTGTGAGACAGAGGTTGCAGCGAAGAGAAAAGGACATCTCCCACCAAGCCCCGAAGTCTATTTTGAACTCTATCAAGGCAGGACAAGTCTTTTCTAGCAGCTCCTGCCCATATGTGGCAACAGTACTCCATCCTTGGACGTATCTGGCTCTTATATAGATAGAGAATTGCATCAGCAGTGAGATATCTACTGGATCGATAGAAGGATCCGACCATTTTTCCAGCGGCCTTGGCAACACGACAAAATGTCATGATATTTACTTAGTGCATTACTACCAGTATTTTATTTTACTTTTTTCGACTTTTGAGTGATTCTCAGGACTCCAAAGTTGATGGCGTGAAGTCACCATCTTTATTTTAATTTTAACTTGAGAGTTCGGCACTACTTGTGTTTCAAAAAGCTTTAAAAAAGTTAAACTAGCAAAAAGAATAACTTATCTTGCCTTTGGTAACATTTTTTGTATATTTGTTTCTTGACCACTTCTTAGGTTTGTAAAACATGCTCATATCGTTTTGCCAATCTTAGAAAATTCTATATCAAGCTATTTTTTTAAATTTTTTATTTCTTCTCCATTTGAAACCTATATCTTCAATTTAAGTCCTCAAGCGCTTCTCTAAGCTTTAGCATCTAACTTCCATGGAATGGATTTCACCCTCATTCTTCAACACAAGACTTATCTATAAGAATGTCATTTTTTTCTTCATCCCTGGATATTTTTAAAGAGACTCCAAAGAACACTTTTTTAAATCTCTTATTGGATCTACCCAATACGAACCTCAAACTCTCACTGGATTTCTGCAACACTAATTATTGGATATTCCTGAGTATTTTTTATTTTCCTATAAACTTCTTTCTTTCAAAAACTTATAACCACCGTTTTCAAAAATTGCGCTAACCAGCAAAATTATATTTTTATTTGTATACTAGCATGGGTGCCCCGCGTTGCCCGGGTGCTTGGAGGTGTATGCTGAGCCCCCCAAAAAAGTCAATTTTTTAAAACTTTGACCCCTATTATGACTCCTTAAAATTTATTGTTTTGGGCTCAAATTGCGTTATTAAGTTAGATCCATGTCCAAGGAACCTATATCTAAAATTTCAAGTGTTTAGACCCCAAATTGTCGGAGAAGTTTGGTAGAGTTCTCAAAGGTCAAATCGTTGAACTTTGACCCAAATTTCTGGCCGAAAACCGATCACATAGATTTTCCCAAATCTCAATACCCTGTATATCAAATTTCGAGTCTGTAGACTGAAAATTGACAGAGTTATTGCGTAAGGAAATGTACACACACAGACAGACACGTTCACTTTTATAGATATACTAGCATGGATGCCCGGCGTTGCTCGTGTATTTGGAGATGTATGTTGAGCAAAAAAGTCAATTTTTTAAACTTTGACCCCTATTATGACCCCTTAAAATTTATTGTTTTGGGCTCAAATTAAGTTATTAAGTTAGATCCATGTTCAATGAACCTATATCTAAAATTTCAAGTGTTTATACCAAAAATTGTCGGAATTTGATAGTTTTCAAAGGTCAAATCGTTGAACTTTGACCCCTTAATCGCCAAATATCTGGCCAAAAACCGATCACCTCGATTTTCCCAAATCTCAGTACCCTGTATATCAAATTTAGAGTCTGTAGACTAAAAATTGACAGAGTTATTGCGTAGGGAAATGCGCACACACACACACACACACACTTTCACTTTTATAGATATATAGATTCCTTTTTCGTTTTTTTTTCCTTTGAGAAGAACCTATCTTTGAAACTCCATGGAATAAGGAATTTTTCTCACTTTTTCTCTTATTCCTTGTTTTGAATAAAATATTGTGAATTTAATTCTACAATATCATACAATATCATGACGTGTATTACTTATATATGCAGGGTGACCCCCCCCCCCAAAAAAAAAACGTGCCCCAACTCTAATTAGGCCCCGTTTCTTAGTGTTTTGTTGGAATGAAATAAAACTTTGGTCATAACTAGGTTATTATATTCAAAACATCACATCAAAACACTAGGGTCTTTGGCCCTTTTTTTTATCCGTTGACTGTAAAATGATCAGAAAAACAATTGAATATCCTCCATTTTTTTTTTTTTTTTTTTTTTTTTTTTTTTATCACCGTGTATATATATTTAGACAACACAACTCTTATTAAATTTTTTAATAATTGGCATGGCATTGGTAAACCTAAGCTGCCCCCCTCCCCCAGTCCTCTTATGGCGTTCCTTAAACATCACTTTGTTGTTGATGGTTACTGAATTGTGTTGATAAAAAAAAAATGTACGAATGGGTAAACGGTTTTCTCATTCCCACCCGGGCAGCTGTTCGCTGTATCAATAGGTTAGTGAGAGTTTGAAAATGAAGTGGGGGAGGGGGAAGAAAATGAAAACAAAAGTGCTAGAGTAAAATGTTCAAAATACTTTGACTGTGTACCTCACCCCCACCCCCACCACCACCACTGGCTCACCATAAAAAGCTGTAGATAACATCTTGTGTCACAATCACCAAATTCAAAATGTCTTTTTTTTCCTAACTTTATATCTTTATATTATTTCGGATGATTAATTATTTGGGTTTAATCCTCAGTTTGTCCTGTTCATCACGTATGCCATGACGTCTGCTTCCAAATGTTTGACCATTTTTCTGTTCTTTCAATTCCAATACCCTTAACTTTTTTTTTGTTTGTTTCTTTCTAGTTCTTATTTAAAATTTAACTTAAAAAAACAAAAATACAAAAAAATCTATAATGTACGTATCCATCACTGAATGAAGATGTCATATTCCAAAATCATGTAAATTGATTAAGTGGTTCTTTTTAACCCAGAAAATCAAAATTTACAATTTTTAATGATTAATAATTTAATAACAAAATCACGGTAGTCGAATTTTGTTGTTACCCTTGAATTTTAACATTTTCTAAACCCTGGTGGCTCTCATCTCAAAATTTGACTTGCTTTAAAAACAAAAACAAAAAATATATTATTAATAGGATTTTTTTTTTTTTCTGAGTCAGAAAATAAAAGTTGATTTAGTTTATTTATTTTCAGATTGTTTTCTATCAAATATTAAAAATTTAATGATTGATGTATACTCCATAATACTTTTCCAATTTCTTTTGGAATACGATAGTGAAGTATACAAGTCCTTCAAAATACAAATACAGCCATAGTCAAAATTATGGAGCACCTAAAAAAAAATTAGATAATAGTTTAAACCTAGCATTTAAAGGCTACGAATTATACAGTGAACAGTTGAGAACAAATGTAAAATATTTAACGGTAAATTGTAATATTTATTTGCTTTAAAGCCTCTTTCAAGAGTTTTAGCGGAGTTTCATGCTAAATTCATTCGAATATCCAAAATAATTCATTGTCATACTAAAAGTTGTTACTTATTTTTCAGATCATATTAGATTCCTGTCAGCTGCTATAATAGTATATTTAATTGAAAATGACTCCAAAGAAGCAGCTTTCAGAGATTAAAAGGGCACAAATTGTTGCTTTATCTGGTGAAGGATATTCTCAGGTAGAAATTGCCAGGAAGATGGAATGTTCAAGGAAGGGAGTTCAAACAACGATTAAAAGGTACAAGAAAACAGTCTTTCAGAAACAGAAAAAGACGATGCCATAAAAAATCTATAACTGCCAGGGAAGACAGATCTTTAAAAAATGCGTCCCTTGCAGATAGGAAGAAAAGTTCTTCAGAGCTTGCTGATGAACTTAGGGAGGATGCAAACAAAAACATATCAACTATAACAGAAGAAAGTTATTAGAAGCGGGATTAAAAGGATGCAAAGCAAGGAAGACGTCATATTTATCTCTGGCCAATAAGAAAAAAAAAACGGCTGGAATTTGAAAAAAACATGAAAACTAGACGCATAATTCAACGAAAATTGTTTGGTCTGATGGAAGTAATTTTGAGATGAGTTAACAACTTTTATTTCCTAAACTTTGAAAAGAACGATTGCATTTTTTATGTGAATACACGTCCATAACATCTATTCAAAAATTGTAGCAAATTCTCATTTCTTTCATCTTGGCACTCCTGGAGCAGTTTATGTTCGCTGTAGGGAAGGAGAGACATTTCATCCCCATTGTGTGGTTCCAACTGCCAAATTTGGAGGAGGAAGCATAATGGTTTGGGGCTGCATGGCTTCTTCAGGCACTGGACTGTTGTACACATGAGGGGGCAGAATGAACTCCACAATTCATACTAACATGCTGGACCAGGTTTACCAAACTTCTTTGACTAATATATTAAATAACATTTCAAGTGATGTAATCTTCCAACAAGACAATGTTCCATGCCATACGTCAAGTTTCAATGGGTTGGTTTGAGGAAAAAGGGATTAGAGTGATGAAGCGGCTCCCGTCAATCCCCAGAATTAAATCCCATTGAAACTTTGTGGGCCTATCTGGGCAAAAGAGTGGTAATGCACAAATGTTGAAAAAAAAAAAAAAAATTAGAAAAAATTAGAGGCCAAACTTCATGAAGAATGGCAGAAAATAGATCCTACCACAACAATTTAGCCAATAACGAATGCAAAAAAAAAAAACTAATAAAAGCTGTTATAAAGGCAAGAGGGGGACAAACCAAATATTGATTGTTGTTAAAATAAATTTATTAATGTTTATTCCACTATTCTTTACTTTGAAAAATATACAAGTTTGAATAATAATTTCGATTTTTCATTGAGGCTCCATAATTTTAACCATCACTGTAATTATAAGTTCTTTTCACTGCCTTCTTGCTCTTTCTCCTCCCTGCTTAATAATTGATGCGTTCTCTTCAATGGATTTCCAATAATTTCTGTCAATAAAATTTTGAAGCAGATACTTAAGAGAAGAGTGTATACTTTTCTTGCACAAGTTCAGTGTCTGTCCTAATGTTTCCCAAATATCTGTTCATATCGACAAAGCATGGGAATGGCCCAAAAGGCTGGAAGAGTCTTAACAGCAGACGTTCGTTTGCTTTGGCTTTGAAGTAAATACCCAGGATGTAGATGTTACTGACTTTATTATTTTATTTTATTTATTTTATCTTTTTTTTTTCCACATTAACTTGTTGTTGTTGCCTAACTTGTATATGTATTATTTTATTTTATTTATTTATTTTTTGTATATGGTTGTTTAAATTCTACTTTTAGATTTCTAATGGAACTTTTTTTTTTTTCACTTCATCTAATTTTATGTGAAAATTTTTATTTCTATTTATTTTTTAACTCTCCCACATTAAAATATTGGGATAATGCGACTTGTATGAATAAATGTTTTTCTTCTGAGACTGGTTATTTTAAAAAAAAACAATCCAATGAAAATCGTTGTATTTCTAGACTGCAGTTTTCAAAAGGTCACGTTTGCCTTCACATAATTCCATGCAACAATAATACTGTTAAAGGGTTCAGAAAAGATGGGAAAACTAAAGAAACTAATAACTTTGTAAAAACTACTGAATGCCAAAAAAATTCACTATACACGTAAGAATTATTTGGTCAAAGTCGACAGCCGCTGTAACATGGCTGTTACTTTTAAACTGAGTCGTTACATTTAAAATTTCTCCGACCCACACGTTGTCTGGTACCGTCACAAAGGAACAAACAAATCAAAAAAAAATTAAAAAAAATCGACATTTTTTAATGAAATGCACTTATTTGTGGTTCTTCCAAAACGGCGCATTTCATTATATTTCAAAAGTCTTTTCGCACACACGTTTTGCAACACTGTCACATAACATGTACTTTTTAAAAGTCTGTCACCTCCCCCACCCCCACCTGATGACGGCGCTTTCTCGTCCTCAACTTCACACGTCCATCTTCCTGGGCATGCATCTTGCTTCTCTTGCTCGACCACGTACTGTACTTTTTTATTATTTTTCTTTCCTTCTTCCTATGATGTCAGCGAGTGCACACTTGTCAATTTGCATATGTGCTTTAACAGCTGCTGCTGCTAATATTTTTGCTAGCCAGCTATCCTACAGCTGCTGCTGATTTTCTCACACCCACCCGATGCACTGTTATAACACTCAGACTGATAAGAAATTAAAGTGAAGACATTGAACTGGAGTAAAATCTTCTCAAGATGAAAATCATTTTATTGTAAAAATGAAATTTACTTAGATTTTCTTTTGGCCAATGTTGTTTTTTTTTTTTTCTGCACAGGGCTCTAGAAGATCGTATTTTCTGAATTTTCTAGTTTGTATGACATCCTCCTCCTCCTCATTCATCATAGCTGTGTATTAGACTTGCAATATTGTAGATTTTTGTTCTCTATACTTACAGCAACAGTCTGGTAAGGCTTGTCCCAGAATACAAAGGAATGACGGTCATGCACGTGCTTCGGGTCAAGATCAAAGTGTAGTATCTGTTCTTCAGATGCTGCGCTTCAATTTCTTGTTCTGTCAGTGGAGAAATCCTTCACGATTGAGACAATTTTTATTTTTGTTCCTTTTCTCCACATTAAAAAACGACCCTGGTGTCTAACTCTGTCCTGTGGGGAGACATTATAAATAGGGACAGTCATACACGTGGAGAAGATGCAATGTCAACATCACTACATAGATTTGTGATGCCCATAGAAGCAAAAATGACCAAAAAATGGTAGATTCTAATGTTGATTCCTCTTGGATTCCTTCACCAGATCCTGGCTAACTCCGACAGTATCTACTAGTATTCACTTTAAACAAGTCAAATTGTCATTGTGAATTAGTATCACTGTATGAATAGTTCCTAAGTTAGGGAGTTGAGCAGCAAGATTTTTTCACATTACACTTAAATTTCTATGTGTTAGTACAGTCAGAAGCAAGACTAAGAGAATTCCATAGTTTAGCAGTTTGAGGAAAGAGCCTTTCAGAATAAAAGACTCTGGCATCGGGGAACCTTTATACTGAAGGGGTGAGATTTTGATGTTTATCATTAATATTACTAATAAATTTATTTTGACCCCTCCCCCACCTCGCTGTACCTTTTTGAGAAAACCGTTTCATTTTCAAACGCAATTCTTTAAAGAAATTTTATTTTTATATTTTTAACGTTGATTTTAGCAATAACTCATTTTTATCTGTTAGCAATATTTTATTTGAAATTTTTGTTTTAAGATATCAGATGTATGAGTCGGCAAGTAACCTCATTTCTAACCAAAGACATCTAAACTTGTCTGGAGCAATTTTATTTTTTATGTACAAATGGGTCACCTTATCAAGGTCAACAGGCTACTCAAGTAGAAGAGTTAAGGCCATTTTTTAACAGATTTTAGATGAGTTTACTAGTTGCATGCCGAAAAGACAAATTGAATGAAAACGGGTGAACTTGACAATTAAGAGGTTAAATATATTCTGATTAAAATGTGAAAATGTTTTGTGTTTTTTTTTTTTTTTTTTTTTTTTTTTTAATGGATTAGAGGTGATAGTGGTTAAATGGATGATAATGCAGATTGACAGCCGAGATGTTTCAATCTAGTCACTTTCATAGCACACCTTCCATTATGAATGTTGGCAACCTTCATTTTGTCCCTTTTGTAAGTATTAGATTCTAAAAATGACCCATAAAACCAATGCCAACAACAGAATGAAGCAAGTAAAAAAAAAGTCATACCATGGCGATTTATACCAATTCACTTTTATTATATCGGTTAAGGTAGTTGGGTGAATCTTTTGATATTAACTCTTGCAGAAATTGCTCACAATAGGTTCAGAGTTCCTGGTCCATTGTTTGTTTTTAGAGTTTCATTTGTCCCCAATTTGCCAACAATTGTTTAAGCCCATTTTTTTTCTTCCCATTCTTGACAAAAAGGGCAAAATAATTTAAAGTTGAGCAAGGTTAAACAAGTGTCACCCCCTTCAAGTGGATGCCTATTAACAGCAAACCATTCAATTAATGACTAGAAATGAAAATCCACTCACAAAACTGTTAGTTTTTATCAAAGTTTGGGAAAAAAATAAAAAAAGAATTTACTTCCTTTACTTGTATTATAAACTTTCTCTCTCACAAACGTGAAGTTGCTAATCTTAGTTTCTTGTATAAGTATTATTATGGGATGTGTAAGTTGTATAAGTATTATTATGGGATGTATAAGTTGTATAAGTATTATTATGGGATGTATAAGTTGTATAAGTATTATTATGGGATGTATAAGTTGTATAAGTATTATTATGGGATGTATAAGTTGTATAAGTATTATTATGGGATGTATAAGTTGTATAAGTATTATTATGGGATGTGTAAGTTGTATAAGTATTATTATGGGATGTGTTCTTTGGAATTGTCTGATTTATTCCCTGCATCTTTTGTTCCAGCTCATTTACCACCTTTGGTCTAGTGGTCTTAATCAGTTTGCTGTTCTGGTATCTCATACTAAATCTTATTCCAGTGGCTTCTTTCTGAGAACTGCGCGCTTGTGGAACTCTCTTCTTGCTGACTATTTTCCTCCTACCTTGATCCTTTCAAAACTAAGATACATAGACAGTTCTTGTCTTGGCGTTAATCATTTGTTCCTTTCGACTTCTTATATTAAGTGACTTCATGCTTTGTCTGGAGTGACTTATATAAAAGTATACCCATTAAAAAACTATTTTAAGCAAAACATTTTTAATCTTTTTAATTCTAAAATGCAAACAAAACAAAACAAAAAAAGCATGTATTCAATCAGTTTATTTTAATGTAAAAAAAAAAAAAGGATTTTATTTCATTTTTAAAAATCTAATATCAAGCACTCCAGACATGGCTAATTGGACTAATTTATCTTTCAATTAAATATTTTCGTTTAATAGCCAAATAAAGGTTACTAGCTATACCCATGTGAATTTTGGAATACCATGACTTCCATCATAAAGATTTTTTTTTTTAAATAAATGCAATTCTAAATATACATAGAATCAAAATTGTATGTCCATACTTGAAAGTATAAACATTCAAGTTTCTTCAGATGTTTTTTAAACAGCCTTCATTATAAAAAAAGAAAAGAAAAAGTATATTATGTTATTAAACTTTTATTGTTTGTTTACTTAAAAAAGCAAACAATTCCATGGAGAGAGTTTCTTTCCAAGAACTTCCAATCCATGGAACATGTTACCATGGGACTATTTCTCTGATGACTACAAATACTTTTAGAATCATTCTTGTAAGTAATTTAAATTTTCTTATCACAATTCACTTCTAACTGATCTCGGTGATTAATATCCTTGAGTGGTTTTTGGTTTTAGTAAGTGCTGATTCCTCAATTTAAATGATTCTCAACCAAGAGTTAAGACTTATGTACATTGCTAGGAAAATTATTTTAAACTAGCTGTATCTGGCCATGCGTTGCTGTGGCTCAGTTTGGTTAAAGCAAGTATTAATGATTTGTATTGTACGCGCACGCACACACACACACACACACACATGACTGTAATAATCTAAACATGTAATGAACTTGACGCCTGCGAAAAAACTTGTCTCTTACTGACGCCATGTTTTAATTTTAGTATCTGTTCGTTTATTTATAAGAATCAAATTCCAGAATATGAGAATTTTCAGCCAATCAGAATGAATATACTGTGGTAAGGAAGCCGTTATTATTTATGAAATGGAAATCGGAAAGATTGTTGTGTCTGTGAACCAATTATGATGGGTGTAATCATAGTATCTGTGGAAAATGTATAATTGGTCCTAGTGACAGCTGGTAACAGTGTCAGAACTAAATAGAGAGAAAAGTAGGGACTCCTTCATCTAAAGATGTTGCAATTGTGATGGTGTTGCTTGTTAAATTATATATAATAGTGATGCCTCACTTCTTGAAACTATAATTGCTTCATATCTTGGAAACTACTCGTTTCCTGGAATTTTAAATGTTATACACACACACACACACACACACACACACACACACACACACACACACACACACACACACACACACACACACAGAGAGCCAAATTTAATATTGAAATGATCATATCTTTGGTTGTATTGGACAAAACTACATGTAAATTTGCAGGCTTTTTGAAGATTATAATACTATTCTATGGTTAAAATTTTATGACAATTGGTAAAAAAGAACCTGTTTTCAAAGCAATAAAATATGGTAAAATTTGCCTATATTTGTGTATATTTGTATATATAGTGTCCTGGTAGGCTTGCTTCAGTTTTGCTGCTTTGGGATGAATTTTGCTTAGGGTTTTTCTTTGCTTGGTTGTTTTGTTGACTTTTCTTGGAAGACTTTTTTCGATATATTTATATTTTCTTAAAAACAACAAAAAAAAAAAAAAACGTCTGCTTATTTGATACAAGAGCAAAAATAGCTTTTAATTTTAACCAATAAAAAACGTTCTTTTAATTCATAAAATTTAACACAAGCGACAAATCATATAATTTTATTTATATTTTATTTTACTTTGTAATGTTATAAATAAATACTTTCCTTCAATATAATTTGCAAAGGTTAAAATTAAGATATAAGGATCCTAAACCCATGTTTAGAATTCTTATTCTAATTGTAATAAAAAAATCAGTTCATGAATTTAATTCTATTATATAAATACAAGCGTAAAAGACAATATTTTTATTTTTATCAATAAAACAATGTCCTTTTAATTATTCGTAAAAAATTAACATAAGCTACAAATTGTTTTATTTTTATTTGTATTTTATCATTTTATTTTACTTTGCAGATTATATTGAAGGAGTATATTTATTTCTAACAGGTCAAATTGCATTGTGGAATTATCCGAATTTGTTTCTCACAGATGCAATTCAGAAAGTGATGAGTTTCATGTTCATATATTACATCGGCATCATCAGTTATTGGTTCTAATAATTCCCCAAACCAATTTAAGTGTTAATATTTTAATCAACTTAATCATGCCTCCACTGCTGATTGCCAGCATCATGCATGCCTTGTCATTCAATGGCAAGTGCTATGACAAACTCCAAGCACTAGTACCCTCTCGACAACAAAACCTTCGACAAACCTGACAAGCAGCAAAATCCCACCCCATACACTATAGAGATCCTAGATCTTTTTTCCTTCGGATTGCTGCACTTTGGAATTCCCTCCTGGTCCCTGTTTCCCTGACTGTACCGACATGCGGAAATTCAAGTATAATGTGAACAGACATCTTGTTGCCCAACTCCCTAAATAATATTCCTGCAAATCTGGTACTAAATAATAGCCCCTTACAACTAAGTGACCCTACGCCTTTTCGGGGGTGAAACGACAATGACAAATCTTCCACAAAAGACGATGGCTTATTCATCAATCTGACTGGTCACTGGTTAAAATTTTAAAACAAAATGTTTGCTGAGGCGACGAAGGTAAAGAGTGCAGGTCATAACTGCTAAGTGCTTCTCACTTTTCTTCCGGATGTTCTCGCACGAGAAATATTGAAATACAATCGTTGTGTCAAGTGGTTCATCTTTTCAATTGCACTTTAAGAACGCAGTTAAAAAAAAAAAAAGCTGTCTTGAAGATGACTTAAATTGTCAGCGATTGTGGCATGTAAGCTTTTAATCGAAAACGAATCGGTGTTCTTGAATTGAATGTCGATGTTTTTATCTATATAATAATGAGCAATCATGTTCATGCATGTATAATCCCCCTTCACCTCCCCTCTTTATCTATATTTTTAAAGATGGGATCACGGAATGCAATGCTAATTTCATCTGCTGTCTCTGTTGTGCCGAAATTAAAACTATAACTAAAATACACTTTCTTGCCATTCAAGTTTGCATCAAAGTATGGTATCAGCAAATTTTCAGATATCTTGAAGGTAATTGAGATTTCTAGTTAAGAGCAGAATAGACATCGCTTCAGACGAAGAACAACTAATGACCCTCTTTTTCCGTCAACGCTTTTGATTTATTTATCTTGTAAATTCTTTTTTCTGTAAATATTCCAAAGTGTAGTATCAGTTCTGTTCAAAGAACAATGATATCGTCGAGTTCGCCATTCACACCAGATATAATAAAATTGTCACAAACTCATGCAATGATTTTGGAGATATTTGCATAAGCGGATATTATTTTGAAACTGCATTAACCAGAGTATTTAAATAAGCTTGTTTCAGCTTGAACAAAGGTTGTACAAAAATATCATGGGGTCTGCGTTTGCACCGGACATCCATCAATAATAATGGAGGATACAACTGTGAAATTTCAATGGATTCTGCTAGTTAAAATAGATACGCACAAGTATATTTTAAAGAAAAGAACCAATTTTTAAGATGTTGTTATCCAATAGAACAATAGTTTATATAATAATTCATCCTTTTCATCGATATGACACAATTTATGCAAGGTCTTTAGAAATAGACCCTAATAAACCAGAATAATAAAATAAGTATGTTTTAGATTGAACAAAGGTTAGACAATAATATCGTGGCGTTTGTATTTGCACTGAACGTCCATGGAATGCACGAGAGCAATAAACAGAGGAAGGATAAAAATTATAGCATTTCTACAAGTCTTGTTAGTATTAAAATGTTCAAGTATTAATTTGGTTTTGTTTGTTCATTTTATTACATAGCAACTTTTTTATATTAAAATAACAAAACAAAACATACCTATTATTGTTATTATTATTATTATTATTATTATTATTATTATTATTATTATAATTGTTATTATTATTATTGTTGTTATCATTTATTATTTACTATTATAATAATAATAAGCAATTCATTGAATTAAAAGTCACTATGTTGCCCATTAGTCCATGTTTTATTTTCAATTGTAAAAATAGATTTAATAAGATGAATAGGAAATGGTTGCTTTCAAACTGAATTTCAAGATTCCTGTCAAAACCAACTCCACAAGAAATCAAGTTTATTTAATTCTATTAAATCATTCTCCAATCCTTTCATGACATTAGTCAGCTGGTAATTACTCCAGATCACTAACCCTTATACTTGAGTGGCTTTTGGCCGTGTATACTATTGGTTATTTTAAAAATAAGAGATATTGCAAGCCTATCTTTGTTTTATCGTTATTTCCATGGCAGGTACTCGTCTGAACTCCAATCTCTGGTCCCCTTCGCCAATCTTTTACGAAAAACACTCGTCTAGCTGAATCCACTGTCAAAAACTTTCCCCACTCTTTATCTATGCCTAAATCAAAGCATAGATTCCATGAACAAAGCTTCATTCTTAGAACTGCACGTCTGTGGAACTCTGTTCCGTCTGCCTGCTTCTTTCCTGACTACAACTTGGATGTTTTCAAGTCCAACGTAAACAAATACCTGATGAACCGCCCCCTTAAGTAGACACTTTATTAAATATCCACACTAACGTGCTGTACTTACAATAACCCTTATCCCTGAGTGGCTTCCAGGCCTTGATAAGTGGTGACCACCTTGTAAAAAAAATAAATAAAATTTCTACAACTACTTTATAATCATCTTGCAAATTTTCAAGCAAATCAAATCAAATTTTAGTTTATAAATATATATATATATATATATATATATATATATATATATATACACTCGGGTTTTTTTATTCAAAAGTAATGGACTAATGAATTCAACGAGGTTGTTAGATAGTGCTCAATAAAAAGAGCTGATAATACTTGTTTATTGTTATATAAACATGATCACATCCTGCTGCTACAAATAGCCACTTGTTTCAATCAAACAACAGATATCATCAGGCAGCGACTTGACTATTCAAAAGTTCAATGAATAACCTTATTATTAAGTTATTCATTGAACTTTTGAATAGTCAAGTCGCTGCCTGATGATATCTGTTGTTTGATTGAAACAAGTGGCTATTTGTAGCAGCAGGATGTGACCATGTTTATATAACAATAAACAAGTATATATATATATATATATATATATATATATACACATGCGCGCGCTCGTGCGTTCAACAGATGCCAAAAACTGTAATCGGACATACAAACATCATTTTGACTTAACTCCAAACAGCTCTAGTCATGCCAGGGATTACCACCACCATGGCAGAAGCCCCCCCCCCCCAAAAAAAGTGTCCAATTTCCTAAAGACAACTATTTTACTATTTGAAAAAAAAAAAAAATCAATTTTATTTTTAATAAATAACTATTTATTTTAAAACAATTTTACGCTCGTCTGGTCTTTGTAACCGTTAAAACTAAAATTTTTCTTTTGAGATTTAAGGTTTGCCTTAGCATCATATTAGAGTTTAATAAGCAATTTTTCTTGCCAAATCTTTTATAACAATAATTATTAACCTTTGGTCAGGGTCACTGCCCTCTAAAGCTATGGATCTAAAAAAAGCTTTTACACACAAACTATATAACACTTGATAATTATAGCTGTTTTTTTTTTCTCTCTTGTCACAAAAGAATGTGCATTCAGTTAAAAAAAAAAATATTTGCAAAGAAAAAAAAACAAATTTTCAGATTAAAGTAAGCTCATGGCACACATGAGTTTGTTTGTTTTTTGTTTTTTTTTCGTTTCTCTCAAGATAATAAGTGTCAGTCCCTCATGAACTGATAAAGGCCAGAGTTAACCTCCTCCCGTGTCCCCCAAGAATTATAAAAAGGGTATTGTAATCCTTTGTACAAAGCCACTTTAATCTGTCGTGCTTTGGTAATTTAGTATGATATCCAATTAATGAATTCTGATAATAGTTGACAGGAAATGTGAAACATGTAGCATTCTTGCTACAATTTTCCATATGATGATTTATTTCCGAAACTGAAGACAATTGTTTGTATTGTATACTGGGGTTACTATATCGGGTATAAATAAACCAATATATTATATAATCGTCTATATAACTAGCGTATAACCGTTTACTTGTGTCTATTGAATGTGAGTGATGTTTATATATTTATGACAATGTCTCTATTGATCATCTAGTAATGTTCATTGCGTTTATCTATTGTTCATTGTGGGTGTTTATGCATGCCAGAATCTTTAATGTTTGTGATCATCCAGTTAATGCGTGTATAATGTGTTCAATAAGACATATAACAAACATGGACAATACAAAGGGGGGGGGGCAGAACACAGTTCTGTGGGGTTTTACAAAACTGTTTAAACGTTGCCTTAAGAAGAATTGCTTCCCTTCACCCTGGAAAATATCATCAGTATGCCCTGTATTTAAGAATTCAGGTGATCGCTCATCCCCCTCACAGTACAGGCCAATAAGTCTCCAGTGGGCCATCAGTAAGTTGCTGGAATCTGTGTTAAATAGAGAAGTAATCAACCATCTCAGCAAAAATAACTTTCTTAGCGACATGCAATATGGTTTCCGTTCTGCTAGATCTACAGCATGTGCTTACAGTTATATCTCATAGGATTAGCGAATCTCTCGACGGAGGCAATTGCTCTTGATATATCAAAGGCCTTTGATAGAGTATGGCATAAAGGTTTACTTCACAAGATCTCCAGCTATGGTATAGCTGGAAATGTCTTCTCAATTATTAAATAATTTCTCTGATAGGTTTCTGATGGGCAGAAATCAGAAGGTCTCATCCTGGGCCCAACTCTCTTCCTGATCTACATTAATGATCTTCCTAATCACATCCTTACATCATTCATAGACATTTATGCTGATGACACTACGATCTATGGTAGCACATCTAAGACCGTAAACGACCAAGTTCTCTCTGATTCTCTCTCCTCTGATTTTGAGCATGTTGTATAATGGGGAAAAGAGTGGCTGGTTACTTTTAATGCATCTAAAACCAAGCTTCTATCTTTACATTATCCACGCTCTGATTCCCATCTGGCATCAATTGAAATGAATTGCTCTCGTCTTGGAGGCCTCCATGTTTTAACAAGCTTCTGGGCTTGACTTTTACTCCTGATCTTAAGTGGAACACCTACATTAAATCTGTTGCCAAAGCTGCTGGAAAAATGGTCAGATCCTTCTATCGATTCAGTAGATCGATCACTGCTGATGCAATTCTCTATCTATATAAGAGCTAGGTACGTCGTCCAGGGGGGAAGCGTTCAGCAGTAAATACTATCCCGCAGTCAAACCTGACCTCATTAACTCATTAAAACGAGCACCTGCTAAATTCAACTAATTAAATAAATTCAAACGTGTTTCCATAAGCATGTCGCGGTGGGGCAATAGCTAACGTCGCACTTTTTTTTTTTTTTTTCTTCTTCTTTCTTCACAACTTTGCCTCAACGGTTCGGGTGCGATCCTCATACTTACTTTTTTTTAACCTTCCAAACACCCGGGCAACCCCGGGTACCCCTCGCTAGTATGTTTATAAATGTTAAATGTTAATTCTAATCACATGAATTATGAATGTTCATTCGTTACTTTATATGCATGAAGCCCAAATATATATATATATATATATTATTATTTTATTTATTTATTTTATTTATTTATTTATAAACGTTAGTGGTTAAACTATTTCTCTTAGATTTGGACTTGCCCTACGCTATACTCTTTCACTAAAATACCAGATGCACTCTGAGATTGATCCAATTTATATTTTTTTTTTTAATCATTTATTTACTTAGGGGTTTGAGTGTTTTAAATTTTACAAAGGAGTCAACACTTATCAAGGCCCGAAGGCCACTCGAGAATGAGGGTTAATGAATGTAAGGTGGTAGTGTAATAATCGTTAATGGTGTAGATTGATTAGGATTTGGATTATTTAAAGGGACAGCTCAACAAGAACTTGTTTACTTGGGACTTGAAGGCTACCATATTGTAGTTGGCTGGAAAACATGCCAGTGGAACAGTGTTCCACAGGTGGGCAGTTCTAGGAAAGAAGCTTTGTTCATGGAAACTGCGTTTAGGTTTAGGCACGGATAAAAAATGTGGGAAAATGTTGATAGTGGTTGTAGCTGGTGGTCAAACTATTTGTTTCCTCCATATAAACTTGCCCTATACTGAACTCTTTTACCAAAATACCACATTCACTCTGTGGGATTGATCCTTCTCATATAATTCCCAATTTGTTTTAAAAATGTTTTATTTAAAAAAAAATAGTTCATAAAAATTTTATCACTGAAACGATAACGTTTGCCCATGCTTATTTTGCCCAGTCTCCTTATCTAAATGGACCACTATTTGTTGAGATTACCTACACCCCTTGACAAGTTTGTGTTTTTATATATGTTGTGGTGTTAGTGTTTGAATAATTGATGAGAAAGACACAGCAACAATTAAATATGTATTAACAAAAATACATAAAAACGGTAATTGAGCAAGATCTTTGCTCACTGGTGGACTAGTTGTGACGACCATATTCTCTGCATGTCGGTCTGACTCTTTTGGTTCTCGTTACCCGGAAGTGACGTCATAGAACAGTTCATTATTCCCGGTAGTAGGGTGTATTCCCAACAATATATCCATGTATAAAAAGGATTGACAGATGTTGCAGATTTTCAGTGTGATACTTGTAAGTGCGAATAAATCCTGTTATATTTTTTGTTTATCCTTTTTACGTTGTGAAAATAACTTCCAAGATAAAAACAGTAGTCCAAATAATTGTCAATCCTCATTTAAAAAATTCTTAAACCAAAAGATTATTTCAAGGAAATATGAACTACCTTAAGGCAAGCTTTTTTTTTTTTTTTTTTTTTTTTTTTAAGGGAGTTGTTGTAAGAATTGAGAAAGGAATGAATATGATTGATGTAATACCCTTCTATCCCCACCCCCACACACATACTAAAATCCCTATAGCATTGCCTCCATTATTAATATAACATTATCTTGTAAATCTCTCATCCACGTATAATGCTTCCTCATTTCAAGACATTGTCTGAAATTAGGTTTCTGAATTTTTTGGAAATGAGAATTCATTATTCTTGTTTTGGACTACCGTTCTCAACTTGAGTTTTTTTTTTTTTTTTTTTTTTTTTCACAACGTTTCGATTGATGTAATTGCCGATCTTCTTCAGATGTATTTTGTTGGATTCCGGGAATTTTTTTTGTCGAACTTCGGGAATCTACGCAAAATTTCGAACAAAACTTTTTATTTTAAAATAATCCCAGGGGGTAGCCTGCTCTTATTGCATCAGTCATGTAGAAGGCCTAAGTAATTCGCAATTGTATTTTGAATGTTGCCTGTATTGTAGATTGAACCTTCAACCTCGAAGAGTGTAATTTTACAACTGAATTTTATGTGCCGAGCATGCACATAAGCGTCTGAGTCGGGCCTACCTACGGTGAAAAGCGAACCCGAGACCTTTCGATTACAAATCAAGTCCACTAATGAACTACACCCATCTTACCCCAAAATGACAATTTGTTTTCGCCCAACGTCTATGAAAAGAACAAGCCGATAAGTGATCCGGGTTTTGAAATGCACTTCTTTAATAACGTGTCTCGCGGCATGTCGATTCGGCAAGATTGTTCGGTTCTGCTTGGGAACGTATGTGTCGATTCAACGGTATTTGTTCATGGCGTGGCATGTCGATTCGGCGGTGGTATTCAGAATTGCGTGGACGAATTTAAGAACCGTGCCGTCACATATGAAAACAATATATATATATACATATATATATATATGGCAATTAAGCTACACTGAATATTCCGCGTTTCATCCACTCTAGGACTCTTCAGACTTATGCGATTCAATACATTTAAATATATTTTAATTTATGCAGATTTTGTATCGATTATCATAGAACCAATACTCTATTGATTATCATATTGTACCCAATATATAGTAGTGATTTCCAAGTAATAATAAAATATGGTGCAATCAGCTAGAATCGAAACCAAAACATTTACCTCCAGCCTTATGTGACCTAAATTCATACGCATATAAAAAACTGCAAAAAAATGTTTAACCCATAAATGTATATTTGCACATGCATAAGCCTGAAGAGTCCTAGAGTGGATGAAACGTGGAATATTCAGTGCAGCTTAATCGCCATATTTTATAAATTACTATCTAGCTCTACCTACATATTGAGCACTTTTGAAGTAAATACTTAAGTTTACTTTCGTATATTAATTTTATGTGAGTAAATTAAGTAGTTATATAATATGCTATATGTGTATATATATAGTTTTAAAAATATAATTATCCACTGACACGTGTTTCGTCGTCTACGACTCATCAGAGTGGCTAAATCTAGCGAGATTCGAAATCGGAACCCCACAGTAATGAGTCTAACCTCTTTATCCGCTGGTCCATCTCGCCGACTGTTTTGATATGTCGCGATTTGCTTATGTTTTTGTTTGCGATACATTATTTTTTTATTTTTTCTAACGCCCTCCCTCGTGTAGTGACATTTTACCAAGTACTTTATCCACTATGCCACGGGTTCTTGCAGCCGATTCGAATATGAATGTTGTCTAAACTTTTACACAAAATGAAGTTTTCCACCATTTACAGAAAGTTATTAATTGTCCCGTAACTATAAACCGTGCATAACATTTTCACCAAAACGTTACTAACTTCACAGGCAAAAAAAAAAAAAAAAAAAAAAAAAAAAAAAATGCTTACATCTGCTTAAGAATCTCTTCTTCGCGGTTTCTATAGAAACCTGTACGATCTAATGTTACATTTTTACTTTGACAACACCTTCGTTCGCTCGCTCGCCACACCTTTGACTTTTGACTGCAATTTAGGCATGTGAAAATTCTTGGTTGCCAATTTACCAAAACTAGACAGACCTGTCTGAAAGTTTGGGGAAGAATGGAAAACAGTTCTTGAGGATGAGATATCTATTGCCTCTCTTCTTGCTTCCGCTACCTTGTTGCCTTAATACTTGCCTCTCGAATACGCTACCATCCACTAAGAAGGTAACCTACCCCAATTATATGCGGGAGGGTGGGGAGATGCTGAAGGAACTTAAATAGAAGGGATCAATGTTTTACTAGGGTTTTGTTTCTTTTTTTTTTTTTTTTTTTTTTCAAAACGTTAGCTGGTTGCTTTTTTTTTTTGTTTGAACTTAAGTTATATTTGAACTGTTACCGGCATTTCAAGGGCATTCAAAGGTTAAAAGTAAAAAAGAAAAAAAAATCTCATTATTGCACATTTTACCCGGATTGGTAAATATTGGGATCAAATCCATAATTCTGCTGAAAATGATTGCCTAAAATTGGTCGAGGGCTCGTTGAAAGTATTATTTTATCTTTGTGATAATTTACAAAGTCACCATGGAGTATTACTGCCACATTTAAGCTGGTGCATCTACCACTAGTCTCTCACTCTTAAACAGGGTTAAAAAGGTCTCAAATCTAATAGATTCCACACTATCAGCTAATCTTTAGCCGCTGTTCCATCACCGCAATGTATATCTTTGTGTTGTTTTACAAGTACTTTAATGGAATGTGTTCTGATACTCATAGCACTTGTGCTCCTTCAATGTACATGCTCCTGATAAGTAGTAAGATTCTCCTTCACTGTTGAGGTCACAAGATGCCAGAAAGCCTTCTACACTAATAGTTTCTTCTCTCAGACTACTAGATTAAGGAATTCTCTCCGTTTTCCTGACTGTACTAACCTGCAAAAGTTTAAATGTAATGTGAACAGACATCTTCCTGCTCAACTCCCCACAGTCCCTTGTTAGACACTATCTCAAATAGTAGGTCCTTATGTTAAAGTGGTAATGTGGTTTGTTTTGTGTGAAAAAGAGTAAAAAAAAACAAAACAAATAAAATCTAATTTTTGGTGGATCTGGACTTCAATAATTATATTAAGACATTTATATCCCAAGTAATTAATTTGGCCATATTTTGGACACACAATTATGGTCTGATGATGGTTGAGTATTGGAAACGTAATTTTTTTTTGTTTTTGTTTTTATAAGATTTTATTTATTTATTTTTTTGAAAACTTCGATCTTTTAATGCGACT
The DNA here is from genome assembly GCF_053919585.1 of Euprymna scolopes. Lineage (NCBI taxonomy): Eukaryota > Metazoa > Mollusca > Cephalopoda > Sepiida > Sepiolidae > Euprymna > Euprymna scolopes. Next base: position 200,819,199 of record NC_136483.1, read on the forward strand.
TGCATCTGACCAAAATTACAAATTTTTACATATTTTGACTAGTTAGAAGAACATTGTGGCTAATCTTTTTTTTTTTTTTTTTTTTATTGATCGCTCATGCTTTTTATCTTTGTATAAATGTTATTTTGTCTGTCTACCAAATTCCTTTTTCAATTTTTGTCTACATACTTGAAACTATATATATAGGGGATTTGGACCTGTGAAACAAATTGGATTTGGTCTTTATCTGGTAAAAATAACTGCTAAGGGATCAAAATTAAAAAAAAAAACTTATGCCTGTCAAGTTCTATTTTGTTTTTTTGTTGACTTAAAGTGCGCTTGTATGCATGTGCAAATATACATTTATAGGTTAAACATTTTTTGCAGTTTTTTATATGCATATGGATTTAGGTCACATAAGGCTGGAGAGCTAAATGTTTTGGTTTCGATTCTAGCTGATGGCACATATTTTATTATTACTTGGAAATCACTACTATATATTGGGTACAATATGATAATCAATAGAGTATTGGTTCTATGATAATAGATACAAAATCTGCATAAATTAAAATATATTTAAATGTATTTTATAACTAACCAGGCAATACTGGACGGCATCCTAGTTATATATAAATCCTGATGATATCGAGTTAATAAAATGTTAGGTCATATGTTGGGCTTTCGTTTTTCTGAAAAAAAAAAAAAAATTTTGTTTTTTACTTTAGTAGCGAAACTTTTACAAAATTGTTCATATCTTGTTAATTTTAACTCTCATAATTTCAAAAGAAATATTTTCATTTTAGAGGTCATCTCTTAATTATTCAAACAATGAGGTGATTTCAGATAAATTCAAAGTGATTTTTTACATTGGTTTTTACAAAAAATATTTTTAAAAAAAATTAGATGATACTATTCTTCACATTTACGCAAATCGATCAAATTTGAAAATCTTAGAATTGAATAGTTTTTTACTTTTTTGTTGCTTTTTGCCTGGAATTTTCATAAAACAAACACTGCATACATGAAATCAATTGCTAAAATGAAATTGAAAATTTAGTTTTGGTAAAATGGTATTTAATCGGTATTTTAAGTTCAATATGATGGCATTCCATAAGAAAAAAAAAAATGAATTTCTAGCACTGAGGATCACTGTTGTATACTCATCTTCGACTTGACCCTTTTTTTTTTTTTTTTTTTTTTTCTTTCACAAGAGTTGACATCAAACTTTATCATCCTTTGGTCGTCTGCCGTTGCATGTTGCAAGCAAACTTGTCGAGTATGAAAATCTAAATCGACGGGAAAATCAAAGCAACATTGTTTTATGCGATTCCTTTGTTGGGTATCATTCCTTTCATATAAATCACTTGATTCTATGGTTGGTATTGGTTTTCTTGATACTTTCTAGTGAAAATTCTTTCTAAAAAAACATTAGGTACTTACCAGAGGGACCACTTGAAGGTTCGCAACATCATTAAGTGAAAGGGTTTCTGTGGAACGAACTGGATTCAATCTTGACACACTCAAGTTGTCAGTCGTTAACCACCTAACCACTATCACTTGTTTGGTTATTCTGTCAACCTTTTGCCGACTTTCCATGCACAGCTGAGCTTTGCTGCTCCCGTTGTTTGCTGGCAAAAATCTGCAATCTTGCAGGCTTACTGAATAACTGACAAATGAGGTGGGCTTCATACAGATCAGACAGTCTTGAGGCACAATCTGTGTGAGCTCAGTGCAGAAGTCAACAATAACAAAATGGATCAAATTTCACGCAAATCAAAAATACTAGCAGTTCAGTCCAGCTTTGCTCGGGCCTTATGTACTGTTCATAATTTACCCTACGTGCAAATACACTTTATGTAAGATTTCAAATGTTTAGAACAAAATTTGTCTGAGTAAATTCGTAGAAACCAGAGGTTAATTATAAAGTTTGATCCATGTCCGTTTAAAATTTCAAGTGTTTAGACCCAAAATTGTCAGAGGAGTTTGGTAGAGTTTTCAAAGGTTAAATCGTTGAATTTTGACCCTCTTGACCGCCAAATTTCTGACTGAAAACCGATTAAAAAGATTTTCCCAAATCTCAATACTCCTTATGTCAAATCTCGAGTCTCTAAACCGAAAATTGACAGAGTTATTTGATAGGGAAATGTACACACACACACATTTTCACTTTTATAGATATACTAGCATTTCAGCCCGGCGTTGCCCGGGTGTTTGGAGGTGTGTTGAGCAACAAAAAGAAAGAAAAAACGGTCAAATATCAAATTTCGAGTCTGTAGACTTAAACTTGACTGTTATTGCGTAGGGAAATATACACACACTGACAGATACACAGACACGTTCACTTTTATAGATATACTAGCATGGGTGCTCGGCGTTGCCCGGGTATTTGCTGAAAAAAAAAAGAAAGTGTGGTCAATTTTTTTAAAAACTTTGACCCCTTTTATGACCCCTTAAAATTTATTGTTTAGGGCTCAAATTAATTTCAGTTAAATCCATGTCCAAGGAATCTGTCTAAAATTTCAAGTGTTTAGACCCAAAATTGTCGGAGGAGTTTGGTAGAGTTCTCAAAGGTCAAATCGTTAAACTTTGACCCCTTAACAGCCAAATTTCTGGCCGAAAACCGATCACATTGATTTTTCCCAAATCTCAGTACCAAATTTCATATATAACAAATGGAGTATCAAATTTCGAGTCTGTAGACTAAAAATTGATAGTTATTGCGTAGGGAAATGTACACAGATACAGACACACACACGTTCACTTTTATATATAGATAGATTCGAATTTTCAAATTGAAAATTGTGTCCACATTATGCCCCCCTACCAACCCATTAAAATTCTCCCCTACAAAAAATGACATTAATTTAATTTATTGGTTAAAATTTCACCCAAATCTTGTTAGGTGTCTGGTTTTTGCAAATGGCTTGTAGTCTCCACCTACCTCTGGCATAAAACTAAATATAGGTCACATTACCCACTCTTACGGCGTGTAGTGGTGTTCAAAAATACATAATGATCAGTGAATTAATTTCAAAGAAACCCGCCTTCACACAGTCATAGCCTATATGCATACCTAACTATGGCTAAGATGCATAGGTGATTTTTTTTTTTTTTTTTTTTTTTTTTTTTTTTTTTACTCTCTTGGGATAACTCAAACCCTCACCATGTTGGAATACTCTGGAATGCAAATAAAAATGCTCTTTTGATCAAATCAAACCTTCATACCACATGCTTCCTGGTTTGATTTTTTTTTTTTTTTTTTTTTTTTTTTTTTTTTTTTTTTTTTTTTATGAGAGAAGGGGATTTAACTCCAATCTCACCTTTTTTAAAAATATTTCTGGGATAAAAGCAAATAAAAAAAAAAAGAAATTCTCATTAGCTTTAAACGCCCTCCCCCTCCATTGTTATCTCTTTTGTTGGAATGTTTGCATTGTGAAAGGGTGTAGGGGTGGGTGATTAAAAATGAATATGTCCAAGTGAATTTGGAATTCATAGTTTAATGTTCAAACACAACTTTTTACTCGATGTATGTGTGGGTGGCTGTTCGATTTCGATGCACCACCCGCCCCCTTCTGCCTTTTTTTCTCTTTATTAACCCTCCCCCCCCCAATGAATCAGCAGATACAAATAAAAACAAAACAAATAAAAAAGTAATACTTTATCTTTTCTTGTTTGACTCAGTAATTGGATTCTGTTTGATGTTTTTCTTTCTTTTCTAAACTGCATCAATTAAGAAGAGAGAGAGAGAGAGAGAGAGAGAGAGAGGCAATGATGAGAGATGAAAACTAAAAAAAAAAAAAGAAAAAAAGGCATAAATTACTTTTTTTTTTTTTTTTTTTTTTTTTTTACCTTTCTCACACCCTAAAAATCAGAACGGCCTTCATCCTCCTTCTCTCTAATTCATTTAATAAGTTTTTTTTTTTTTAACACGTAAGTACTCAGTTCTGAATATTTGAGATGAAGTATGAATTTTTGCACTATTTTGATTGGTCAGACAATTGTTCTCATCTTGGGTGTTAATGGCACAACGTTTCGGTCGTTGAAACCTATGACCTTCTTCGGGTGCAACAAAAATAAACAAACAAAAAAAAAATTATCACCCGAAGAAGATCGTAGGTTTCAACGACCGAAACGTTGTCCCAATAATACAGAGATGAGAATAATTGTCCTAACAATCAAAACAATACAATTAGGTACAGTTTCACTACCGTGATGATGACTCAGTGGTTAACAACACTGACGACATGGGTGTGTCAAAACTTAAGATGTTGGTAACTCTTATGAGGTCTCTTCCTTGACCAAAAAGATACAGGGGAAACTAATGCCAACAATAGAACCATCCAATTCCTACGAAATGAATAACTTTGCATTAAATTGGAATTTCCATGTTATTTTTTTGTCTTCAATTTTTTTATTTTAACTGCTGACATTGGTCACGTGACAGTAAATTGAACAGATCAAATCACGTGACTGTCTCATAAACAGCATTCTATTGACTTTATTTGTATAAGGTTAAGTATTTGTCCGTACAGGATTCACTCCTAAACTAATTAACCAATCATTATGAAATTCAGAATACTTGCTGGACATAATAGTGTGGAACATGAACTATGTTTAGCTTTGACGGTGGAAATCCTTCATATATTATAAAATTTTAACAATACGTATTATACATCACGAATCTTTCTGCTGAACTTACTTAATTCAAGGGTGTAGCATGTTCTCGTTCCATCAGCCATGATCGGGTAGAAGTAAAAGTCCTAAGTAATACACAATTGTATTTTGAGTCTCGCCTGCACTGAGGATTGAACTTTCAATCTCCAGAAAAGTAACTTACAATTGAATTTGACCAAGTACTTTATCCACTATGCCACAAGTTTTTGTAGATTTTTCACTTCTAGAAGATAATTCTGAAAAATGTTGGAGGTTAGATCGACTGAAATGCTGTGAAAATAACACTCAAGATGAGAATAGTAGTCCAACTAATACAAGGAACCAATCCATCTCAAAAATTCTGAAATATAAGACTTAAGTTGGGTCTATAAAATTTGGGAGTTGAAGTCATTTGTGCTAGCGTCTCCACAGAATGGATGACTGGATGGATGGATACACAGTCCACTTAAAACCAATTCATGTGTGGAAATCATCTGATGATACAAAGTTATCTCCCTTTGAAGTTAACTTGCTGATATTTCAAGGAAATGACCTCTTGTGGGGAGGTAGATCAAAGGAAGGTCGATGAGTCAGTTTTCCAACAAGCGACATTTCCTAATATGAGCCATACCTTAATTGTGCCAATTAGACTAATACAAGGTTGCCCCCATGACCCCACTCCCCCAACCCAAAATTTCCACCCATGGAATCGTTAATAAAGTTCACAATCGTTTCTGTAATCCAATCATATTTGATACAAATAAACTTCTCTTTATTTACTGACTTGTCCACCAAGTTTTAGTTATGAATGTCCAACAGTTCGAAATTCAATGATATGCATATAAGGCTCCTTTCTTGACGCTGATCTGATTCTTAGCTGTGATGGCCATCATGCTCATTATATTTGGTTTAATGTGGCATGTGTTGGATGGTTTAGTTCAGGAATATAGTCTCACAAGTATTTTAATAAGCATCATTTTTGAGAAAGAAAAAAATCTGAGTGGAAGTAGTTTAGATCCTGTCATTGTGAAGCCCATTTAGGATTACATCTAATACTGATGAGATAATCATCAAAGTTCCCCTTCCCTATATTATTGGACGATGATGAAACAAATACATGACTAAAACCTGATGGATAATCGGATACAGACTGAAGTTAATTTGTGCCAACTATAAACAATATTCATTCCTGAACTAATTTACAGATTGAGTTTTAAAACACAGGTGGCAGGCTTAATGGATTGTAATGTTGGCTATATTTTGTTTTAATAAAGGAAGTTGAAGCCGTTTGTGAAAATTCAGATACCTCCAATTTTTGTGAAATTTTAACATCACATATTGGACATCTTTTGATGAAAATTCTTGCAATTTCAGTTTTTATTTATTTACTAGCAGGGGCACCTGGCCTTGCCCAGTCGTAAAATCTGCTTAAATATTTTTAATTCATGCAGATCTCGTATTTATTACAGAACCAATTCGCTATTGAATATTATACGTATATAGTACTGATTTCAAAAGTTTTAAAAAAAAATGACTTTGGTACCATCAATTAGAATAGAAACGAAAACATTTAGCATTCCAGCTGCATTTCTTACCGTTTGAGCTATCAACAGATAAAAAAGATTTTAAAATTAAACCACTTCAAGCTATGGATGAATTTGCACATGCGCAAAAGTAATAGAAATATGCTAGCAATTTGAAATGAACATTTGGCACTTCAACTTGCTCACCTTATTGCTGTACGCGTTATTCATCCAAACAAAGATTTGGATAGTTATAAACTATCCTTAGTGTACAATTACTATTTTCTATTAGTTTCAGTGTTCTGTAACCAGCAGTTTAATAGTTTATCAGTTAAATATTTACACGTGGACACACATACACACACATACATCGGTTTTATTATAAAGATTATTTTTCTTTGTGTGGTATTTGAAAGGAGTTTTTAGGGGGGCATAATATTGGCACAACTTCGTATTTGAAAATTTAGATGTTGGATTTATGTTGAATTTGATCCAGTCATCAGACATTAAGATTCTGTGAAAGCCTTTAAGATTAAGCCTTAAATTTAAAAAAAAAAAAAAAAAAAAAAAAAAAATTCTAGACTAAAAACTCATGTAAAAGATTTGAAAAAAAAAACAAAACTTTTTGATTTTCATCTTCATAAAAACATGAAAGTGATGCAAAACTTGAAAATTAAATAGAACTGAATTTAGAGCTTTTTCTTGAAAAGGTTTTATTTCTATTATTATCTTGAGAATAGGGGAAATGTCTTGAAAAGGCTTTGAAAATTGTATTCTTTGTTTAGTAAAAATTTGTGTCTGAATATTTAAAAATCTCAGAATAAATACATGTTAAAATTTCATCATTTCTGGAATTATCCATACAAGAGTTATGTTCCTTTATCATAAAACAACTAGATGTTATCCTAATACTTTACGAATGTTGCTCTAGTGAAATTCAAAAGTGAAATCAATACTATTTAAATAGTTTAATTTAATTTTAAATATTAGGTTCTGATGTAGTTCAAGACGACTATACAAGGAGGATAACTAGCATCGACTAAGCAAAATAATCTTTTTTTATTTTATTTTTTTTTTCAAAATAATTTAACAAAGTAGAAAGTAATGTAGTGATGAGCCTAAGTTGTAAATAGTTGAGTTTTGTTGCAAGTTATTGTAAAACTACTTCATGAAAATGAAGAGTTAAATGAAAGTTACTTTTCCTGTTGTCAATCACTAAGTTTTTTGGTTTCTTATATCATTCTTTATATCAGGTTGACAAGAAAAAATTTTGTTTTGAAAAGTTGAATTTTGTTTTGAAAAGACCTTTAAAAGGGGCTTGAAAATCTGCATGAACTCTGTTTACTTGCCCTGAGACCGGTATCCTTATATATTAAACGTGTCTTAGCCATTTTCTGTTTTTGATTCTCAATTAAATTTGTGCCTGTTACCCAACAGTTTCAAGATTTCAAGTTATTACGATTGATTTTGGAGAAGAGATAAATTGCTTAAGAGATAAATTGCTTGTAAACATGAAATACGTTGTGAGGTGATTTATGCAGAAGTGTAATTGGACTGTACAAGGTCTCTTCATTTTTTTCTTAAGTTCTTCCCATTAAACCAACTGTTTTCCTAGAATTACCATTAAGAGACAGGCAAATAAAATTCTTAAAGATTTAACTTTAAGTAGATAAATTCTCTTGTAAAACAAAACCTTTCACACCTAGTGATATTATTATCTACACGTTTGATTAATTCATTTATTCTCGCTCCTGCTCATCTCCTTGGCATTCCTTCATCTTCATGACAACCGTTTCTCCATCCACTCCTATCTCAACCTATTAAAACCACCAACTTTTCCAGATTAGTCTTCATCATACCCATAACCTTAACTCCTAACCCACTCCAACTTACTTCAGTAATCCCCTGTCCACCCGTTTTAATTACTCCCTTTCCCATCACAACCTTTTAATTTTACCCCCCAAGAAATAAGATTCAACTTCTAATTGTTATTCAGGATCTGGTAAACATTTACTTAAGAGGTCATGACATTTTTATCTTTTCCGTGTGCACAAGTCTGTCAGTCCATTTTAATTAAATACTGAGGGAGAATAAATCTTAGTATTCACGTTGCTAGTTCTTTGCCTGATCTTCCATATGTTTGTAAAACTCTAGAATCTTGTTTTGTTGGCATGCCATAAGTTGTTGCTCAGTGGATAGTGATGTCTCTGGTTCCTTCTTGTTGAAGCCGTCTTAATAATAGCATCTGTAAAAGTTATTAAAAATGACAGCACAGAATCATTAGCGTTCAACAATGCTTTAGGGATTTTAGTGTTGAATACATCGTGCACCCAAGGAGGATGGTAGTAGTCGTCACAAACATATATGTTCTCTTTCCAAAACGAGAAAGATTTTTTTCAGCTTCTCTGTTGCCCGTCTCTGGTAACTTCCTGTTTGATGCAATATCTTGATGCATAACTTTTGAATTGAAAGCCATGTTTATTTTCTGAAGAGTTTTCATTGGGTAGCTGTTCTGTAAAGGTCATGGACTTTATTATTTTGCAGGTAAAGAGCAAAAAATCTTTCTCATATTGGCACAAAAAGAATTATGTGCAGGAATGCCTATAAATAGAACCTTCCAATTTTTTGTGATCATACCCTCCTTACTATATCAAAAATATTGCAACAATAGCTGTAATTCTAGTTTGACTTCAAGTGGAATTTTCCACTCCTCTAAACTTATGTGAACTTTAGCCTGATCTAAAGAAATACAATTGTTAATATTTTACATTTTAATTGTTTTTAATGTCACACCTTTCAGACTTTGCTTCTACTACCATGTTCTACTATGCGTCTACTACTGCTACCATCTTTACTTTTACTAACCCTAACCCTAACCACAACCCTAACCCTAACCACAACCCTAACCCCAACCACAACCCTAACCCTAACCCTAACCACAACCCTAACCCTAATCCTAACCACCAACACCGAAAATTGGGCAGTTGTCTGTATGTTTTGTATGTCCAGCTAAAAATCAAAAACTCTAAAACAAACACCCACAAAGTTATTATATTCTTGATCTTCATTGCTCTGGATGGAATATTGTAAATTTAGAAAAAGATATGTACTTCTTGGGTTAACGGGGACAGGTTTTGTTGGTGGAGGCTGTTTTTCAGTATTTTTATGTACTAATTTGGGGGAAAGAAATGCTGATTCATTACTCGAACTATTGTATAAAAGAGTTGTCTGTGTATGTACAGAAAGAGGAATGGGCTGAGCAGAAAAAGAGGTGGTTGGAGAGAGATGGATGGATAGATTGAAGTAGATAGATTTTTTAATAAAAATAGGTTGCGCTTTTGCTCCGGGCACCACTGAGTACTGATGCTAGTGTGAAAACAAAAGAAGTTTAAGATGTTTAAAAAGATTTTTACAAAATTATTTCAAAAGTAATGCCTCCTATTTTTTATTCCACTCAAATGGATCAGAGGTGATAGCAAATTGCATTGTTGCAGTGTTATGATGACTGAGCTTATACATTCATGATCAGAAAATATCATTTCTCTATTGCAGGTATTGACAGTGTGAGACTCTTGAGAAAGCAACCTCTTGTCATGGATGTGTGTCAGAAGCACAGAAGCAGAGAATCATCATTGAATTCTTGGTAAAAATGCATTGAGAATGATGGTAACTACGTAGAAAAATAAATTTGTGGAGCATAAAAAGTTGCTCATTTTAATGGTATCATTCCTGTTTTTGTAGCGCTTAAATTTTTTGAGTTAAAAAAAAAATAGGAGGCTGTGCTTTTGGATCGATTCTTGTAATTTTAAAACAATACAAAGCTGTGTGTGTATATATATATATATATATATATATATATATATATAATAAAAGTAATATATACTACCATTCAATATGGACCTGTCAATGGTAGACCAGATAAGAACACAAATTTGGATTTATAAGATTATAAAATCCAACCTTAATCACCCTTCAGGACCTGTGAATAGGCATTGAATCTCTGCAGTTCCAGGTGAGCATTGTCTGAAATTAGCAGTTTCAATCCTACCCAAAGCAGGCCAGAGGATTAGTTAGCCAAAATCTGGTGAAACAACAACTATGAAAGGCAGTAATTAGTGAAGATACAGTTAAGACTCAGCATTCCTATCCTGTTGCGATTAACCACCTGACAAAGGTCAGGGGAACAGTTGGACAAAACGTGGTGAAACAAGAGTGTAAGTTTGCAAAAAAAAAAATAAAAAAATAAATTAAAAAAATAAATAAAAATAAAAAAATCAATAAAAAATCAATAAAAACAAAAGATCAATAAAAATAAAAAATCAATAAAAAAATCAATAAAAATAAAAAAATCAATATACAAATACAAAGCCAATTTGCCTTTGTACAGATACATTGTGTTTATTTTTAAAACTTTTCTGAGGATTGCATTCCATTGTGAGGAAAAAACAAAGAAAACGGTTAGTTAGACAAATAACAGAAAAATGAATACAAAGAATGTAGGTGTATTTAACATTCACACATCACTGATGACGGCACATGCAAAAGGCTTTTCTGTTATGCAGTTGGTCAATCTTAAGATGACGTCATCACATAGCCTTTGATACTTACTTTCACACCATTTTAGCAGCACAAAGATTTCATTCTTTCTGCTTATTGTTCTAATATATATATATATATATATATATATATATATATATATATATATATATATATATATATATATATACACTAGTTCTCTCTACCCGATATTGCCCGGTAGTATTTTTGCAACTTTTCTTTTTTTTTCTGTTCCACTCAAAAGTGATTCCATATTATTCCATATAAGATTTGTGACTTCATTGGCTACAGTATAGGTCAAGTGATGAGTTTACGATAGACAGAACTGCAGCTACCTCCAAAAATGACTTTAATCTTTTCCTTGACTTCCAAAGTTAAGGTAGACTATAATCCTATCTTGACAATTGGTCAAATGATGTGAACACTAGACTGTATCCAAACCAACTCTATCAGCAATATACTCCTTGGCATGAGTTAATATACAAACAAAACGAGTTTAATTCAGAAAAGTTTACTTTAAACTCCAAATATTAAAATAAGATATATTAACCAAACCGTCTAGCTGAAACCACTGTCAAAAATTTTCCCCACTCTTTATCTGTGTCTAAATCAAAACGTAGATTCCATGAACAAAGTTTCTTTCTGAGATCTGCACGCCTGTGGAACTCTGTTCCGTCTGCTTGCTTCCCACCTGACTACAACCTGGATGTCTTAAAGTCCAACGTAAACAAATTCCTGATGAACCGCCCCCTTAAGTAGACATGTTTTTTTATTAAACCCCCACAATAACGTAGTGTACATGCAATAACCCTTATCCCTGAGTGGCTTCCGGGCCTTGATAAGTGGTGATCACCTTGTGTAAAAAAAAAAAAAAAAAAAAAAAAAATATTAACCAAACCATGAAATTTGGTTTCTTAGCTATCATCGTCTCTGTTAGTTAATTTACATTTATTTGTACACTATCTTTTAAATAAATGAATTTCGCTTTTAAGTCGACTAAAATACCGAAATTCTAGTCAGTAGTTATTAAAATGTTTGTGAACCAACAACACCAGATATTTCTTAATTACTTTTGGTGCATGAAAGATCCTTTTTTTTTTCTTTCTTTCTTTTTTTTTTCATGGTGGCAATAAGTTAAGTACAAATAAAAATCCAAACTTTATTATATTATACTAAAGCAGAGTCAATCAACGCTTGTTTTCTTCAGACTTTTCTTCCTGTATATTTTAATGAAATATATGAAAATATTAAAGTTTTGGGATTGAGTTATGCTTGAAAACAATTGCATTTTAATAGATAAACCATAATTTGCAATTAGTTGATCAAGTGACCAATCTATTGAGTAAATTTTTGTCTGCCTCTCTCTCTATAATTGTATGTTTATTGATTCTCACCCTTGTATTATAGTCTTTCTTTCTCTTTCCCCCCTCTCTCTTTCTCCTCTTTCCCCCCTCTCTCTTTCTCCTCTTTCCCCCCTCTCTCTTTCTCCTCTTTCCCCCCTCTCTCTTTCTCCTCTTTCCCCCCTCTCTCTTTCTCCTCTTTCCCCCCTCTCTCTTTCTCCTCTTTCCCCCCTCTCTCTTTCTCCTCTTTCCCCCCTCTCTCTTTCTCCTCTTTCCCCCTCTCTCTTTCTCCTCTTTCCCCCCTCTCTCTTTCTCCTCTTTCCCCCCTCTCTTTCTCCTCTTCCCCCCCTCTCTCTTTCTCCTCTTCCCCCCCTCTCTCTTTCTCCTCTTCCCCCCTCTCTCTTTCTCCTCTTCCCCCCTCTCTCTTTCTCCTCTATCCCCCTCTCTCTTTCTCCTCTATCCCCCTCTCTCTTTCTCCTCTATCCCCCTCTCTCTTTCTCCTCTATCCCCCTCTCTCTTTCTCCTCTATCCCCCTCTCTCTTTCTCCTCTATCCCCCTCTCTCTTTCTCCTCTATCCCCCTCTCTCTTTCTCCTCTATCCCCCTCTCTCTTTCTCCTCTATCCCCCTCTCTCTTTCTCCTCTATCCCCCTCTCTCTTTCTCCTCTATCCCCCTCTCTCTTTCTCCTCTATCCCCCTCTCTCTTTCTCCTCTATCCCCCTCTCTCTTTCTCCTCTATCCCCCTCTCTCTTTCTCCTCTATCCCCCTCTCTCTTTCTCCTCTATCCCCCTCTCTCTTTCTCCTCTATCCCCCTCTCTCTTTCTCCTCTATCCCCCCTCTCTCTTTCTTTCCCCTCTATCCCCCCTCTTTCTCTTTCCCCTCTATCCCCCCCTCTTTCTCTTTCCCCTCTATCCCCCCTCTTTCTCTTTCCCCTCTATCCCCCCCTCTTTCTCTTTCCCCTCTATCCCCCCCTCTTTCTCTTTCCCCTCTATCCCCCCCTCTTTCCCCTCTATCCCCCCTCTATCCCCCCTCTTTCCCCTCTATCCCCCCTCTTTCCCCTCTATCCCCCCTCTTTCCCCTCTATCCCCCCTCTTTCCCCTCTATCCCCCCTCTTTCTCTTTCCCCTCTATCCCCCCTCTTTCTCTTTCCCCTCTATCCCCCCTCTTTCTCTTTCCTCTCTATCCCCCCCTTTCTCTTTCCCCTCTCTCGATACATGTCTCTTTCCCCTCTCCCTCTTTCATTTTTCTCTATCTATATGTTAATACTTAAATAAATGTTTTTTTTGTTTTTTTTTAAATATATTTATTAAAGAAAATGTGTACTTGGACAAAAACGCATAGTAACAGTAAATTTCTGTCTTTTATTTTGAGTTTACAAATAATCAAATGTTTTTTTGTTTTAATGCTAATTAAATAAAAGAAAGAATTGGTGTATCCGCGACATTATAATCTTTCACAAATAATAAAAAAAAAACTCTTGAAGTTCTTCCTCCTAGACAAGCAAAAGTCGAGGGTAAATTTCTGATGCCCGAGGTACCTCATTTTAAGTGGTCAGGGTCAAGGGATAATTTTTTTAATCTTAATGTGATAATGTAAGGAAGGCTACACTAATCTGCTCTTGTATCTCAAGTTTCTCTCCTGAATGGATTTATAAATTCTTAATCCCTTGTTCTAATAAGTTAATCCGAATGAACCCTTTTGTATTCACTGAAGTACTAATATTTTTGGGAAAGGCATGAACTCAGTATTTTCTTTCATCTATGAGCAAAATAGATGATTCCAATGAATTTGATGTTTTGATGTCATCTTTCGCTAAATTTGTTCGTTCACCAACCATCTTTCATATTTCTATTTTGAAATGTTGGATGCATGATTAACCTAATGGATACAATTACAGAATATGGAATTTATTTTATTTACTAATGAGTTCCCACTAATCAAGGCTAAAGGCCACTTGAGGATAAAGGTTAATGATATATCTTATCAGTTGAATGGTGAAGAATGTTATGAGAGGATTTAAAATGAACAAAATTAAACTTATGAGGACAATTTATGACAAGGGTTTGCTGATTGGATTTGAAGACGATCGTGTTGTAACCCTCAGGGAAGCAATCTTGTAGCAACATGAGGTGTGTGTATCTGTAGAAAACATTCAGATCATAAGGATGATGAAAAAACACAGGATTTTAATGAGATTTTTATTTTTTTTAAGAAATTCTCATTTATCCTAGAGTTGATTTTGGCCTTGATAAGTGTTAATGAGAACGATTTTCAGTTGGATGATGATGGATATTATGAAAATGCTGAATGGAATGAACAAAATTTGATTACTTCTGAGGATGGTTTATGAATAGTATTTGTTGGCATTGGATTTTGAGATAACAATGTTTTAACCCAAAAGGAAGCACTTCTATAGTAACAGGCTCAAAAGATGCAAAGTTCTTAAGCAAAAACTCTATTCGAGGGAATTCTATTTAATACTAGCAGGCTACCCAGTGTTTCTCCGTCATAAGATACGCTTAAATATGATATTTTAATTCATGCAGATTACATATTTATTATAGAGACAATTCTCTATTGATTATTATATTGTACCCAATATATAGTAATGATATCAAAAGCAAAAACAAATGACTTAGTTGCCCTCAGTTAGAATCGAAACTGAAACGTACAACTGTCCAGCCTCATTCTTTAGTCTCCGCACCACGCCGATACGGACATAAATAGTTTTTAAAAAAACTAACGTTGTTTAATTTATGAACGTAGGTTTGTGCATGTATACATGTTTAGTCAGCTATTGCTGCCAAGGTCAACTGTTTTGTTTTTAATTTTGATCCCTTAGCAGCAATTTTTGCTGGCTAAAAACTAGTGATGGGATGATTCCAATATTTTTCCAGATTTCGATACAATTACCGATTCTGATTCTTTATAAATCTCTAAATGTTTTACTATGAAAGTTATTTTGTCCCGATTACTGTAAAAATACAACTTAAATGTGCATGTATTTTCTCAAACGTAAAAATACACTTTTGAGAGTGTGAAATAGAGATTTTAGTCTTACTGGAAGCATAAGTCAATAAATATTTATTTTTTTTATTATTACTACAAGCAATGGAAGACGTTTTATAAAAATAAAATAAAATAGATAATTAAAGAAATTGGTTTTGGCATCAGAAAATAGACTTAAATTTTTCTGATTCGGATACTCCAAAAAGCTCCGATTTTTCTGATTCCCAATTCCGATTAATCGTCCCAACACTACTAAAAACCAAATCAAAAGTGTGTTACAGGTTCAAATACCTATATTAGATTTCTGCTCTGTAGATCAAATATTCAAAGACGACTTTGGTAGAGGTTTCGCACACGCACACTGACAAGGTCATTTTTATACACAAATTTATTAACAGGCTCTCACTTGAAACCACACCAAAGACCATAGCTGTGGCTGGAAACTTTGTTTTCATCACCCTGGGCACGTCCCTGTTATTCATAGCAATTCAGTGATGTATTTTGATGGTGCTGGCAATGATCCTGTTGTCATAACTTGGATCGGTAGAGAGCATGCGTTGTACAGCGGCGCATCCCCGATCTCGCTTGTTGAACATTGTGTCACTTGCAGACATGATAGAAGGCTCCTATCACTCTTGGGATTTGTATATAACTGGGCAACTAATAGATGGTCTGTAACAAAAAAAGTAAACGGTTTTCATCAAAACGGAAATGGAATCATGTTGTCTTTTCTAGGGCGTCAGTTTTATTGTTCCATCCTGTAGACATACTTTGTTTACATCGACTTTTCATCTTGTGTTTCTGAACAGTCCTGACACCTTCCATTTAGCTAAAAAGAATGTGGATACGAGTTTTATCTTTAATAAAAGTAAATCTTATCTATTCGGTTTATTTCAGACAATGCTCTCGTTATTTTGAAAGACCTTTAACTGTTCCATTGTTTTGTATAGTGCTACCAGATCAGGCTGTCCAAAGATACTGGCTTTCTGACCTAAAATGCATCAAACATCAATGTTATTATCTTTTTATTTCCCTGTGACAAGGATGGAGTTACCCTTAGGACAAACTTTGTGCAAATCTTCCGCATCTTCAGTTCCTCACAAATAACTGTGTACAGTTCCCACACTGACATCAAACTGTGCGCTTATTGTACACACACGACGGCCTTTATTCATGAAATTCTTTATTTGGCCAATCAACTTTGGTGTTCTGACTTTCTTTACTCCTCCCACACCTCTCATAATCCCTCACAGACTCTCTGACTTCCTTGAATCTCTTATGCCACTCAAAAACTGATGCTCAATTCATGCAAGATGATCCAAAAACAGTCTGAACTATTCCATACGTTTCTGTGGCATTTTTTCAAGTTTAAAACAGAATTTTATTGCATATTGTTCTTCTAAAGTATCCTCACATCCAGATTGCGTTTTTGAAATTCACCAGCTGTGACAATCTGACTTTAGTAGGGTGTATTCCAATTCTTGCTGTAGCTGTTCATTTGAAAATGAAATAAAAATTGGTCAGTCATTTCATAGTATGTGTAACAATAACATACTGAATTTTCAAGAGTCTACGATAATTTTAAATGCCTTTGCAAAAAAATGTCTGGCAACTTATTGAAGGCAACTTGTTTGTGTTTACGATACAAATAACTTTTCTGTCTGCGCATGTATATTATTTTCTGTATGTTTTGAAATTTGATTCTCAAAACTTTTTTGTTTTTCTCGATTCCAAGGTCAGTAAAATAAGCAATTATTGTCAGCTTGTAGCATTGTTAATATTTCAACAGCAGATATTATGTTTCAACAGATTAAATAAAAATAAAATCTTTTAGACCTGCCCTCCAAATTAGATGTAAAATATTGAGTTTAGAATCTTCTATTGGTGAGACCCATGGAAATTCCACAGTTGTATGTTTATAAGAGTTTGACATTTTGGATTATTGAACTACTTTTTTCATCTTAAGTGTTATTCGTTCCAGCCAATGTAATCTCTGACCTTCTCCACATATAATTCGGTTTGGAAATTTGCATAGAATTTCAAATGGAATCTTTTCTTAATCTACGGGGGTAGCATACTCTTGTTACGTCAGTTATGACTGACTAGAAGTCTTAAGTAATCCACAAGTGCATGTTTAGTCCACACTGAAGATCAAACCTTCAACCTCCAGAAAAGTGTTACTTAGAACTGAGGTTTACCTCGTAATTTATCCATTATGCTACAGGTTTTGAAGGTCGGGTTACATCACAGATTAAATAAAGGATTCTGTGTAGATCCTATATCTCTACGATTTGCGCATGCATGGAATATTGCTGCCACATCTGTGCTGGTGCATCTGCCACTAGTCTCGCTCCTAGACAGGCTTCAAAATAGTCGCCAACCTAACAAGTCCTGAACTATCAACTAAACTCCAACCTGTGTCCCATCGCTGAAACGTGGCATCCTTGTGCCTGTTTGACAAATATTTCAATGGCAAGTGCTATGACGAACCTGAGCATTAGTACCCCCTCGACGACAATACTATTGACAAATCCGAAAAGCGGCAAAATCCCACCTCTACACTGTAGAGATCCATAGATGCTGCAAAACCCTCTACTTAAATAGTTTTTTTTTTCCTTGGACTACTGCTCTTTGGAATTCCCTGCCGGGCATTTGTTTTCCTGACTGGACTGACATGCAGAACTTCAAGTGTAATGTAAACAGACATCTTGCTGCCCAACTCCCTAAATGGTAGCCCTAACACAACAAATCTAGTCCCAAATAATAGCCCCTCACAAATAAGTGGCTCTGTGCCTTTTGGGGAAAAATGCCAATAATAATAAAAAAAAAGAAAGATTCTGAAGTTCGACAAAAACAATCCCAAGTTTGACAATATATACCTGAAGATTGGAGGTCACATCAACTGAAACGTTAACAATGACACTCGAGATAAGAACATTAGTCCGAAGAATCCAAACAATCTTTCTCTAAAATAATTCGGAAACAGTTTGACATATTTTCCATTCTATGGACATTTCATGCGTATTAACATTTCATGCGTATTAGCATGGTGCAACTTTTGATTGGCTCAATTCTGTTGTTGGTTTCTCCGGTTATTTTTTAAATCAGCTTCTTGCAGAATGTCTCCAAGTGAAAATGATGGAACCTACTGGATACAAATTTGGCAGCTCAGGTAATCGGTCTATGTACCACTGCCACCTCCGCATCTCTTGCTTTATCTCTCCACCCTTCTCATATTCCCATTACTCTTTGGAAATGTTGATTTGGGTTTTAATCATTCAACGCCCGTTTTATGTTTGCATGTGTTGAACGGCTTTTAGAAACTGACATCAAAACTAATGTATCTTTGGCTTGGTATTTATGTATCCCTCTTTCTCTAAATCGGAATTATACACACACTATAAATTTTTTAGCTTTCCTTTTTTTTTTATATTGTTATTGTTGAAAGTGACACTATTTCTTATAACATTTTAAAGAGAACAAAAAAGAATTCTTCATAAAAGAACTTACTAATTCTTCTGGTTGACTTTACTGGCCTGAAGTCCAACAAGTGGTCATTTAACAAATAACATGGATTGATGATTTTATTTCTTTAATCCTTAAGTCTGGGAGAGACAATCATTATTTTGAATGGTGTGTGTATGTGCGCGGGTGGAGAGAATGTCACCCTGCCCTCAGCTCCTCATACTTAAGTTCAAAGGGCTGCACCCCCACCATGGCTTTAGAAATTTTACCCACCAAACAAGGCAATGTAAATCTTTGAAGAGTTAAACTGAAGAATATATTTAATTATATTTATGTGTATATAGTTATTCCTTTTTAACTTGTTTGTAATTGTTGTTGTTTCTGTATTTTAACGTTTTTATTTGCAAATCGGCAAGATTCTTAGACATAAAACATTCATATATAAAAATTTCATGTGTGAAAAAAAAAAATCATATGCATGTTTGATTATTGCAAAGTTTTCTTTTAAGTTCTCCTGATTCAAAGTATTCCATTTTCTTTACATTTGTGTGGATGAACCTTTTGCATTTCAACAAAATTATATCATAGCATGTTTTGTACTAGGATCCATGGCGTAGTGGTTAGAATACTTGGAAGAAATCAGTTGTAAAGTGATTATTCTCCTGAAGGTTCATTTCTCTGTGTGCACGACCGAAAAATACAATTGGGAATTGCTTGGGACCCCTATCCAGTCATGTCTGACGGAACGCGAGCATGCTACCCCCATGAAGTAAATAAAGAGTTCCGTTCAGAATTGTGTCCAGATTTGTGAGTTTGACAAGATACTCCTGAAGAACGTTGGAAGTTACATCGACCGAAACATTGTGAAAATGACAATGAGAAAAGTACTTCAAAGATTGCAAATACAAACTCTTAAAACTTTATTCCTTTAAAGTATGGGAACCTATTTATACCCAAAATATAAATGCTTTTTTTTTTCTTTTTCTTTTTTTAAATCGGTGCTGCAATTATTCCATAAAGAATCCTGGAATTTGATTCTTGTTGAGGATTTTATAGCATCTCGATTTCAAGTTATTTTGGCGTTTTTTTTTTTTTACTTAATGTATGCATGTATATGTAAAGAAAAGTTTTGTGTCGTAGAATCAGTTAAACTAATTACAACTTTGGAATTGATACCTTTGATCCAATGTTAATTAATATCAGAAATTCTTGAACCATTTTTTAAAACACTATCATTAAAAATATGTAAAAATAACATCTGAAGCAAATGCTGTGACATTTTTAGTGTTCTGTTTCCAAGCCAACCTAACAATACAATTTTTGAAGCTTTACCAATAAGAAAAATAAAGATAAATGTTGCAATATTTTGATATAATCGGAGTGTATGGTCACCGAAAGTTGGAAGAATGACGAATCAAATGGAGCCAAGTTCTGCTAGCAACCAATCAGAAACCTGAATTGCTCCATAAAAATATTGAATCTTTTAGCATTCCAACACATAATGTTTTCATGCCATCATGAGAAATATCTTTTTGCTCTTTCCAGGACTTGTACAGAATAGCTACCCATCGGAATCTCTTCTGAAATTAAACATGGCTTTCAATTCAATTCAAATAGTTTTTTAATCTTTTAGTTCGATTGTCTAAAAGAAACAATTTTTACATCTATGCGCAGTTTGGATCTTTTTTTTTTTTTTTTTTTTTTTTTTTTTTAAGCCTCAATCTGGTCCAAAGGGTTGTGGAAGAGGCTGGACGAAATTACGATATTCCCTTCTAAAATCTGGAATTAGGATTTTGATTCTTTTCCAGTCTGTAATATCATCTGTACTATCAATTCCCAAATCTATTGTGGGGTGTGGCAAGGATTTGCTAAATATTGAGTTTTAATAAATACATTTTTGCGTCCCAATCTCATTAAAGATATCAAGCATCCTAGGTCTGAAGTCATGTTATTGTAAGGTTGAGATTTAAAAGTGATAAGAGACTCTGTCCAGCATCCCAGAACTTGTTTTGAAATGCTCCTGACTTTCACCCTAGATTTAAAGTGGAAGACTTGTATCCAATTTGTTGCTAAAACTGCTGGGAAAAAAGGTTGGATCATTCTATTGCTCCAGAAAGTACTTGACAACTATAAAGTCAGAGAATCAATTAGTCATTTTTGTATAAAAAAAACATAAATATAAATATTTAATCTTTATTTCCTCACCTTTTTTTTTTTTCTTAAAATAAATCTTTTATATTAAAAATCAACGTTGTCATGACAACAGTTTATCTCTGATGCTGCTGTTCATTCACTCTGCAACATATCCTCTATACAATAAGCTCTTCTCATAAAACGCCTTTGTTGGTTGAATTGTGCATTTTGTCGCCATCCTAATTATTTCATCCACAAAGCTGCCAATTCGGTTTCTCCTCACAGTTGAGAAAAAAAAAATGATGTGGAGGTTATCTGAAAATGTGGCTCAGGATGAAACAGAATGCTTAGCTGATCCTATGAAGTTTGTTGCTAGAACAGATTACTTCTGTGATGGTTAGTTGTGCCTGATCAGCAATCTGATTGGGACGCAGTAAATGTTTTTGGATGCCGAAACAAGTACAAGTACATCCGAGATGCCACTCTTATTTCGATAGAGTACAAAATCAACTTTTAAATTTAGTAAGTGAAGATTTTTTTTCTCACAGAATAAACAATTTTTCTCGACTTTATTATTATTTCCATGAACGTACTTGATTGAGTTTCAAGCCAGGTACACCCTAAAATGAAGTGCTGTTGTCACATCTGGGCAGGAGCTGCTCGGTGCACTCTATCCAACCTTTAAAACTTAGTAAGTGATGCCCTTTTCTCTTCCCTGTAACCTCTTGGTTGGATAGGGCGTGCCAAGGAGCTCCTGCTCAGATGTGGCAACAGTACTCAATTTTAGAGCGTACCTGGCTTGAAACTCAATCAAGCGAAACCTTTGCTTCTATAGAGTTGAAAACCAGCTTCAAAATCTAGTAGGTGATGCTTTTTTCTCTAGGTTTCGAAGCCAGTTTTGAACTCTATCAAAGCAAGATAGGACTTGTCAAGCAGATCCTGTCCAGATGTGGCAACAAAGTAGTTTCTCATAAAAAACACAGAAGAAACCACTTCACTTTGATTTTGTCAGGTATATATGGAAAAACAATGAAAGCAACAGAAAATTCTTTGTTCTTGTGATGTATCTGTTTTGTCTGCAGTTGAAGGATGAAAAATACTTTTCTTGTTGAGCAATTTTTTTTTATCCAATTCAGAGCGCTTCCTATTGGGGGGGGGGGGGGGCGTGTGTGGTTGGATATCCTACCAATCTAACGCATGCCAGCATATAAAGCAACTAAATATGATGATCATAAAACCGGCCTTGTGCCTGACATTGCCCTCTCCTAGGGAGACCAGTAAACAGGGTCACATAATACAAACGTTGCAGAAGATTCAGATGACTTGAAAGATATTGGTCAAAACACTTAGTCTAGTTTTGGCTTAATGGCTTCCAGACTGACTGCAAAATGTAACCAGATCTCCATGAAGCAAATCTTGATTGTATTTAAGTAAATACCAGTCATGACGACCCTCACCATCCTCTGAACCACTTTTTTAAAATTTGTTTGTTGGGCGTTGGAGAGTGTGTGTGCAGGGGTAGGGAAGATAACTGTTATGGTAAAATAACAAGTTGGGGCAGCAATTAAGTGGCAAATAAATAAATATAATAAAAAAAAAAAGGATCTGCTGAGAAATAGTTCTCAAATCTCCCGAAGGAATTACAAATATATACACACACACACACATATATATATATATATACTAGCAGGCCATCCGGCATTGCCTGATTGTAAAATATATTTTAATTCGTCCAGAAAATGAAATCTGTGCATGCAAGTATTGTTTTTTTTTTTTTTTTTTTTTTTCTAAACAGTTCTTTGTAGCAGTTGAAACGTGCTACAATAGCAGGCAGGAGTGAAATCTCGTGGCTTGAGATTTAAATCCACAGTCTCCCAGGCTTGTCTAATCACAAGCCAGCTCTCAATCACATGATCGAGTATATAAAAGGCGAAATCGGCAACTCTGCCTACTTTTTCCTCCCTGGCTTTTGCTGGCAGCAGACGTTCGCCAGGGCCTTTGGCCCCAGGCTGAGCGTGAGTACAACAAGCCAACATGGCTCTCTTCTCACTCCCACTTATTTCCACGTGCGGTACCCACACAAACTTTCTTTATCATGCTACAGAACTGGTTTCATCGACACGCACGCACACCCACTACAACATGTAAACACCTTGAAGACTTTGCTCTTTCTCCTTTATCCTTATGACGACTGATTACGACAAGTGTATAAAGAACTATTCTCTCCGCCAACAGCATAATATTTATACTATCTTTACACATAAGAACATTCCAGCTACTAACCCGTTTCTCTCGTCTAACGAAGATGACAAAGTTGCTTTTTTAAATGTTAAAATGAAACTTCCTTTCGATGTCTTCATTATTAACTAAAACTTGTTGTAAAAAAAAAAATGATTCTAGCTGAGAAACCAAAACCTAAACAAATATGATAACCATTAGACCAGCTTGCACTGATCCTTAAAAAGTGTTTTCAAACTTACTTATTCTTAACATAAAGAAGCTGTCATGCTTCATGACTCCACATGTGCGCTTGTAAAACAGTTGACAGATAAAAATTTAATGAACCCCCCCCCCCAAGTACCAATTTTTCGATTTTGACCCCTTAACATTAAACCCCTTAGCAGCCCCTTTTTTCTGAATGAAAACCAATTAAAGTTTTCCATATGTCTGAATACACTGTGCCAAATTTTAAGTTTGCAGATCTAGAATTCATTGAGTATATAGGTTGAAAAGTGTCCTCTCTCACACACACACATCCTTACTTATATAGTCTGTTTATTATACAAACGTTATTGATTACATATGTGCATACATGTTCCAGTGGAATCTCAATTCAGAGAGACCACCTCATCAGATGCAAAAGGGGACGTTAATGAAATGAGAATCAAGATTACAGTTTTTTTATTTTTATAAAATATATTCGAGTGTGGTTTACGCTCTAAAAGAAAGTGAGATGTGTAGTTTGTGAATGTGAACAGTAGAGGTTTAGGAGGGAGGTGTAGTGAAGGAAATCTTCCTGGACATCACCTTTGATTGAGCTACCTATAAACTATACATTAAAGAAAACGCAAACTCCACATATATCCACCCATGCTCCAACCACCCATCCCTTATCAAACAAAATCAATCGAAGCGTAGTTTACCAGGCCACAATATTTGCGAAAGAAAACCTGAATAACAAGAAATATTACGTAGGTATGACTTCCTTAGATTTCAAAACTCAATATTATGACCACAAAAGTACATTCAAAAATAAAAAAAAACACTGTATGAAAACAATGCTAACAAATAAATACTGGGAACTCAAGGAAAGCGGACATTCGCCGGTAGTCGAATGGAAAATAATAAGACAAGCTACCACGTGTAGAAACCTAGACGACCCATGTAGATTATGCCTTCATGAAAAATTTGCTATCTTGTACTTTAAAGAACCCCAACATCTATTAAACTGTAGAAGAGAAATAGTGAACAACTAAGATAAAAATTTACTCGATGATAGCGATACAAAATAGTTTTAAAACTAACAAAAACAATAGAAAATAAACAAATAAATAAATTAAATAAACATGAATATACATAAACGATCACACATACATATATATATATATATATATATATATATATGTGTGTGTGTGTGTGTGCATATATGTATGTACATATATATATTTTTATATATAAACTAACATATAAAAAACAAAACCATAACCTAGATTTAAAACAGATCAAGAAACTAGATATCCAGGCTAAATAGAGCACACACAAAGGAACAGGTCAAATAGGCCTTTTGTCCGATAAGTGCATGTTCATTGGCTGATAGGAAGGACGCGGTGGATACGAGAAAGCTGATTGGCTAACTAAAATCTCAATAGAAAGTGTGTATATAAAAACGACAGACAACCACAAAATTTGCGCATGCTTGAAGAATCCTAGAGTGGATGAAACGTGGAATATTCAGTGTAACTTAATCGCCATATATATTTTATAACTTACTAATTAGCTCTATCTACATATTGAGCACTTTTGAAGTAAATACTTAAAGTTTACACATAAATTTATACTTTCGTATATTAATTTTATGTGAGTAAATGAAGTAGTTATATATATATATATATATAGGCATATATATATTTTTAATTTTTTTTATTTTCATGAAATAATTACAAAGTTAAAAGAACAGTCAGCTATGAAATATCAAAACTTTTTTTTTGTAGACCTTTCATGTCGTAAACCTTTTTATTCAATACTAGCATTTCAAGCAAGTGTTGCCCGGGTGTTTGGAAGTGTGTGTTGAGCAAAAAAAAAAAAGGAAAAAAAGTGGTAGTAGGAAGGCAGGCTCAAACCCATACTGCAAAGGAGGAAAAGAACGGGGGGAAAAAACCTGACGTCTTTACTGTTACGACCACCGCCAAAGTGACGTAGATTTAAGTTAAGGCTAGACAAGCGAAAGGAATTTCGAAAATATCGGCAAAAAAAGCGACCCCCCCTTCCTCTGTAGAAAAGTGCCCAGTTGAAGGTGAAGATATTAATGTTTTTAGCCAATTTTTCGATATTTGTCATCTGAAAGGTCAAATTTCAAAAGGATACTGATCTTGTAAAAATCCGTCACCTCTATCAAAAGTTTTAGACAGACATGCAAACATACATACATGCATACATACATTTATATATTGCTAACTAAAAACTTTCGACTCAAGCCGATTAAAGAGCTTGTCCTATCTCTGAATACCCTTGATGTAAAATTTCAAATGTTTAGACCAGAAATTGTCTGAGTAATTTGGTAGATCGCAGAGGTCAAATTTTAACTTTGACCCCTGTTATGACTCCTTGACATATATTGTTTTGGGCTCAAATTAAGTTATTTAGTTAGATCCATGTCCAAGGAACCTATATCTAAAATTTCAAATGTTTAGACCCAAAATTGGCGGAGGAGTTTGGTAGAGTTCTCAAAGGTCAAATCGTTGAACTTTCACCCCTTAACAGCCAAATTTCTGGCCGAAAACCGATCACATAGATTTTCCCAAAATCTCAGTACCCTATATATCAAATTTCGAGTCTGTAGACTGAAAAGTAACAGTTATTGTGAATGAAAATGTACACAGACACACAGACAGGTTCACTGTTATATATATATAGATTGTTATAAGAAGAAATGTGACTCGTTGAGTCAGCCATAAAGTTCTTATTAGATGTTTAAAAAAAAAAAAAAAGTGAGTTTGCATAGGCAGTTGAATAAAAAAAACAGAATTCCAAATTAATTTATTTCTGCTTTGTTTTCTATTTATCTCTTCCTTGTTCTTTCCTTTAAAACGTACGGTATAAGTAGTATGATTATGTTAATAAATAAAATGTCCTTTCACAAAACAATATGCAAATTATTGAGCTTGCTACTTAGATTGCATGGACATGAAAAAATATATAAATCATAGGATGTTGCCATTGTGTAAAAGTTCTATTACGTTAAAATATGGCGTTTTAATCTGTTTTTGTGCAAAAAATGAGCCAAACTTTTGTGTCCTTTTCACTTGCCTCCCCACGAGGGCAGAGTTAGATACAAGGTTGGTTTTTAATGTAGGGGAAAATCCAGCTTCCCAAAAAGGGGCACTCTGGAGAGGAGCCAAAATAAAAAGTCTTCTGAAGGATTTCTCCTCCACTGATCGAGGATAGAAAAGGTGAAAAGTAGCATCAGAACAGATACTACACTTTTATTCCTAGCCAATTGTGTCTATTCATTTAGAAGTTTTGAAATCTTTGTCAATACGCATTTTTAAAATCAAATAACTCTTTTATTTGTATATTTATGAATATAATAATCTGACGTCTGATTAAATTTATCTTAAAATCGATATTGATTGATTTTTAAAATATTACTTGTTTATTGACTTGATGATTTTAATAAATCAAAACACACATGTTGGTTCTGTTGGGTAGAAAGAAATACAATAGTGCTCAATTATTTAACCTTTCTCTAACCCTCCCCACTTTGTGGATTTAGACTAGAGTTGTGTGTGTGTAGTCTTTATTATTCTTCATGTAAATACAGGCATAACATACAGTCATGTAAATACAGGTGATTGTATATACATAAAGAATAAAAAAAACTATAATTTGCTCTCTCTGATTGACCACTATCAACGACCCTTGTCGAAATTCAATTAATCTTAATTTTTGAATATTTTTCTACCTGAAATATATATATATATATATATATATATATATATATAGGAAATTTATTACTGTGAGTCCAGAATGAGTTTACATATTGTTTCAGCCAGAGGAAGATCCCCAAAAAGAGGAAATATCCAACTAGCATCGTCAGAATTCATAGATGGACTAAGTTATAATATAAAATAAGAATGGAAAAATCGTAGATGAAGGGGAGTTAGAAAAGAAGGGGAGAGTGTAAGGGAGAGGACGTTGGAATTTAAAGTAGTAGGAGTGTATATAATAAGACGGGTTTATAATTAAATATTGTGTTCATTCTTATATACGTTTTTTTTAGTTTTCTATATATCCATCTCGTTATACAAAACACGTGTCGGACAAAATCATTTCAAATTTTTAGAAGCAAATAGCAAACGGACAACCCTTGCTGCCTCAACTTTCTTTATATTTAATACTAACTAATCACCTTATTGAGGCTCAAAAGCCACTCGAGAATAAACATTGAGTTCGTCTGTTGGACAAGGAACAACACCCTAATAGGACTGAAAAATGATGGTTAAAATGGGAAGGATTTTATTTAATAAAAAGGCTCTTGTTTTGCGGAGTTTTGTGACCAAGATTGATTTTTATGTACCGTGTTTTTTTTTTTTTTTTTTTTTTCTGTGTGTGTTTTTAATACAATTCAATATTTATTTAATTATTCTTTAAAACATTAACTTTAGCGACAATTAATATATTTTTAAAATAATATTTTTAAATATTAAATTTTGATTTAACTTCATGATACCCTCACGTGATCAATTTATTAAATGACAAAAAAATCTAAAGTAATATATTTAAATAAATTGGTGTCTTTCCGAGTGCATTTTTAATATACTTACAGAATTTTTTAATTATACTTAAAATAATAATTATAATTATAATAAAAAGAATGAGCTATATTAATTAGAAAACATTAGAATTCTTTCTAGAAGATATTTAGTACTTGGAAAAGGGACTGTGTGAAGGTTATTACATAGAAGTGTTCGTGTGGAGCAAACTGGATTTGAACTTGGCACACCTTGGTTGTTAGTATTGTTAAGCACTGAGTCATTATTACCTTCCAAAGATTCTTTTAGTTTTAGAAACACGGGAAGAGAAAGGAAGGGAAATTATTTAAAGTCGTTATGAATTCGGAAAATCTTCCACTCTAACTAAAAAGTCCACTGTCAATTTATTTAAGGTTATCATATATCTATATATAAAGCTGTGTGTGTGTGTTTGATCCTGCAGAATGGTGGTTCATAAAAATTGTGGGGTCTGCGTTCGCGCCTGGTTCACAAAGTATGGAAATAAAAAATTTAAAAATTAAAAAAAAAAACGTTTACAAGTGTTTTGATATAGATGTACATAAGAATACTTTGATAAGTATGTTTTAACTTAAATAGGGATGGTATAATAAAATTGTGTGGGGTCTGCGTTCACACCTGGCCTCCATAGAATGGAAATAGACACAAACTTTAATAAAGACTTTTCATATCTATCTGCGTAAGTATACTTTGATAATTATGTTTCAGTTTGAAGAAATATGGTATAATAAATTTATTGGGTGTCCGTTCGCGCCTGACCTCCATAGAATGGAAATATGTCACAAAGTTTAACAAGGTTTTTTAATATAGATCCACAGAATATTGTGATAAGTGTTTCAGTGTGAACAGGTATGGTATAATAAATTATGAGGTTTATCTATTTTATTTTTACTTTCATCATATTTTTCTTTGGTTTTAATACCCCCGAATTCGAAGCTATCTCTTTACAACCCTTCCTTTTCATAACCTACCATACTTTAATAAATCAGTCTATTTTCTGTAGGCTGTTTTTGAACCCAGTCAACGACGGGTACTTTTGCTAGTGTATATATATATATATATATATATATATATATATATATATAAGATTCCAGCAGAGTACTCTATTATAAGGAAAATTCCAAAAATAAGCAATAATATTTTCAGCAAGATAAGTCATCGGTACCGTTGGTTTCAAACCTGATAATAGAGGATCGTTTTAGATCCCTCATATCAAGCTCTCTTCAGCCAATACTCATCTCCTCATTGTTGTTGAACAGGAACTTTTTTTTTTTTTTTTTTTAGAAGGGAGATTTTACAATGGAGGGAGACCATTACATCAGTAACTAGGCTTCAGTCTGTAAAAAGTGCGCAAAAGTTATAGCCCATTGACTTAGAATGAGTGCTTAATGCCAAACATCTAGAATAAATGTTGTATTAGGATGACTAATCTCTTAATCCCTTACTGTGCATCAAACTTATACCATAGTACTTCATTTACTGCATCTTACAACAAAGCTTCATGAAAAATTTCAGTGAGATCGGTTCAGTAGTTTCTGAAAAAAGTGAAAAAAGAGCATATGACGACCTAGATCCACGTACATCCAGCAAATTGCAGATGACACGAATTGTGATCCAGAAGATCTGAGTTCGGAAGACGGGGAAATCTGGAGAGTCACGTTGGTCTGAACAAGGAGCCCAACCAGATATATAAACTGATGTCATTCTATGTTTATATATCAATAGTGATGCAAGCACTAGCAAAGCATAATCTTTTTCTCCATTTTTTACGGAGGATATATATTTATTGATACGTGATTATGTTTGGTGTTTGGTACAGTAGAACCCCGGGATTCGGCATTAATCCATTCCAGGGTTGGGATAATTGAAGTCGCTGTATTGATGGGGCCTAAGCAAAGTTTTATACAGTAATATTAAAAATTAGTAACAAAATACAGTAAGGTATGTAATACACATGTAAATAATCAAATAATATTCTCAATAACACCGTAAGCAGGGCAAATACCGTAACTAGAGTCCGGAAAAACATCGTAACCTGAAAAAACTGTATCCCGGGGCCACCGTAGTTCGAATTATTGCCATGCGTTCAAAGAGATAAATATTTATTCCCATTTTATATTGAGATATAAAATGTTTATCTTTGAGCAAGACAGTTTTTGTTTTAAAGTTGGTCAATTAAAAGTACAGTCGTCTTTTCTAATCGACTTGACATTTGTTTATCAATAATCCCGTCAGTAAATTAGTTAACCTCCGACTAATTGTGCCGAATTTTTGGTCCGAAAAGAATAAGCAACATTTTACTTTCAAAGTTGCTCTTCATCTGCACGAGGGTGGAGTGGGGGTGTATTTTGATTGCTTGCAGACGAATAATTGTTTTTTGATTTATTATTTGCATAGAACACTTCCCCTCCTTCTTTATTTCATTGTTTTCTCTTTTAAATGTACTCTTAGTTGGAACGTCATTTCAGGTTTGTGACCTTGTCTTTCAAAAAATTTTCTTTTGATAGCCAATCATAAATGAACGTGTATCATCTGGAGACTGTGGAATCACTTTGAATAAAATCATTATTTTTCTGTTAAAATTCTTTAAAAATCATAAATTTTCTTGCGTTTTTGTCACATTTGTAAGGAAATACTGAAAATATAGATTTTTTTTTTCATTTAAATGATTATTTTTTTGTTTATTTGACACTGATGAATGAATGATCAAGCATAAAAACACGTTAAAATAAACGTTACATTTATTAACAACTTTGATGTTTAAGTTGGGTTACGTTAGGGATGTGTACTTAGTCTGCCAGAAAATTCTGTTTGAAACTCTAGCGTTACAGGCCATCAAAAATTCTGTTTGAAACTCTAGCGTTACAGGCCATCAAAAATTCTGTTTGAAACTAGCGGTACAGACCATCAAAAATGCTGATTCATGTTAAAATGTTACAGATCGCATGAAGGGGAGAGCGTCATATCTATAAATTTCCATACATCTAAGATGTTTCTTATACTGCTGTATATTTAGCAATAAACATGCTAGTTTAAGCCATAACCTCTAATAAAGATGCAGATTGGGGCATATCTTTGGGAAAACTGTTACCTATTCATTCTTCCATTTGAACAATCGATAGACGATTATTTGTCATGTGATGAGTGGATTAAAAAATCCTGCAAAAGAAATGCAGCTGCGAGTGAATAATAACTGATACCCACATTACATCCCCTTTCTCTAAACTGCAGGCAGTAAAGACGACTAAATGTACAGAGTGGGGGAATTTGGGTGGGGAAATCAGGTTCTTCATTGTGGGTGTGCGTGGAGTGCAGCAGACCTGTCTTGAACATTGATGCTATCTGCAATGTTTGGTGCAGGAAGAAGCGATACATGTGCTAATCTGTTTCTCGGCTTCTGAAATTCCGTTTTTGGACTAATTATAGAGCATCGACAACTTCAATCCCTTTCTCCCCCCCCCCCACCATCTAGTATGCCTGTACAAACACGTTTTTATTTTCTATTCTGACGCTATATACGGGCACAACAATAACAATTCCCCCCCCCCCACACTTTTTTTAGACTGTTCGTTCGATTCTATAACAGCTTATGCTGAACGACCATGTTTTCACTTTCCGACGAGGTTGTAAGGGAAAGAATGTTAACTATGAAAAACAAAGAAAAAAAATGCATTTTCTTAATAAAATAAACCTGAATACAAGTAAATCTAATTATTGCAGATTCACCCCCCCCTCCACTTGACCATGTTCTTTTCTTTATGCAACCTTTCAGTTTATTATTCACTAGCTGGACACTTGGCGTTGCCCGGTCATATAATCCGCTTAAACATATTTTAATTTATGCAAATTGCGTATGTATCATTATAAAATCAATACTCAATTGATTATTATATGAGGAATAATTTTTCCAGTGGACTAATTCACAAAAAAAAAAAAATATAAAAATAATAATGATAATGCTGTTCATCAAATTCCATCTGTGTTTGTTTACAATATTACGTCAGCTGATATTTGGGCTTGACGATCTCAAAAATAGTCTTCCTTCTCTTATAGATAAAGAATTTTTACAGGGGAATGTTTTACGTTACACCGGTGTAACATAAAACATTCCCCTGTAAAAATTCTTTTTATCTATAAGAGAAGACTATTTTTGAGATTTTTACAATTTTTTATACTTATTGAATGAATTTCTGTAGAAACATCTATGAACACTGTCAGAAACATAAATTACCTTTGTGTGAATTTTTCAAAAGATAGGCTCAACCGTTTCGGAACCTATGGGGAAGGAACACACACACAGTGATTTTTATGATAGTAGATTTTACGCTTTCACCCAAAACAAGACATATTATGACTTGAAAGTAAGAGGCTACTATTTGAGATCGTATCTAACAGAGGACAATGGGGAGTTAAGCAGCAAGATATTTGTCCACATTACATTTAACATATCACAGAACAGTTATTAAAAGTAAATTTTTAATAGTATTATTACACATGATTTATTTACTGATGTTATTTTTATTTATATACTAGATGTACCTGGCATTGCCCAGTAAACAAAAAATAAAGTCAACAAAAAACAGAAAGAAACTGAGACCTGTGCATACGGTTTTTCTAAACAGTTCACTTCTTGTAAAAAAAACAAAAAAAAACTTGAGCTGAGATAGAAACCCAAACCTAAAGATAGTAAAGTACGATAACCATTTGACCAACTTGACACATCTTTTAGAAAATGTTTTCAAACTTCATGAAACAGTCGACAAACAGATAAAAATCCGATGATTCCAAAGTACCAATTTTTCAATTTTGACCCCTTAGCAGCCCTTTTATCCAGATTAAAAATGATTAAAACGTTTTCCACATGTCTGGATACCCTATATACCAAATTTCCAGTTTGTAGATCAAAAGTTTGTTGAGTATATAGCTTGAAGTGTGCTCAAACACAATTCTCACTCTTATAAATATATAGATAGATTGCTGAAATAGTAAATGGATGGCGTCTACATTTTCTTTCTTAAAATTTTTTTTATTCATGTTCATAGCAGACAAGGCTTTTTTTTCTTTTTTTTTTTTTTACATGGGCATCACCACTTATCAAGGCCAGTAAGCCACTTGAGGATAAGGGTTAAAGAGTGTACAGTAGAAATTGGAAAATATAGTAATCGTTAATAATGGAAATTCGGTAAATTTGTTAACTTATATGGAACAGTTCATCAAAAACTTGTTTACGTTAGACTTGAAGACAACCATATTGTAGTCAGCTGGAAAGCAGGAAACAGAAGACAATTCCATAGGCGTGCAATTCTAAGAAAGAAGCTTTGCTCATGGAATCTACGTTTAGGTTTAGGCACAGATAAAGAGTGGGGGAAATTAGTGATAGTGTTTTCTGCTAGACGGGTGTTTTTTGTGAAAGACTGGCGAGGGGGGGACCATAGATTGGAGCTCAGCCGAGCACTTGCCATGCAATAACGATAAAGCAAAGACAAACTCGGAACATCTTTTTGAGAAAGAGGTTGCTGGGAAGAGAAAAGGACATCCCCTAAGAGGCTACAGAGTCTATTTTGATAAATCCTTTCTAGGAGCTCCTGCCCAGATATGGCAAGAATACTCCATCCTTGGACGTACTTGGCTCTTATATAGATAGAGAATTGCATCAGCAGTGATCGATCTACTGGATCGATAGAAGGATCCCACCATTTTTCCAGTGGCCAATGTACATGTTCCATTTAAGATCAGGAGTAAAGGTCAAACCCAGAAGCTTGTCAAAACCCCCAAGACGAGAGCCATTCATTTCAATTGATGCCAGATGAGGATCAGTGTTGATGATATAAAGATAAAAACTTGGTTTTAGATGCATTAAAAGTAACAAGCCACCCCTTTCCCCATTGTACCACATACTCAAAATCAGAGGAGAGAGAATCAGAACTTGGTCGTTTACGGTCTTAGATGTGCTACCATAGATAGTAGTGTCATCAGCATAAATGTCTATGAATGATGTAAGGATGTGATTTGGAAGATCCTTAATGTAGATCGGGAAGAGAGGTGGGCCCAGGATGGACCCCTCAGGGACTCCAGCATTAATACTGAGAGCTTCTGATTTCTGCCCATCAACCACTACTTTTATGAACCTATCAGAGAGAAATGATTTAATAATTGAGAAGACATTTCCAGCTATACTGTAGCTGAAGATCTTGTGAAGTAAACCGTTATGCCATACTCTATCAAAGGCCTTTGATATGTCGAGCAATTGCCCTAGAAAGGTAGCCTCCATCGAGAGATTCGCTAATCCTATGAGATATAACTGTAAGCACATCTGCTGTAGATCTAGCAGAATGGAAACCATATTGCGTCACTAAGGTTATTTTTGCTGAGATGGTTGATTACTTCTCTATTTAACAGATTCCAGCAACTTACTCATGACACACAGGAGACTTATTGGCCTGTGCTGAGAGGGAGATGAGCGATCACCTGAATTCTTAAATACGAGGCATACTGATGAGATTTTCCAGAATTGCTATTAGGTCATGGATGAACTCTTTATGGCATGATTAAGCAATTCTCCTTAAGACAATGCTTAAACAGTTTTGTAAGGGTGGACGCTAGTTCTAGTTGAAGTTTTTTGAGTACTATAATTGGAATACCATCAGGGCCGGTTGCTTTACTGGAATCAAGGTTTTTGATTAGCTTTATAGCATCACGTACAGATATTTATATATCACATAGCATGTTTTCTGATACAGGAGGAAATATTGGAGGTTGACGGCCTTGGTCACAAAGGATAGAATTAGCTGCAAAGTTCTTGGCGAAGAGTTTGGCTTTGTCTGATGCTGACGAGATGACCTCATGTCCATTTATGAGAGTTGGGATAGAACACAGGCTTCTGTTCAGGATTCTGTTTGCTATTTGCCAAAACTGGTGGGAACCAAGCCGCTGCTCAGCTACTTTGGACTTGACGGACTAAGCATACAACTCTCTTTAGACCAGGTTAAGGGGAGATGATTGAGATGTCGATTTACATTGTACTTAAACTTTTGCAGGTTAGTATAGTCAGGGAAGCAAGAAACATGGTAGGAATTCTAAAGTCTCAGTCCAAAGCATCTAGGGACATCAACAATAACAGGGTGAGATTTGTCAGGTTAATAATCAAATTTTTTTAAATAGGAGACTTTGTTGGTTCGATCATGCCATAAAGAGTTCATCCATGACCTAATAGCTCCAGAACCATTCCAAGATTGGATTGAGGACATTGCAAAAGCTGCCGCAAAGGTGGGTTCTCTCTATCATGCTAGAAAACTACTCGCATTTGAGAGTACTCTATACATCTACAAAGCCACCATTCGCCCATGCATGGTCCTGAATATAACCCCCTTATGTCTAAGTGGCGATGTACCGTGTTTGAGTTGAGCACGAGTAAAAAAAAAAAAAAAAAAAAAAAATACTCGAGAGACTATACATCATCAAAGCTGACATTGAATCTAATTCCGGTCCACAGGTTTAGCGTTCGCCACTGGTCCAGAGACTGGTTGGCCATCACTATTTTGGCTGCTGCGGACCATCATACATAGTCTGCATTTATCCGGAATGCTGCGTGTTCTATGGGAGAAGTCGGCTCAACCCATCTTGGGTGAATATCGCCTCAAGTCAAGTGAATTACTTGGAATCAAATTGTTTAAAAATTAAAACGAATTGATTGAATTTCTATGTATAAAATAATTGAAAGCTTTCAAAACTTTCAATCTTTTAAATTAATGAATATTTGTTAAGAATTTTAAGGCCAGTATGAATTACTTTTTATTCGACAGTTTAAATGCTTTAAGAAACCATGAAGTAATTCATACTTTTTTTTTTTTTTTGTGCAAACTATGATTTTAAAAATAAACAATTAAATATGAGTTGGGTGCCATCAGTTAAAATCGAAACGAAAACATATAGCTCTCCAGTCTTATTCGTTACCCACTGAACCATGTTCATCCGCATATAAAACTTTAAAAAATAATGTTATTTAACCTATAAATGTATATTTTGCACATGCGTAGAAGAGCACTTGAGGTCAACTTATGCCTGCTGTTTGATTTTTTTTTTTTTTTTTTTTTTTTTTTAAATTTGGACCACTTAACAGTTTTTACCGACTAAAGACCAAATTGAATTTGTTCCATAGATTCAAATCCCCTTTATATATCAAGTTTCAAGTACTAAGATCAAAAATTGAAAAAGTAGTTTGGTAGAGACCGTTACAGACAGACAAATCACTTATATATAGAGAGATGAGGGCAGAAAATTGATCTGGTCAGCATAGCGTGTTTTTCTACAATGAGGCCATAATAGTAAAAAAAAAAAAAAAAATGCCCCCCCACACTTTTTTTTTTTTTTTTTTTTTCTTGAAAATCTAAAAAGAAATTCCTTCATTCATATTTGCTTTCAAAACTTTCTAAAGGTAAGAATTAATAAAAACCACAGGGAAACTGACCCCTCCCTCCAAATGACCCTTAACTTGGCAAAAATTACACACAAAAACAAACTTTTTGTGCAAATAACAAAAATTAAGCTCATTAGTTTTCTCATAAATCCAACAAAAGTTGTGATTTGTGATGGTTTCCATTCTTCAAGTTAGAGTAATAATCGCAGAGGAAGATATTTTTTTTTTTTTTTTTTTTTTTTTTTTAATTGATTCTCTTAATATCTAAAATAAATTTTTTTGATGACTGGTCGTACTCTCAAGAAACTGAAATGAAGTCACGCACTTGAATTATGTATTGACTATTCTTAAATCGCAAACAATAATTGTTTCTTTTTACAATGCCTCCCCACGGGACAGTTAGACACCAGGGTCGTTTTTTAACGTGGAGAAAAGGAACAAAAATAAAAATTGTCTCAGTCGTGAAGGATTTCTCCTCCACTGACAGAATAAGAAATTGAAGTGCAGCATCTGAAGAACAGATACTACACTTTGAGGTATTTATTTGCTCCCCCACTGAGCAAATTTAGGCACAAGGCCGATTTTTAAAGTGAGGAGTGAAAGGGAAATGGGGACCAACTCCCCGGGGAGTAGGGGAGCTGGATAGTGACAATTGGTATGAAGGGTTGTCCCTACATTGACCAAGGTCTTATATGTGGGGTTTTCCCCACATATGGTCTTTGCTTGCAGTATCTGTCGGAACAGATTGTATTTATTTGCTTCCCCACTGAGCAAATTAGGCACAAGGCCGTTTTTTAATGTGGAGAGAAAGGGAGGGGGGGGAAAGGGGACCAGCTCCCGAGAGGTGGGAAATGGGAGCTGGATAGTAACTGTTGGTATGAAGGGTTGCCCCTACATTGACCAAGGTCTGATATGTGGGGTTACCCCCACATATGGTCTTTGCTTGCGGTATCTGCCGGAACAGATAGTATTTATTTGCTCCCCCACCGAGCAAATTAGGCACAAGGCCAATTTTTAATGTGAGGAGTGAAGGGAGGGGGAAGGGAAAAAGGGGACCAGCTCCCGAGAGGTGGGAAATGGGAGCTGGTTAAAGGTCAGGCATGTGGGGTTGCCCCCACATCTGGTCTTTGCTAGTCATAGCTAGTCATAGCTTGCAGTAGCTGCCGGAACAGATGGTATTTATTTGCTCCCCCACCGAGCAAATTAGGCACAAGGCCAATTTTTAATGTGAGGTAAAAACCAGCTCCCCTAAAAGGGGTCACTCTGGTTACCAAAAATAATAATTGTCCCAGTATAGCGGGTTTCCCCTCCATTGACTGGTACAAATTATCTTAAATGCAGTATCTGCCGGAACAGATACTACACTTTGATCCCTGCCCGAAGGCCAATTGTTAGAAAATATGACTCCCAAAATCTATAAATGTTAATTGTATCCGAGGTTTTGAGATTTTCTTTTGTTGTGTTCGACATTCTAGTGGTTTGAAGTCATGTCCACAATCCCAAACCCATACTTTTTTGTGAAAATTTTTATTTTTATTTTTTAATAAAGAGGGAAGAAAGGAAAATAGTATTCCTCCCTCCCTCCCTCTCCTAGTTTGGAATGTAAATGGAGACAAACTAATAATTTTCACATTTGTGCCTGACTTTTCAATATGAACAATGGATTTCATCATTTTCTTCCTATGGATAATAACACTTTCGTGTTCGTTTTTGTTTTTATTTTTAAAACTTATTTTTGCAAATATGAACTGTTCTTAACCTTTGTGTGTTGAACTGGCGTTGCCCGGGAGTAATTTTCAATGAAATCCTTTACCACTAGTCTTTCCCTCTTGGGATCATCGCCACAATGTTGCATCCCTGTACCTGTTTAGCAAGTATATATATATGGAATGTGCTCCGATGAACTCATTGCACTTGTGGCCCCTCGATGTACATATCCCTGACAAACCCACTTAGCAACAAAATCACACCCCATACACTGTTGAGATCCCTAAATGCTAGAAAGTTTTCTACTCTAATCGTTTCTTCCCCCGAACAACTAGACTTTGGAATTCCCCTCCTGTTACCTGCTTCCCTGCCATGATTGTAGTAGTTGAAATGTAATGTTAACCAACGTCTTGTTAATCTTTCTTACGCATGGTCCCAATTAGTAGTCCCTTATCTCTCGAGTAGCGATATGCCTTAATTGGGGTGAATGTGAGGGGGGGGGGGAGAATGTTTTTGTTTTTATGGATGTATCGTGTATTTCGATATGAGGATTAATGATTTGGATTATTCGAACTGTACTCGTATTGAATGTTATTTTCACAACATTTCAATTGATGTGGCCGCCGATCTTCTTCAGATGTAGTTTGTATGGAATTTCAAATGGAACTCTTTATTTAATATACCAGCCGTATTTACCCCAGATGGGTTTAACTGGCTTTCTCCAGAAGAGGAAGTATCAAGGGACTATCAAATTCATAAGCTGTCCTCAGTAGCATTTTATATCCTAATCAGATAATTAGGTTATTGTAGTTCTTGCATGGAGGTATTGACATCCTCATACATACTGCGCCTGGTATTCCCAAATATGGTCACCCATCTGATACTGATCAGGCTTAACAGTGCTTAACTTCAGTGATCTAATAAAAACCAGTGTTTCAACGTGATTATGCCATACACCCTTTATTTAATCCACATTTGTTCTCATTCTAACCAGACATTCATTAACCCTTATGCTTGAGTGGCCTTCGAGCCTTGATAAGCGGCGACTCAAAAAAAAAAAAAAAAAAATTTCATCAGCAAAGATATTTCCATCTGAATCTTTTAAACATTTTTTCTCCCCTTCCGTACTATTGTCGTTGTTGACCTAGTTTTTTCGAAATGAGTACAAACCCCCAATTTAATCACTTGAATAATCGGTTCACTCTTTCCACGTGTAGCATTTAATTCTTGTTTGTACAATGCACGCAAAACTTAATTATACATTTCGAATGAGATATTCAAAAGCCGTTAAAAGACATGTATAAATGCATTCACAAAAACAAAGATGCTTTCAAAGCTTTTTCATCTTTCACACCCACGCACCTAAATTTTGATTTTAGTGCATTCAGAACAAAGATTTGTAAAGTTGACAAACCGATTACCAAAGTGTTTGTATATGTGTATATAATCACGTTGACACGCCGGTTCTCATCATATCACTGAAGTTAAGCAACGTTGAGCCTGGTTAGTACCAGATGGGTGACCATTTGGGAATTCTAGGCGCTGTATGTGCTCTCTGCTTTTCTCGGCATTGTTTCCAGTCGTCCTGAACCTCCACTTGTTACTAGTTTCATATTTTTAGTCACATGCAAGCGACTCTATAAGTCGGTTGGTCGGTCGGTCGGTCTCTCCGTAACACTTTTGTGCTTGGCCTTTTTGGTTAAGATCAAAGGTCAGTTAATAGATGTTGTTCTTAGCTTTTTAAGCTTTTCTTGGCCTTTTAGCCAAGATCAAAGTGTATTTTGGTAAATGTTGCCAGTCAAGAGTAAGACTCCAAAGTCTACATTTATTACTTTTAATCACTTTAGTTACAAAGACCCTGAACCCTTCCCCAATCTCTTGTAGGGCCTTGTGCCTAATTTTGTTGTTTAAGAATCTTTTGTTTTTTACTTAATTGTATTTTCAAAATTTTTAAAAGCAATAAAATATATAAACAAGATCAAAGTG
Source organism: Euprymna scolopes (assembly GCF_053919585.1). Classification (NCBI taxonomy): domain Eukaryota; kingdom Metazoa; phylum Mollusca; class Cephalopoda; order Sepiida; family Sepiolidae; genus Euprymna; species Euprymna scolopes. The sequence goes on from NC_136483.1 coordinate 200,858,973, forward strand.
TAATATCTGTTCTTACTACATGCTGTACTTATGTTTGTAACTTTGTGATATAAAGTGGGGGATCACTTTTCTGTATTAATTTGATGTAAAATGATCACCCACTTTACAACCAGTCAGTCTCGAAGCCATTCAAGTCATTCTCCAAATCATTCAAGTTGTTTTTGAAGGATTCCAGTTATTTTTTAAGCATTCAAGTCATTCTTAAGGTCATTCAATTCATCCTTAAGTTCATTAAAGTCATTCTAAGTCCTTTACTTTTTATTTATTTAAGTCATTTCAGCCCATTTTTCGGTCATTTTAGTTTATCTTTAAGAATTTCATGTCAATCCTACATTCACACATTCATTCATTACACGAGAGCACGCGACTAATGGCTATCGGCCTTGTTTTTAATATAGTTATAGATCTATTATATAAAGAAATAAATTTCTATCCGTCAGAAACTACACAAGATAGACTTACATCAGTGAATCGAGTATGACCTCCAACCTTATTATGGTAAAAAGAAGTCAGGATTAGATCATTCCTGTAATGACCTGGTTCCTGTTGGTTTTTCAGTGGGAGTTCAGTTCTGTGTAGTTCTAGGAGGTCCACTCTCCCAGGCCTTGCCTTCTCTCTTTGAGAGGGGGTTAGTTTATTGCTAATCGCCTGAGGCGCCCTTACTGGGGAATGCCAACAGTGCCCCTCCTTGGGGGCGCTGACTTCTCAATCACACTTTCTGACTCTGGTGTCTACGTTCTTGCAGTGAGAAAGAACTATATGCTTACCTACCTACCTACCTACCTACCTACCTTCATGCATGTGCTGTCACCAGAGACCAGATTAGTGTGTAGAAAAGGAGAGAAGTAAATAAATAAAATAATAATCTTACTGGTAATTGTTCCAAAAACAACACTGAAACTAGTTCAGTTATTGGTGCCTTTTTCTTTCATTCTATGTTGAACCAGTTGCAAAAAAAAAAAAAAAGCCAGACAGTTGTGACTATCGCATCACTTTCATGCAATCTTTCAGAAAGGTAAAAATTCTTAACGCCCCTCCAAGTTATAGATGAAATGGTAGAGTAGTCTTTGCAACTAATCTTGAAGACAGAAAATCCACAAAATTCCACCTGCAACCAGACAGTCACCTGACATGTGACACACCTGTACATACATGACTCACTTGCTCGAAAAACTGAGTCTTGTTCTCTGCAATACATGTTTCAATATAATTAAATTCACCTGTGGGAGTCATAATGATCAGATGCTCAGACTCTCCCGTCGAGAAAGATATTCATCATATTATTGTTATAACAGCTTCCTATCCGCATCATATGGGTGGAGTGGTTGTGGGTGCTGTTATGTTAGCAGTTTTACACTGAGACTTCTTAATATCAAGATCTTGTGTATGCAAGTTCAGGTTAAGAATGTTTTTGTAAAATAAAAATCAATAGAATTTCCACTGAGTTTATATAATAGTGCTCAATAGTTAATGGAGCTATTTATACTGATATTTATTCATACAAACATGTAACAAGCTTCGCTACACTTGCATGACAATGTTTCGATCTGTAATTAACAACTAAAATATTGTCAGGTTAAAAAAGTCTGAGATCTTAGTTATTAATAACTACAGATCGAAACATTATTATGCCAGTGTAGTGAACACTGGTACATGTCTGTATAAATAAAAATTAATATTAAAATATATATATATATTATGGTTATGTAAAGACCAAATTTAAACCTGTTCGAAAACATTCTTTATTTTAGATTGTGAAATTAAAAAATAAAAATGAATACGTCAGCTGACCGGTTTCGAAGGTTGCTCAGCAGAGCTAAAATCAAGCTTAATTACGTTAAAAAAAGGGGGTGAATATATATATATATATACACACACACACACACACACACACACACACACACACACACACACACACACACACACACACACACACACACACTCTTCAGAAGAAAATTATCTAACAATCAACTAGTATGGAAACCTATGATTATAAGTCTTATAGAATATTACTGCCAATAATATTTTGTAAGTACTATCAATATTTCAAATGTATTCTTTGTCTTACATAGAATAATAAAAATCTTTTGATTTGAAATTCAAACATTTCACGTCATAAACTTTTAAATTCATTTAATGACTAAAATTACACACATACAATATGTAGCTATATCCCAAGATCCAAGGTTTTATTTGTTTTAACAAATCAATTCTTTTAACATATCAAAACTTTGGTATGTTTCACAAGACCTGTTTCGTTTATATAGAACAATGAACATTTTTATGTCCGTAATTTTTCTTACATATACTCTTTAGAAAAAAGCACTAATTTAATGTTGGAAATGAGGCAAAAAGGATTAGTAAAACAAGAGCACATTTCCCCTCAAATGCTTTGGTTTACTACAGGTGTTAGTTTTGCTACTTTTTAATTTTTTTTTTTTTTTCAGCTTTTTACAGGGTGACCTAAAAAAAGAAGAGGACATTCAATTGTTTTTCTGAGCATTTTACAGTCAACGGAGAAAAAAAGGCCAAATACCCTAGTGTTTTGATGTGATGTTTTGAATATAATAAACTAGTTATAACCAAAGTTTCATTTCATTCGGACAAAACACTAAGAAACGAGGCCTAATTAGAGTTGGGGCCGGTTTTTTTTTGGGGGGGGGGGTCACCCTATATAAGTTATCATGTGGCAGGCTTTAAAAGTCAAGAATATAAATGACCAAGATAATATCATTATGATGCACGTGTTAAGATGTAACATTTGTTGATAGAAAAATGTATGAGTTTGTAGTAATAAGATAGTTTCTGTTAGAGTGAAATGTCTTATATGATCGTTTTACGTTAGAATATTAATCACATTATTTAAGGCATAAACTGACTTTCTCCAGTTATCATGAGACGACATTGAAACATAGAATCGCGCTGAGTTAGGCGGCTTTCCAAAAACTCAACACCATTCTAAAATCAAAGCGTGCCAATAGTTTATTTAATTTCTGTTCTCCCAGTAGTTTGATATGGCCTTGATTGTATCACATGGACTAAACAACTAGCCAATCGCATTGAGGTGTTTCAAAATCATGTAATGTGTTTTATTACAGGACATCACCTGATCGAAAAATACAAAATATCCACTTTCCATCAAATTACTTGCCTACCCTCACTATTTGATAAAATAAGAAATAAAACCGTTAAACTTTTTGGCCATGTCAAACGATCAACCATTGGCCTGTCAAAGTTATGCTTTGAGGGTGTGTTAGAAGGCAAGAGGCAGAGGGGAAAGCCAAGGAGAAGGTGTAGAGAAAATGTTTTTGATTGGACATCTCTCAACAGTTGGGCGTCCATCAACCAACTTGCCCTGGATTCGAAGGAATGTCAAAAAATAAGTCACGTGGGTTCGCCATCTGCATCAAGCAGAAGATGCGACTCATGATTAATTACATTGACACACTGGTTCCCGGCAGATTACCGAAGTTAAGCAACATTGAGCTTGGTCAATACTAAAATGGGTGACAATTTGAGAATTCCAGTTGTTGTTTGTGCTCTCTGCTTATCTCGGCATTGTTTCCAGTCAGTTTTAGGCCTCTCCTTGTTACCGGACCCAAGCAGTGCCGATTCAGGAGAGGTGTGGTTAGAAATTGCGCAACACTTGCTTCACAATTGCACAGCTGCCTTTACACGGTTGTCCATTGTCTCTTGAGACTGAACAGAGGCATCGATCGATGTAGTAATCAGAAAAACTGCCGATGAGTTCATGACGAAGTAGATGATGCTCTTGGTTATTGTTTCATGTGTCGTGTTGATGCGTGTGACAAAAGCTGTGGCAGTTTGTGAAACCACCTCGAGGTTATTAAAAATAAAACGGGTTTATAGATTATAGAATGCGACAAAAGAAATGAACGTAAACTGACCTAAGTTTAATGAAAAAAAAAAATAAAATTAAACTACTGTTATTTCTTTTTTTTTTTCTTTCATTCTAATTAATATTTCCGCCTTTTTGTTTTTCTTCCATTTTCAAGTGTTAAGTTTAATCCCTTGACAATGACATCCGATCTTTGTCGATTTCGAAGGCCACTCAATATATAACATTAAAAGGAGTGCGATTGGCGCAAGTTATTAAAAGGATTTCGGTTTCTGCATTTTTGAAAAAGGATTGATTATACGAATTCTTCGAACTACTGTTCTCAACTTGAGTGTTATTTGAACAATGTTTCGGTTAACGTAACCTACGACCTTCTTCAGGTGTATCTTGTCGTACTCGAGAATCTGCATGTAATTTTGAATGAAACCCTTTATCTAATCTACAGTGGCAACAGCACCCGAAATACAATTGCGAATTACTTAGGACTTCTGCCCAGTTATGGCTGACGGAACAAGAGCATGCTACCCCCGTGGATTAAATAAAGGGTTCTGTTCAAAATGACGTTCAGATTCCAGAATCCGCCAAGATATACCTGAAGGTCGGAGTCTACATTGACCAAGAAAAAAACGTGAAAATAACACTTGAGATGAGAACAGGGGTCCAAATAATACAAGGAGGGATTCGGTTTTAAATTTCTCATAAAGGAGTGGGGGGGGGGGTTACTTAAAGAATTTTATGCCGAGTATAACTATCAAGATGAAGACAATTGAGATAAGAATGGTTTGAACTTATGTAAATCAATTTTGAGTCGCACGTTTTGTTTATCAAGTTTTATATTGACTGAATTTTGCTTTTTTTTTAAAGCGTTAAACGTGTTTCGGCATCTTGAATATGTGTTTGAAATATGCCCGATTTCGTCTGTACTGTTAGTGTTTGTTTTCTTTGCCATGACCCAACTGTCTTGATGAGTTTGTTTTTAATCGTTTGTTGACTAAACGCATTCTTGCACAGTCTACATGCAGTTGTCATGGTAACTAATGTCCTAACAGTTTATTTATTTATTTATTTATTTTTTTATTTATTTATTCATGATATGCATTAAACGTGGAATTCTTTTTTTGCTTTTGTAAAATGGAACAAAGCAAATCTTAAATGAAACAATTCTTAAGGAGACTTGTGGAGTCTTCATTAATCTTTACAACATTGCCCCCCCCTCTCTCTCAGTCACACATGTAAAAGTAAAATTTTCACAAAGATAAAAATTTGTATCAGCAGTTTTATATGTCAGTTATTTAAATAAAATACCTTTTTTTTTTTTTTGCTTTAATAATTTCTCTATTCCTATTTAAATGTTTCAAGTATGTGTGTGAAGACAACTCTCAACGAATTTTTATCTCCAAACTTCAAATTTGGTATATAGGGTATTCAGACATATGGAAAACTTTTTAATCGGTTTTAATCCTGAAAAAAAGGGTTGCTTAGGGTTCAAAATTGGAAAATTGATACTGGGGGGGGGACAGATTTTTTTATGTTTCACGGTTGCATATGCACAAATCGTTCACATGACAGCTTCGTTATGTAAAGACTAAGTAGGCTTGAAAACACTTTCTAAAGATCGTGTTAAGCTGGTCTAATGGTTATCGTACTCTACTCACTTTTATATTTGGATTTCGATCTCAGTTCGAGTATTTTTATTTTTTTGTTTACAAGAAATAAACCGTTTAGAAAAAAAAAAAAAACATACTTGTATGCACATGTCTCAGTTTCTTTCCGTTTTTTCTTTTACTTCATTTTTTTTTTTTTAAGGACTTTAATGTTACGTTTAATACTGGGCAACGCCGGGTACTTGTGTGTGTGTGTGTGTGTGTGTGTGTGTGTGTGTGTGTGTGTGTGTGTGTGTGTGTGTGTGTGTGTATATTTTATTTTTTTATTACCGTTTTATCTGTTTGGCTAAAACGGTAATAAAAAAATAACACATATTTGCTCTGCAATAGTATTGAGCACTCTCAAGTTTTTACTAATTACCAGTTTTACCAAATATATATATATATATATATATGAAGCATAACAGCATACTTAAAAATAAATGTATCTTAGATCTACCTCAACATACACCCCTTTTCTGTTTTAATCACCCAAATAAGGCAAATACCATGGAGATGTAAGATGCTACTTTTAATTAGGGGGTCATACATAGAGGGGCATCCTAGGTGAGGATTCGTGCAGCAAGATGTTTGTTTGCATTACATTTAATTTTCGACATGTTGGTACAGTCGGGCAAACGGCTATCCAGAAGTGAATTTCAAAGACTAGCAGTCTGAGGAAAAAAGGTATTAGAGTGGCGTTTGGGAATTTTCACGATGAAGGGGTGGGATTTTGCTGATTGCCGGATTAGTTGGGAGTATTTACGTCAAAGAGGCACCAGTGCAGTAAGTACTTGTAAAACAAGCACAGTGATAAAATATTGCGGTGTTGGGGCAGGGGTTGGAGCTTGGTAGAGTGTGAGGCCTATTAGATGAGAGGCTCAATTTTTTTGACTCTGTCCAAAAAGGAGAGTATCTGTTGGTTGGTGGATTAACCCAGATGTGACAACAATACTCCATTCATGAGTGAGCGGTGGCTTTTGTAGAAATATCAGATACTGGCAGGGGAACTCTTTGTTTACAGCAACTTTAAAGACATGTATCCATTGGGAACATATAGGTTAAATTTAAACTAAACTAACTAGCAGGGTGACCCGACACTGACGGGATTGAATGATGATCAGTGAATGTTTCACACACTCATATTTTTTTTATCATTATCGAAATCAGTTAAATCACCACGTTTTCAATCAAATTTTAGTGCTGAGATTGAGGTTTATTCAAAACACTTGAAACCAAGTCGGAGAAATAATACATAAAACATTGGATGGTTTGGAATGATTTTAGAAACAAAAATTTATTCATTGTTCCTGTGTAAACCATTTATTTTATTGTTTTATTTTTTTGTCTAATTAGTTTTTGAGGGTCGAACGCTGTTAACATTATGATGCCAAGTCTGTTAGACATTTCTTGGACACTTTGATGCATTTTATTCAACAAATGTTTTATCAATTTGCAAATATGGTCGGGCAATATTAAAATATTAAAATTGTCTTAGTCATTTCTCTAACACCATTTGAAAATATCAAGAACTAGAAACATAAAATCTTTTACCAATATGGCTGCATTTGGTATTAAGGTTGATATGTCATCAAACAAAATAATATTTTACTTTTCTGTAAATATCTTGGATAAATTACTTGTGGTATATTTTGTTAATTGAATTATTTTTTCTTTTTTAGGTAAGTTCGTGTTCATATTCTGAACAAAATGGATTATTAATGACATCACGGAACAATAAATCGAGGCTTTAAACTGGATTTACACTAATCAACGGTTTGATTTTTTTTTTTTTTTTTTTTTTTTTTGTACCTCTTTTGCATGTGTAAATGGTGTATTGTAAGGTAAATAAAATAATATTACAATTATATTGTTTGGAAAATAACTGATTTCAGAAATAAACATTCATTGAACTCGCATGGGTTTCATTTAGCAATCTTTTTCATCTTGTGCTACCACGTGTGTGCCCCCACCCTCACTTGACAACTTGCCACCCCCAACGTTGTGTGCCATCGTCTTATCTGCTTATGGTCATATCATCATAGTTTTTCACACTGGGGGATGAGTTTGTCCATCAATTGGTGGCGTCCATTGCACCCACTGATTGGAAGAAGCGCTAAGGTGACCAACTTAGACTATTCTTGCGGCACTAAAAGCAGATATGGAGATCATGTCCGGTTCTCGCATTTTTGATGTGTGTCACTGGAACCATGAATGGCTAGATCATTCTGTCGACTCTGATGCCGACCGACAGGGGTGAATAGCTTTGACGCAAGATGCGGTTAACACGATTAAGTCCAGCTCAACCCATCCCGGGTGAATGCTGCTACGGGTACAGGTAAGTACACTGGTGGCTGTTGAGTGAGTGTGCACATGTTCAAAAGTTTAAAATTAAAACACAACCTAAAAGGAAAACACTGACTGATGCTTTTTCGAACCCTCTAAATGTTAAGGTTCACATCCACATCTACTTTCGAGGCCGTGTTTGTCAATCGGTTGGCCAATTCTTAATCACACATTTTCTCAACCATGCATTGCTTGTGCTTGGTAGAATAAAGTCAAGAACAACTGGAAACTATACCACATAAGTGGAGAAAGACTGGTATCATTTCAAAGTTTTCTTTCTCTTAAACTATTTGCACAACTAATGCTTAATTCAACTTACCATTTAATCCATAGCTGGAGGGAGGTATATGGGTTCATACTTTTCCCATGAATATTACTGAATGTCCCCAACACAACTGGAACCCAGTATTCCAAGCCATAATCTGCATCTGTAATCATTAAGCCAAGCTACTGGTACGACCAGAACAGACAGTCTGAAGATATCGGCTTCCTGACATAAATGCACCAAACATTAATGTTATTGTTATACTTCTCTCCCTCTGCAAAACTCAGTCATGTTCTGCAAAGCCAAACATAAAATTTTTCTCTACAAAGCAACTAAACTAAACACCATGAATAAATATTTGAAAATATAAAGAACATAAACAGTTTTTTTCCAAAACCTGAAAAAAAGGGTTGATATGCTGTAAAACAAAACAACCAAACTATACCTTGCCACTGTCATAATTTTGTATTAAACTTGGCAATGCTGAATCAACTTTGGAAATACTTTCCGGAACAACCTTATGAAAAAACAAAACAAAAAAAAAACAACGATGCCAGGTGAGAAAGGAATTAGGTTGTGAAAGATTTGCTCGACATTGGAAATCTTGTGAAAAAAGTTTGTCGCGTTGAAATGATAATTCCGACAAAATGTATTACAAGGAAATCTGAGAAGGCTGAACCTTGTACGTTTTCAAATCAATATCGAATCGATTGAAGCGCAGTGAAAATCTGAAGAAATTAAATTGTTTTTCAGGAGGAAGAATTCATTTTCAATGCGAACTCTTGTTACCTCTAAAGGATAAGTCATTGCTTTCAAAGACACAAGAGATATTTCTTTAAACCATTAACTTATCCTTTCAAATACCATATTGACTTTTATTCTTATTAGCAAGTTCATTGGAATGATAAAGGAAACGGGTTTTGTTCATTTATTTATTTTTTTCTTATATAGAAATTTAACGCTCTGAACTGCTATTGACCTACATTATAAAATCAATTGACATCAAATATTTATTTGCAGTAGCTGTTGTTCGTTTTGATTATACCATTTTTAGAAGAATATATAATCAAGAGTTCTGAATTTTGGAGACAAGGGCTGATTGTATCACTTGTGTTGATTGGACTATTTTCATTTTGAGTGTTATTTGTGCAATGTTAGGTCAGTATAGCCTCTGACCTTCGTCAGGCATGCTGATTACCATTTTGGAAAAGAAAGGAAAAAAGTTACTGGCTCTGTAGATGGTTTCGTATTCTTGGAGTTTTTTTTTTTTTTTTTTTTTTCGCCGTGGTTTTGTATGTTGTCAACCAGATTTTTTTTTTTTTTTTTTTTTCACACATATGAAACCACAGCGAAAAAAACAACTCCAGGAATACAAAACCATCTACAAAGCCAGTAACTTTTCTCCTTTTCCAAGATGGCAACCAGCATACCTGACGAAGGGCGGAGGCTGCACTGAACAAAATGTTGCACAAATAACACTCAAGATGAGGACAATCGTCCAATCAAAACAAGTAATACATATAATCATTATGTTCGTGGATGCATAAGCAAAACGAAATTACCTTTCAGAATTAAATTTAATAACCAAAAAACTTAATATTAAAAAAACACTCTACCCTCAAATAGCTCAACATTTAAACTAAACAGCATTTCCTAGATAACATAAAATTTACTTTAATAATAAACACTAAATCCCCATCTATATATGCCTGCAAACAAAAACTTCGTAACTCTTGCTTACCTTATTTTATTCTTTAGTCCTCACATTCCCTGAGCAATATTTCTGACAAAGGGGAAAGAATTTCTGTATTCTATCCATTTAAGTTATCATTGATTAGTTTTATCTTGAAGTAGTATTTTTTTAATTAACTTTTTACATGAAGTGGCTTCATGTTTTAGCTGGAGTAATTGCCACAAAAACAAAATATACAAAAAAAAAAAAAAAAAAATGGATTTTGAATCTCGCACACAAATCAGTTCTGGACTCGAATATTTCTATGCTGAAAAAAAATTTTGCAATGAAAACTTATTAGTTGAAGGAATTATTCATATGGCATGATAATAGTTCTTCCTTCCATCCAACCATTTATTTATTTATTTTTTTCCTTTCTTTTTTATCAAAGAAACCCTAAAATTATTGAAACTGGTTAAATACACTAAAGAAAACCTTGAAACTTAATTGGAGATGTAATTTTAGACGAACATGGACTTATTCCATTTTCTCACAAAACACAGGTCTGCTGACATGGTGGCTCCATGCCTTGTCTGTAGCAATTTCCACAAAAACCAACACACAAAAAAAAAAAAAAAAAAGAGATTTTGAACCCCCCCCCCTCCCCCGCACAACAATTAATTTCTGTACTCAAATATTTGTGTTAAAAAAAATAATTCTTTTGCAATGAAAGCTTGTCCGTAGAATTAATTATTCATCTGACATAATAATTACTCTCCCATTCATTTTTTCTTTATCTTTTTTTTTTTTCCTTTTTTTATCAAAGAAACTTTAAAATTATTGAAACTGGTTAAATACACCGAGGAAGACCTTGAAACTTAATTGGAGATTTAATTATAAACGAATATGGACTCCTTCCATTATACAGATCTGCTGACATGGTTGTTATGGTTAAGAACTAACCAGATAATTGTGGTGGTGACAAGCAGGTCAAAATATGAAATGGACAGAAGTGTTTCTCTTTTTTTTTTTTTTTTTTTTTTTTTTGTGTTGACACGATCATCCTAATACTAAAAGACCCCAACCCCGGAAAGTTCACTCTTCAAGTAAGCGCAAAGATAAAAATCTGGGATGTTATCGTCCGGTGAGTGTAAACCCAATTGAGGATCACATCTACTGATGAAGCGATCACCAAAGTTTTCCCACATACCATTGAACAGTGATAAAAGACTGGAGTTTCATAAATAAGATTTAGTGGACAAGTCAAACAACCATCCTATCTCCCTCCCCCAATTAAAAAAAAAAAAAAAAAAAAAAAAAACCTTGCCTAAAATACATAAAATAGTAACCTGAACGAGTCAGATTTTTCCAATGCAAGTATCAGTTGTTCAGCAATCAAATGGACGCACATGAACCATGTAAAAGGTCAAAATATAGCTACATAGATGCACACATTTTTAATTGGACTTTTACATGGCTTGTTGCACTTTGCTGTTTTTTTTCTCTTAAATTTAATTTGGTAAATTAAATTTAATAAATTAAATTTGATTTTGAAATGAATCTTAAAGAACTGATGCATTCATCTTAAGTGAAACTGACACTTTTAATTAAAAAAAAAAATGATTTCATAATAGATTATAATTTATTTAGCTTACTGTTCCACTGGCCTACTTTCCAGCTGACTACGATATGGTAGCTTTCAAGTCCAATATAAACAAACTCCCAATCTACATTAATAATTACTAAACTACCACCTTACATTACACCTTTATCCTCAAGTAGCCTTCTGGCCTTGATAAGTGGTGACGCCCGTGTAAAAAAAAATCAAATCAATATTCCAATGTGTATTCAAATTTCCTCATGTAATCAATAATTTTTGAATATTGATTTTTAACTACTGTAATAATGCTGACTCATGAATCTCGTTAACTATATAGCTGGAAATGTCTTATCAATTATTAAATCATTTCTCTCTGATAGTTTCATAAGAGTAGTAGTTGAGGGGCAAAAATCAGAAGCTCAAAGTATAAATACTGGAGTCCCTCAGGGGTCCATCCTGGGCCCAACTCTTTTCCTGATCTACATTAATGATCTTCCAAATCACATCCTTACATCATTCGTAGACATTTTTGCTGACGACACTACCATCTATGGTAGCACATCTAAGACAGTAAACGACCAAGTTCTCTCCGATTCTCTCTCCTCTGATCTTGATCACATTGTACAATGGGGAAAGGAGTGGCTGGTTACTTTTAATGCATCTAAAACCAAGCTTCTATCTTTACATCATCAACGTTCTGATCCCCATCTGGCATCAATTAAAATGAATGGCTCTTGTCTTGGGGAGGCCTCAAGTTTTGACAGGCTTCTGGGCTTGACCTTTACTCCTGATCTTAAATGGAATACATACATCAAATCTGTTGCCAAGACCGCTGGAAAAATGGTGGGATCCTTCTATCGATCCAGTAGATATCTCACTGCTGATGCAATTCTCTATCTATATAAGAGCCAGATACGTCCAAGGATGGAATACTGTTGCCACATATGGGCAGGAGCTGCTAGAAAAGATTTGTCCTGCCTTGATAGGGTTCAAAATAGACTTCGTGACCTGGTGGGAGATGTCCTTTTCTCTTCGCTGCAACCTCTATCTCACAGAAGAGATGTTGCGAGTTTGTCTCTGCTTTATTGTTATTTTCATGGAAAGTGTTTGACTGAGCTTCAATCTATGGTCCCCCCTCGCCAAACTTTCACAAGAAACACTAGACTAGCTGAAAACATTATCAATAATTTTCCCCACTCTTTATCTGTGCCTAAACCTAAACATAGATTCCATGATCAAAGCTTCTTTCTTAGAACTGCACGCCTGTGGAATTGTCTTCCGTTTTCCTGCTTTCCAGCTGTCTATAATATGGTTGTCTTCAAGTCCAACGTGAACAAGTTTCTGAGCCGTTCCACTTAAGTTAACAAATTTACCGAACTTCCATTACTATCGATTACTATATTGTCCTTTTGACTACTCTACACTCTTTAACCCTTATCCTTGAGTGGCCGATCGGCTTTGATAAGTGGTGAAACCTATGTAAAAAAAACAAAACAAAAAAAAATAATAATTTTTTCTTGAGAAAATGTGACTTCTGAAAACTAAAATTGCTAATTCAAATATTTTTTCTAACATGAAAACTACAACATTCTCTTACAAATCATAAAGTAAGGTTAAATTTCCAAAAATTAAATCTGTTTTATTTTTAAATTTTATTTTTGTAGGGAGCTATGACCACAATTAATTTTGACATTTTTTGTGAACCCATCTGTTGATATTCATAACTCTCTAATTAAAATAGTACAATGGGCTTTTGCGCAGTTGGATATAAAATATTCACCATGACAATTTTTTTTTTCAGTGCAGATTAATCTACAATTTCCCTTCAGTGAAAAGACCCGGTGGCTAACCACAATTCAGAACAATTATTTTCTCATAAATTTTATGTACTATCTTTTATTAGCAAGGCTACTCGGATTTGCCGATTTCATATGTAAACATATGCAGACAGCTCCATTTATATGGATTCAAGAAATGGAGCTGAATAAGCGAAGTAACTACTAAATAAATCAGTTTCCTTTAGTATCTCTCTCTCTTCCTCTCTCTCTCTCTCTCTCTCTTCCCCTCTCTCTCTCTCTCTTCCCCTCTCTCTCTCTCTCTCTTCCCCTCTCTCTCTCTCTCTCTTCCCCTCTCTCTCTCTCTCTTCCCCTCTCTCTCTCTCTCTTCCCCTCTCTCTCTCTCTTCCTCTCTCTCTCTCTTCCTCTCTCTCTCTCTTCCTCTCTCTCTCTCTTCCTCTCTCTTCCTCTCTCTTCCTCTCTCTTCCTCTCTCTCTCTCTCTTCCTCTCTCTCTCTCTCTTCCTCTCTCTCTCTCTCTCTTCCTCTCTCTCTCTCTCTCTCTCTTCCTCTTTCTCTCTCTCTCTTCCTCTCTCTCTCTCTCTCTCTCTCTCTCTCTCTTCCTCTCTCTCTCTCTCTCTCTTCCTCTCTCTCTCTCTCTCTTCCTCTCTCTCTCTTCCTCTCTCTTCCTCTCTCTCTCTCTCTCTCTTCCTCTCTCTATCTCTCTTCCTCTCTCTATCTCTCTTCCTCTCTCTCTTCCTCTCTCTCTTCCTCTCCCTTCCACTCTCTCTCTCTTCCTCTCTCTCTCTTCCTCTCTCTCTCTTCCTCTCTCTCTTTCCTTTAGTACATAAAATGGTTGAAAAACCAGACAAGATCTGCACAACTTTAATGGTCAATAATGATTTTTCTAAATTTTAGATATTATTCATCCAGGGCAGTGCCGATCAAGAAAATATCAACTCTGTGACTCTTTCTTTTGTAGTTTTTTGCTTTTAGCTGGACATAGAATTGCCATCTGTATAATAGATTAGCTGCTCTTGCTCGCTCTCTTTCTCGCTTTTTCTCGCTCCCTCTCCCTCCCTTCCTCTCTCTCCCTCTCCCTCCCTCCCTTCCTCTCTCTCTCTCTCCCTCCCTTCCTATCTCTCTCTCCCCCTCCCTTCCTCTCCCCCTCCCTTCCTCTCTCAATCTTTCTGGATTCATTGTCAGGGATAGATTAATCTGACTGGTTTTGAACAATTTATATAATTTTTTCATTGGTTAATTATTTTATTTCTTATTGGTTAATTATTCAAATATCGTTACAAACATTTCAGGATGTTACTACTATTGGTAAAGTTTATTTTATTAATATTAGTTTTTTATTTTTTTAGTAATTTTTCTAGTATTTCAAGTTTTCATTTATTATTGCTCTGTTCAAGTATAGATGTGTTGTCAACTAAAATCTTCCTGAATTGAGACAGAGGACAAAAATGTTGATTAATCAAGTGTTTAAATATAATACTGTTTTCGAAGCGATGCATGGTTAATCTCCTTGACAAACTGGTGTTAGTCAAACCTGTGTATATGTTTCGCCTCTATTGTTGGAGACAGTCTCCCAAAGGGCATGTGAATTCATAAAATAAGTTAGTTCTGTTAAGCAACTCAAAAAAACGATTGGGAATTTTTAAAATAGGTTTAAAACCATGGAATGAATGCAGTATTTTAAAAGAATCTAGCTAAGAGGAAGCGAAAGTTTTGTTGAAAATAATTCTCTCAAAATGAAACGAGTATAATGCCCAAGTTAAATGGAAATTGTAATATTTTTTTTTTAATGATTACATTTTTTATTTGACGAAGTAAATTGTTTTTTTATGATTACAATTCAAAAAACTTGCACATATGAAAGTTTTGCTCTAAACTGCATATGCATATCTCGTTCTCATATGCAATCAACCAAACGAACCCAATTCGATTGAAACACTGCTTTAAAAAAATCTGACGATTGGTCTTGAAGTTTAAAAACACCTTTGAACCAACTCTGACAAAAAAGTCTCTTCATACGAATCCCTGCTTTTTCTACTGGTAACATTTGAAACAGTATAACGCCATTTTCATTTATGGATAAAATAGCGACTTCAATGAAAATAATTGGTATGCCCTGAGACTTATGCAAATAAATCACAGCAAGACTGGCAAAAATCCGACAGTTGTCATGTCGGATTATTTAAACCCCCCCCCCCCCCATGAGAAAAGGGAGGCTTTCACGTTGGCTGGCATGTTGTATTGATAGTTATTTTCAGTTTAAGTTTTTTTTTTTTTTTTTTTTATTGAATTAATGGATTTCATGTTCTATTGAAACTTGTCTTCTTTTGACAGCTGATTGGATAGTCACTTCGGCATTATTCATCTGTTTAGGTAACATGCTGAAGATTGGCTCACAAACTAGATGAATACCAACAATGGGAAATCTTTCATACAAATCATTGTCATGGCTCAGATGAAGTCGATCAGTATTCATTGAGATAATCTGTGTGGATTTTGTTTAGTGCCATCGGTCAAGTGGAATAATCCATTTATTGCTGTTAATCCTCGACTGGATGTAAAGGCAAAGCCGTAACCTGAGAATCCTTTAAAAAGTTCTTTATAATATTGTAGATTTGATTTTGCTTCTCTTCACATAAAGTTATTTAGCACAAGTAGCAAACGCCATCTTTATAATGAAATGTTTTATGCACATTATATTTATTGCAACGTACAAATGTACAGAAAAATTAATTTTTAGTCAACATTAAAAATATTCTTAGATATAGGACATATGCATGGGAGCCAAACTCGAAACGTTTTTTTGAAGGGAATATAAATAGCAAAAAGAACTTGTTTGAAAATTTGTTGAAATAACGAAAACTTTAGTCGGAAAAGGAGGTTCTTTTAATTTTGTTTGGATTTCTGTAGATTCTGAGTTCTTTAGTAGATTTTGGGGGGGCTGGGTTATTTATAATCTGCAAATCATGACGGTGTTGTAATTAAACTCAAGTCCACAAGACAACTCCCTAACTTTTTGGTCTTTCTCAAACCTTATATTTTGTTTTTTCTCGTTCATGAAAGAAAAACTTTGAAATCGATAGATAAGACATATATATGCGAGCGGGTGGAAATCACCAGCATTGAGGCCATGCTGATGAAGTCACAGCTACCCTGGGTCAGGCATGTCTCCAGATTGGACAATCATCGCCTGCCCAAGATAGTCCTATATGGCAAACTCTCTGCTGGCCGTCGTGACAGAGGGGCACCGAAGAAAAGATATAAAAACTCTCTGAAGAAGTCCCTCGGTGACGACCACATTGACCACCTCCAGTGGTCTGCTCTTGCTGCTGACGGTGTTACCTGTTGCCTCCTTTGAGATTCTCCGCACAGAGAATCTGCGGGAGACATGCTGCAGGAGGAAGATTCGGGAAGCCTCAACAGTCACACCTGACATGTCTTTTGACTGCAGCCGCTGTGGCCAAATTTGCTTGTCTTGCATCTAGCTCATCAGCCACAAGCATGCCTGCAATCAACGTGGAAAACCCCCTTCATAGAATCTTCGTTTGTGAAGTACTGCCAAGATATATATATATCTCGTCTGTCTGTTTAAATGCATGTTTGTATGTCTGCCTAAAACTTTTAACAGAGGCGACGGATTTGCACGAGATCAGTATCGTTTTGAAGCTCGACCCTTCAGACGACAAATATCGAAAAATTGGCTAAACATTAATTCCTTTACCATCAACTGGGCACTTTTCTACAGGAAGTGGTCATTTTTTTCGCCGATTTTTTTTTTCGAAAGTCATCCCCCTTTCCGATTGACTAGCCTTAATTTAAACATTTGTCACTTCCAGTTTGGCGATGGGCGCAACAGTAAAGATGTCACTTTTTTTTTACGTTCTTTTCCTCCTTCATGGTACGAGTTCGAGCCCGCCTGCCTACTACCACTTTTTTTTTCATCTCTCCCTCCCCCTTAAATTAACGAAAAAATACTTAAAAATATTACGTCTAGTCTGCACCATCAGAGTACTCTTCTACGACCACATAGGGAACATCTACGCCCAAACGGATGGCGTATCTATGGGTTCCATCCTCAGACCCATTTTCAGTGAGTTCTACATGAGTCACCTCGAAAACCTGATACATAACAACACCAATAAACCTACTATCTATGTAAGATATGTAGACGATATTCTCCTCCTTGCTAACAACCAACAAATCCTTATACTTAAGGACCTTCTCTAAAACAACTCTGTACTCAACTTCACTGTTGAATTAAATGTTAATAACAAAATCCCTTTCCTCGACGTCTTTATTGACAATTCCAATAAGACCTTTAGCACCTCCAACTACAAAAACCCTATCTGCTATAATTCTTACCTTCTAAATTTCAAGAGTGAATGCCCCTGCCGATACAAAATAGTCATCATCAAAAACCTCAATCGAGCAAAACTTATCTCTTCCAACAAAAAATACTATTCATCGAACTAAAAAATATTAAACAAGTCTTCATCAACAAGTTTCCCAAATTATATTGTTGACCAACACAAACTCCATGCTCCAGAAGTTAAACAACACTCCCACTAACAGTACCCCCCACCCCAACACATGACACTAATATAATAAACCTATTCTATTGCAAGCAAATGCATCCGGGCTTTAAGTTGGAATAAATCGCTATAAAAAAACATCATCCCTAGATACATCTCGTATGACCACAAGATTATCACGCCGCCTCACCTGCCATAATGCCAAATCTAGTGCCATTTTCCAACATTTACATAAAAGCACAACACTAGTTAACAACACCAAAATACTACACAATGAAACGAATGTAAAAAAAAAAAAAAAACCTTAAAATCCTTGAAGCTATTTATATCAAAATGCAAGAACCTACCCTGAATCAGGTCACATTTCAGAATAGTACCAATATGTTCAAATGCTTCATAACTCCTCCAAAGTCCCCCCACACCCACCGATTCCTGCCATTGACCCTAGCACAGGCATTTCTCCTACCACTCCAACACTCCTACAGCTGTCAGCAGTCACAACAAACTTCACTTGCACCCAACTATTATTTAAATAAATCTTCCCCATAATACCTTACTGAGACTAACACACATTGATGTGGAGATGTTTTTACAAAAAGTTCAACCCGCAGACACATTGACAAGAAAAAAATGCTTGGACCATGCATCCATATGTTCAATGTATATACAAAAAATATAATACGAAAAATTGAAAACATAACAAAGGTATTACTAAACAAGCATTCTGTTGTTTTTAATAATGTCTGCCTGATTATATATATATATATATATATATATATATATATATATATATCCCTAAAACCTCTGGTCTTGATGGAGGGGAGACTAAAACTTGCTGCTATAGTTTCAAATGATCTGAAATAACAGCAAGGGGAGACTTTGTTCCAAATATTTCTCATATGTTATATCTTCTCTCTTTTGGAAATAGGGTACGATTATGAATATCTCCAGTGTCAAATAATACATTGTGAAATTTACTTTACGTATGAAAACCAAAGAGAGGAAATATAACACAAGAAATATTTGGAATCCAGTCTCCCCTTGCTGTTATTTCAGATCATTTGAAACCATAGCAAGTTTTAGTCTCCCCTCCATCAAAGTCAAAGGTTTTAGTAAAATATCTGATATTTTAAAATTCATATACAAAACGAGGGGAGAAATATTTTAGCAACCAAATACTAGAATACTCATCCCAAACAGAATATTTTTACGAAACTTTTTTGTCCTAACAAAACTTAAAATCCAAATATAAATGTTACTAAACCGTGTATACCTAGAATACTTATTCCAATTTTGATCAAAATATATTACATAATTTTATTCTATTATTTAAGGCTTAGGCTTAAGCAGTCTTAAGAAGAAATTGAAATTCATGGAATCTTGCTTAATTGGTATCTCATGACTAGGGTTCAAATTTAATGGAAATGTGAAATATTTTCAAAACTTAAAACCCCTTTAAAGTACTTTTAAAAAAGTTGAAATTTATCGAATATTAATTGATATCAAATACCTGTTAAAGTTTCACAAAAATTGTTTGCCTTCTTTCCGTGAAACTAAGCTAAAGTAAATTTAGTGATGGCACGATTCCAATATTTTTCCCGATTCCGATACAATTACTGGTTCTGATTCTTAATAAATCTCTAAATATTGTACTATAGTTATTTTTCCCAATTATTGTGAAAAACACACACACACACACACACACACGTTAAATGTGCATATATTTTCTCGAATGTAAAAACACTTGTGGGAGTGATCGATTGATGTTAGTTTTACTGGTAGTTTAAAATCAATAAATATTATTTTATTATTAGCAGTGGAAGATTTTGTTTTTAAAAAATTCAAGAAAAAAAGACAAAAGAATCGTTTTTGGCATTGGAAAATATACACATTTTGCCGATTTCGATATCAATTCCGATATGCCTAAAATGTCCGATTTTTCCGATTCCCAATTCCAATTAAGTCTCAACTAGTAAATATACTCTGTATTTAGAACCCTTACTTAGCAGCTGTGTTCAAAACTTCATAATGATCGGTTTTGGAGTGAATCTTGTAAATGCCAATGCGTATGTGTTTATATATCTAACTTTATATATAGGTATGTCTCCTGTTGGTCTAAATATGATCTCATTTTAAGAAATGAAAAAAATAAACATCGAAATTGAAAAGAGTACTTTAAAAGATTTTGTCTGAATTGGTGGAAACACAATTCTACTTACGTTTTTCCAGTCTTCCCCCCCCCCCTATTCAAACTGTTTTCTGTTGATGCAGCTCTTTCCCCATCATGTTCTAAACCTTCTTTCTGCAAATTCTATATTCATATATTAAAAAGAAATCAACAAAACCATCATCATACACTCCTTATAAAATTGAACGGCCGAGTTATTAAATAAAACTACATTTCAGAGAATAAAAACTTTATAAAGTCTTTCATTCTCTAGATTTGAAACGAAAATAAATCTGATCGGTTTGTACATGTTGGCAATCTCTAACAATAAGAATCTTTAGTTAAAAATGGAACTTCTGATGCTGATGTTTGGTTTTAACCCTGCCTTTAATCTTGGCCATAAACTATTGCTGCTTGAATCTCTTTCAAGTTACCGATGAGTACATCTGTATTTTAGTAAAAAGTAAAGTAAAATATATCCATTTTATTTTTTTGAACTTTGGTCCATGTTGTTAAGAAAAAAAAAATAAAACTAGTTAACTTTTCCTAAAAATAATTTGACTGGTTAGACTTATTTTTGTATCATTACCATTTTTTTTTTTTTTTTAACGGAGATATGAGTGACTCTATATTCGTCATTAAACTTCATCTATTTTTGGAAAAAATGAAATAAAATTTAGGGGAGAAATTCCCGGCATAGTTATTAGAAATATTTCACAAGTAAATATGCTATTGGGCAATGTTGAGTATGTATAGTTGATAGTAATATATATATATATATATATATATATATATATATATATATATATATATATATATATATAGTAGATAGAGCAATTAGAAAACAAAAGTTGATGATAAAAATCAAATAAATTATTAATCCATCAAAAATTCAAACTATGAATTATAATAAAAATCCGTAACCTTTTGATTTTCAAAGATAAACTTTTTTCATTAGAGAATAAACGTTAGTAAAAGAAAAAAAAAGCATGAATTTGAAAATATAAAAAAATGTCGACTTTTTTGTAAACTAAAAAGTTATTTTCAATAGAATTAAATGGAATAAGAATGAAAGTATGGCATAATCGTGTTGACACACCGGTTCCCTTTAGATCACCAAAGTTAAGCAACGTTGAGCTTGGTCAGTACTAAAATGGGTGACCATTTGGGAATTCCAGGTACTGTATGTGCTCTCCACTTATCTCGGCATTGTCTACTGTCGTCTTGTACTTCTTACAGCGGGACTCAAGCAGTGCCGATTCACAAGAGGTGTAGTCGGGATTGCGCAATCCTTGCCTCACAATTACATGTGCAGCTACCCTTACAGAGGATATCCATTGTCTTTTGTGACTGAATGGAAGCATTGATCGATTGATCAAAAATGAAAATATAAGTCGACTAATTAATTTTTTTTTTTTTTTTTTTTTTAACTAATATTTATCCTCTTATGAAAAAAGCCGATCTTTGAAAATCCATGGATTTAGGATTTTTCTTCATTATAATTGTTTGAGTTTTTGATGGATTAATAAATATAGTAATTTATTAAATTTTTATAATCAATCTTCTCCCTTCCATATCTGCTATCAAACGAGTCTAGTTGCAAAAAAAAAAAAAAAAAAAATTTTTTCTAAAGAAAAAATTTCTAAGCAAATTAAAGAATAAAATGTTTGCCATTTGCAAAGAACCGCTTGATTTGAAACAACGACTACAGTTACCTTCGGTTGATGGTTTCGCATTTTCTATTTTCCCTCATAATGAAAGACTTCCACCTTTCAAGTGTTGCCTAAATCGTGGGAATCCTTGCAGAATGCTAGAGGCAGATACGGAATTACTTTACTTGCAACGATCATAGACCGACGTGTATAGGAGGTGGAGGTGGCAATGACCTTCACATGTGTCAAATAGAAATACTCTTCTGAAGAGAGTATGGAGATTTCTTGTTCTCTACTCTCTTTGCTCCCGCACACACACACACACACACACACACACACACACACACACACACACATGCATTCGAAAAACAAACAAAAAAAAAACCGTTGAGCCAGCTGTTGGGCTCATATTAAATTGTTATTGCATGAAGCTGACAAAAAAAATTAGTTTTCAAACTTAGTAAGGTTTAAAAAGAAAAGACTAAATCCAAAGTTATATCCTCCTCTGTCTCTATGTACACAGATTAAATATTATTACTATTGATGAGGCGATTCTAATATTTTTTCAGATTCCGATACGATTACTGAGTTTGATTCTAATAACAAGTGTCCAAAAGAACCTGACCGCCACAAAAGCATAAAAGTAATCACCTGTGCAACTATAAAATTCCTATCGAAAAAGTTAATTAAATGGCATCAACTGAAGTTCCTTTATATAGAAATTTTCTAATATTTGAAGCTTTTCATAAAAAGAACAATAAAGTTAAAATGTTAAAAAAATCAAAGTTGATTTGTTAACAATGCCCGTGTATTTGTAGTCTCAAATTTCTGGCACCGGAAAATTTAGTTCACATATTTTTTTAGGTGTAAGCTAGATAGGATTTTCAAGTTAAATTAAATTTTTCAGTATCTTCTGTTTATTGAATTGTTAGGTGAAAGTACAGAATAGTTAACAATGCCCCCCCCTCATTCATTTAAATTACCTTTATATCAAATCAGGGTGATATAATAGTATGATGTGGTACCCTCTACCTCTATTTTTTTAATTTTCAAGGTAGCATGTCTTTAAAAAAAAAAAATCTCCAATTTGGAGAGTACTTTCACCTAAAACCCAAAAGCAGGTTAGCAGTCTTGCAGAAAATTAATATATTATTTAAAAAGCAAAAATTACTCTTCATCCGGCAGTTATTAATCTAGTTTAATTTTCATATTACATATCATTTATTATAAATTTATTGTAATTTTTTTTTTTTTTTACACATTACGATTGGTGTATATTAACTGAGTATGTTTCAAGTAAATCATTAATATATATATATATATATATATATATGTTGGTGATTTAGTAAAAATGTTTGTTTTTTTTTCAATTATATTTCACTCTTTGTGTATAATAATCCTTTTTGTTTAAAAGCTTAATGTCTGTTAAATATAACAGAGCACATATAAAACAATAACAGTATAGTTATTTTTCATGCAAAACAACTCCTCCAGCATGTTAAAATTTCAGTACATTTTTTTACAGATCTGTTTTATTACATAGAAACAAACGGTTATATAAAAAGAGACAGTATTGACATAATAATAATTGTTTGTTTCTGCATGACGAAACGGATCTGTAAAAAATGTACCAAAGTTTTAATATGCTGGAAGAGCTGTTTGCATGAAAAATAAATATTTGGATTTCGGAATATAACTTTACTGTTATTCTTATATATATATAATTACAAATGAATAATACCAAGCATTAATTTATTATAAATTAATTCTAAAAAGTTACACAAATTAGACATACATACCTGGGTTGTTGCTTTCTACTAATACATGTATTACACAGTATTTGAAAATACTTTTTTTTCCTTTTTTTCTTCTTTTTTTTTTTCTTTTTTTTTTTTTTTAAACAATTTTTACCCCAAACAAGGCACGGTGCCACTTTGAAGTAGAAGGCTACTATCGGGGACATAAGTTGCAGGGGCATTATGAAGGGAGATGAGTAGCAAGATGTTTGTTCACATTAAACTTGAACTTCTGCATGTCAGTACAGTTGGGAAAGCAGAATCGTGGAAGGGAGTTCCAAAGTCTAGCAGTTCTGGAGAAGAAACTATTGGAGTGAAAGGCTTTCTTATACCTAGGGATTTCTAATGTAAAGGGGTGAGACTTAGTTGCTTGTTGGAGGTACAAGTGCTTGTAGTTCCTCAGAACATTCACCATTACAATACTTGTAGAACAGGCAGAGGGATGCAACATTTCATCGATGGGACAGAGGCTGAAGCTTAGATGACAGTTCAGGACCTATTAGGTGGGTGACTCTCTTTTGAACCCTGTTCAGGAGCGAGAGACAAGCAACAGATGCACCAGCCCAAATGTGACAACAATACTCCATACATGGGCGAATGGTGGCCTTATAGAGATACAGGATACTTTCAAGCATAAGTAGATTTCTAGACTTATATTATTGAGTTTAAATAACATTGAACCAGGAGGATGTTGTAATATAGATTTGATGAACAAATAAAATAAAAAGGCAAAAACTTTTCATTTCGATTATCGTAAATGGTTGACAAGAATAATCATGTTCATAAATGTTTGACAAGAATGATCATGTTCATAAATGTTTGACAAGAATGATCATGTTCATAAATGTTTGACAAGAATGATCATGTTCATAAATGGTTGACAAGAATAATCATGTTCATAAATGGTTGACAAGAATGATCATGTTCATAAATGGTTGACAAGAATGATCATGTTCATAAATGGTTGACAAGAATGATCATGTACATAAATGGTTGACAAGAATGATCATGTACATAAATGGTTGACAAGAATGATCATGTTCATAAATGGTTGACAAGAATGATCATGTTCATAAATGGTTGACAAGAATGATCATGTTCATAAATGGTTGACAAGAATGATCATGTTCATAAATGGTTGACAAGAATGATCATGTTCATAAATGGTTGACAAGAATGATCATGTTCATAAATGGTTGACAAGAATGATCATGTTCATAAATGGTTGACAAGAATGATCATGTTCATAAATGGTTGACAAGAATGATCATGTTCATAAATGGTTGACAAGAATGATCATGTTCATAAATGGTTGACAAGAATGATCATGTTCATAAATGGTTGACAAGAATAATCATGTTCATAAATGGTTGACAAGAATAATCATGTTCATAAATGGTTGACAAGAATAATCATGTTCATGTATGGTTGACAAGAATAATCATGTTCATAAATGTTTGACAAGAATGATCATGTTCATAAATGATTGACAAGAATAATCATGTTCATAAATGGTTGACAAGAATAATCATGTTCATAAATGGTTGACAAGAATAATCATGTTCATGTATGGTTGACAAGAATAATCATGTTCATGTATGATTGACAAGAATGATCATGTTCATAAATGGTTGACAAGAATAATCATGTTCATAAATGGTTGACAAGAATAATCATGTTCATAAATGGTTGACAAGAATAATCATGTTCATGTATGGTTGACAAGAATGATCATGTTCATAAATGGTTGACAAGAATGATCATGTTCATAAATGATTGACAAGAATGATCATGTTCATAAATGGTTGACAAGAATGATCATGTTCATAAATGGTTGACAAGAATGATCATGTTCATAAATGGTTGACAAGAATGATCATGTTCATAAATGGTTGACAAGAATAATCATGTTCATAAATGATTGACAAGAATGATCATGTTCATAAATGTTTGACAAGAATGATCATGTTCATAAATGGTTGACAAGAATAATCATGTTCATGTATGATTGACAAGAATGATCATGTTCATAAATGGTTGACAAGAATGATCATGTTCATAAATGGTTGACAAGAATAATCATGTTCACAAATGGTTGACAAGAATAATCATGTTCATAAATGTTTGACAAGAATAATCATGTTCATAAATGTTTTACAAGAATAATCATGTTCATAAATGGTTGACAAGAATGATCATGTTCGTAAATGGTTGACAAGAATAATCATGTTCATAAATGGTTGACAAGAATAATCATGTTCATAAATGGTTGACAAGAATAATCATGTTCATAAATGGTTGACAAGAATGATCATGTTCATAAATGTTTGACAAGAATGATCATGTTCATAAATGGTTGACCAGAATGATCATGTTCATAAATGGTTGACAAGAATGATCATGTTCATAAATGGTTGACAAGAATGATCATGTTCATAAATGGTTGACAAGAATAATCATGTTCATAAATGGTTGACAAGAATAATCATGTTCATAAATGGTTGACAAGAATAATCATGTTCATAAATGGTTGACAAGAATAATCATGTTCATAAATGGTTGACAAGAATAATCATGTTCATAAATGGTTGACAAGAATGATCATGTTCATAAATGTTTGACAAGAATGATCATGTTCATAAATGGTTGACCAGAATGATCATGTTCATAAATGTTTGACAAGAATGATCATGTTCATAAATGTTTGACAAGAATGATCATGTTCATAAATGGTTGACAAGAATGATCATGTGCATAAATGGTTGACAAGAATGATCATGTTCATAAATGATTGACAAGAATGATCATGTTCATAAATGGTTGACAAGAATAATCATGTTCATGTATGGTTGACAAGAATGATCATGTTCATGTATGGTTGACAAGAATGATCATGTTCATGTATGGTTGACAAGAATGATCATGTTCATGTATGGTTGACAAGAATGATCATGTTCATGTATGGTTGACAAGAATGATCATGTTCATGTATGGTTGACAAGAATGATCATGTTCATGTATGGTTGACAAGAATGATCATGTTCATGTATGGTTGACAAGAATGATCATGTTCATGTATGGTTGACAAGAATGATCATGTTCATGTATGGTTGACAAGAATGATCATGTTCATAAATGGTTGACAAGAATGATCATGTTCATAAATGGTTGACAAGAATGATCATGTTCATAAATGGTTGACAAGAATGATCATGTTCATAAATGGTTGACAAGAATGATCATGTTCATAAATGGTTGACAAGAATGATCATGTACATAAATGGTTGACAAGAATGATCATGTTCATAAATGGTTGACAAGAATGATCATGTACATAAATGGTTGACAAGAATGATCATGTACATAAATGGTTGACAAGAATGATCATGTTCATAAATGGTTGACAAGAATGATCATGTTCATAAATGGTTGACAAGAATGATCATGTTCATAAATGGTTGACAAGAATGATCATGTTCATAAATGGTTGACAAGAATGATCATGTTCATAAATGGTTGACAAGAATGATCATGTTCATAAATGGTTGACAAGAATGATCATGTTCATAAATGGTTGACAAGAATGATCATGTACATAAATGGTTGACAAGAATGATCATGTACATAAATGGTTGACAAGAATGATCATGTTCATAAATGGTTGACAAGAATGATCATGTTCATAAATGGTTGACAAGAATGATCATGTTCATAAATGGTTGACAAGAATGATCATGTTCATAAATGGTTGACAAGAATGATCATGTTCATAAATGGTTGACAAGAATGATCATGTTCATAAATGGTTGACAAGAATGATCATGTTCATAAATGGTTGACAAGAATGATCATGTTCATAAATGGTTGACAAGAATGATCATGTTCATAAATGGTTGACAAGAATGATCATGTTCATAAATGGTTGACAAGAATGATCATGTTCATAAATGGTTGACAAGAATGATCATGTTCATAAATGGTTGACAAGAATGATCATGTTCATAAATGGTTGACAAGAATGATCATGTTCATAAATGGTTGACAAGAATGATCATGTTCATAAATGGTTGACAAGAATGATCATGTTCATAAATGGTTGACAAGAATGATCATGTTCATAAATGGTTGACAAGAATGATCATGTTCATAAATGTTTGACAAGAATGATCATGTTCATAAATGGTTTACAAGAATGATCATGTTCATAAATGGTTGACAAGAATGATCATGTACATAAATGGTTGACAAGAATGATCATGTACATAAATGGTTGACAAGAATGATCATGTTCATAAATGGTTGACAAGAATGATCATGTTCATAAATGTTTGACAAGAATGATCATGTTCATAAATGGTTGACAAGAATGATCATGTTCATAAATGGTTGACAAGAATGATCATGTTCATAAATGGTTGACAAGAATGATCATGTTCATAAATGGTTGACAAGAATGATCATGTTCATAAATGGTTGACAAGAATGATCATGTTCATAAATGGTTGACAAGAATGATCATGTTCATAAATGGTTGACAAGAATGATCATGTTCATAAATGGTTGACAAGAATGATCATGTTCATAAATGGTTGACAAGAATGATCATGTTCATAAATGGTTGACAAGAATGATCATGTTCATAAATGGTTGACAAGAATGATCATGTTCATAAATGGTTGACAAGAATGATCATGTTCATAAATGGTTGACAAGAATGATCATGTTCATAAATGGTTGACAAGAATGATCATGTTCATAAATGGTTGACAAGAATGATCATGTTCATAAATGGTTGACAAGAATGATCATGTTCATAAATGGTTGACAAGAATGATCATGTTCATAAATGGTTGACAAGAATAATCATGTTCATAAATGGTGAGAGAATGCTGATAACTTACACTGAGATTTGCAAATGTTACGAAACAGCTAATTGCAGTACATATTTTTTTAGACACCCTGTATATATTTTATTTGCTTATTAGAATTATCTCCTTAATATCTACTTATGTATCTATCTAGCCTGATAGCTTATCAGCATCATGTTTTTTTATATGGAAATCACTCCAGACAAGGCATGAAGTCACTTGATGTAAGAAGCTAAAATAAAAAAAAAATACTACTTCAAGGTAAAAAATTTGCCAACAATAAGTGTTAGATGGAATAGATTTTGATTTAGAAAACAGAAATTCTTCTCTCTTTGTTAGAAACATTGCTCTTGGAATGTGAGGACTAAAAGATAAAATAAGGTTATCGTTTTGTATAATGCGTGTGTGTGGGTGAGGATACTTTTAATCACCTGATAAAATTGAGTTGATCCGTTCTTCAGAAATGGAGAACATATTTAGTCCTTTATATTTCTGACTGCTATTTTTTTCTAAAAAACGTCTGCCATTGATAATCTGCATGTATTGAGCGGATGAATTCCCAACAACTAATCGTTCCATCTTTTACGATTCGCCCTCTTTGTATACATGCGAGAGGATATGTAAGCCAATATTGTTGCTTGGGATAATTACGGATATCCTTGTTGCCTATTTTTAGCGGCACTTAGAAATGCAAATGAATCAGCCATGGTTTTCGGTTCCTATTGAATAATCAATATCGCATATGGTTTCAGTGAAAACGCGATACGATTTATATAAATTTGTGTATCAGAATATTATGCATCAGTGTATGCGTGTGCTTGCGTGAGTGTCAATAATGTAAAAAGAAATTTTAAAAAAAATGATGTTTTGGAATCTAAATAGAGTAGAATCGAAACAACAGATCTGACATGGATAAAACGTTATAAGTTGTGTTAGGATGTTTTATCAGAATTGGGAATTTAAAAAAAAAAAAAAGACAATTTTTGAGTAACAGAATCGGAGCAAATTTTGCCTGATTTCCAATTCCAAAAAAACCCATTCTTTTAATTTTTTGAAAATTAATTAATTGCTAGTATTAATGATAAAATGATAAATATTTGATTTTAAATCGCCAGTAAAAGATCATAATAATAAGTAAAAATGGCACAGGTAAAATAGGCACGAGTGAGTAAATAGGACACAATGGCACGAGTTAAAAAAAAAAAAAAAGATCAACTAAATAGACTTGTTCCCACTTTCAAATATCCGAGTTAAACAGCCCCTCGCTCCCCTCAAATATCCTAGCCAAATAAATAGCTTCTCACTCTTCAAATATTACAGCTAAAATGGCTCAATCTCAAAATTTATCTAGTCATGCTAATGTCACAAATCTTCCTGACTTTCTCACACAATCTTGCTCTATCATCATGCCATGTAAGTTTTCATACGTGCGTTGTGAGTCCTCTGCTAGTTGCTTAATCTAAGTTGTGTGCAGCCTCCCCACCAAATTACGTCCTGTTCTATTTCTGATATGGGCCAAGATCCGAGGAAGGTGTCCGTAGAGTTGATCCCTTTTGGATTGTTGCCCCCAAGAAATGTTATGATTTGCTTTTAACATTTTAGTGTTCATACCCAATTTTCTTCTCCAATCTTTTGGTAAGTCAGTCACACTTAAGTTTCAAACCCATTTTCAACCCTGAACACAAATAATGGGTGGCATCTTCAGATATTGGTTCTTGTTGGTAAATGTTCATAAAATAAATTACATGATTATCTGCCCTTGGCTCTGTAAGCTCATAGTTTTTTTTTGTTTTGACATTTTATTTTATCATTTGTTTTTGAAGCAGCTATCTTCCAATATTGATTTTTCAGACATTTTTTCTTCCTCACAGCTACAATTTTCTGTCACCAAATATATAATCAATAATGAATATCGTTTTCTATCTTTTCATGGATTTTTTTTTTTTTTTCACCTTTGCAGTTCTCTGAAGCAAATCATCCTGCACAACAAATTTTTCAATCAAATCTTTTCTGAGCATTTTTGTTGGTAAAAACCTAATTCATACGAAGCATTGCAAAACTTTTTTGACTTTGCTTATTTCTAGATTTAAGTACTTACATGAAGGTTGCCAACATCCATAGTGAAAATGGTGCTATGAAATTCAAGATTTGAACTTCATATACATATAATATACTAGCAGGGAGACCCAACGTTGCTCGGGATTGGATGATGATCAATGAATATTTCATACTTCCATATTTTTATTGTCATCAAAATCAGTGAAATTGATCATTTTTCAATCAAATGGATTGATTGTTTACTCTAGTTGGGAACTCATCGTAGTGCATCGTGACTTAGTCCACAATATATTGTAGTCTACATTGCACTGTAGAGAATCTACTGTTGATTTTATAAATTGATTTTTATATATAATGGCTTGAATTAAAGTTTAAAATGCAAAAGTCAAGTATCATGGTTCAATTGTACTTCAAACAGAAACATTCATTTTGAATGCACCCCTGTCATATCAAAGACTTTACAGTTGATTTTATGTGCCTGACCTTTCTGCTTGTTCTGTGATAATGACTTGAATTAAAGTTTAAAATGAAAAAGCCAAATATGGTTCAGTTGTGCTTTAACCAGAAACATTCATTTGGAACATGCCCATCATATCAAAGAACCTACTGTTGATTTTATGTTATGCCTTTCAGTTTGTGTGGTAATAAAACTTTTCAAATGCACTTGTGATGTTAGGCTGTGTAAGGTGTTAACTTTGGTCAAAATCGCCTGTTTCTTCTTTCATTTCAATTATCGATATTTATCAAAGACATTCTGATACAAAACCTATCCAAGAACACTGCCAAATACATTAAGTACATTTGTATGAAATTTCATAAAAATCAGTCTAGACATTTCAAAGCCAAATTTTTGCCCAAAAATTGATTAAAAAGCTTGCTGCATGTCTGCATACCTTTTAAGTAAAATTTCAAATGTTTAAACCCAAAATTGGCTGAATAGTTTGCTAGAGACCGCAAAAGTGAAATCTTTTTGGCAGCAAAATTTTCGGCCAAAAATCGATTAAAAACCTTGCCCTATGTCTGAATACATTTTATGTAAAATTTCAAATATTTAGACCAAAACTTGGCTGAGTAATTTGGCAGAGACAGCAGAAGTCAAATTTTTTTAACTTTAACCCCAATTTTGACCCCTTAACATTTGTTTTGGGCTCAAATCAAATTAAAATGTTTGATCCATGTCCAAGTAACGTACATCTAAAATTTCAAGTGTTTAGAGCAGTTTGGTATAGTTTTCAAAGGTCAAATCTTTGAACTGTGACCCTTTGACAGCCAAATTTCTGGTCGAAAACTGATTAAAAAGATTTTCCCACATCTCAATACCCCTTATGTCAAATCTCGAGTCTGTAGACCGAAAATTGACAGAGTAGATTTGTAAGGAATTACGCACACACACACACACACACACACACACACACACACACACACAATTTCACTTTTATAGATGTGTGTGTGTGGTCAAATCAAAGTGTTAAACAATGGATACTAATGTTATTTTAGAACAATTATAGATCGGAATGTTTTCCAACAGAAACAAACTCATATCAAACAAAAAATTGTTTTTTTGTTTCTTCATAACTATACAATCAGAGCAATGATAATTTACTTCGTTTGAATTTTCAGACTTACAAAATAAATAAAAAAATAAATAAAACACGATTAAATATTTTCAATGAAGTCTATTTTTTATTCAATGCACACGATGAATAATTTTCATGGTTTGCCATTTATGATTTATCGTCGGATTTATTTATTAAAAATAAAACAGATGAGAAATTGGAAAAGGGAAGATCTAAAACTGAATACGTCAACGTTTCACACAAGTGATTGTTTTTTGTTTTTTTTTCACATTTTTTTACTTTAATTTTTATTGTCTCAAGGTCATAAGAACAGTGGAGATTAAGATGCTTTATAGAATCAACACATATGTTGGACGACAATAGCCTCCTAAAAAGACAGATTATAATTTATGGTTCCCATGTAGTATTACAAACAAGAGATTAGAACATCATTAATATATACATATATATATATATGGCTATTTCATTTAATCACATAAATTAATATATGAAAGCATAATTTTATGCGTAAATTATTTACTTCAACAGTGCTCAATACATAGGTAGAGCTAGGTAGTAAGTTAGAAAAATATATATGGCAATTAAGCTACACAGGCATAAGCCTGACGAATACTAGTGTGGATGAAACGTGGAATATTCTGTGAAGCTTAATTGCCATATTTTTCTAACTTATATATAAAAAATTTGTCGAAATTCAAAAACTTTATAACGCTTGTTTATTTCATCTTGGATCTCTTCATTACAGCCGTTTCGTTAATAGGATGACAATTCTATGATTTTATGTTTTCATAAAAATTTTCTTTCTCATTAACTCGTCAGATGTCATTTCCATCCAATGTTACAAACAAATAGTTAATTTTGTACATGATAAACCTGGTGCGCTCGTTTTGGGAAAAGAAATTCCATCGCCACGTTGTTACAGGTTGGCCATCTTGGGTACCGTGTAAACCAAAATTCTTGTTTTAAACCTTATTTTTTATTTTTATTTTAGTCTTAATTTCCAATTTTATTTCTGTATTATTTATTACGTTTTTTTACAAAAAGAGGTTTAACTATAACAGTGAAATTGTTAAATAGAAAATAGAGGTCATCAAATGTAACTGTTTCAGAAATGTGTGTGTGTGTGTGTGTGTGCTTCATTTTACTTTAGTTGAAGTTCTTGATTTCTATATGAGAGACGTAGATATTTTAGTGTTCGATTAAATTCTCATTTACATTTCAAATGTTGAGTAAAGTTGGGAATGTTAGCTTTCATCTCACTAATTGGCCAGTTAACTGTGCTGTAGTATTTTTTTTTTTTTCAGTTTCTTGATCTTGCTTATTCCAGGACCAGAATTCATCTAGTCTGGTAGAATATCCAGCTTAGTGCAGTTACTATAAGCAACATCATTTGGAGAAGGCTCATCAAGCCTTGTATAAGCCAGTATGGAGTAATAATACTAAAAGCTACCTCATTTGGGCTTTAAATACTGTATTTTTAATATTTAGGGTTTACTTGTTGGGGGAAGTGTCATCATGGTATCAAGTTGATGTGACAAACCCCTGTACATTTGAGGATAGTGTTTTGTGAGCATTCATGTTCTTGTGTGTGTGTGTCTATAGAAGTGAAATTGCCTGTCTGTATATATGTGTGTGTATACATTTCTCTACAAAACTACTCTGTCAATTTTCAATCTACAGACTTGAGATTTGACATAAACTCCTCCGCCAATTTTGGGTCTAAACACTTGAAATTTTACTTGGATATGGACTAAACTTTAATTTGATTTGAGCCCAAAACAAATGTTAAGGGGGGTCAAAATTGGGGTCAAAGTTTAAAAAAATATTTTACCTCTGCGGTCTCTACCAAATTACTCAGCCAATTTTTGGTCTAAATATTTGAAAATTTACATAAAGTGTATTCAGACATAGGGCAAGCTTTTAATCAAGTTTTGGTCGAAAATTTGTCTGCCAAAGGGGTTAAAATTCAAAAGATTTGACCTTTGCTGTCTCTAGCAAACTATTCAGACAATTTTGGGTCTAAACATTTGAAATTTTACATAAAGGGTATGCAGCAAGCTTTGTAATCAATTTTTGGGCGAAAATTTGGCTGCTAAGAGGTAAAAGTTGAAAGAGTTGACATTTGCAGACTCTACCAAACTCCTCTGCTAATTTTGGGCTTAAACAGTTGAAATTTTAGATATAAATTACCTGGACATGAATCAAACTTTTTAATATATATATATATATAACATACATAGGGCCCGAGCAAAACCAGGCTGAACTGCTAGTATACCTATAAATTTTTTTTTTGGCTCTGGCATTAATATTAAAGTGTACTTTTTTTATTTAAAAATTAAAGCGAACTTAATATATGCAGTCATGGATATGAGTCACTATATGAAGGTTAATTTGCATATTCCTTTGAAAAACTAGCTTTAATTAATTGCTTATTCATTAATTAATAATCATAAATTAGTTAATCTTCATGAAGTCGCTCGCATATCAATAACTGAGTATATTAAGAAGTTTGCTTTAATAATTTTTTAATAGGAGGCTTTTAATATCAATGTCAGAGCGAGAAAAAAAAACTCAACTTTATAGGTGTATATACATGTGTGTGTGTGTGTGTGTGTGTGTGTGTATGTGTGTGTGTGTGTGTGTGTGTGTGTTACAGCCTTTGTTTATATCTGTCTTCTGGGAAATGAAATCTCACATGCTGTATTGCTATTACAATCTCTTATTTTCATTTTTGCAATCTTTTTTTAATATTGAGTTTTGACCAAATCTTTTGCCGATATATGAGGGAATAAGAAAAATTTATTTCATACAAAAAACATTGGGGGTGGGGGCAGAGGTTGAAGAGAGTCCAACGTAGGCGACTAAATATTAATCCCCTTTGTTTGGATTTGAAACCGACGGTACCGATATTGTTCTGGTCTCTTGTAACACGAATATAAATGAATATTGTGTCCTTATTATTTTTAATTTATTCGCACACTCTGCTGAAGTTCTCTCTCACTAATTTTTTTTATATATACTAGAACAGCGTTGTCCGGTATTAAACGTAACGTTAAATCCCTTTTAAAAAAATTAAGTAAAAAAAAAAAACAAACAAACAAAAAAAAAACGGAAAGAAACCGAGATGTGTGCATGCAAGTATTATGCTTTTTTTCTAAGCCGTTCATTTCTTGTAAGTAAAAAAAAAAAAAAAAAAAAAATACTCTCTCTGAGATTGAAACCAAAACCTAAAGACAGTGAGTCAAGTATGATAACCATTAAGCTAGCTTGAGACAAGCTTTAAAAATGTTTTCAAACCTACTTATCTAACATAAGGAAGCTGTCATGTGAACCATTCATGCATGTGCATTCGTGAAACAGTTGATAAACATAAAAATCCAATGGCTCTCTACCCCACGTACCAATTTTTCAATTTTGATCCCTTAGCGGCCTTTTCTCCAGACGAAAAACCAATTAGAGTTTTCTAGATGTCTGAATACCCTATATACCAAATTTCAAGTCTGTAGATCAGAAATTCGTTGAGTATATAGGTTGAAGTGTCCTCAGACACACACATTCTCACTATATATAGAGAGAGAGAGAAAGAGAAAGAAAGAACGTGCTGTAACACTACACATCTAAGACAAGGTCTATCTCAATAACTTCGGAAAAACACTTCAGAACGATTTCCCAATTCCTGCTGATATCAAATCATTTTCCTTTATTTTTATTTTCATTTGGTTTTTACACTTTTTCCCCTTCTTTCAATTTTCTTCCTTGCATCCGTCTTGATCGAATTCAGCATTTCCTGATATACCCTCCTACACAATCTATTGTGTGCCAACTATTTCAAGCTTTCTTTAACAACTTTTTTCTTTCTTCTCTCAATTCTTTTCTTGCACACAAGAATTTGGTATGCATCAAAAATTAAGATTCCAACTCAACAATCACAAAGATCATATATAAACATGCACACCTGCATCCCCCGCCCCTCCACACAAGTAATAGGGAAAATAAATGAAAACAAACAACACCTACACACCCACGACCGCAATTCCCACTCAATGACCCTGAACTGGCCTCAGTGAAACCAGGGGTGAAGCACACTCGAGTTTGTAAAAGTTTAAGGACACATTTCATTTTCACTCCTTAGGAAAAGCACTTATCCTCAAAATGGCTTTTCCAAATCCTCTATTTTTACAAAATTTCTGACGAAGACGTTTATAGAGACATAAGATCGTCCAAAACGCGTTAAATTATTTCCAGAAATGATTTTGATAATTTGAAAAATGAAAATATCAAATACCATACTTTGAGGTAATTGCGCCAAGTCCGGGGTAATTTCGCTAACCAGCTAAAAGTGCTCTTTTAGCAACCACACATATAAAGAGCACTTTTTTTAGTTGGTGCAATTACCCCAAAGTATGGTAATAAAACAGGTATATAAAAAAACATAACAATTGTTGATGACCCCCACTCATTTAAAAGAATATATATATATATATATATATATATATACACACACAAGCACACATATGAGATGCCTTCAATAAGTGTCCAGACTTTTTTTCTACAGACATTTCAAATTGTCAGACTCTTGAAAATTCAGCCTGTTATTTCTATACATTTTGAGATGAGCCATCAATTTTTATGATTTCAGGTTCAAAGCAACAGCTACAGAAGGAATTGAATGCACCTTAATAAAGACTGATTGTCGCAATGCAGTCTGAACGTGAGGACACTTTAGAAGAACGACATTCAATAAAATTCTGTTTTAAACTTGGAAAAAATGCCGCAGAAACATATGGAATGTTTTAGACTGCTTTTGGACCATCTTGCATGAATAGAGTATCAGTTTTTGTGGCATAAGAGATTCAAGGACGGCAGAGACTGTGAGGGATGATGAGAGGTGTGGGAGGAGTAAGGTCATGTGTCCATAAACAATAAGTGCATAGTTTGATGTCGGTGTGGGAACTGTACATAATTATTCGCAAGGAACTGAAGGTGCAGAAGATTTGTACAAAGTTTGTCTCCAGGGTGCTCAGAGAAGATCAGAAAGAAAGACGTTGTCATGACAACAAGGTGGGCATCAAGATAGTTCCTCACCCTCCCTATAGTCCAGACGTTGCTCCCTGTGACTTTTGGTTATTCCCTAAGTTCACTTACACACTCACACAAGAGGACTTCCATGGAGCCTTCCAGAAGTTGTTGGAACGGTAAAACAAGTGCATTGCAGCCAGGGGAGATTACTTTGAAGGAGACTAGTTTCCTATGTGTACTATCAATAAACGAAAAAAGTCTGCAAACTTATTTTAGGCACCTCGTATTAGTTTTTTTCGCACACTTATTGATAAAATTATTAGACTGTGTGATATGTTAATCTCATAAAGGAATCACCTGTGACATGTCTGGTCATTCTGTAAGAATCTATGAAGTGAGATAAGCTACTTATAGTATTGCATCTTTTTATCATACGATTCATACAAGGTTCACTGAATCGAGACAGTCATAAATGCATAAAACTATCGTACAAAGTTAAATGAGAATATTCTGCAACAGAATTTGTGAAAAAGTTTTAATTCTTATCAAAAAAACTTTTCATATTCTTATGGTTTAGATTCTGAAGCTATAAAAAAGTTTTTCAGCCATAAATGTACACAATCTTTCAATCTATATAAGAATGTACTAAGGCGTTTCATTATTAGGAATTAATCTGATGTCACCAAGGTAAAAACTTCTTATTTTATCTATTTTGAAGTGAATTGTTCCAACATCAAATTATGACAATTAAAATTTTGCAATTTAAAATAAATACATTTCAAAAGTAATATTTGTTTTATTGATTTGAATAATATTTAGCTGACATTTTGATGCTAAGAAGACACAAAATTTGTTTTAAAAATGAATAAATTACTACAATTTTAAACCAATAAAAAAATGAATAAACTGCTACAATTTTAAACAAATAAATGAATGTTTTAGAAATGAATAAATTGCTGCAATTTTAAATGCATAAAA
Organism: Euprymna scolopes; assembly: GCF_053919585.1. Taxonomy (NCBI): domain Eukaryota; kingdom Metazoa; phylum Mollusca; class Cephalopoda; order Sepiida; family Sepiolidae; genus Euprymna; species Euprymna scolopes. The sequence continues at coordinate 200,896,799 of NC_136483.1, forward strand.
ATATTTATTTTAAATAGGAATAAATTCCTACAATTTTAAACAAATAAAAAATTTTAAAAATGAATAAATTGCTACAATTTAACCAATAAAAGAATGTTTTAAAAATGAATAAATTGCTACAATTTTAAACCAATAAAAGAATGTTTTAAAAAGGAATAAATCGCTACAATTTTAAACCAATAAAAGAATGTTTTAAAAATGAATAAATTCCTACAATTTTAAATGCATAAAAATATTTATTTTAAATAGGAATAAATTCCTACAAATTTAAACAAATAAAAGAATGTTTTGGAAATGAATAAATTGCTACAATTTTAAACGAATAAAAAATGTTTTAAAAATAAATAAATTGCTGCAATTTTAAACAAATAAAAGAATGTTTTAGAAATGAATAAATTGCTACAATTTTAAATGTATAAAAATATTTATTTTAAATAGGAATAAATTCCTACAATTTGAAACGAATAAAAAATGTTTTAAAAATGAATTGCTACAATTTTAAACCAATAAAAGAATGTTTTTAAAATTAATAAATTGCTACAATTTTAAATGCATAAAAATATTTATTTAAAAAAATGAATAAATTCCTACAATTTTAAACGAATAAAAAATGTTTTAAAAAGGAATAAATTTCTACAATTTAAAAAAAAATAAAAAATGTGTTAGTAATGAATGAATTGCTACACTTTTGAACAAATAAAAGAATGTTTTAGAAATGAATAAATTGCTACAATTTTAAATGCATAAAAATATTTATTTTAAATAGGAATAAATTGCTACAATTTTAAACAAATAAAAAATGTATTAAAAATGAATTAATTGCTACAATTTTAAACAAATATAAAAAATATTTGTTTTATTTAAAGAATGTTTTTCTGACAATGATTAGTTTTACGGCAGAATGCTTTTTTTTTTTTTTTTTTTTTTTCTTAATAAGGTTAACCGTGATAGATTTTATTTCAAAAGGAATATTTACTCACTAGACGCCATCACCAAAGTTTTTCTTTGAGAACAACTTGTGGCGTTCTCTGGAGTCTTAATGACAAGTCTCCACAGATTTCCAGTACTCCACACCTCTTTCGATAATCTTTTCAAATGAATTTGTGTTATTGTAACAGCCGCTTACCATTGATTTCTCATTGGTGGTGACCATCAGTTTTCACTGGAATTTGGGTTGCAAAAAGCCTCCCTAAGGTCTCAGTTCTCTTTGCACTCTTCCAGCAGAGGTCTGACTAGTGCTTTCCTTCATTCGTCTTTCTGTCCCCCTTGACCCTCCTTGCTTATTTGGTGTGGCATCAGTTTTTGGTGACACATACACAAAAAAAAAAAATGGGAGGTTAGGGCGCAGGGGGGGGGGTAACTTATAATTATAGATTTTCAGTTTTCATGATTCCATGTGATGCTCGTTTATTTTTTTACATCTGTATTATTTTCTATATGTTCAGTTTGTGTAGCTCATGTGTTAGTCTCTGCATTTAAGGGTTTTCCTTAATATTTCATCCGTTTTCAATACTGTTATCCGTTGATAATAATATTATTAACAGTAAATTATACACATTGATGGAGAAAACACCATGGAATTTCCACAGGTCCCTTAATATGTAGGACTTTCAATGCATAAAATTGACTCTGCCAGAATTTTCAGAAAAACTCCCATTTGTTAGTCACATTTTCTTCTAAAATGGCTCCAAATGTCCGTCTTTTACAAAAATATCTAAAATTTCCTTTATCATATTTTGCTCAAAATACATCAAAATATGTGGAATACTAATTACATAAAACTTAAGAATTGATAAGCACAGGAAAACTTTAATTTCTCTTTCCCCCAATTAGTAATGTTAACTGTTGAGCCATTATGTTGAACAAAGATGGCGGTAGTAAATCAAATCGGCGAAGAATCAATGTCGTCACAATTCAGTCGTTTCAAGATGGAGGTTGACAGTGAACTAACTTGAATCTCATTGGTTGATTGTCCTGACCATAGTTATAAATAAGATTGTCCTAACCATAGTTATAAATAAGAAAATAAGATTGTCCTAACCATAGTTATAAATAAGATTGTCCTAACCATAGTTATAAATAAGATTGTCCTAACCATAGATTGTCCTAACCATAGATTGTCCTAACCATAGTTATAAATAAGATTGTCCTAACCATAGTTATAAATAAGATCGTCGAAATCATTGGGGTCACACCCTCATTAATAATCAAAAGTATTTTTAACAAGTAAAAATGACTTCTTTTTTTTTTTTTTTTCTTCACAAATATCTACAAGTAAACGCATTTGTTTATCAACTAGCAGGCGGCCCAGCATTGCCCGGTTGTAAAATATGCATAAATATTATATATTAATTAATGAAGATTTCTTATTTACTAGCGAGGGGTACCCGGCGTTGCCCGGGTGTTTGTAGGTGTGTGTGAAAAAAAACAGGTGCCCATGAAAAAAAAACGAAGCCTTTACGACGTGCAGTTGGAAAATAGTAAAGTGTGAAAAAAAAAAACAGGTGCGCGTTTTTGATTGACGTGACGGCGATAGGTATTCAGCAGTCAGCATTTTGTGCGGGACAGTTTTTAATAAGGTCAATAAATCGGTTTGTTTGTTTTTAAAAACCCGCTCCCTGTTTATTAGGGGGAGCGTCTCGTCTCGAAATGAAAGCTACCGTCTGATATGACGAAGTCGACATTGACCAAACGTTACTTAGCTCTCTAAAGACCACTGGCTTTCGGCCAGTGATTAGAGTCAAGTTTCGCTTTTTGTCTATACCGAAAACCGAATGTAACGTGTGCCGATGCGGGGGAAATGTGGAATAATTAACGTTTGAAAGTCACTAAAATTAAATTGACTGGCGAGCTCCGTGGTTAAGTGTGAGATATTACAATTTATAGATGATATAAAAAGTTTTAAGAAGTTGTGAAGCGAGCGAGCGCTTCTTTGAAAGAAGCCTTTTGTGGACATCGAGGAAAAGCGTACATACATACATACATACATGCATTTTCACTTTTATATATATAGAGATTTTAAACAGAAATATCGTAGGTACATTAAATTCCTTAAAAAAAAAAATGAAGTTAAAAAAAGAACAGAAAGAAACTGAGATTTGTGCATGCGATTGTTTTTTCTAAACAGTTCATTTCTTTGTAAGTAAAAAAAAAAAAAAAAATCTCTAGTTGAGATTAAAACCAAAACCTAGTATGATAACCATTAGACCAGCTTGATACTATCTTTAAAAAGTGTTTTCAAACGTACTTATTCTTAACATAAGAATCTGTAATGTGAACCATTCATGCATGCGCATTCATGAACCAATTAGCAAACAGATAAAAATCTGATGACCCCCCCCCCATGTGCCAATTTTTCAATTTTGATCCTTCAGTCGCCTTTTTTACAGATGAAAACCAATTAAAATTGTCCACATGTTGGAATACCCTATATATAAAATTTCAAGTCTGTAGATCAAAAATTCATTGAGTATGTAGGTTGAGAAGTGTCCTCACATGCACATTTCACTTTCATATATACAGAAATCCAACCAACAGTTGTTTAAATGATTTCAATAGTAGAGATCATAAGGAGAGATAACTCATACTTTACTTATTTTTTTCGTTTTTTGTTGACTCCTTTTCTGTAAATGCCGAAACCACTTGTGTAAATTGAGTATATGATGTTAACAATTTAATTTTACGAAAGCAGTAAAACAAAGAAGTGGATCCTTTTTCTGCACAAAAAAAAAAAAAAAAAAAAAAAGTCAGCAAAAACCTTAAATGCCAAGGACATTTTCATTGAATGGAACAGAATGAAACTGTTTCAATCGCTTCTTACAAATCAGCAACTGAAATCTTATTTGAAAACCTGAAGACAATCAAACCGTTTTTTTTTCTGTTGTACAATTAAATCGCAAATTCTTAAGTGAATTGAAATCTTTCATTGAACAAGAGAATCTTTGATTTTTGAACTGAACGCTACATCCCTTACCTTATTGGAATGATTTATAATGGATTAGAGAAATGGAAGAGAGGAATGGCAGTGGAAAAAATATCAATGTGGAGGAATTATAAAAGTAAAGTCTGCTGCAAGGAAGGCAGGCTCCCTTTACGGTGCTAGAAACTTTTCACGACTGCCAGTATGTTATATCTCTAGAAAACCATGAATAACCCTTGTCTGGAGTATTGTTGCCATATCCAAGTTACCTCTAGTCTTTCCCTCAACCACTAACCTCTCTCTCTCTTGGAGAGGGTGCAAAACAGAATTTTTAACGATGGGTCTGGTTTAATACTATTTGCCAAACTCCAGCTTCTGTCAGATCACCGTATTGTTGCATCCCTGTTTTTATTTTAAAATTCCATCCATGGAATGTGCTCTGATGAACTTATTGCAGTCGTACCCTCCCTATTTAAGTACCCTCAAACCATCCAATTAGCAGTAAAATCCTAGCCTTTTACTTAAGAGATCCCTAGATGCTGAGCAAATTTGCAACTCTAGTAGCTTCTTTCCTTGGATCGCTCACCTTGCTTCAGCTGTACCAACATGCAGACATTTAAATGTAATGTAAACAAACATCTTGCTGCTCAATTACTTACTCAAATTATTCCTCGGTAAATCTGGATATTAATCACAGTAGCTCCTTATGCTTCGTGGTAATATGCCTTGTTTGGGGAAGGGGGGACATAAGTTTAAAAAAATGAATATGGAATTCAAGATTTGATTCGGACAATTATTTTGGCCTTAGTTGTTATTTTCATGAAACTCAAGTACATCGTTTTAAATTTGAGAACACTGAATTAGATAAAGGGAGTCAGTTTGATGTTCTGTACTGATTCCAATATTTGAAATAAAACGATTATGAAGTTCGAAAAGATGCACCTGAAGGTCAGAGGTTACGTTGGCTAAAATGTGAGAATATTTGTTTGGTTATCTTCCACTTGCAAGAATTTAGACATCAGGGTCAAAAAGTGGGATTGAGAAATCGGTGCCCCAAAGGAGGGGCACTGACCTGCAAAAAGTGCCTAGACAGCCTTGTTGGCATTCCCCGGTGAGAGCGCCTCAGGCGATCAACAATAGACTAGCCTCTTCTCAAAAAGAGAAGACAATGCATGGGTGGATGGACTTCCTAGAACTGCACAGAACTAAACTCCCACCACAAAATCAATAGGAACCGGATCATTACATGAATGGTCTAATCATTGTTGATTTTGGGGGCTCAGGATAAAAATCCTTAGCTGGGGCAGGTTAAAACACGAGAATACTTCAAATTATCAATCTTTTATATAATCATAATAATGATAATAATATGTAATAACGATAATATGTAATAATAATGATAATAATATGTAATAATAATAATGATAATATGTAATGATATGTAATAATGATATGTAATGATAATATGTAATAATAATGATATGTAATAATGATAATAATATGTAATGATAATATGTAATAATGATATGTAATAATAATGATGATAATATGTAATAATAATCATGATAATAATATGCAATAATAATAATGATGATAATAATATGTAATAATAATAATGATAATATGTAATAATAATGTGTAATAATAATGATGATGATAATAATAATGATAATAATATGTAATAATGCTAAATAGTGATGTATATAGTGAGTAAAAAGATTGTACATCTAAAAACAATAGGCTCTCCAAATGCACCGTAGAATTATCTACAAGGAGCCGTGGTGTAACGGTTAAAGTGTTAGGTAAAATTCAGTTGTAACACTCTTCTGGAGGTTGAACGTTCAAGAAAACACTTGTGAATTACTTCAGACTTCTCTTCAATCATGATTGACAGTCTGAGAGTATACTACTCCTGTGGATTAATTGAAGCATTCCATTCAAAATTCTGTGCAGATTCCAAGATGAGAACAATAATCAGAAGAATTGAAATAACAGAAATTATCGATCCGCATCTAAAAAGAATTCAAAAACGTTTGCAAAGGAATTGAGACAGACTAAAAATGTTGGTGCATCTACTAATCTCTCCCTCTAATAATCGGTCCCGCTCTGTCAAAAATTTCAAACCAGAATTCCTGATGTCCAATTCTTGATTCTGATTTCTTATTTTCTTCAACCAACATCAACTTGTTGCAAAAGTTGAAGCGGGAGGGGGGGGGGCATCATCTATATATTAATGCCGTAGTACCTTTAACGTATGTGTGTCACGGTTTCTAAATTATAAATTATTCGATCAGGAGATCCTATTTATTAAAAAGGAAGATATGTGATATAGCATACTACGAACATTAAATTAATATATGGATACACTAATTTTAATGTTTGTAGTATGTTATCACTAGGGCTAGGACAACAACATATTCTTTTCATTGTTTTGACTCTCGAGTGTGTATCCGTTGATATCTTATATGCTGTTATATAGAGTGATGTGGGTCTCGGTTGATTAAATGTGTCTGTGTCGGATATATACTCGAGAGTCCAAACAATGAAAAGAATATGCTGTTGTCATAGCCCTAGTTATCACCTTCTATCCTCCTTTTCTTAATGAATAGGATCCCTCTATCATCAAAGATGCAAGATAAAATTTAATAAAATTAAAATTTAGAAAAATGATATTATTTTTAGGTCGCTTGTGAAACTAAAATATACCTTCTTGGTCTTCTGGCTAGGATCTAAAGGTAGTATCTGTTCTGTCTAAAAATAGTATGATATTGTCGGATTTCCGTTAGCGCCGAGTGTCTATGCAACAATGGATATGTCACAGACTTCTATAATAATATATTGGAGATAAACCGTCATAACCAGATATATTCTGACACTGCATTAACAATTTTTTTTTTTTTACACAGGAATCACCACTTATCAAGGCTAGGAGGCCACTCGAGGATAAAGGTTAATAGGTATACATTAGTCAATATGATTATAGCGTAGTAAACATAAGTAGTGGGAATTTTGTAAATTGGATTACTTAGGGGAACGGTTCATCAAGAACTTGTTTACATTAAACTTGAAGACAATCAGATTGTAGTCAGCTGGAAAGCAGGCAAATGGAAGAGCGGTCCACAGGTGTGCAGTTCTAAAGAAGTTTTGTTCATTGAATCTGCATTTAGGTTTAGGCACAGATAAAGAGTGTGAGAAATTACATAGATAAATACAGTTTTAACAAAAGGGCTACAATAATATCGTGGAGTCTCCATTCACGCTGAACGTCCAGAGAATGACCAGCAACGATATATTACATATGAAAGATTCCGCTGTGGAATTTCTACAGGTCTCACTAGTAGATAAATGAATACCCTTTTAATTTTTGTCCAAGTTCACATGTACTTCTGGGTTGAAAGTTTTGCAACACTGCCTTTGTGTACAGCAAGCTCCCTGAAGTAAGTGTAATCAAACCGTGAGTAGAAGATACACCTGCTGAGTGAGTGTCTCCTCAACCACAGATTTGCCATTGTTTGGCATTTTGGGGAGGAGAAGGGTGAGGGGTTTGCTTTCATGATAAAAAAAGAAAAATCTTCGTTCCTTGTTGTCAGCTTTGTTGATAGTGGAATAAGTTGAAAGATGTCATTTTTGCAAAGGACGGGGTGGGGGTCGTGTGTGTATGTTGGTGAGATGCAATATAGTCTAGTCGTCACAAATGACTCATGGTTGATGGTTTGCTTTTCAAAGCGGCCTCCATTTTTTTTTCTCCTGCTAGAATGGAAGAAATTTTTATTCAATCTCCCGTTGTAAGAAATTGCAATGTAGATTTTATTGAATAGTTTTTTTTTTATCTTTATTTTTTACAGCATTATCTTGAAGAAGATTTCTTGTTTGCGTTCTATTTGCACATTTCAAATGTTCATCCTTTTTGCATCCTTTCAACCATTTTCAGTTTAAACCTGATCAGTTATTCGAGCCTTAATAAATTTTTCTTCAAGCCTTATGATATTCTTTCGGTTAACAATTTGTGAAACCATTCAAAATCAACAATGATGTTATTTATTTTTTTAAAGTCGTCGTCGGCGTCATCATCATCATTATCATATTCCGTTTATAATAGTTGTTTTACGCACTGGCATGTGTTGGACAGCTCGGAAATTAATTTGGAAGTTAGTTTTTATATCTAGTAAGATCTTTACCCTTTCTCTCAAGTCCATATCCCTGTCACCTTGGCCTTCCCCTGCCAACTGACCCTGTTACCACAACTATTCTACATCTATTAGCTCAAGAACTTTCATCCATTCTTTCAACATAAACATATTAACAGTTTTCTATTCTGCAAACATCTCCCTATATTGTCCAGATTTAATTTTCCTCTGAGTTCATCCTAACTAACCCTCAAATTATACATCCACCATATTGTCCTCCCTGATACTCTTCCCTTGGTTGGCAATGATAATGCTATGTTGATTAGTAACACCAGAAGTTCAAAGAACTTCCTTCGTCCATTCCTAACTCTTGCAATCATGCTACCATCTACTCCTGTTGGATTGGCAGATGACCCAAGGAAGAGAGGCATTTGATGGGTTACCAACATGCATTGGTTTCATTTGAGGAATGCAGGAATTTCTACCATTTATCTATTGGAATACATAATTTTACCAGAAATATGTGAGAGGATATCGGTCAAAGGATTTGAGACAATGGACAGTATAAATTTTTAAACATTCCAGAGGTAAAGAATGTTTGTATAAATCGTTACAAACAGAAAGTGGGGCAGTCAGTTACAGAGTGAAAACATTTTCTTCACTGGCAACATCCACACCAACCCCATGCACCGTCAAAGGTATCAAAGCACCAGTTTTAACTTTAAATCCCAAACTGTTTGTTGGTGTGAAATAAAAACAAAATATTATTTTATAGATCAGCTGTGTTGTGTTTTATTCTGTCAGCATGTATATATCGTAGACCAATAAAAAAGTATATTTAACGATTATATAGACTGAAAAGCGCTTTTGAACAACCGGCCGCAACGAATATATAACACTCCTAGCTGTGCTCCAAGTCGACCATATTTTTTTAAATAACAAATATAGGTATTCATAATTTAGATTGTATGAAGTGAGGTGGCATAAAGCTAAGATTAGCTGTACTTATTGACCTCGTATAACTTTTTTATCGAATTGTTATCACTTTCAGAATATTATTGCATTCAGTGTTTGGTTGGCAAATTTTTTTTTTTTTTTTTTTTTTCACAAGTTATGTATTTGCAAGTTTAGTGTCTTTTGTTTTTTAGCCGTTTGATATTAGAGGGTCAGAAATTTTTGTCATGATTTGGGAGCCTGCAATTATTAATTGGTAAAAAAAATGTATTTTATTTACCAATTACACAGTCAAGAGTTGGCATTATTTTTATATTTTTTATTTTCATTACATGTCACGAAAGACAAAACATGAAAACAAAAAATTAGGCACAAGGCTAATTGGGAAAGGGAGTCTTCGGTCATCCTCGTCACTGTACCTTGGGTAGTCTGTTAATCCTAGCTAAAGTTTTCATTCGCCATAATAACGCAAACACATCCTACTTAAGACCCCCCCCCTCCTCCTTTGCCTCGATATCAAATTTCCTTTATTCTATGCAGCTAAAACGATTTAAAAACTTCTATGTTTATTACCTTTAGCAAATAAGGTGCAAACCTTTTATAATATTTGCTAATATTTGCTCTGAGATGAATAAACATCGAAAACTCATGGGTTAAGGAAATATATTTATTAAGCTGTATTTTTTGTTTGCGAACAAAAAAAATTCTATATTTCAAAATTAACCTTTCAAATCATAAAATTTAAATACCTTATATATATATATGAATGCATTGATAATGATACTTATGACTTTTAGAAGGCGAACTATTAAAAGATACATCTGCCTTACTTAAAAAATGCTAGGTTTATTTTTGGTGTCTTTAAAGAAAAAACACCCAATATTTTTGCTGATGAGGAGACTTTGTTTCAAAAAACTATATGATAAAATTGTTGTCGAAGACTCATTGTCTATCACAATAAAAACATCGTTTCCGAAACGATCGTACAATTTATTGATTTTGTTTGTTCTTCCTTGTGAAACCTGTTTTTAATTTTAATTATAAATTTCAACCATCTTACTCACACACACATATATATATATATATATATATATATATATATATATATAATCTCCTGGGTAAAAAGTATAACTTTATAAGTCATTGGAACGTTATAGAACTTGGTAATTAATAAAGGCCAACTCTATATAGGTGACCTGACCTTCCCCTCTCTTGTTCATTTAATGACTTGGTTGTTGACTATATTTTTTGTGTGACCATCAAATTCAGAATTTCAAAGCAAGTGGATTTAATAAAGTTTTCAACCATTTGGGGAGAAATACTACCAAAATAAAATGAACATTTCTACTCAGTCATGGATGATAGAACGAGAACAATCTACCTTTGAGGTTTAAAGAAAGGGTTCAGTTCGAAATTCAGTATTTTTCCTTAGTTCAAAAAGAAGCACCTTAAGTAGGTCAGAGGTTACTTCAAAGCGGGGGAGGGCAGAGTGGTAGCTCTAGATATATCTAAGGCTTTTGACAGGGTATGGCATGAGGATCTCCTCAGTAAAATCAAATCATACGGTATCACTGGTAGAATACTTAACATAATTAAATCCTTCTTAGATAAGAGAAAAATCCAGGTTGTCCTCGACGGTCGTACATCTAAACAATATGATATAAATGCGGGGGTGCCCCAGGGTTCTATCCTTGGACCTCTATTGTTCCTGATATTCATAAATGACCTCCCCAACAACATTGCCTCTGAGATGGGTATATATGCTGATGACACTACACTCTATGGCAGGCACGACAGGAAGACGAATGAACACATTTCTAAAGAAATGGCAGAAACACTAGAGGAAGACCTCCAATCTGTAGTGGAATGGGGACAAAAGTGGTTGGTCGCGTTCAATGCTGCCAAGACTAAACTAGTTTCATTTAATAATTACAAGAAACCCTCTCTACCACCAATAGCAATGGCCAACGACTCTTTATCTGAGAGTCCATCTTTCAAACTCCTTGGCCTAACGTTCACAGGAAACATGAGTTGGAACAATTACATTGAAGGCATTGCCAGGGCCGCTGCAAGAAAGGTGGGCTCTCTCTACCGTGCTAGAAAACTACTAACACCCGAAAGTATCCTGTACCTCTATAAGGCCACCATTCGCCCATGTATGGAGTATTGCTGCCACATCTGGGCTGGTGCATCTGCTACTAGTCTCTCGCTCCTTGACAAGGTTCAAAAGAGTCGCAAACCTGATAGGCCCTGAACTGGCATCTAAGCTTCAGCCTCTGTCCCATCGACGAAATGTTGCATCCCTCTGCCTTTTCTACAAGTATTTTAGTGGTGAATGCTCTGACGAACTGCAATCACTTGTGCCCCCACGACGTGAGCACCCTCGACAAACCAGACAGGCTGCTAAATCCCACCCCCACACTGTAGAGATCCCTAGATGTAAAATATCTTTTTACTCCAATAGTTTCTTCCCCAGAACCGCTAGACTCTGGAATTCCATTCCAGGTCCCTGCTTCCCCAACAGTACTGACGTGCAGAAGTTCAAGTGTAACGTGAACCGACACCTTGCTGCCCAAATCCCTACATAGTACCCCAGTAGTGTTGCCCCTGATAGTAGCCCCCTACACCAAAGTGGCAATTTGCCTTGTTTGGGGTGAAAATGTAATAAAAAAAAAAAAAAAAAAAAAAAAAAAAAAGCAAAACATAAAAATCATGACCTTAAAATAGTTGTGCAGACAACTTCTTTTTTTTTTTACTTAACTTTTGTTTTTCCAAAATTGAATTTTATTTTATTTTTTTATGGAAATCATTTCAAACAAGGTGGTAAAAAATAAAAGGAAAGTTTGAATCGTAACAGGAGAGGTAATTTACTATAAAATTTAAAATCTTAGGCCATTTTAATAAAACTTAATTTTTACTAATTGTCTTTGAAAACTTTTCAGTAATAATTTTCAATCTTATCGTTTTTCATAATTCTTGGATATTTGCATGACTGCCACATGACAAGTAGATACCATTAGTTTTGAAATTTAATATTTCAAATTTCGTTCTAATAATAATGAAGAAACACTAGATTTTCTTTAAAGTAAATATACAAATATTGCCTTTGTTGTGTCGAATCATTGACAAAAAGTGCCTTCATTTACGCCTGACAAAAATAGAAAATGTCTCGCCAAGATATTATTGAGTCTTGTTTTTGCAGACAGTTGATTCTTTCTCAGGTAGAGACTTTCCTCACTCACCCACACTTTTTTTTGCTGATAGTTTGAGATGTGGCGATAAGAAAGGTTGTTCATCTGTGTGGGTTGTCTTCAGATCTGTTGTTTGTTTAGTCTATTAAGAGATTTATACTTGATCGACTTGAGATTATTTGGCAAATGGAAATATTTTCTCTCCTTTCTTTATCCATATGCTTCTTAATGGCATTCTCTAATAACAAGCTTTCTACATTTTTTTTTTTTTTTTTTTTTTTTTACTGGACAATCCACACATAATGTTTCTGAATTTTTTAGATAAGAGTTGATTATCCGTATTATTTGTGTTTTTAAGATTGCTGTGTTGGATAGCTGGAGGGGGCGGATTTATGGATGGATCTGTATATTCATGTACGTATATATGCGTGTGTGTGTGTGTGTATATATATATATATATATATATATATATAATCTCGGTTATATTATATGCAAGTATATATATGTATGTATGATCTAGCGGATCGTCTATTGTTTGTATTTTACATTTATACAACAGTTCTAACATGAAACGATTGACGTGGACGTATCGAAACAGTTGTAGACAAAATAGTTCGTTTCAAAAGTTGTAGACAAACACGACACATACCTGGTTTATATATAAAATATTTAATCTCCCTATCTCCCTATTCCGGCCGGCATCCTCAGAGATTACAGCGTCTTCACATCTTGGCTGTCTAGGAAGACGCCGCTCCCCGCGTCATGAGAGGCCAACTTCCCCTTGAGTTGTCCGTTTTCCCCGGCGTTCAACTAACGACTGATTAAAATTTACTCAAATCTACGTATCATCACGTCATCAAAACCCCAACGCTGACAGAAGTCTAAATCTAGTTATTTCGTTTTCGTAAACTAAAAAAAAAATTCCTCCAGAAATTTGTTTACTTTTATTTTCCAAGTTAACATTCTTTTGTAACCTTTTTATTTTTTCAAATTTTTCCAATCTAATTGTTTTTATTTTTCTAATAATAATAATCGATCCAGCGACCAGGATCAATTAATGTTTTTTGACTCTTGGCACTGCCTGCCACAATTAACACAGGTACTACATTCTGATTACAACCAAAGGGTCACAACATTAATGTAACCTCTGAACATTCATCAGATGTATCTTGTTGAACTCTGGAATCTACACAAAATTTCAAACAGAATCCTTTATTTAATCCACGGGGGGGGGGGGGGGGTAGCATGTTCTCATTCCGTCAGCCATGACTAAGTAGAAGACCTAAATAATTTGTAATTGTATTTTTAGTGTCGCCCATACTGAGGATTGAACCTTCAACCTCCAGAAAAGTATACCTTTAAACTGAATTTTACCAAGTACTGTATTCACTTTGACTACGCAAGGATCCGTGGCATAGTGAATAAAGTATTTGGTAAAAATCAGTTGTGACACTCTTCTGGGGGTTGAAAGTTCAATCCTCAGTGCAAACAGTACTAAGAATACAAATTGCAAATTACTTAGGACTTCTGTCCAGTCCTGGATGATGGAACGAGAATATGCTACCTCTGTAGATTAACTAAAGGGTTCCATTCAAAATTCCGTACAAATTTCAGAATTTGACAGAAAAGATTCCCGAATCCACATGTAAGTACTTTTTTTTTTTTTTTTTTTTTTTTTTTTTTTTTTTTGCGAACTGAATTAATTTGTTTTAAATATAAATGGATGTATATCTTGACAAGCTGTTTTGAAACTGTTGTATTTTCCTTCCAAACAAGAGAAGTTACTCTGTACTGAGGAATGCAAAATTACGTCTATTTAAAAAAAAAAAAATGGCGCCTGGGGGAATAAATTAATTAAATATTCAATAAATTCGTCAAGTAATAAAACAATTGTGCTTCAAATTGCATATAAAGAAAAATCTGGTAGAAATTTACACAGATGACGACACAGTAGCGCAACATCTATCAGTGTTGTTGGCACATTTCTTATCTTTCTTGCAAGTCTATTCCAAGATCCATTGATCCTGATTGAGAAAGTGACTCTTCTTTTGTTCAATCGAAATCGGCAGTGAAATAGTTTCTTGTGTTCTCAGAAACCGCTTTCTGATGCAGGAATATTAAGTGTTGTAAGAGGTTTTATTCGTTTGATGTATATAAAAACTCAAACGAATAAAATCTTTTACGGCACGTGTGTGTATATATATTATTTCTTTTTTCTTTTCTTTTTTCTAAAGTGGTTTGGCAAGAGTAAGAAAAGGGCGTGGTTGATTGTATGAATTAATGCTATATTTATATTCTTTGTTATTGTTTTAAATTATGAGATTAGTTTAAGATATTACTTCCGTAAATTTCCAAATCAGAATCTATTTTTAATTTTGTTTTGTTATTTATGCCCATGTGTGTGTAAACTGATTTTGTACTGCTTGCGATCCCTTTTGGCAATTTTATAAATTTTATAAATTGTTTTAATTGTATATTTCAATTTCTTTGTCAATGTTTGCAGATGTTTGGAAATGACATTGTATAAATTTATGAGTTTGTTCATATTTTTCCACTGGAGTGAAAATTAGTTTATGAAGATTATTTCAGTGATTAAAGGTTTTTTAGATTTGCGTTTAACTTCATAACGTTGGCAGAAAAGGTTCAAGGAGTAGCAGGGCTATTGACATGTGGAGCATATAGTACATTGACGTGTGGAGCATATAGTACATTGACGTGTGGAGCATATAGTACATTGCAAGATTTTAACTTTTTAAAACTTAAACTCTGTTAAATGTCTGATTAAATCTTGATTGTGTATGTTTATCAGCAGTGACTTTTTTTTTCCTTTTTCTGAAGTAAGAAAAAAACAAAAAAAAACATCCAAACTGGTTTTAACCCTCCTCCTCCTCCTCCTCCTCCTCCTCCTCCTCCTCTCCAATAAGATAAATAAAAGATAAAAGGCAAACACCAGTGTGTGTGGGGGGGGGGGGGAAGCAAGTTCCAGGGTCAACCTTCTTGATGAAGCCACAATAAAAACAATAATTCGCCATCTGTGATAATCTTTAAGAATACCGATTCCTTTTCATGTTCTGCCATTTTTTTTTCTGTGAACTGGATAGAATTAAGTTTTTTGAAGCTTCACTTCCTTTGGTTGAAAGAATCTACAAAATTGTTGCAT
The DNA here is from genome assembly GCF_053919585.1 of Euprymna scolopes. NCBI lineage: Eukaryota > Metazoa > Mollusca > Cephalopoda > Sepiida > Sepiolidae > Euprymna > Euprymna scolopes. The sequence continues at coordinate 200,912,150 of NC_136483.1, forward strand.
GTTAATATGATGGCAATCTTTCTAAGAGGTTCAATTTTTTTTTTTTTTTTTTTTTTTTTTTTTGCGTGTGTGTGCTTTTGTTAAATTATGTAGTTAACTTGAAATAAACTTGGATTCGACAACCAAAGCTGCGAATGGCTCGCTCATTAGGGATTAAAATATCGAAAGCGATAAAGAATTTGATAGATTGTGTGTGTGTGTGTGTGTGTGTGTGTGTGTGTGCTCGCGCGCACACGTTTTTCTTTTCAATTTAGGTAAACAAAGTTACATGTCACTAGAACAAATTTACTTAATATTAGGAGATTGGCATTAAGTAAGAACAAAGGCCTTTGTCGCCTAATGAAATCTTTTTAGATTGAAACAGTAAATTTATTGTAGCGACATATGGTAATTTTGTTTACCTAAATTGAATAAAATAGTGTGCTCTTTTTTATTTAGCACTGTCGATAACATTATGAAATTCAATGGTTTTTACTTTTACCTGTTATATATATATATATATATATATATATATATATATATATATATATATATATATATATATATTTGAGTTGTTCTATTTAAAAATTATTAAAGCGTCGTTAATATATTCAGCCATGAATATGCAAGTGATTACATGAAGCTTAATTTGCAGATTCCTTTAAAAAACGAGTGTTAATTATTCTTTTTTATGGTTTCTTGTTAGATGGCTTCATTTCATTTTCATGCTAAATTCTATTCATATATATATTCTACATAATTGCATAGAATTTAAAATGGAAATATTTATTTATATATATATATATATACATGTGTGTGTGTGTGACTTTGTCAGTGTGAAAAATATCTACCAAACTCCTCTGAATATTTGGGCTACAGAGTAGAAATTTTATATCTTGGGTATTTGGAATTGTACCACACTTTCGATTGGGGTTTTAGCTGGTAAAATAGCTGCTAAAGAGTCAAAATTGTATAAAAACAATATTGATGTTTGTCTGGCATAAGTCGGCTGTACACATTTTTTTTTTTCTGTGTGTGCGTTAAGTTGTGCAGTTTTTGTATACATATGGGTTTAGGTTGGAGAGCTATATGATTTGGTTTCGATTCTAACTGAAGACACAAGTCATTTTTTTTTTACTTTAGAAATCACAACCATATATTAGGTACAATATAATAATCAATAATGAATTGGCTCTATAATAATGAATCCGAAATCTGCATGAATTAAAATATAATATTTAGCCATATTTTTTTACCGGACAACACCGGACCGCCTGTTATTTTATTATATAAAGGAAAGTCATGTGTGCGTTTGTATGTCTGCTAAAAACTTTCATCATCTGCATCCAACCGGGTCGAAAACATCTGAAAAAGGAATGCCTCAGATGCATATGTAAAAATTGGAAAAAATGGTCGATTATTTGATATACAAATAGATTTTTTAATGAAGCAGGGATCAGTTAAAAAAGTCTCTTTCTTAACGATTTCACTAACTGCACATGCGTCAAGCATTGGTTTTTGAATTTGTTCAAATAAAAAAAATTCTTGCTTAACTTTGCAATCAGCACTGTGGTCCAGTGGATTAGGAGGTTGTCTCATAAGCATTAGTTTTGAGGTTCGTGTACACCTACTGGTGGTCGTTTTTTTTTTTTTGCATTTTAAGCAGGGTTGTTTTGTAATTTCGGTGGATAATTATATTAAAACAAAAAATAATTTCCTTATTTCGATTTTTTTATCAAAAGTTTATATCAACTGAAATTACATTTTTATTTAAAAGAAACAAAAATTCCAATCCAATTACAATTCTTTAATTAACACAAAGGCAAACTTAAATAATCACTTTTACAACATAAAAACGTTTATTTTGTCTGTAAAAAAAATGTACTTATTTTCAAGGTACTAGTGCATCCTTTGAATCAGATGTAACTCCCTATTCATTTGGCTTTCCCCGGAACATGATGTCAATAGCCGGATTATGCCGGGTATCGCCACTGAAATCATAACAACGCTACGTAAAAGAAAATAGCAAAATGTTAAATGTAGAAACGTAAAAAATTAAGACCTACCGTAATTTATTTTTTGTATGAAGAAAAGGTTATAAATGTTCGGGGTTTTTTTTTTTTTTTTTTTACTTTGTTTTTTTTTGCAATTACATTTTCGTGTTTTTATCTGTTCTTTTTTTTATGAAATTGTTTCGGGAGTATCGATGAAAGTGTTCAATATCCTTAGTACAGCAGCTGTGTCCAAACCAAACTTCATGTCGACTCTGGCAGCGCCAGGTATCCATGCTAGTATATATATATAAGTGATCTAGTTAATGCGTGCGTGCGCGCGCGAAATGTGCCCATCAAACTCCTCTCTAGATATTTGGTATCCAGAGTTGAAATTTGATATATAGGGTATTTGGACCTGTAGCACACTTTCGGTTTGGTTTTTAGCTGGCAAAAATTGCTGCTAAAAGGTCAAAATTGAAAACAAAACATTTAACCATGGCAGGATAAGTCGAATAAAGTATTATTCCATCTGATTCTTTTGAGCATGCTCAAAAGTAAATGTTCAGGGCTGAAAGTAACTCCACTTTTTATTTTTGTAATAATGATAGCAATAACTATAACAACAAAATGATAATACTAAGGTCCCTTGAAATATAAAGAATAAGAAACAAAATTAAAATGGTTTACACATTCTATTCCAACAGATTCAATGAAAGATTTACTTCTGAATTTCAAAATGCAGCAGCGAGGCTAAATGTATCAAAAATAGTATTTTTTTTCTGATTACTTATCGTTGAATTTAGCATAATATTGGTAAAAGGAAAAATATGATACAAGGTAATACCAATCTAAGACTGCAAGTTCTGTGCTGTTATGAGCGAACTTTATGCAAACCCCTCTACCTGGATAATACGTACAATTACCGGAACGATCTGTTTCCAATTACTTCGGAAGTTTTTTACTGCATATTGATATACATCAAATTAAAAACTGATCCACTACATTGCAAAATTAATCTCTACATCGAGATCCGCCCTTTGACTTGACCCAAATTTCGACCTACACTTAATGGCATGTTTGAACTTTCTATATTTTCCTTCATTTTATATAATATATGAACACCCATTTTTCTTCCCCTTTAATTGAAATCAATCTCTAATGAATTACTTAGTCAATGAAATCCCATGACGTATAGTAACTACTCCCTAAAGTGTATACCATCCTCTATCATTCAATACTACTAAACCCCTAACATATTTAAAGTACCATAATTATCTAATAAACCTCTAGACAACTCTCTCTCTCCCTTCAGTGTATACACCCTATACAAGATCCCCTAATATGCCTATTGCTAAATATCGCATCTTTATCATAAGCTTTATTACGTCACCTGATGAGTGACTTTTGGAGTGTGGCGACTATGTAATATTTGTCTATATGAATAAAAATATTATATTTAAAAAGTAATTTTTTTTTGTCTCTAGACACGTTTTGTTTTTATTTTACCCTCGTCAGTATGGAACTAATCAATTACTGTTAATTAATATCTTTTTAACTAGGATATGCTAAAACTAAAATTCTATTGTGAACTATTATTGCATAATGAGGTATTTTTGTGTTTCCTCCAAATATATTTGGAGCAAATTGATAAATCCGGAGTTTTGGATGATGCTTTAATAGAATATTCCAGTAATGGCATCGTATCAGTTAGCTTTATGTATTTAATGTAATTTCACATCTGTCTACATTTTTAGATTGATTTCATTTTTTTTTTTTTTTTTTTGTCGAACTAAAAAAAATTGGAAATCAAATTATTCGTCATGAAATTATTCTTTGAACAATGTTTTCGTTCCACTGAACGGTAAACGATTTTCCTGCAATTAAATGGCCAATATTTAGACTAATGGCTTCGACCATTAAGATTATGATTGGAAATTTATTGATATCATTTGAAACCAATTCTTGATATAAGTCGACCTTGTTTCAATAATTTGTTTGTTCTGTTTTTGTTAAAGTTTAAGAAAAAAAGTAATTTTCTTTCAATTCTTAATGTCTTCTCCCTCTCTCACCAAAGCCTTCTCTCATTTTATTTGAAGAAAACATTTTCTAGAATGAAGATGACAGAAAGATTCAACTCTTCAAAAAATTAAATAAATAACTAATAATCTATGTCCTTGATAAGCTTCTAACTCTCATTCTCTCTCTCATATTTTTTTTGTTTGATACCAGCCTTTCCTGTTTTATTCAGTATCACTTTTGCCCGCTCTCTTTGTTTATTAAACAGATAAAGTTAATAAACAAAGTGTGGCCTGATGATCGTCTTTGTGATTGATCTCCGATAAAACAACACAAATACTTGATGTAAATCAATAGCTCTCTGGGTGTGTGCGTGACACCATCGACCTTCTGAATGCTAACATCTACATGTACATCTATTGTCAAGGTCATGTCTGTCAGTTGGTAGATCAGTTCATTTTCTCATCACGATCTGTTAAAGATCTCTCGATCTTGTCCAAGCCACAATCTGTGTTTACCTACGCCACACTTTTAAATCCTCCACTGTAACTGTCATCAACTGTAACAAACTCAAGACTGTCCACAAACCACTAACTGTCGTAAAAACTGTTGTAAAATCCACCACCACTCCTAAAACTAATTTCTAAATATATTGACAGATTGTTTTTTGTTCCTGTTATTGCAACACGTTGACTAACAATCCCATGTCAGCTTTGTTTTGTGTTCCTTTGTGAACAACTTCCTATCCATTGTTCCCAAAATAAACCCGTTTCCCCTTTCTTTTGTTATACTTCTTCTCTTTCCCACCCATTTCTCAACAGTTGGGGGAGAGATTACAGATAGTATCACAAAAGGAAAGAATAAAGATCGTTATAGTCGATTATAAACAAAAGGAAATATAATCACAGGTAGTAATATTATTAATCCCATAGGACTAGAGAAAAAGCGAGGGAGATATAGTTAGCAGAAACACTGATTTTGTCTTATTTCTTTTTTGGATTTGCAAACTTAGTTTTCCTGAGCCAATGCAGCACTTTTTTCTAGCAAAATATAAAAAAAGTGTAACGCTAGCAAAATATAAAATAGTGTAACGCTAGCAAAATATAAAATAGTGTAACGCTAGCAAAATATAAAAAAAGTGTAACGCTAGCAAAATATAAAAAAAGTGTAACGCTAGCAAAATATAAAAAAAAGTGTAACGCTAGCAAAATATAAAAAAAGTGTAACGCTAGCAAAATATGAAAAAAGTGTAACGCTAGCAAAATATGAAAAAAGTGTAACGCTAGCAAAATATGAAAAAAGTGTAACGCTAGCAAAATATGGAAAAAGTGTAACGCTAGCAAAATATGAAAAAAGTGTAACGCTAGCAAAATATGAAAAAAGTGTAACGCTAGCAAAATATGAAAAAAGTGTAACGCTAGCAAAATATGAAAAAAGTGTAACGCTAGCAAAATATGAAAAAAGTGTAACGCTAGCAAAATATGAAAAAAGTGTAACGCTAGCAAAATATGAAAAAAGTGTAACGCTAGCAAAATATGAAAAAAGTGTAACGCTAGCAAAATATGAAAAAAGTGTAACGCTAGCAAAATATGAAAAAAGTGTAACGCTAGCAAAATATGAAAAAAGTGTAACGCTAGCAAAATATGAAAAAAGTGTAACGCTAGCAAAATATGAAAAAAGTGTAACGCTAGCAAAATATGAAAAAAGTGTAACGCTAGCAAAATAAAGAAGGGCGTAACACTAGATATTTTTAAAGTGATCTCCAATGACTGAAGTCAAGCTTCTTCAGCCATATTGAACCCCTAACAACATCTTAGGAAGAAACCAAACTACAGCTGTGAAATTGATGGCTAAAGAATGCCACCCCCTCTTACTGACATGGGAATCTCCTCTCTTGAAGTCCTTCCGGTTCAGAAGCATACCAGATCCATTAGAAAAACTCAACTGAGAAAAGGAATAACACGATCAAATGTTGTGATAAAACTGACCCAATCATCTGCCAATGTGAGGAACATACGACACAACACTGTGCTCTACTGCCCAACCAGTGCAACTTGAATGAGGTTGCAGATTACAACAATAATGCAAAGGACTGTATAAGCAAGTAGGAATCTTCTGTGTGACCAAAAACATGCAACGAAGTGATCCCCAGAGTGAGGAGACACTATTCTACTATTTTATGTAACAAAGGCCCACATTATTGTGATGTGCAAAACCTGTAACTTTTTTTTTTTTTACACCTCAAGCAAGACATATTGCCACTTAAAACATAAGAAGTTACTATTTGGAATTGTGTCTAACAACTGAATGTGGGGAGTTGAGCAGCGATATGTTGATGTTTATTCACAATGCATTTCAATTTCTGCAGATTAGTACAGTTAAGGAAGCAGGAAACAGGGGGGGGGGGATCCAAACTCTTTTAGTTCGATTGAGAGACTAGTGGTAGATGCACCAGCAATACTCCATGCATGGGTGAATTGTAGCTTTTTAAAGATATAGGATACTTTTTTTCTAGCACAGTAGCAGAAGCCTTGGCAATATTCTCAATGTATTTGTTTCAGTTCATGTTTCCTGTGAATGTTAAGCTAAGAAATATAAAGGATGGGCTCTCATATAGGATGTTATTTATGGCAATCAGTGGTTAGGTAGTTTTTTTGTTTTTTGTAGTTGTTAAAGTAAAAAAACTTAATTTCCCCCACTCTTTATCTGTACCTAAATCTAAACAGATTCCATGAACAAAGCATTTTTTCTTAGAATTGTACGCCTGTGGAACCTTGTTCCGTTTCCCTGCTTTCCAACTGACTACAATATGGTTGAATTCAAGTCCAACGCAAACAAATTCTTGATGAGCCGTCATCTTAAGCAATCCAATTTACCAAATTTCCACCAACGATTACCATTATTGTCTCGATCACTACCGTACACTCATTAACCCTTATTCTTGAGTGGCCTCCGGGCCTTGATAAGTGGTGACTCTTTCATAAAAAAAAAAAAAAATGCTGTCATTCATTGCCTCATTTCACTAGATTGAACACCTTCTTGGGAATTTCTGCCACAGGAATGATTTTGTTTTATTTTTTGGCAATTCAGCTGCCTTGCAAAATAATAATTCCGCAAAGATGACTAGACAGATTACCCCCACCCTCATCCAATTTGGATGACGTTGTCCTCCAGCTTACACAATTTAACCAAACAACAGATGGTAAACTGTGTCTGATCATTTCACCCCTCTTCCTAACACACTTCCTTCTGTTTCTTCACTCCACTCGCATTTTGGCTTTAGATTTGGGCGTAGTATTGCTTCTCGTTTGCTTGTAGGAACCTACCAAATTGTCTCACCTGCAAATGTAAATAGCCCAGCCCACCTGACTACTAGCAAAATTCCACCCCTTCACTGTAGATGTCCTTAGGTGCATGTCGATCCTCTACTATAATATCAATGTGCAAAAATTTAAATGTGATATGAATAAACCTCTTGTTACTCAACTTCCCATTCAGGTTTCCCCTAAAAATCTGGCCCTCACAATAGCTCTTTATGCTTTATTGAAGAAAAAGAAAATGGAATTTTAGATTTTTTTTTTCATTTCGTTTAAGTTTAAAATCACCTTTTCATTAATTATCACACAAATTGAATGAAATCCGTTAAGTTTAAGTAGTTGATACATGAAGATGGGCGACAACAGATGGACAAGTCTTGTCAATTTCAAAATGGCGGCTTTTTGGGGTTTTTTTTTTACATATGTATAACCACTTATCAAGGCCCAGAAACCACTCGGGGATAAGGGTTAAGCATGTACAGTAGTCAGTTTGACAATATAGTAATTGTTAGTAATGGAAATTCGGTAAATTTGTTAACTTAAGTGGAACAGCTCATCAAGAATTTGTTTACGTTGGACTTGAAGACAACCATATTGTAGTCAGCTGGAAAGCAGTAAAACGGAAGACAATTCCACAGGCGTGCAGTTTTAAGAAAGAAGCTTTGTTCATGGAATCTACGTTTAGGTTTAAGCACAGATAAATAGTGGGGGGAATTATTGATACTGTTTTCAGCTAGACGAGTGTTTCTTGTGAAAGTTTGGCGAGGGGGGGCATGGATTGAAACTCTGTCGAGCACTTGCCATGAAAATAATGATAAAGCAGAGACAAACTCGCAACATCTCTTCTGTGAGATATAGGTTGTAGGGAAGAGAAAATGACATCTCCTACGAGGCTACGAAGATTAGGGGGGGATATAGAAATAAAATGGATTCACGTCATGTCCAATGTTGGGGCAGTGGGAAGGGGGTCTCTAATAATCTTCATTTTGAGTTTGTATATTTTTCCTTGCTTTATTTTTTTTTCTCCACATTTTTGTGCTTTGAAAGAGTATACTTATTTCAATAATTGAATCGATGTTTGTGACAAGCAAACAACAACTGACGAATAAATGACAAAAACTGTTTTTGTTTACATACTGTGAAACGGTCGTAAGATGATAAAAATATAAACATTAGCAAAAATAAATGATTATAGACTGACGTTTTTTACTGGGTCATTTTAGTTCAATCTCTCTCTCTCTCTCTCTCTCTCTCTCTCTCTCTCTCTATATATATATATATATATATATTTAAAAATATATATAATTAAAAAAAAAAATGAAATGATATAAGGACTATATATCATAAAAACTATATATTCTTATGCTTGTGTGTGTCATCCACAGAAAGATTGTTTCGCTCTATCACAGCTCTTCAGTGTGGCTAGACCAGCACTCATTCCAATCTTGGGATTGAACCAACCATATATACTGTCCAGCTTTAGTTTCGCTATTTTGGGATGAATTTTGCTTAGGGTTTTTAGTTGTCTCGTGTGGCTTTGCTAGGCCACTAATATATATAGTAAGCTTATTAGTATTATTTCATAGTGTCTATTTAGAACTATCTTTGTTAAAATCTGCAGATTTTGAGGCCTGAGATATCCGTCGACCCTGCCAACCCCACCTCATCTGCAACAGGCCATGTTGTACGCATGAAACGTAGCGCAACCACCAGAAAATCAAACAAATAATCAAGTGGAAAATATAAATGAAGAATTTTGTGCTGAAGAAAAGTTTGAAATTGATTCCAACCTGAGAGAATTGTCGGCTTCTGATTCATTGGAACCAAAGTTTGATCCATCTTTGACTAATTCTTCTGCCAACATGTCCACTGATGCCATGCCGGATTGTGAATCGAATGAGTTAAGAATGACACCTGTGAAAGACATTATCAAATTCATGGAACCCCAATGCTGCAAGCAAAACACTCAATTCCAAAAGCCAACAATAAAGATGGAAAAAAAACCCATGAAAACTTGACTGGCGCTGGTATTCAACTTCTACAGAGCAGCTAACTTGTTGCTGTGGATAACGTTGTTACGTGTTTTGGGAAATCTGCCCGGATGTTTTATACGAGGCGTGCAATAAGTAATGCCCCTGACCACTTCCAGTTGTCTGATCTAGCTGAAATTTTGTTATGTGGCAAATTACAGCTCTGAACTAATTGTGGTTTCTGTTTTACAGGTGTTTGAACTGAGTCAGGTGTGAAATGGAGCCTGTTGAATGTCTAGCAGTGATCCGGTTTTTATATTTGAAAGGACGCACACCACAGGAGACTTTTGATGAAATGAAAGAAACTTATGGTGATAATGCCCCATCATATGACCTTGTAAAACGCTGGCATCGTGAATTCAAACATGACCGGAAGTCTGTGGAAACAGCTCCCAGACCTGCCATTGATGAGGCATCTGTCCGACAAGTTGTGGCTGCCATTTTGGAAGATCGGCGCATTACTATTCGCCAAATAGCCCAAGATGTCAAGATTAGTACAGGGTCTGTGGAAATTATCATTCATGACCATTTGCATATGCATAAGGTGTCTACCAGATGGATTCCCAGGTTGCTCACACCATTCCAGAAGCGAGAACGCGTCAAGTGCTCGACGATGAATTTGGAGATTTGCCAAGAAAATGAGTCAAAGTTTTTCAAAAGATTGATTACACAGGATGAAACCTGGGTCCATCACTATGATCCAGAGACCAAAGCCCAGTGAATGCAGTGGAAGCACTTGGACTCGCCACCTCCCAAAGAAGGCAAGGGTGCAGCCCTCCGCTGTCAAAGTCATGCTCACAGTCTTCTGGGACCAAGACGGAGTAGTGATGACAGATTTCCTGGCAAAGGGTACCACAATTACAGGAGCCTATTATGCTTCACTTTTGAGGAAATTAAGGGAAGCTATCAAAATCAAGAGGCGGGGTAAGATCAGCAAAGGTACCCTCTTCCTGCAGGACAATGCTCCGATCCACAACTCGCATGTCGCCAGATCAGAAGCACAGGTGTGTGGTTATGAAATCCTTCCCCATCCTCTTTACTCTCCTGACCTTGCACCCTCTGACTTTCACCTCTTCCCAGCCATGAAGTTGTTTTTGAAAGGAAAGCGTTTCCCAGATGATGCAGCCTTGATTTCTGAAGTCACGTCTTGGTTGGAGGACCAACCTGGGGTGTTCTACAAAAACGGTCTCCATAGCTGCATCAAACGATGGGAGAAATGGGTGGATCCTATGTAGAGAAAGACTAATAACTGTGCCAAGTTTCGTTGCTCTACTGCTATGGGAAGTGGGTCAGGGGCATTACTTATTGCACACCCCTCATATGTGCCTTTTTTATTCCATTTTCTTGATTAATCATCGTCTTTTTATCTCAATTTCATGTTATGTTTGTGTTTATATTTCAGAATATTTTCCTTCTAAAAAGTTTTTTATATTTTAGGTTATTTATCAGTCTTGAAGGGAGGGGGATAACAATTACAAATGTAAGGATTTTTTTTAATTTCCGGACATCACCAGGTTATCCTGCGCACTGCCACTAATGGCACGAATTCATGTAAATACATTTGTAATTGTTATGAATTATGGCTCCTCATAAAATAAGAGAACTGATTATTTATTAAGCAGTTTTCTCTTTCAGTGAAGAACACCCCTCCAAAGATAAGGTGCAAATTTTTACCACAGACTTTTAGCACTTCAAAGAACAGGAATTTCTTCTACATTCTTTGACATCTTTGTTGATGCACTTGTTAACCTTGAAAGCACTGCTTGTGTTTTACCTTTCTTGGCTTTAAGTTCATTGACCCGCCCGTCAAACGTAACTTAATTTCTTAATGGTGCCAATATACAGAGCCTCAGAATTTGGGAGCTCCTTCATGTGGTTTCTGTTATTTTTAAAAGCCCTGTTTTATGGCCATCCACCATTTCTTCTTTTTAAAACTGATGCATTTTTAGTCTTTAAAAAAATATTGCATCCCTTGTGCATCTGTTTGACATGTGTATTGCATATACTATGCATGAAGCCACAACATGGCGACTTTCGGTATAAATTTTATTAGCAATCGTTCTTACAATAACACTGCCTTATTATATTTGATAAGTAACAGAAAGTTTTCTTTAACTCGGCGTTGTCAGGGAGCAATATAATGGTCTCAACATCATATTATATTTGGTAAATGAATGGGGATAACAGAATCTTTTGTTCTACTTGGAGATGTCTGGGATCCAAAAATGTAAATTACAATATAACATTCTAATCTCTTCAGACTATTTTCATTAGCAATATAATTTCTCTTCATATTATTATGAAAGCAGTTGAGAGGAAACAGAATTATCCGGAATCAACAATGTCATTGTGTTTTGTTAAGGAGAAGGTTTGAAAAATGGAGAGAAAAGAGAAAGAAAAAAATTGATTATTTGAGGGTTAAATAGCCAGTTAATGTTATCAAGACATACAGACATTATCTAATGTAATCATGTGAAGGGAAGTAACTGTTTTTCACTGTTATTTCTATTAGGCCAACTTGAGTTGTGTGTGTGTCCAGAGAGAGGAATGGGCTGGGGGAAGAAGAAAGACTGGGAAAATGAGGGAGAGAGATAGAAGTTATATTACACTGTAGTCCCGGCAATGTCTGGTAGTCCTGCTAGTTAATAATTAGCAGAGTTGATGCTTATTAATCTTAAACTCAGCTTGTATTTTTCCTTAATTTAATGAGGATCAGAGTTGTCATCTAAGAGAGGGGGGAGGGGAATTTCAGTGCAGGGAAGGTCATCTCAAATTCTTTAGTGTGGATAGTTTTTATTGAACTTGTAGGTCAAAATTTGCTATGAAAAATACTTTAATCAAATATCAGTTTGCCATTTAAAAACATTTTTTTTTAGCAACTTTAAATGGGTTTAATCACCAAAAGCAGCACCAATATCTTTCAAAATAATACAACGGTTGCTTGACCATCATGTCTTTGTTTTCCTCATCATAAGTTCACTAAAACCAAGAAGTCCTCTTCCTGTAGCTAATATCTGATTTCTATATAGACTATATGCAACATGAATTGGAACAAATACATTTAGGTCATTGCTAAGGCTGTTATAAAGAAGATGGGCTCTCTCTACCATGCTAGAAAATTACTCACACCTGAGAGTATCATGTACCTCTATAAAGCCACCATTCGCCATGCATGAAGTATTGTTGCCACATTTGAGCTGCTGCATCTGCTACCAGTCTCTCGCTCTTAAAGTTAAAAAAAAGAGTTGCAAACTTAATAAGTTCCGCACTAGCAACCAAATTCTAGCTCTGTCCCATCACTAAAATGTTGCATCTCTGTGCTTGTTTTACAAGTATTTTAATAGTATTTGCTCCGACAAATTAAAGCACTTGTACCCCCTGGATGTAAATACCCCTCAACTAACCCAACAAGCAACAAAATCCCACCCATACACTGAGGGAAAAAACTATTTGAGTACAAGGATCTTTGGCATCTAGGTATCTCTATAAACTGCTTGACTTTGGAATTCCCTTCTGAGTCCCGGCTTTCCTCCTAACTGTACTGGCATGAAAAGTTCAAGTGTAATATGAACAGATATCTCACTGCTCAACTCCCTACATAGTATTCCTGTAAATTTGGTTCCAGTTAGTAGCCCTTTATGTCAAAGTGCCACTGTGCTTTGGAGTGAAATAACGGTTAAAAAAAACAAAAAGACAGTATTCTATTAATACCAAACTAGCAGGACCTGTGGAAATTCCACAGCAGACTCATATGTAATATATTAATATTGGCATTCTGTAGATGTTCAGTGTAAATGGATACACCTTAATATTATTGTAGCTCTTTTGTTAAAACTGCAAAAATATTTATCTAAGCTAGCAGGGACGCCCGGTCATAAATATTATATTTTAATTTATGTAGATTTCATATATATTGTTATAGAATCAATTTTCTATCGATTCTTATATGTTATAAAGTTGTGATTGCAAAAATAAAAAAAATATCCATATGACTTAGGTGCATCAGCTTAAACCAAAACTTATGAATAAAAAAACAAAAATGTATATATGTACTAGAGTTCCTTTAGCTATAATCAAAACTGAAACCAAAACTTATGAAGAATTCTTGGTAAAATCATTTATGACAAGAAATGGAATGTCATAACAATTAAACGATAATCACTCCGAAGAAAAAGATGCAAGTGTGACACACAAGATAACACGCACGCTATCGTATTAATATATCGCATTAATATATCGTATTAATATATCGTATTAATATATCGCATTAATATATCGCATTAATATATCATATTAATATATCGTATTAATATATCGTATTAATATATCGCATTAATATATCGTATTAATATATCGCATTAATATATCGCATTAATATCTCGCATTAATATATCGCATTAATATATCGTATTAATATATCGTATTAATATATCGTATTAATATATCGTATTAATATATCGCATTAATATATCGCATTAATATATCGCATTAATATATCGTATCAATATAAAGCTAATAATAATGAAAATAATTATAATCTATATAATATTCTGCTTGTTCTTTCCTTAGTTCATGTTTTTTTTTTTTTGTTTACTTGCCTCTCCATGAGGGCAGAGTTAGACACAAGGTCAGTTTTTAATGTGGGTGGTGGGCACTCTGGTTGGTAACAAAAATAAAAAATATATTGGCCGTGGAGGATTTCTCTTCCACTAATCGAGACCAAAAAAGCGAAGTGAAAAAGTAAAGTGCAACTTAAGAACAGATACTACATTTTGATCCTGGCTTGAAGGCCAAAAAGCCTTTTTTCTATTGAGTTCATATGTTATGCTTTGAAAAAAGCCAAATACAATTTTTGAAGGCCAAACTGCTTTAAAAAAAACAAAAAAACTCAATAATCTTGACAAAAATATGAGTGATTTCCCATTGATGTAACCTTGTTGTCGAATATCATAATATATGATCATTGTTCTAGTGGTGTGAGAAAGGAGCTCATAATTTCGATATGCAGTGGTTCTTCACTGAAGAAAGAAGTCAGCAAAACATAAAAAAAAGAAACAGGGCAAAAAGAAGTTAAATGGTGCTGGACTAAAGAAGTGAATTAAAGATTGTGATTTTATTTATTTTTTTTTTTTTGTATTGAACTATGTAGCACAATATTACTTTCTGGGTATGTATTGGTACTTATAAATTTATCCTGTTTGAGTCGGTTCTATATTTAAAATACAATGGACACTATTTTCATATTTGCGTGTTATTTGGGTTTTCTGCAAAAAAAAAAAAAAAAAAACCCTAATTTTTTGCACTATCCAGGTATAGCTTTATCAAAATATCATCTTTATCAAAACATTTGCTTAAATATATTTCTCATTCCATGGAATATTCACGGGTCCTGCTAGTAGATATTATTTTGCTTGGAAGAAATTTACCGAGAAAAAAACTAAAATCATTTTTAACATTCAATCGTCAAAATATATATATATATTTTTTTTTTTTTGTATGAAACCATTTCATTGTTCATGGCATGGAATATTGATTTATAACGAAATGTTTAGATTGGGAATTGAGACTATTTTAAAAAAAAATTTAAATAAAAATGCTTAAAACTTCTTCGACAATTTCTGCGTCTATTATAAAAAAATATTTCATTCAATTGTATGCGAATTAGACTTTTTTAAAATTATATTGTCTTTTATTATCATAGTGGTTTACAAGTTCAACGTGATCCATTTGAAGAAATAATTTTCAAAAACATTCTAAGAAAAAAAATTATCATCTTTGATCTAACCGAAAATACAAAGAAGAGACCGATATAATTTCAGATGAAGATGGCAATGTCTCATTCCTGAAAAATTATAGCGATCACTATTGAACAAAAAAAAGTCAGAATTCTATCATGCAAACCATATGTAAGTTACATATAAGCGAGGAACACACGCACACACATCCATAAGAGTAAGAGGGTGTCACACAGTTGTATTAAAATATAGATGAAGATTGTTCTTAGTATTATTATTCATAGTTTGGCCGTTACCGACATTGCAATTGTTTGGCCAATATTAAGGAATATGAATTATCATGAGTCAGAATAATTGTTGAACCGAATCAGAATGCGATAAAACAAATGAGACGCCCCCCCCCCCCACACACACATTCATGACGGCTGGCAATGATTAATCCGATGGAAATGCCAAATATCTGTCGTTTTATAAATCTGTGTTCCTGCTTGCGTATATTAACTAAAATTTCAAGTAGGTCTTTATTATTGTTCTTCAGGTTTTCATTTCATCAAGAACAATTGTATTATTTGCATTACCATTCTCGTCTTGGTTATTAGTTTTCTACTCAAACTTGCTTAAATAACGACTTGCTGCCTATATATATATATATATATATATATATATATACATATATATATACTAGAAAAAGTACCCGTCGTTGACTGGGTTCAAAAACAGCTTACAGAAAATGGACTCTGATTTATGAAAGTATGATAGGTTATGAAAAGGAAGAGTTGTAAAGAGATAGCTTCGAATTTGGGGGTATCAAAACCAAAGCAAAATATGATGAAAGTAAAAATAAAATAGATAAACCCCATAATTTATTATACCATACCTGTTCACGCTGAAACACTTTATCACAATATTCTGTGGATCTATATTAAAAAACCTTGTTAAACTTTGTGACATATTTCCATTTTATGGAGGTCAGGTGCGAACGAACACCCAATAATTTTATTATACCATATTTCTTCAAACTGAAACATAATTATCAAAGTATACTTATGCAGATAGATATGAAAAGTCTTTATTAAAGTTTGTGCCTATTTCCATTCAGACCCCACAATTTTATTATACCATCTCTATTTAAATTAAAACATACTTATCAAAGTATTATGTACATCTATATCAAAAACACTTGTAAACGTTTTTTTTAATTTTTAAATTTTTTATTTCCATACTTTGTGGACCAGGCATGTATGCAGACCCCACAATTTTAATGAATCCTCATTATGCCAGATCAAGCATACCCATTCCTGTGTCTTGATACATCTATCATTATATGTGATCAGTTTTCTATAATAGTCAACCATATAGGAGCCTATTCGTGACCAGACACACACACAGACGTTCAGCTTTATATTATAGATATATATATATATATATATTAGCGGTGTACCGATTAATCGGCAGGTAATCGGTAACTGCCTGATCAGCCATTTTGCCGATTAATCGGCAATCAGCCAATTTGCTGATTAATCTACTGATTAATTACTTTTCTCTTTCCTATTAAATTTAAACCAATTCATCAATGCCAAAATACTCATCAGATAGCTTTGACACATTAAAACAGTAACTGCTAATTAAACTTAACATTTGTTAAGTGCCTGACCACTATTATGGCTTTTTGCCTTTATTAAATAAAATTACAAAGTGCAATTTTCAATTTTTAAAGGAATATAATTAAACAATTAGATAGGAAAATGAAATTACAAACCAACTATAAAGTACAAATTGTTTAAGTGAAAAACTATAAGCTGAAGTTTTGCACCTGCTGCTGCTGCTGCTGCTCTACTTCCTCTTTTTTTCTTACTGCCTGCTTCCTCTGCTCGCATAGTCTCCTCATAATTTAAAGTTGAATACTTTTAAGTTGTAATGTAGAAACATTATAGTTTCTCTATACTCAGGTCACAGCCTGTTCCTCGTAGTTTCATACACATTACATATACAAAAAAAAACCTCTTGCTCTCCACAGATGAAGGTGGTGCACTTAAATATTTTCACACCAGTTTACTCAACAATGGTAAGGTCTCCTGTTTTTTCTTCCACCCCTGAAATGAATCATCACTTTTTGCAAGTATTGGTAAAGCTAAGTAATGCTAAAGTTCTTTTGAGTTTAGATTGTGATTCTTGTGTTTCTGTTGTAGTTGCAGTCTCCAGGTTTAACTCAGCTTCTACCTGCTGTAAGTTTAGATTTGTTACTGTAGGCTTATTTGAAGTTAATTCATCAAACAGGTTTGAAAGATATACAGTTTTACTTTCATTTTGATCTTCTTGACCTTCAACAGAGCTTGAAGAAGTGTATCCTATTGATTCTGATTCATTATCATCAGTAGAAGATGTAGAATCCAATTCTTAGTGTTTTCCATGTCATTCTTTTGAAATTTAAATCTTGGATCTAGGAAAAATAAACTCACAAGTTTTTATCATTTAGATAGGATGAAAATCCTGTTTCCATTGATTCACTGAATTGTTCAACAATGGTAAGGATTTCACTAAAGTCAGAAATATCAGAATTAGATTGGACAGCTTTTGAAAGAAATAACCTCAAAACTAAAATTGCAGGTATTATCATCGATATGGTTGATGTTCTGTGATTTGCTTCTTTGGTGATTTCTTCAAATGGACTCAGTAAGTCCTTATTGGTAACTTGTTAAGGAAGGAATCTTATCACAGCATACATTACAAGATTTTCGTTTTCTAAATTTCTTTTTAGCATATAATGTTGAATTCTTGAATGAGCTAATGTTTTTCCAAATTAAGCTGATCCTGTATTTCAGTTAATTTGCTAATTGCTAATGGAGAGTGATTAAATTGAGAGACTATATTTTTGTTAGTTGTAATGATTGTCTTAACAGACTGTTTGGAAAATGAATTTATGAAGCATAATAGTGATTCTAAACCCCATTCCCTGACACCAGCAACCATATTTGTTGCTGAATCCCACAAAACTAAGACAACTTTGTTGAAGATTTTATAATCCAAAAAGTTGTGCAATTCTTCACTTATTCTTGCACCTGTGTATGTGTGTGTGTGCACCAGGGAATGGAACAACTCTAAGCACAGCTCTGCACTGTTCAAAGTCATTTGAAAGCCAATCACCTGTCAAACTCAGAAAGGAAGCATTATTTGTAGCAGCTGTCCAAATGTCTGTAGTCAAAGAAATGCTGCTAATCTCATCAAGACATGATTGAATTTTTGTTACTTTTGTAAATATATTAGGAATTATTTTTTCGGTGAAGTACTTTTATGTAAATACTGTAATTTAGACAAAGTTTTGCAATACACGTTTTAAATCTAATGTCAGATGTTACAGAATGTGATTGAATATCAACAGCAATCATTTCTCTTATCAGATATTATCTCTTATCAGATAATGAATCTTTTGTAACCTATGGTCATTAATATCCCAATTTTTTTCTTCGCCAATATTGATCGTATAGTAGTTCGGTGTTTTGCTGGAGACTCATAGTTGCTACCACTTGTTTTGGAATGTCTGTCCTTGAATATTCATTGCGTTTTCTTTTCTTGTCTGCAACTTTTGCTTCTTCTGGATGAACTTTTCTAAGATGGTTTAACATATTAGTCACCATTTTTGAGCATTTGATATTGTGGTTTGACACAACTTGCAGACAGCCGTATTATTGACATCAAAATACTTCCAACAGAAACTGGTTGACATAATGGTTGATGGTTGTTGTCAATATTTAGTTAATTTATTTTACATATTTAAATTATGTCCGATATCTAATTAGTATTTTATCTCAATAAAATATACATTGCCAGGAAAATAATGTAATGGTAGCAAGATTCCAAAAATGAGGAATAAAAGTAAAACTGAAGAATGCTTTATTTTCAGTTTACACATCGTTGCAGTTTACATGAAAACTGAAAGATAAAGCAATAATTTTCTTCAACATTTGATTTAAAGTAAAAAACAAAATGATGTTAATTCGATCAGAGGAGAAAGGAAGGAAATTTTCCATATGCTTACATCTTTTTGCTTCAAATTCAATGCAAATGTAAAAGTTTACATTTTAACAGCGCGTCGTGTTTGTTATTTGATAATATGGTGAAGATGATGCATGTCTATAAATTTTCACTTGCAAACAAAAAAGGGAGTTAATTTGTCTTCATTTAACATAAAATTCAATTAATATTAGTATCATTTATGACAACAAAATTTCCTGATAAATTGAAAACCTAAAAACAAACTCCTTCAAGATGTGAACACATGATGTAATTCAACATATTATATGCGAATTTGCCGATAAATAGAAAAACTATTAATCGGCCAATTATCAAATACCGATTTATCGGTAATCGACCAATTTACTTGTTCAATTTCTTAATTGGTGCATCCCTTATATGTGTGTGTGTGTTTTGGTAAAATGTTTTTCCATTATATTTCACTCTTTATGTATACCAATCATTTTTGTTTAGAAGTTCAATGTATGTTAAATATAACGGAGCATATATAAAAGAATTACATTCCAAGATTCAAATATTTATTTTTCATGCAAAAACAACCCCACCAGCTTGTTAAAATTCGATATATATATATATATATATAGTTTCTAGCATGATTTAATATACTGTTTATTTTTAAAATCCCTGAAGCAATGTTTCATGGTAAACAACTGATGATCCCGTAAATTAACATTAGAACTATTGTGAATTCGAGAAAGCAAGTTGATGCAGCAATTGCAAGTGATTAAATGACTTACTAAATAGTTGCTAATGGATTAAAATGGAAAAAAAAAAATTGGAACTTGGCAGGCGTAAGTCGACTAAACTTGTTATTTCTACGCATATGCAAATACAAATGTGTGTGTATATATATATATTATATATAGTTTATTACATATATATATATTATATATAGTTTATTACATATATATATATTATATATAGTTTATTACATTTTCAACCCAAACAAGGCACATTGCCACTTTGATGTAGGGGGCTACTATCAATGACATAATCTACAGGGTTACTATGTGGAGAGTTGGGCAGCAAGATGTTGGTTCACGTTACACTTGAACTTCTGCATGTCAGTACAGTTGGGGAAGCAGGAACCCAGAAGGGGATTCCAAAGTCTAGCGGTTCTGGGGAAGGAACTACTGGCTCTCTTACATCTGGGGATCTCTACTGTGAAGGGGTGGGATTTGGCTGCTTGTCGGGTTTGTCGGGGGTATTTACGTCGAGGCGGTACGAGTGCTTGCAGTTTGTTGGAGCATTCACCGTTAAAGTACTTATAGAACAGGCAGAGGGATGCTACATTTCGTTGATGGGACAGAGGCTGAAGCTTAGATGACAGTTCAGGACCTATCAGATTGGCGACTTTCTTTTGAACTTTGTCTAGGAGCGAGAAATTAGTGGCAGATGCACCAGCTCAAATATGACAACAATACTCCATACATGGGCGAATAGTGGCCTTATAGAGGTACAGGATACTTTTGGGCGTTAGTAGCTTTCTAGCATGGTAGAGAGAACTTACCTTCTTTGCAGCGGTCCTGGCAATGCTCTCAATGTAATTGTTCCAACTCATGTTTCCTGTGAACGTTAGGCCGAGGAGTTTAAAAGATTTACTTTCAGATAAAGAGTCTTTGGCCATTGCTATTGGTGGTAGAGAAGGTTTTTTGTAGTTATTGAAGGAAACAAGTTTAGTCTTGGCAGCATTGAATGTGACCATCCATTTTTGTCCCCATTCCATTACAGTTTGGAGGTCGTCCTCTAGTGTTTCTGCCATTTCTTTAGATATGTGTTGATTTGTTTTCCTGTCGTGTCTGTTATAGAGCGTGGTGTCATCAGTATATATACCCATCTCACAGACAATTTTGTCAGGGAGGTCTTTTATAAATATTAGGAATAATAGAGGTCCAAGGATAGACCCTTGAGGCACTCCCACGTTTTTATCATATTGTTTAGATGTACGACCGTCAAGAAAAACCTGGTTTTTCTCTTATCTAAGAAGGATTTAATTATGTTAAGTATTCTACCAGTGATACTGTATGATCTGATTTTCCTAAGATCTTCATGCCATGTTAAAAGCTACTGCTCTACCCTTCCCTGCTTTGTCCAGTGAATGGTATATACATTCAGAGATTACAATTAGGATGTCTGCTGTGGACCGGGCTTGCCTAAATCCGTATTGTTGGTCAGTCAGAAGTTTAGCATCTGTAAGGTGATGGATTAGAGCTTGGTTAATTATGGACTCAAATATTTTTGCAAAAAATGGGAGGAGGCTAATGGGGCGATAATTTACTGGGTCAGTTCTTTCGCCAGAATTTTTGAAAACTGGTACCACAGAAGTAGTTTTCCAGCAGGCAGGAAAGCAACATTCATAAATGCAATTGATGTAAAGTTTGGAGAGAACTGGAGCTACTTCGGCGGAGCATTTTTTAGTAGCACAGCCAGGATGAGATCAGGTCCACATGCTTTTGAAGTGTCAAAATTTTTTATGATACCATGCACCTGAGAAGGGGTGATTTTCAGATCGTCTAGTGTGGCATCTGTCCGCAAAGGGAAGTCAGGAAGGGGGTGGTTAGCAGGGTCCAGTGTGGAGTTTGAGGCAAACCGACTGGCAAGCATGTTAGCCTTCTCAGTTGCAGAGCAAACAACCTCATGATTGTTGGATAGTGGGGGAATTGTTGATTGTCCATTATTTACAACACTGTTGTAGATTTTCCGGAAGTCACAGGTACCTAATTTCTGTGCTTCGATGCGTTTTTTGGTGGTTCCAGTAAATTCACTCTTAGCTGTCTCTATTTCTTTCTTACAGTTACTTCTAGTTTCTATATACTTCTGTTTGAACTGCACTTATGTCGGCTAAATCTGCAGTACGTATGCTGCCTTTACGCAATGGCAGCTGCACAAGTAAAGGTAAACCATTGGGGAGATTAGGGCTTGCTATAAAATTTCTGCATGGGAACATGTGTTAAATTGCCATTTTGAAACATTCAGTGGTCTCATTTACGCACTGTTCAGTAGGAAGTGAAGATATTTCACCATAGGGCATCTCTGAGATTCCCAGTCAGCCTTTTTATAGTATCTCATTGTTTTGAGCAATGGCTCTTCAGTTTTGGCAGTAGAGTTTTGGGCTATTTCAACCATTACCACTGCATGATCAGCGTTCCCAAGTGGGCTGTAGGCATTCGTAACACAATCATCGGGAACTGTGGTCAGAAACAGATCTAGAAGTGATACGTGTTGTTCATGCTGGTCTGGGAAACAGGTTGGAAATGTAACCATTTGTGATAGGGAATGAGATATAGAGAAGCTATGTGTTGTGCTATCACCTGCGTCTGTGTAAGTAGAAAATTTAAGCCAGTTTCTGTGGTGGACATTTAATATTTAACAACGTGATTTAAAAAAAATTCTTTTCTTTCTCAGTTTTTGTATGCATATGAATTAAAGTTAGATGGTAATGACGAAGGCTTGAGCACTAAATGTTTTGGTTTCAATTCTAGCTGATGGCACCCAAGTCATATATTTTTTTTTAACTTTGGAAATCAATACTACATATTGGGTACAATATAATAATCAATAGAGAATTGGCTTTATAATAATAGATAAATCTGCATAAGTTAAAATATCATATTTAAGCGTATTTTACAACCAGACAACGTTCATAATAGAATTATTCCATGAACAAAGCTTCTCTCCTAGAACCCTGTTCCACTAGCCTGTTTTCTGGATGACTACAGTAAGGTCGTCTTAAAGTTCTTGTTGAGCAGCCTCCCTAGATAATCCATTTTTACCGTACACTCATTAACCCTTATCCTCGAGTGGCCTTCAAACCTTGATAAGTGGTGACTACCATGTAAAAAAAAATTCACATGGATCCGTGGGACAGTAGTCGACGGCATTGATTAACAGTAAGTCAGTAAGTTATTTGTGATGTTCCTCTAGAAGGAGGTTGAAGGTTCAATCTCTGCAACACGCAATAATAACTAAGAATAACACACAAATAAAAACTAATAGTAACACTTATCATGGGTGACAGAATGAGAAAAATCTACTTTGGATTAAATAAAGGATTCAGTTACAAATTCTGTTTAAGTTTCAGAGTTCAACAAGATTTTCCATTACAACTTTTTTTTCTACATGGGGGTTACCACTTATCAAGGCCCGAAGGCCACTCAGGGATAAGGGTTATTGCGTGTACAGTAATCAGTGAGATAGTATTGTAGTAATCATTAGTATTGGAGATTTTACTTAAGGGGGCGGTTTGTCAGGAGTTTGTTTATGTTGGACTTGAAGACATCCAAGTTGGAGTCAGGTGGGAAACAGGCAAGCGGCAGAGAGTTCCACTGGCGTGCAGTTCTAAGAAAGAAGCTTTACTCATGGAATCTACATTTGGATTTAGGCACAGATAAAGAGTGGGGAAAATTATTGACAGTAGTTTCAGCCAGACGGGTGTTTTTCATGAAAGATTGGTGAGGGGGGACGAGAAATTGGAGCTCAGACGAGCACCTGCCATGGAAATAATGATAAAACAAAGACAGGCTCGCAACATCTCTTCTGTGGGAGAGAGGTTGTAAGGAAGAGAAAAGGGCATCCCCCACTAAACCACGAAGTCTATTTTGTACTCTGTCAAGGCAGGATAGGCTGTTTTTAGCAGCTCCTGCCCAGATGTGGTAGCAGTACTCCATTCTTGGACGTACTTGGCTTTTATACAGATAGAGAATTGCATCAGTAGTGAGATATCTTCTGGAGCGGTAGAAGGATCCCACCATTTTCCCAGCGCCCTTGGCAACAGACTTGATGTACGTGTTCCATTTCAGATCAGGAGTAAAGGTCAAACCCAGAAGCTTGTCAAAACACGGGGCCTCACCCAGACGAGAGTCATCCATCACAATTGATGCCAGATGGGGATCAGAGCGTTGATGATGTAAAGATAGAAGCTTGGTTTTAGATGCATTAAAAGTAACCAGCCACTTCTTCCCCCACTGTACCACGCGCTCAAGATCAGAGAAGAGAGAATTAGAGAGAGCTTTGTCATTTACGGCTTTTGATATGTTGCCATAGATAGTCGTGTCATCAGCATAGATGTCAACGAATGATTTAAGTATGTGTTTTGGGAGATCATTGGACACCTGAGGGACTCCAGCATTAATACTGTGGGCCTCTGATTTCTGACCATCAACCACTACTCTTATGAACCTATCAGAGAGAAATGATTTAATGATTGAGAAAACATTTCCAATGATACCGTAGTTGGAAATCTTGTGAAGTAGGCATTTATGCCATACTTTATCGAACGCCTTTGCTATGTCAAGAGCAATTGCCCTTGAAAGGAAGCCTTTGTCAAGAGATTCACTAATCCTGTGAGATATAACCGTTAGCACATCTGCTGTAGATCTTGCCGAGCGGAAACCATATTGCATGTCACTAAGAAGGTTGTTTCTGCTGAGGTGGTTGACTACTTCCTTATTTAATATGGATTCCAACAACTTACTCATGACGCACAGGAGACTTATTGGTCTGTACTGAGAGGAAGATGACTTTTTACCTGAATTCTTAAATACAGGGCATACTGATGAGGTTTTTCCAGGGTGTTGAAAAGCACTTCTCCTTAAGGCAATGCTTAAACAGTTTTGTAAGTATGGGGGCAAGTTCTGGTTGGAGCTTTTTCAGCATTATAACTGGAATGCCGCCACGGCCAGTTGCTTTACTGGAATCAAGGTTCTTGATTAGCTTGGCAACCTCACGCACAGATATTTGTATGTCGCAGAGCATGTCTGTTATAGGAGGAAATACGGGGAGTTGATGGCCTTTGTCGCATAGAGTAGAATTAACTGCAAAGTTCTTGGCAAATAGTCTGGCCTTGTCTGATACTGACGAGATGACCTCAGGTCCATTGATGATGGTTGGGATAGAACGCACACTTCTGTTCAGGATCGTATTTGCTATTTGCCAAAACTAGTGGGAACCAAGCCGCTGCTCAGCTACTTTGGATTTAACAGACTGAGCATATAGCTCTCTTGCATTTTTTATTACTCTTTTACAGTGGTTGCTGGCATTCCTGAAAGCAGCTTTAGTCTCAGTACATCTATTACGTTGGTAGCTATGGAAAATGATTTCTGTGTGCGATGGCAGTAGCACATTCTGGGGAGAACCATGCCTGGTTGTTAGGTTTTTGTTGGAATTTTTTGGATGGTATGAATCTGTCTATACCTACAATTAACCATTCAGTCAGGTCTGATACTATAGAGGACACGTCCTTTTTAAACATGGAATGCAGAGGTAGATCAGATATGAATGTACGGACGCTATCCCAGTCCGCCATAGAGTATAAATATAGACAACTAGACATTTCATAACGTTGAAACATGCACTTGACTGTCGAATATTGATGAAAATGCTAATAAAATAATCGGCGGAATGAGAAGTTGTCCAAATAATTAGAACAATCCGAATTATCGGAACAATCCAAAATATCATCGGAAAACTTTGTTTCTGTTTGTATTTTCATGCACGTATTCGTTGCACAAAGTTTTATATCCACCATCAAACGATCGTATCAAATAACACTGTGTCTGTGTGTATGATTCCTGAGGTTAGCAGTACCAAAAGTCTTGGACTCTGAAACATTTTCTTTTTCATCTGTTCAACAAAATAAGTATGTTTACCATCTGTTCTCTTGCAGTCAGACCCTCCCGCTCACCCTGCTCGGGTAAGGATGATGGACGGTGGAGCGTCGTCGTCGTCGTCACTGTAAAGTAGGCCAACTGGGTAGATGTCAATATTGTTGCATGGATGTAGAGCCAGACTTTGTTGAATTTTGATAAACAAGCCAGAACCTAGTTTTTGTTGTTGCTCGGTTTAGAACCGTTGTCTCACCATTTTCACGATGCTTATCAAGTCAGCATTATTTTGCAAAGAATGTGCATTCCGTTAATAAGTATCATTCTTATTAACGCTTAAATACGCTTAAATAGAACACCAAATAATTTCTTTTTTAAACTCCATAATATATATATATAGAGAGAGAGAGAATAGTACTGCACATTGCATCATTACTCTGAGAAAGGATAAAATTCATCTATATTCATTAACTTCTCTCCAAGAGTAGTTCAAACTCTATTAAAAATTCTTGTAAGTTTGTTTGATGTAACTCTGTGTGTGAACTACTTTGCTCTTTACAAAAATTGTGTAAGTTTTATTTTTTTGTTTCCCCCCTCCCTCCCCTTTTGTTTTTTTTTTTTTCATTTTCTTCCTTTGAAGATTGTAACATTGGGTATGGGGCAGTCAAACCAGCTGCTAACATTGCCCTGCTTTTTATGGAAACCAACCGAGAGCTCTTTTTAGTATCCTTTAAGTGTAATTGTCTGGATCTCTTTTGCACTTGGTTCACTAGGAATATTAGTTAGGTAGGACTTCAGGTTCTTCTTCATAAGCCCTGTGGCACCTATGATAACTGGTATGATTGAGATATCACTAGGATTCCAGTTTCTTTTCATCATACATAAGACCTTGATATTCGGTCTGTTTCTGCCTTTCAACTCTGTTCAGACCTCCATCATTAGGGGCATTTACTTCAATTAAGGTTGCCACTCTCTCTCTGGGACTTATTCCATATAACTATGTCAGGTTTCACAGCTTGAATGTGTAGACTTGTGATTTCTAAAATATATCACAATGTACCCAATGCCTTATTTATAGGAGAATCTATATTTCGAGTTTTAAATAAAATAACTTTTCCCTTTTAAGTTTTTTATATTTTAACCGATTTTTTAGTCATTACACAAACTTTCAAATCAATAGTAAAAAAAAATCAGAAATCCTGGGACTAAATGGTTCAATTCGCCAAATGGAATAGTTTTGTACCACTTTTATTTCCCTTTTCTAAAGATTAAAATCAAGATATACAGTGTTGGAACGATATTTGTTCACAAAATAGGGAAATATAACCGTATGTCATACTCATTGAGGTTGGTCTCATTATCGTTGATATGCTTTTCAGAATAGTTCATCATATAAGGAAAAGAGGGTCAATACTTTCTCTACAAAACACTTTAAAACCTTTCTTTTTTTCTTTTTTTTCGGAACCAAAGCCAACAGTCTAGACCAGGCGTTTTATACTTTATGTTGCTAGTCTTGTGCAGGTTTAGAAAGTTCACCTTCCCAGGCTTTGCCTTCTTCCTTTAGGAACTGGTTTGTTTGTTTATTGTCCGAGATATTCCTACCAGGAAATACCTACAGAGCAGCCCAAGTATTTTTATATATTTTTTGTTTTGCAGGCCAGAGTTCTCTTCCTCTGGGATTTCGACTTTTCAATCCCACCTTCTGATTCTTGTCATCTCTTCCAGTTGTTGAAAGAGAAATAACTTCATAATAGCAGAAATATTGCATTTATATATTTGATTTAAAAAAAAAAAAAAAAAAACTTCATTAGAAAAATCAGTTTTGGTCATATTTTTTACCAAAAGTGCCTATAACAAAAATGATCTTGAACACAAGACTAAACAGCTTTGGACAACCTTGGGCAAGGTTTTTGCTCCACATCCACATAACCCTATCATTTTGTCCAACACTGGTCTTGTCTTTCTGCCTTACTTCCCATCCCATTCAATCTATCTAAATCCGATCTTTAGACAACATCCAGTGGTGAAATCCCAAATATGGAAGCTTAGGGAAGTGCTGTCATTGCTTCCAAATCTACTGATTTAAAATAATACATATCATTTAAAGAATACTTATTTACAAAATATATTGCAATAAAAGGAATTGATGTTTAATCAGAATCAGGCGGTTAATGGAAAACACCAGAATATGTTGAAAAAAAGATTGTGTTTTTGTTTTCATGCAAACGCTGCCCAATTTTTTCAATGGCAAATATCTTATTTCAGTTGTTTTGCAGATAATTCAATGAAAAATTAGTTGAAAAATGAAAATATTTTTTTTGTTACCAAGAAAATACAATAAATAATTATTGAACAATGTTTATGAAACTTCAAGAAAATTCAAATACAAAAAAACATTGTAAGGTAAGTTTCATGAATAAATAATTATTTTTTTGCTAACAAACACAAAATGCTTTTAGTTTTGTCCTGCCTTGATAGAGTTCAAAATAGACTTCGTAGCCTCGTAGGAGATGTCCTTTTCTCCTCCTTACAACCTCTATCTCACAGAAGAGATGTTGCGAGTTTGTCTCTGATGTATCGTTATTTTCATGGAAAGTGTTCAACTGAGCTTCAATCTATGGTCCCCCCTCGCCAAACTTTCACAAGAAACACTCGTCTAGCTGTAAACACTATCAATAATTTCCCCCACTCTTTATCTGTGCCTAAACCTAAACGTAGATTCCATGAACAAAGCTTCTTTCTTAGAACTGCACGCCTGTGGAATTGTCTTCCGTTTTTCTGCTTTCCGGCTGACTACAATATGGTTGTGTTCAAGTCTAAAGTAAATAAGTTCTTGATGAGCCGTTCCATATAAGTTATTAAATTTACCAAATTTTCATTACTAATGATTACTATATTGACCAACTTCTACTGTACACTCTTTAACCCTTATCCTTGAGTGGCCTCTGGGCCTTGATAATGTGGTGATGCCTTTGTAAAAAAAAAAAAAAAAAAAAAAAAAGTTTTTTGTGCTCTTTTCCTGTTCAAATCAAGATAAATATTTAGTTTTTTTACTATTATAATAACCCAATGTTAGCAAACGAATGTTTTCTTGCTAATTTTTTTAAAAGATATATTTTATTGTCTGCTGCGATTACATTGACTCAGCATTTCAACCTGATGCATAAGCACCAAGAAATTAATCCATAAATATCTGAAGAAATTAAGAACTTGATGCAGAAAAACTTTTACAAAAATGACTAAATTTGGTATTAACTGACCTAAAAAGGATGTCCATTAAAATAAAACGACCAAATATGATAATTTTTTTTTTCTCTAAATATATATAATAGCTAGCAGGCCACCTGGAAATATGCTTAAATATGATACTTTGATTAATGCAGATTTCTTATTTATTATATCATATTGGACACAATGTATTGTAATAATTTAAAGTTAAAAAGAAAAAAAAAAAATGATTCGTGCGTCACCACCGAGAATCAAAACCAAAATGTTTAACTTACGATTTACTTTTTCCTTTGACATTAATGCCTGAACTATGAAGATGTTTGCTGCAAAGCTAAAAATTAAAACCTGGACCAATAGCTATTACGTTATGCGTGCATATTCGTAATGCCGTCGTTCAACCTTCACCTGGCAAATTCCATTTCTTTAATTTTCACTTTTCCCCAAATATAAAGTTTTGCATAGGTTCGAATACCTTTTCACGTCTGTAGACCAAAAACTGACAGGAATTTGGAGGGCAAATTTTTTTAAACAAATACACACACACACACACACACACACACACACACACACACACACACACACACACACACACATATAGAAAGAGGTTTGTGTTTACTATAACCTTTTTACGCAAATATTATGCAATTATAAATCATGTAGAATATCTGTATGAATATAATTACACGTAATATTTAACTAAAGATGATCATTCCATAAGAAAACCGAAAAACTAATAGGGAATTAATTAAAATGAATATTTAAAAGAATATGAAAATTAGCTAGATGTTTTGCAGATGAATGCAATTCCACGACCCATATATAACAAAGTTGTTTGTTTTTAAATAAAAGGGTTTTTAATATGAATATAAAAAAAAAAAAAATTATAAGAGTATAGATTGCTTGTGATATAATTTATTTTTTTTAATTGAATCATTTTCTTTTTTTTCTTTTTAGGTAAGTTCCTGTTTTCTGAACAAAATGGATTATTAATGACATCACGGAACAATAAATCATGGATGTACACTAATTTATGGTTTGATTTTACTTTTCTTTTTTCTTTTTTTTTTCTTTTTCTTTTTATTGCTGGGGATTAGGCATCCTACCGGATGGCAGACATTTACCCACTGTTTGAGAGACTCTAACCAAAAATTCTTTTTAAGATTCTAAAATTCTAACTATCCCTTTAAGCTCAATTGTTTGTACCTTTCTTGCACTTAGTTCACCAGGTATATTTGCCAAATTATTTTTGACATTCTCTTTCATGATAACATTAATGATCGGTTTTTTTTTTCATGTTGTATTTAAGGCCTTTGTATTTGATTATAGTTGATGACACTCGGGTTTTGGTCTGTTTTCATCGTCAATATAAACGTGATATCGATATAGATGTGAAAGTTAAATAATAAAAAGAATATTCTTTCAGATTGCTTGAAAAAAATAACTGATTTCAGAAATAAACATTTATTTGTAAAACGTTTACTTTTTTTATGTCTAAATTTTTTAGATGAGGATTGATAATTTGGATTGTTCTGGTTACTGTTCTCATCTGAGTAGAAGTCTTACCTAATTTGCAATTGTATGCTTAGTATTGCCTGTACTGGAGATTGAACCTTCAACCGCCAGAAGAGTATCATTTGAAGCTGAATTTTACCTAGTACTTTATCTGTTATGCAATGGGTCCTTGTTAGTTTGACAAGATACACTTGAAGAAGGCTGGAGGTTAGATCGGTCGAAACGTGAGAATAACACTTAAGATGAGAACAACAGTTTGAATAATCTGAACCTTGCTTTCTCGCATGTTGCGGATGATCTGATTGCATTGGAATGCATTAATATGAATATAATATATATATATATATATATATGGGGGAAGCCAAAGAGAATTAGAGAAATTCTTTAAGAGGAGACTTGTTGGGATAATGCAATATTATCCCAATAAGTCTCAACAATTGACGAGGAGAATAAAAGAATGACAATATAAAAAACATATATTAATACATATAAATTTAATCATTGATCTAATAGACAGATTACATCAATTGGGAGTGTAGAATAAATATGCTGTTTATACCTAGGTATTTCAAAGCCTAATGCTTCTCATCAGAAGAGGTGCTAGGTAACATATTAGAAATGTGACGTCTAGCGATAATTAACGTTATGAGCGAAAGAATGCGTGTGTTATATTCCTAAATACTTAGGAAATAAAGACAAACGTGAGTTACACCGAGTGGTATGTGTAATGGGGTTTATTTATAATACAGAAACGTAAGGCTGCTCGCCTAAGGTAAATAGAAGTACATAGTAACAAGTATGGGGAAGAAAGTCTGATAATCAACACGTAAGACTATCCGTCTTACTGCGACTGCTTGTCTGCCGCTGTCTGCCAAACAGTCCAATATATATATGCAGTTTGTAACCGGTGTATAGCCAGTTATGTTCCTTCACAACACCTCCCCCTGAAGCTGAAATCTTCCTGATTTTAGCTTAAATACCTCTTCCTTTTAGGGTCAGGGCTTAATCTCCTGGTAACTTTTCTCTTTCTTGCGCTTTTCCTTCTGGTCAGCGTTACCCGGGGTAAAGGTTTCTGTCCAGCCCGTATGGTCGGTTCAGGCAAAATATTCATTGTTTGCGGTACACACGCTGGTTTTGGTATATCAAAAATATCGCACAATGTTTCCATTGGTGTCTCTTCCACATTTGGAGACAGTCTGAGACGTATTTGATTTCTGTGTCTTTTGCAGACAAAACTTAATCCTTGGATGGTATAGACCATGCTCCCAATCCTTTTTTTGATAATACCTTCAACCCACTGATTTCGTCCATTTTGAAAATTTTTGAAATATACATTTTCACCTGGGGAGAAGCACTTGGTATTAAGGTTTTCTTTTTTGAAAACTTTCTTTTTCTCTGGTAGCAGCCTATCGAAGACAGATCTTATCTTTCTTGCAAACATTAGCTCAGCCGGGGAAGAATTGACATTATTATTAGGATTTGGTGTCACCCTGTAAATTGCTAAAAATGTTTGAATACATTGTTCGTCTGTGTCCGTAGTAAGATTTTTCTTAAGTGCCCTTTTAAACGTATCTACAAATTTTTCGGCCAACCCATTCGATCGTGGATGGTACACAGGTGTTGTCATATGTAGAATATTTAGTGAGTCACAGAATTCTTTGAATTCATGAGCAGTAAATGCTGTTCCATTATCGCTCACTAAGGTTTTTGGCACTCCAAAACGGCTAAAAATTTCATTAAGCGCACTCACAGTGTTTTTTGCTGTTGGATGTCTAAACTTAAATATTTCTGGCCATTTTGAAAAAGAATCTACAATAATCAAGTAAAAATAACCATTTATAGGTCCCGCATAATCAATATGCAGACGTGACCAGGGTAGGTCCGTCTTTGGCCATGGCGTCGTTTTTACTGGAGGATCTCGAGCTGCTAATTGACATCCTCTGCATGTCTTGACACATTTTTCAACTTCCTTGTCCATACCAGGCCAGTACACATATCCTCTCATAAGGGATTTCATTCTCGAAATGCCCGGATGACCTGTATGAAATTCCTTCAGAATTTTCCTCTGTAACGTTAGTGGAATTACGATCCTCTCACCATACATGAGCACATCTTCACAGATGGAAAAAGGCGTTGTTTGATCTACCTTTTTATTTTTTTTTATCCATCCCAATTGATTTTTCATTTTCTTAATGAAAATGTCATTTACTGCCTCTTTTTTTATTTTTTCGAAAGTTACCGGAAGTTCACGTATCATATTACACATTGAACTTGTACATTCACTTTCGTCTTTAAGCGCAGCAATTACCGTTTCTTCGAAACTTTCGCTTCTTTTAGGGATCAACCGTGATAATGCATCTGCGTGTCCTAACTTTTTTGAGGATACATGTTCCATCTTAAACTGATAGTTTAAGAGGGTTACAGCCCATCGCTGTAATCGATTCGCAGTATGTGTGGGAATGCCTTTCTTTGATCCAAATATGGTAAGTAGGGGTTTATGGTCGGTTTGCAAAATAAAAGATCGTCCATGGAGAAATCGATTGTACTTTGTAATTCCAAATATTATCGACAGCGCCTCTTTTTCAATTTGGCTGTAATTTTTCTCCGCTGCAACCAACGTTCTTGAAGCATGGGCGATAGCTTTTGTCCTACCATCCTCATACTTGTGAAGTAATACAGCGCCAACACCGTAATCACTGGCGTCCGTTGCTAGTATTAGTTCCTTTTCTGGATTGAAATGTGCCAATGCTAAGTCTGACAGTAGACATCTTTTGATATTTTGGAAAGCAGATTCACATTCCTTATTCCAGTTCCATTTAACACCCTTTTTCAGTAACTCGTTAAGAGGAGCTCTTAAATTATGTATGTTAGGGATGTAAATTGCATAGTATTGAACTAATCCCAAAAACGATTTTAATTTTGTCACTGAATCTGGAGCAGGCATCTTTTCAATTGCTTCAGTCCTTTGTGGATCCGGTCTTCGACCCTCTTTGTCGATTATTTGACCTAGATATTTAATTTTTTTCATAAAAAAATCGCATTTTTCTGGGCTCAATTTAAAACCAAATTCCTGTATTCTTTTGAATACTTCTTTTACATGCTTCTTATGATCTTGCAAATTTTCACTTTTAATTAGGATATCGTCAAGGTAGGCCATTGAAAATTCCAACCCTGCCAGCATCGTGTCCATAATTTGCTGGAAAATAGCAGGAGCAACCTTTAATCCAAAAGGAAGCCTCTTTAGCTTAAAAATGCCCTTATGAGTATTTATGCCTAAGTATTTGGAGCATTCATCGCTGATCTTAATTTGCAAGTAAGCATCTGAGAGGTCTATCTTAGAAAAAATTTTTCCTCCGTTAAGCTTAGAGAACAGATCTTCTGCGGACGGAAGGGGATAATTATGGTCCAATAGACAGTCATTTAAACCCGTTGAAAAATCTCCACAGACCCTTATTCTGTTATTTTTTTTCTTTACATACACGGTTGGACTTGCCCAATCTGTGTGGTTAACTTTTTCAATGACTTCCAGTTGTTGAAGTCTATCCAACTCTTTTTCGATTGCGTCCATCGCTGAAAAAGGCACATTCCTTTTAGGTTTGAATACTGGAGTGGCATTTTTCTTTAATTCAAATTTTGCCTCTGTTAATACAGAGTCCTAGTCCTTCGGCAAAAACATTGGGAAATTCAGTTTTCAAATCCTTCAGGAAGTCTTCCCTTTGGTTTGCTTTTTCTGCAGTTAAAACGTTACAAAACGAATTTATGGGTTTCTCCCATAAATTAAACAGGACAATCCAATCTACCCCAAACAGGCATGTATTCTTTCCTGGTACGACGTACACTTTGGATTTATGAGTCTGGTTAGCGAATGTCACTTTGCATTTTAATTCTCCCTTGAACTCTAATCTTTTGCCGCACACACTTCTCGCCGTCTTTCTGGTTTTCGTTAATTCAGGTCGACCTATCCTTTTCCATATATCTTCATTTATAATACTAATATCTGCACCGCTATCCAGAAGCAATGTAACCAGATGTCCATTTATCCGAACATCAACATATTTCCGTCTTTCGCAGCTTTTTTCTTTATTCATGCGAAGCGTATTTACATTATCGGTCCCTTGTCTTTTCTTCTGGGCACAGTATGTTCCCTTGTGACCTCTGAGACCACATTCATAACATATTTTGTTCCTAAACCAGCAGGTCTTATTGTTGTGTCTTAAACTACCACAACATTTACACTTTAGCTTTGGGTCTTTGTATC
The DNA here is from genome assembly GCF_053919585.1 of Euprymna scolopes. NCBI lineage: Eukaryota > Metazoa > Mollusca > Cephalopoda > Sepiida > Sepiolidae > Euprymna > Euprymna scolopes. The sequence continues at coordinate 200,946,853 of NC_136483.1, forward strand.
CTTTAAGGATCCTGTGTTCTTGGAACCTGGACTTTCTTGTGGTCCCTTGCCTTTTTACTTGCTGCACCTTAAAAATATTTTTCTCTTCAATGCGAGTGTTGTCTTTCTTTATGTTAATCAGACGTTGACACTCTTCAGTGACTTTTTGCAATGTTATGTTAGGATCCGCCTCCATAATTGTTAGGATCCGTGAACGTATATCTTTGTCCCTTGGTGCTGTGAGACCTTGTACAAAGATTAAACATTTAAATTGGTCTGCGGAAATTTCATTCAATTTAAATGATTCGCATAAACAGTTCACAGTGCAAGCATATTCTAGATAGTCTTCAGCTTCTGCCTTCTGAATGTTCAAACATTTGTATCTAGAGTGAAATAGGCTATCCCTTTTATCAAATATTTTCGACAAGGTACTAATTGTTTCCTCGAACGAAACCTCCTCCGGTTTTTTTGGTAGAATTAGATTTGCATACTTGGTGTTTTCATCAGTACCCAGTTTTTGTAGTAGCAGGGTAACTTTTTCCTCATCGGTCCAGTCTAAACATCTTTTCGTAAAAATTGTTTCGTATCTTCTGTAGTATGCAGGGAAAGTAACACCAGTATCCGGGGAGTAACGAAATTCCGTTAGTGAATTTGAAATACCCTCGGCAGAAAAATTAGTCTTCTTCCCGGTCGACGTTAGAATTAGCTTTTCTAAATTCTTTTGCTGTGTCGACATTTGTCGTTGTAGTATGTTTGTTTGTTCTTGTTGTGCCTCTAAAGTTTTTTGTGTTCTTTCTTGTTGTTGTTGCAGCTGTTGCTGTAGCTGTTGTTGTTGAATTTGTTGTTGTTGTTGTTGTTGCGCTAAAAATTGTTGAGTCATTTTTGTCTGTTCCTGGATGCTAAGGGCTAGAGCCTTAGTTAACTCTGCTAATTGTTCCATGTTAGCTTCTAGTACAAAAATGTCTTTTCGAATTCTACACAATAATTCCAAAGAAAAATCGTAAATTTACGTATATCGTAAATTAGTAGCAATATGCAGACACAACACGTTTCAACAAAGTTCATCCATAGTAATTCAACAGGCTTTGTAAAATAATTCTTTTTTTTTTTTTTTTTTTTTTTTTTTTTCAACAACGTAAGTTCATACACAAAATATTTCTTACTTCCCACGACAAATAGTTCCAATTATTTATATAAAGGCAATAACAAACAATTAATTTTCCAAAAAAAAAAAAATATATGGCTGCCGTTCCCACGTGGCATAAAATGGTACAATAGTCGTTGTATTTATATTTTTTCTTTCGAAACTCGTAATCCTTTAGTGTAGTTTCGAATTCAACTTGCGACCATTTTTTTTTTTTTTTTTTTTTACTTGTCAAAATAAATATAAATTCCACTTTACCTTGAACATGTTTCTATAATTTCTTGTGAGTTCTTTACGAAGAAAAATCCGTACTTTTCGCTACTTTAGGTAGGAAAAATTTTTAAATTCATTGACGCACGTGGTCAAAAATCCTTGTGTAGTTTGTTTTTTTCGTAAAACAAAAAATCCTTGCATTGTACACAGTCCTTGGTACGGTAATTTATCTCTGTTAAGAGAAAGAACATCCTTTCGTCGCCATTGTTATATTCCTAAATACTTAGGAAATAAAGACAAACGTGAGTTACACCGAGTGGTATGTGTAATGGGGTTTATTTATAATACAGAAACGTAAGGCTGCTCGCCTAAGGTAAATAGAAGTACATAGTAACAAGTATGGGGAAGAAAGTCTGATAATCAACACGTAAGACTATCCGTCTTACTGCGACTGCTTGTCTGCCGCTGTCTGCCAAACAGTCCAATATATATATGCAGTTTGTAACCGGTGTATAGCCAGTTATGTTCCTTCACAACAGCGTGTGAGAGAGATATTGTAAATGTGGATGGAGGCAGAAAAAAGTGGATGGAGGCAGAAAAAACTATGTTGATTAATGCGATGTGGGAAGAAAATTGAGATTAATGGTTTTGCTATGGTATGTTGCGGGTTATATGTTCAATATGTGTATTCATATGTGGAGATGTGCATTTGATATCGAAAAACAATAGGGGAAGGGAGTGATTTGGGTGCAAAGTGAGAAGCTCTTCTAATCATAATAAGTATGAGTAGAGAGGGGGGTTCTTGAAATAAGGGATGGAAGTTAGGTCAGTATACATCAGAAAGATCAATAGAATTACAAGGTAGTATCAAACAAAGTATAAATTATAAAATAATAAAGACATTAAAAACAAATAAAAATAATGAAAAATAAGGAGTAGACAATATAAAAATTACAAAAACTAAAATACAAAATAAAATTTAAAACAATAAGATAAAAAGAAAAGTAAAAAAAGAAAAAAAAAATTTTTGTAATAAAAAGAAATGTAGTTATGTAACGTAGGAATAGAATTGAAATCGGTAGACTAGCAGGCTACCCAGCATTGCCCGGTCATAAAATATGCTTAAATATGATATTTTAATTTATGCAGATTTTTTAATATTTATTATGAAGCCTATTATTATATTGTGCCCAATATAATGTAAGGATTTCAAAAGTTTAAAAAAAAAAGAAAAAAAAAGAAGGACGTATATGGCATCAGCTAGAATCCAAAACCAAAACATTTAGCGCTCCAGCCTAAATCATTAGCATTTGAACAATTATCAGATGAATAAGAAAATGTTAAAAAGTAAGCGTCTTTAAAACTATCAATTTGTGCACACAAATAATAAGTTTAATTGATTTACTCCTGCCAAGGTTAATACTATTTACTTTTTTTCAGTTTTATTTCTTAGCAGCTAATTTTTACCGGCTAAAAACCCAAGTAAATTTTTTCCACATGTCAAGATCTCCTATATATATAAAATTTTAAGTCTGTAGACCAAAACACACACACAAGGTAACTTATATATAAATACATGTACGTGTTCTAGAACATCTTTCATTCTAAATTCTACGCAATTATGCACAATGTAGAAAATATGCATAAATAGAATGGAGCATATGAAGAAGTTTATTTTAATAATTTTTGAATAGAAAATATAGGATATATATATATATATATATATATATATATATATACACACACACATGTGCCATATCGTAGAAATTTCCAGGTTGGTATCTAGATCTAGGGCCCATTTAATTCACTGAAGGAGATGCCCTGCCCCCATCGAATAAACTCACCCCGCGGGTCGGTGACAAGGTAGTACTTCACATAATGATGTATCGGCAAGATGCCTATCTGAACTTGCATGTCGAGCACATGTTTGCCACAGCGCATGGTGACATCTGAAGTCTGTGCGACACTAAGTTGCTCCTTGTGGATCACCTGTAACACTTCATAGCTGGGGCTGGCTCAATCCTAATGAACAAGTATCCGAGTTCTGCCAACAACGACAGTATATACGCAGCACTTTGATGTGTGTTTCATTGTTTTCTAATATTCATTGTCAAAAGTGTACAGCCATACTTGACCCTCATCTTCAATGCTGTTATGACTACTATCGAATTGTTTAAATCACCTTTGTACTGTCCGATCGCTTGTGCATCTGTTTCGCCCATGCTCTGCTGATATTGTTATGCACTTGTATGCAAAAATATTTTTACGTAATGTGTTTGTGTCCTTTTTTCATCTCTTCAATTGTCTCATAACGATAACCTCTAAGGTTTTCCTTGAGCTTAGGGAATAATCAAAAGTCACAGGGAGCAAGGTCTGGATTATAGAGAGGATAAGGAACTGTCTTGATGTCAATCTTGTTGCCAACGTCTTTCTGATCTTCTGAGCACTCTTGAGATAAATTTCATGCAAATCTTCCATATCTTCAGTTCCTTGTGTGTACAGTTCTCACACTGACATCAAACTGTGCACTTATTGTTTTTATAGACACACGACAGTCCTTATCCATGAAATTCTTTATTTGACCAATCAACTCGACTTTCTTACTCCTCCCACACCTCTCATATCTCCTCGCATACTCCCTGCTTTCCTTGAATCTTTTATGCCACTCAGAAACTGATGCTTGATTCATGCAAGATGGTCCAAAACCAGTCTGAAGCATTCCATACTTTTCTGTGGCATTTTTTTCCAAGTTTAAAACAGAATTTTTTGCATATCGTTCTTCTAAAGTGTCTTCATGTCCAGATTGCATTTTTGAAATTCACCAGCTATGATAATCAGGCTTTAGTAGGGTGTATTTGTTTTCAGTATTTGCTTCAACAGTATGCAATACAAGAGTAGTTTGATGCCCCTGTTCAGTCCTGAAAGACAAAGGATACTCCTGAAGGAGCAGCTGCACGTGTAATTGTGTGGAAAGAGTTGCACAATCTCCAACCGTACCTTCTGAATCGTCACTGAATGCAGTGGCAAGGAGAAGTCCAGGACAACTGGAAACAATGCCGAGATAAGCGGAGAGCACATACAGCACCTGGAAGTCCCAAATGGTCACCCATTTAGTACTGACCAGGTTCAACGTTGCTTAACTTCGGTGATCCAGCTGGAACCAGTGTGTCAACATGATTATGGCATTGCTTAGTATGAAAATATATTTTGCAAATAATCTACGCAAAAATGTTTGTTTCATTCTTGAAATAAATTCAACTGGATGCATAGATTTACATTCTAGGATCGTTAACTTTATAGTTAAGTGGACTTTGATTTTATTACCCCATTAGCAGGGGTGCCTAGTGTTGTCCGGGTGTTTGTAGGTGTTAAAAAGAAAAGGTTGGAACCCGTACTACGAAGGAGGAAAAGGTGAAAAAAAGAGTTGGTAATTAACTTTTGCCCAGGTGAAAAGAAAAAAGCTAGAGAGAGGTGGGATCGAACTCGAGCTTTCTCGCTAACCATTACACGATAGCGGATAGCGAGATTAATGAGTTGGTAATTAAGTTAAGAATCACGCAGGTACAGAAAAATCTGACTGGAGGCCAGTTAAGCTTCCTGCTTTCTGTCGATTTATTTATTTTTTTCCCCACAATGTTGGGGGAAACCAGCCTCCCTCAAAAAGGGGGAGCTCTGGCAATGTCCAAATAAATAGCAATTGTCTGATATGAAGGGTTTCCTCCACATTGATCAAAACTAATTGCCTTCAAAATGTCCCAGCCTGGCAGATACCTTTGCTTCGATTAGTTTTGCTTTATTTATACGAGAAAGACAAACAAACACTCGAAACAGGGAATTTTTTCAAACTTGATAAAAAAAACAAAGATAGAGACGATGTCCGTTTGCAAATCTGAGATATTACGATCTAGGAAGTACAAGGAAACTTCTCCTGGATTGAAACTGACTTGAGAAGCTCGACGAAAAAAAGCGATGTTTTTTCCCTTTGTTTAAATATCCATTTAGCCGAATCCTACTTAGAAAGTTGTGGCCTTGTGAAAGCCCACCAGAGATAGCAACAGGGTCATTTTCCATGCACGGCATGGCACTATAACTATCTCACTATTATATTACTGATGGAGCAGCTGCTCTAAGCGTTACCAAAGAGTTAGGGTTCCTGTATTGTCAGTTGGAAACAGCAGCCAAATTCTCAATCAGGTACCCTCAACCTTTCAAATAAGATCGGCCCAGACCAGTCGAGTGAGCACAAATGGCAGGTAAACCCAACTTGTTTAGTTTGTGAGAGAAAGAAATTGGGGATAGGGAAAGCGTTCAATGTCATAATTAAATTAAAGTTCTTGAAAAGAAATTGAATTTCAAGGAATCTTGCTTAATTGGTGTCTAATGACTATAGAAAAATATGATGCAAATCTGAAATATTTGAATTTTCAAATTGAATGTTTAGCTCATATTATGCCTTCTAAAATCCCTTTAAAATACCGAAATTACAGAAAAGCTGAAATTTGAAAAATATTAATTCATGTTTAATATTTAGTAGATTTCACAAAAATCTGAATTTTGACAAAGATTTCCACTCACTTTTTTCCACTTTTGCATAAAACTAAATCAACCTAAATATAGCCCACATTATCAACCTCTACACCTAACAGTTGTGCTCCAAAATTCATGATCGGTTAAGCAGTTTAGAAGCGTGCCCTATGTATACAATTATATAACCATAACTTTGTACAAATAGAGCTGTAAAGTGCCTCAAGTTTACCAAATGCGTCTTATTTGCTGTTCTATTTTTAAAATCCGAACTGGATGTCTTTAATCACCAATGAAGCTGGTGGAGAATTATTAAATCTTGGAGAATGCATGTGAAGTTGCATGTGTGAAATGTTTTGAAGTTGCCGGTGTTGCGGCCTTTAGATGTTGTTGTTATATTGTAGGAATCAAAGGTGATAAATTTCAAAGCAACTTCTTGTTTGTATTGTAATAGAATGTGTGTGAACGCGTTAGAAAATATCAGCAGGAGCCTGCAAAGAGATTAGCAGTGCCAGCTGTAGCCGAAAAAAGGCATATGCAAATTAGAAAGTGTGCTTGAGAATAAAAAGGAAAAAAAGAAAAAAAATGCAACATGTTCTTGGAGCAGAAACAAAGTGGGCATCAAAGAGAATGGACGTGTGAAGTGGAAGAGGAGAATGGGCCGACTTTTAAGTGATGTTGAAACAATTATAATGATAATAAAAAACTTTTAAGTGATGTTGAAACAATTATAATGATATTAAAAAACTTTTAAGTAATGTTGAAACAATTATAATGATAATAAAAAACTTTTAAGTAATGTTGAAACAATTATAATGATAATAAAAAACTTTTAAGTAATGTTGAAACAATTATAATGATAATAAAAAACTTTTAAGTAATGTTGAAACAATTATAATGATAATAAAAAACTTTTAAGTAATGTTGAAACAATTATAATGATAATAAAAAACTTTTAATGATGTTGAAACAATTATAATGATAATAAAAAACTTTTAATGATGTTGAAACAATTATAATGATAATAAAAAACTTTTAAGTAATGTTGAAACAATTATAATGATAATAAAGAACTTTTAAGAAAGAAAAAATGCTGACCCAGATTTGTATTTATTTCTTTTCTTTGTTTGTAACTGTAACGAACACACTTCAAGTTGCAACTGCAGCGTTACAGTATTAGCTGTCACACAGCTCGGGTTGAGCCAGCTTCCTCTTGAGCAAGTACATCTGACAATTGCAATCCACTTTGAGCCAGGTCACATGACATGGCAAGCTAATCCCAATTTCATAGTTAAAGACCAACTACTTGCATGTCTGATTATTGATGCACAGGCTAACAAGTGCTCACCAGCAGGTTTGTGCCAACGCGGTACAGAAGGAGAAGGGCCTTATGGATGAACTCCCTTTTTTGAGATATCTGGATGGGATTATATAGCACTAAGCTATATGCAAAAACCATCTACCACGAACAGTAGCCTAAATAATATGAAAAATCAACCTCTCACAATTAGAGTTGAGCTGAATGAAAACAGTACTCAATATCCTTTGCGATAAAGCTGGTTTATAACAATAATAAAAACTTAGTGTTAAAATAATTTTAATTTAAAATTATTTTTTTACTTTTCAAATCTAAAATATATTTATCCTTACTGATTCGCCAATGCATGGAGTATTGTTGCCACATCTGGACTGAAGCATCTATCATATTGCTGGACTTAGGAATTCCCTCCTTGAATGAAATGGAAAGTGCCTCAACAAGGACGTAGTTTAGAAAGCTGCAAACAAGATAATACGAACAAGGGTAACATATATTTTGGTGCAACGGAAAACTCATTGTTAAGCTTCTCAAACAACATGTATCAAAATGCTACCATTCCTGCTACAGATGTGTGGCACAATAAAGATGCTACCGGAAAGAGCTTTGAAATAAAGTGTGAATTTAAGAGAATGCCAGTTTACAAAGGAAAGGGTAACATATGGAACTTTTGGTTGAAAGTAAAGTTTGCCATTTTGCAATATGTTAATATGAATAATCTACTGAACACAATGGTTGAATACGTATCAAATTGTCAGCAAGTATGTTTCACCTCTGTAATTTGGAACCAAATTAATTTATAGCTTTGTACTCCATGACATTTTTTAACTATTAAATATTTATGTAATGCTCTTTTCTTCCTGTCAATATATGTTCGTTTTTAAAAGTATTTACCGTTTTCAAATGAAATAGAATGTTAGCATGTTTTTTATATCCATGTTTCCTCTTTTAAGATAATTTTAATTTTTTGTTTCCCTCATACACAGGAAATGCAAGTCTTTGGGATTGCGTTTCATTGGTTGGATTGTATTCTCGATAATTTTTGTAGAATTATTAGTTGATGCCTCTTTCAATTGAGCAATTCCGTAAAGTATGGGAGCTCAGAAAGGATTTCCAGTTGAGCAATTTCTGTAAAGTATGGAAGCACAGAAAGGATTTCCATATTTGTTCAAAGATGATTTTTTTTTTGCAGATTTTCTTTCTACATTTAATGGTATAACATTATCCCAAAATGGAAGTGTGTTAAATTTGAAACCTGCACGTCAATTTTCATTTCCTTGTTCTTCCTCGTTCGATATTTGTCTTATTTGCATCCTCTGCTGCTGTATTAATTACAGTACGATTTAAAATAGATTTTTTTTTTTCATTTTCAAGCATAAAAATTTGTTTATCTGTATTGATAAAATTACAAAACATTTTTTGCGTTTTTCTTCCAACGTTAAATATATGCATTTTATTTGCTAGTAAGTATTTATAAAAATCAATAGCATAAAATAAAACGAAAGTTTTAAAATCCTACTTAAAAATGTTTACAAATTTAAATCAACCAGCCTGCATTTTGGTTTCTTATGAGAATGTGTTTGCCATTCTCTAAAGCAGAAAATAGTGTTGAAGTTCCGAGCATTGTTATTTGAATAATTTTTAAAACGGCTTCTACTACATCAGATTTTGAACCTGAGTCTCTTCTGCTTTGTGGAGGTTGCTACTTTTATTCTTTGTGATTTATCGTTAATGTCAGCAGTTGAAAGAGTTCTTTTATGTTTGACTACAATGCAAAAATGGTAGTTTCTGCGATCGTACATGCTGGTATATCAGTTCTGGTATCACTGGCATAGATTGTCAGTCAAAATAAATCTACCATTTCGCACCCAAGCATCTCTATAAAACACTGTCTGTTCATCTGTCTGACTGGTGCTTAAGTTTGAAATGATAGCGTTTTCAGTGGTCTGTCACACATTTTGAAATGATACTTTCGTTGATCTGCCCTGCTTACATTTGAAATAATAACATTTTCATTGGTCCGTCATGTTTAGGCTTGAAATATAATTTGAATGCACATATTGTAAGAATATTTGAAATATAATTTGAATGCACATATTGTAAGAATATTTGAAATATAATTTGAATACACATATTGTATAGTGATTTGGGACAGAGCAAACAAAAAAGCGACCGTAATAGAGGTCAGTGTACCCAATGATACAGGGCTTAACAGAGTTGAGAGGGAAAAGATAACAAAGTATCAAGGACTTATGTATGATATGAAACGAAATTGGAAATTAAAAGACGTTTCAATTATACCAGTCATCATAGGAGCAACTGGGCTTATGAAAAAGAACTTTAAAAAGTACATAGCAAACATACCCGGTGAACCAAGTGCAAGTGAAATACAAACGATTGCACTGAAAGGGACGGCTAGAATCCTGAAAAGATCTCTTGGTTGGACTCACTAAAATAGGGGTAAATGTCAGATATCTGGTTGGATGTCCCATCCCCTAGAAGAAAAAGTTTAAGAAAAATGAAAAAAAAATAAGAATATTTGAAATATAATTTGAATGCACATATTGTAAGAATATTTGAAATATAATTTGAATGCACATATTGTAAGAATATTTGAAATATAATTTGAATGCACATATTGTAAGAATATTTGAAATATAATTTGAATGCACATATTGTAAGAATATTTGAAATATAATTTGAATGCACATATTGTAAGAATATTTGAAATATAATTTGAATGCACATATTGTAAGAATATTTGAAATATAATTTGAATGCACATATTGTAAGAATATCCATTGTTTCTTATTTGGTCATTCATCACATTTTTTTTTGGTTTTTCGTTTTTCTTTGTGCCAGTTTATTTCTATCTTATGTCGCTGCATCTGACTTTTTCCGCTTTCCTCACTAAGATAGATTGCAGTTCTTGTTTACACGTCTCTGCTTCCCAATCATTTATCCATGACACGAGGTGTGTGTGGGGTGTGGGGAAATAAGCGTTTCTATTCAGGATTGTCTTCTTCCTAACTTCACTCATTGCATAGACTAAAGAATCCAATCCAATAATACTCTTTTGTTCATGATTGTAGCAGGCGGGCGGGTGGGCGGGCTGCGCAGGGTAGGTGCGAAAAGGGATAAATTAAGCCCCCACCACACCCACCCCGAAGATATTAGTGTAAAACTAAAGACAACATTCTCAACAGTTTAACAACTCCAACTGTCAAATGTCGTTAATTCCAGTTACAATCTCCTCTCACCCCAATTCCAACGATCCCTCCCTCCTCCAATCTCAACAAGCCTCTTTTAATCACTCTGACCTGTTCCACTTCTATTCATGCTTTTCATTGTTAATATCTCAGCTGAGACATCATCAGATAGTAATACCTTGTTGTTGTTATTATTGTTATTATTATTATTATTGTTAGTATTATTATTGTTGCTACTACCACCACCACCTCCTCGTCAGTGTTAAAATGAAAAAGATTGAAAAACAAATTCTTTTTCTCCATCTTACTTTTTCGTTTCCTTATTATATCTTGTTTCCATATTGATACAAAAAGCTATTTAACTTCAACCTGGGTTTAATCCCTCTAGCTGCTGCTGCTATTATTATTATTATTATTATTATTATTATTATTATTATCATCATCGTCGTCGTGGTCGTTGTCATCGACGACTTTAGTGTTGCTTTACGCCAGTTAATTTTTTTCACTCAAGAGTGTGTTTTTACACCAAAGTTAGTGAGCATCATCAAAGAGTCAATTAGATAGAAAGCACCTGGCGTAGGATGTTTGTTGTGCCAAGCAGAACTGACTTCTGGAGTGCAGTGATGTTGTACTTGATTCCCAAGAAGTTTAACTGTTTCTCAAGATCGTCTGGTATTGAGCCAAGCGCACCTATGATGATTGGCATGATGGAAGTGTTCTTGTTCTACAACCAAGCAATCTCCACCTTCAGTTTCTGATAATTCTGTATTATCTCATTCTTTTTGCTCGTTAAGTTGATGTCGTTTTGGTCAAACCACATCAATAATTTGACATTCATTGTTTTTTTTTATTCACAATTACAATATATTGTTTACAATTACAATATATTGTTTACAATTACAATATATGGTTTACAATTACAATATATGGTTTACAATTACAATATATGGTTTACAATAATAAAAGTGGTTTCCTGTGATTTATCTCTCGCTCACACTGAATCATAAAATCCCAGAGAATCTTAACTTCCTCATTTTCCACCACCGTTTCTGAGTGATGTATGAACCACTTGTTCGTCACTTGAATTCTAAACTTTAAACACAAAACTCCAATGCAGATTTGCACATACTTTGCCATGGCGATGTTTGTACTCTTTTTGAGCAAGTGTAGAACACGCACTAACAATGTGTGACATTGTTTCAAGAGTCACACTGCACAGCCTGTGTTTATCCGAAGAGTCCTTAGATGTTTCTATTGATTGCATTTGCATCTAATTTTTTTTTTTTGTCTCTCTTTTTAAGTCACCGTTAGACAGAAAATTATTTCATAGTCTCAACTTTTGGATGCTTTTATTTGGATTTTTTTCCTTGAACATCAAATTCCTTTGACTTTAGTTATACTTTTGCTGTTCCTAACAGGCAAGCCTTTGGCAAAATTGGAAAAGAAATTGTCTTGTCAATTTGATTAAACCATTTATGGTGGCTTTTCGTTATTGTTCCAAGCGTTTCAATTACAATTGGAATCACCTTGACTTCTTTACATTTCCATAGTTTAACTAAATCCTATTTCAGATCTTGATATTTATTTTTTATTAATGTTCTTTCTCTTTCGCTCTGGTATCGAAATTGCACTCTCAATGATTGAACAGGTTCTCTTGTTTTTGTTTAGAAAAATTATGTCCGGTTTGGAATATTCAAGGACTTTTTCAGTTTGTATGTGCATGTCCCAGAGAAGTTTGACATTTTTTTTTCTTTTAGCACTTCCGATTAGTGCTCATACCATTTCTCATTGTGGAGTAATTCATGGAATTTACATATATTTCAGTATAGGAGCTGAGCGAATTTGTCATGCCTCCATTTTTTATATTAATATTAACACTGAGCTAGCATAGGGCATTCTGATATAATATGCATTAATCTTTCTTCCCTTTCATTTCACATTCTGCACATCAGTGATTCCGCAGTTTTGTCAGTGTAGTGTTTGATGAACCTAGTGCAAGTGGCTTGTTCCTGGGTTGCCATTAAAGTGCTCTAACTAGATCTTTTATGATCACCGTTGATCTACCAATTCCAGCTTTCGTTATCTTTAAATTTACTATTCTTAAAGAATACACTGTTTAGTTTCTTTCCAAATAATTTTCCCTTCTCTCTTGCAACCTATGGCTCTTTTTTCACCCCAAGTCTTAGTATTTTTTTTTCCATTTTCACGTTTCAAGAAGAGTTTAATTATTTCTCAAAATATATATTTCCTTCCTCTATATTTACCACATCTTCTATGTAAACCTTTGACCACCTTTCTTTTCAAGATAGATACAATCGGTCTACATCTCCTTTCTTAGCAAAAGCCCCATAAATTGTAAGCATTTTATGTGTTTTTGCGTCCAAACATTTTAATTTATCTACATTTCAGTCAAGTATACCAGCAGTAAATCAAATAATAGATACTGCTCTGGCATTGATGGCATTGATTGCATTCTGTTTGTGAAGGTGCGATTTAAGAATAACTCTTAATCTTCTGTTGGTGGTTATTCCGAAAATTTCTAAACACCTGAGTAACCATGGATGGGCACCATTTCAAATGTCTTATGATTTACTCAGCCCATGACAACGTTTGCAGTTTCTTAGGATCATCTGGCATTGATGGCATTTATTGTAATCCGACCGTGGGCATGCGATTTAAGAATAACTCTTAATCTTCTGTTATTTATATACGGCTGTGACTAGGTTTTTCATTTTCATGTTTTTAATCCTATCAGCTTCCAGTATCCCCAGATATTTGTAGCCTCTCTTATTGTCAACATTCTTTATCAGACTTTTGTTGGAAGTTTAAAACCATCTGAGTGGACAAGCTTCCTTCTCATATGATCATACGAATAGCACATTGACTAATGTCAAATTTCATCCTTATGGCATTACTAAACAAGCTTGTATGGCTTGATTTTAAACTTTTCTTGCCTATCTGTCAATAGCTCAAACAGTAGCGACCAAGGCTGAAGAACTAATGTTTTGGTTTCAATTCTAGCTGATGGCACCCAAATCATTTTTTGAAACTTTTGTAATCATTACTACATATATTTGGTACAATGATTCAATAGAGAATTGGCTCTGTAATAATAAATATGAAGTCTGTATGAATTAAAATATTGTATTTACGTGTAGTTTATGACCAGGCAACGCCAGGCAGCCTGCGAAAATGTGTGTGTGTGTGTACTTTTATTTTTTATTATATATAACTCAATATCTGTGTTTACCCTATAGAAAGAAAGGTTAGAGAATCTACATAAAATCTAAGTGTTTTCTTCTGTAAAATAAACGCTAATTGCACTGTAATTTTGTAAATTTGTAAGGGGTCTATGCCCCAGATACTCTAAGACTTGAGTCGTGAAAGCCTTCTCCAACTCTAAAATTGCAATCCAGTTGAGACATGGAAGGAAGAATGTAGAAACAATACTCCTAAAAAAGGAGGGCATCATTAAAGACTTTGCGCCTTCCAGGTTTTGCTTTTTGTGAGTAAGTAGCTAATCGATTTAAGATTTTGAATATCTAAGTATTTTGAATATTGTTTTCCAAAATTAAAGACAATTCTTGAAGATCGAAGATTTCTCCAAGAAAATTTAGTCCTTTCTTAACCCTAAAGCAAGAAAAGTTATTTAAGGCGCCAGTTTAGAAAAAGAAGCATCATTTTATCTGTTCATAAAATCTGCATGTTTTCTGAAAAAAATTTTTTTTTACATGGGCATCACCACTTATCAAGGCCTTGAGGCCACTCGAGGATAAGGGTTAAAGAGTGTACAGTAGAAATTGGACAATATAGTAATAGTTAGTAATGGAAATTCGGTGAATTTGTTAACTTATATGGAATGGCTCATCAAAAGCTTGTTTACATTAGACTTGAAGACAACCATATTGTAGTCAGCTGGAAAGCAGGAAAATGAAAGACAATTCCATAGGTGTGTAGTTCTAATAAAGAAGCTTTGCTCATGGAATTTAGGTTTAGGTTTAGGTACAGATAAAGAGTGGGGGAAATTATTTATAGTGATTTCAGCTAGAAGCGTGTTTCTTGTGAAAGTTTGGTGAGGGGGACCATCGATTGAAACTCAGTCGAACACTTTCCATGAAAATAACGATACATCAGAGACAAACTCGCAACATTTCTTCTGTGAGAAAGAGGTTGCAGGGAAGAGAAAAGGACATCCCTTACGAGGCTATGAAGTCTATTTTGAACTCTATCAAGGCAGGATAAGTCCTTTCTAGCAGCTCCTGCCCAGATGTGGCAACAGTATTCAATTCTTGGATGTACCTAGCTTTTATATAGATAGACTGCAACAGCAGTGAGATATCTACTGGATAGATAGAAGGATCCCACCATTTTTCCAGCGGCCTTGGCAACAGATTTAATGTATGTGTTCCATTTAAGATCACAAGTCAAAGTCAAACCCAGAAGCTTGTCAAAACATGAGGTCTCCCCAAGATGAGAGCCATTCATTTCAATTGATGCCAGATGGGGATCAGAGCGTTGATGATGTAAAGAGAGAAGCTTTGTTTTAGATGCATTAAAAGTAACCAGCCACTCCTTTCTCCATTGTACCACATGCTCAAGATTCGAGGAGAGAGAATCAAAGAGAACTTGGTCGTTTACGGTCTTAGATGTGCTACCATAGATAGTAGTGTCATCAACATAAATGTCTACGAATGATGTAAGGATGTGATTTGGAAGATCATTAATGCATATCAGGAAGAGAGTTGGGCTTAGGATGGACCCCTGAAGAACTCCAGCATTAATACTGAGAGCTTCTGATTTCTGCCCATCAACCACTACTTGTATGAACCTATCAGAGAGAAATGATTTAATAATTGAGAAGACATTTCCAGCTATACCATAGCTGGAGATCTTGTGAAGTAAACCTTTATGCCATACTCTATCAAAGGCCTTTGATATGTCAAGAGCAATTGCTCTAGAAAGGAAGCCTTCGTCGAGAGATTCGCTAATCCTATGAGATATAACTGTACACATCTGCTGTAGATCTAGCAGAACGGAAACCATATTGCATGTCACTAAGAAGGTTATTTTTGCTGAGATGGTTGATTACTTCTCTATTTAACACAGATTCCATCAACTTACTCATGACACACAGGAGACTTATTGGCCTGTACTGAGAGGGAGATGAACGATCACCTGAATTCTTAAATACAGGACATACTGAAGAGATCTTACAGGGTGATGGGAAGCAATTCTCCTTAAGGCAACGTTTAAACAGTTTTGTAAGGATGGGCGCTAGTTCTGGTTGAAGTCTTTTGAGTACTATAATTGGAATACCATCATGTACAAATATTTGTATATCACATAGCGTGTTTTCTGATACAGGAGGAACTATTGGAGGTTGGTGGCCTTGGTTGCAAAGGGTAGAGTTAGCTGCAAAGTTCTTGGTAAAGAGTTTGGCTTTGTCTGATGCTGACGAGATTACCTCAGGTCCATTGATGATAGTTGAGGTAGAGCACATGTTTCTGTTCAGGATTCTGTTCGCTATTTGCCAAAACTGGTGGGAACCAAGCCACTGCTCAGCTACTTTGGACTTAACAGTTTTCTGAAACAAAAGCGTAAAAGTTGAAAATTCAACTGAACTTGTGTTGTACTTGTAAGCAATTGTTGTTAATTTTGCCCATAGTAAGGCTTGAACCTTCAATCTCAAAAAAAACTGTCTCATTTTTTACTTACGTTTTTAACTTTAATTTTCTTCAAATAAGGCAAATTGCCTCTGAAGCATAAAGGTTAACTTGTATGTGAAGCCACTTCCATAGGTGCATCCTAAATAGTTGAGCAGCAAGATGTTTATTCACATTGTATTTGAATTTCTGCGGGTTGTTACAGTCAGGGAAATAGAGCAGGGAGAGAATTTCGAAGGCTAGAAGTTGAAGGAAAGATATTAGAACGAAGAACCTTACAGCTTCTGGAGACCGCAACAGTGAAGAGGTTCGATTTTGCTGATTCTCGGTTTAGTTGAAGGTATTTACGTCTGTTGCATTGTTGAATGTATATATAGTTCATATGATATATACACCTGACAATTCTTTTGTTGCTATTCTCAAAATCAACACAGAGACGAATTTCAAAGTATGAGTTTTATTTACAATTAAACTTTTTGTTCATTGACAAAGAGAGAGAGGGAGACGTTAGTTGGTGTGGTTCACTGATGAAGAGGTGTCAAGATGTCAAATCATTCTCACCATTGTATTTGCTCTCTCTCTCCTGTTTTCTGTTGTTTATTTTTCTATTATATAGGCACAAATCGACATTCCTGGAATTGTAAACATCAAGATATCACATTCTTCTTTTCTATTTTGCATTTCGCAATTCATAACTTCTGATCTTGGAGTGTAAATGATTCTTTGTTTTTGTGATAAGTACAATTTCAGTCATTTTTATGAGACACAAAAATGTAGATCAACTCCATTTGGAATGTGTGTGTGTGTGTGCACACCTCTGCTTTCAAATATGTGTCTATATCCAACACATTGAGAAGGCACAAGTGCAACAAGTTGAAGTATTTGTAAAACAAACAGAGATACAATAGTATAGTAGTGGGAGCTTGGCAACCAGTGTAGGACCTATTAAATTTGAGATTCGTTTAGGGAGAGACCAGTGGTGGATGCACCGACCCAGATGTGACAACAATACTTCATGCATGGGCGAATGGTGGCTTTGCTAGCAGGTGTGAGAAGTTTTCTAGCATGATAGAGGAAAACCATTTTCTTTGCAGCAGACTTGGCAATGTCTTCTATGTATTCTTATTCATGTTATCTATGAATTTTGGCTTAGGAGTTTGAATTACAGACTCTCAGCTATGGTACTGTTAGCAATTGGTGGTTGAAAAGTTTTATTGTTTAAGGAAAGTAGTTTCATCGTAGTAGCATTAAATGCAACCATCCATTTATGGTCACATTCATCTACAGAGTAAAGATAATTTTCTAAAGATTCGGCCGTTGCCTTGGATACGTGCGCATTTGTTTTACCCGCATGCCCAACATTGCGTCGCGGGCAAATATACCTTCTTTTAATACAAGTTTTTATTATCATCTCTTTCTCGTCTCGACGCCATTTAAGTCTCCCGCCATCATCCATCTCGCCCAGTGTACACCCTTCTTCTTCTGACCACATACCAGCCACAGCTGACCCATTGTCGCCCTTGACTCTACACGTCCATTTTCTTTGATGCCAACTTTCTTTCTCTCCTGAGCACGTACTGTATTTTTCTTCTGTTTTTTCCTTTTTCTTCTCACGCACACTTCCTAATTAGCATTTGAGCTTTATTCGGCTATTGCTGCTGCTGCTAATCTCTTCACAAGCCAGCCATCCTTTACTGCTGCTGCTATTTTTTAAATGAGGATTGATTATACATATTTAGATTCTTCGGACTACTGTTCTCATCTTGAGTGTTATTTGCACGGTATTTCAGCTGATGTACCCTCTGACCTTAAGATCTATTTTGTTGACCCATGGCATAGTGGATAAAATATTAAGTAAAATTCGGTTTTAAGTTACATTTTTCTGGAAATTGAAAGAGCAATCCTCGGTGTGAGCGACATTCAAAATACAATTGTGAATTACTTCTGACTTCTGATGGAATGAGAGCATGCTACTCCCGTGGATTAAATAAGATTCCGTTTGAAATTGCATGCAGTTTCCTGAGTTCCACAAGATATACCTGAAGATCAGAGGTTACATCGATTGAAATGCTGTGAAAATAATACTCAAATGGAAATAGTAGTTTGAAGAATCCAAATATTACAATTTATTTATTTATTTATTTATTTAAAAGTCATTTATCAGTTTCATATTTCTTTGTTGGTAAATAAATTATTTGAATTTTTTTTTTTTTTTTTTTCATTTTAATTTTCCATTTTGTTATTCTTGATGATGTTATTTTAGTTTAAACCCATTTTTTTTTGGGGGGGGGGCGTCTGAAGGAGGAGGGATCATAAAAAGTGCACTTTTTCCACTCCTGATTTTGACAAACCATCATACAATATCCACAGCAGGCCCGAAATCTCTGAATTTTTCATCGTGCCGAGTTACAGTAGAAAAGAGATCCAAAGAAGCCATGTGAAATTTTTCGCCATCTTCTCTCGGTTGGCACATATCATCAAATGCAAAAAGGGATGCTGCAAATGTTCTCGTAAGGTTAATTATCCTTATAATTAAATCCGCAGATATTCAGTGATTAACCTGATGCCGGCTTTTAGCACAAACTGATCATTTCTCGCATCTCTTTTATTTTTCTCCATTTTTTTTTTCTCCATTTTTTTTTTCTCCATTTTTTTTATTTTTTTTTATTTTTCTCCATTTTTTTTTTTTTTTTCTCCATTTTTTTTTTTTTCTCCATTTTTTTTATTTTTTTTTATTTTTCTCCATTTTTTTTTTCGTTTTTTTTTGTATATTCTTTTACACTCCTTGAAAAGCAGCCATGATCACTGAGTCAAATATCTCGACTGGCACTATATATTATTCACATCATACAACAAACACACCCAAAACGTTTTTTTTGTTTTTTTTGTAAAGCACACCACTGCCATTTTTTTTTTTTTTTTTTTTAGTGTTTTGTTTCTTAGAGCAATTCTTATGAGGTTCTATTTTGGTCCGTATGAGAAATACACAAAAATAACGTAATCGTAAAATTAGAGTTCAATATTAATTTAAAACAAAAAAAAACTGCATTTTTCAAGAATTTTTTTTTTTTTAGTTTAGAGCCTGTTTCTAAGACATCAAAAGTACTGATATTTCATCTTTTAAAATAATGCAATGTAGGACTTCATTTAGTGGATTTTGATCGAAATTAGAATAAGGATTCTAGTTATAAGGTTTATTTCTTGTGTTTTATATGTTAACCATATAAATTTATGATGCTATGAAATTATATTGATTTTTCGTACATAGTTCTATTTATATCAAGTACTAGCATTTCAGCCCGGCGTTGCCCGGGTGTTTGGAGGTGTATGCTGAGTAAAAAAAAAAACAACAAAAAAAAAAAACGGTCAATTTTTTTTAACTTTGACCCCGATTATGACCCCTTAACATTTATTGTTTTGGGTTCAAATCAAGTTATTAAATTAAATCCATGTCCAAGAAACCTATATCTAAAATTTAAAATGTTTAGACCCCAAATTGTCGGAGGAGTTTGGTAGAGTTCTCAAAGATCAAATCGTTGAACTTTGACCCCTTAACAGCCAAATTTCTGGCCGAAAACGATCACATAGATTTTCCCAAATCTCAGTACTCTGTATATCAAATTTCGAGTCTGTAGACTAAAAATTGACAGTTATTGCGTAGGGGAATGTACACAGACACGTTCACTTTTATAGATATATAGATATTTATATATTTGTATAGAATTCACTATGGAACTAATTAACTGATCATTATGAATTTGGGTGCTTACGTCATCTGGGTCATAAATTGGACAAGTACCAAATAAAAGAAAAATTATTTTTTAAATGCAGAAGCATGATTAGGGGAATTAAGTTCTAATTTAGAAAATTCTAGACGTCAAAAAAAATTTATTCTTTTCTAATATTTATTCTTGTTTTGTGGCATAAAAAATGTGGCACAAACAAGAAAGGTAAGAAAAAATGGCACATTAGAAGGTGATACACTCTGGTTCAGTAAAAATAGCCTGAGTAATCTCATCGGTATTCTCTGGTAAGGGCAACTCAGCCTATTAGCAAAGCGGGAGGTAAAACCTGGGAGGGTTCATCTCCTAGGACTGAACAGTGGTAAACTGCCTTCCTCCATTTTTTTCTGGGTGTTTGGAGAATTCTTGTGATATTTTGTTTTGTGTGAGAAACACACACACACAAACGTAATGGTAAAATTAGAGTTCAATATTAATTTATAACGAAAAACACATTTTTTTTTATTATCTGTTTGTTTTTAATGCATTAAAAGTACAAATATTTACTCTTTTAATGTTTGATAGGTTAGCCATATCTTTTTTTTTTTTTTTTTTTTTTTTCCCCACATCGGTCACCATTTATCAAGGCCCGGAAGCCACTCAGGGATAAGGGTTATTGCAAGTACATTACGTTAGTGTGGAGATTTGATGAAGTGTTTACTTAAGGGGGCGGTTCATTAGGAATTTGTTAATGTTGGACTTGAACACATCCAAGTTGTAGTCCGGTGGGAAGCAGGCAGACGGAACAGAGTTCCACAGGCGCGCAGTTCTAAGAAAGAAGCTTTGTTCATGGAATCTACGTTTTGATTTAGGCACAGATAAAGAGTGGGGGAAATTTTTGACAGTGGATTCAGCTAGACGGGTGTTTTTCGTGAAAGATTGGTGAGGGGGGGACCAGACATTGGAGCTCAGATGAGCACCTGCCATGGAAATAACGATAAAACAAGGATAGGCTCGCAACGTCTCTTCTGTGGGAGAGAGGTTGCAAGGAAGAGAAAAGGGCATCCCCCACTAAGCCACGAAGTCTATTTTGTACTCTGTCAAGGCAGGATAGGCTGTTTTTAGCAGCTCCTGCCCAGATATGGCAGCAGTACTCCATCTTTTGGACGTACTTGGCTTTTATATAGATAGAGAATTGCATCAGTAGTGAGATATCTTCTGGAGCGGTAGAAGGATCCCACCATCTTTCCAGCGACCTTGGCAACAGATTTGATGTACGTGTTCCATTTCAGATCAGGAGTAAAGGTCAAACCCAGAAGCTTGTCAAAACACGGGGTCTCTCCCAGACGAGAGCTATCCATCCCAATTGATGCCAGATGGGGATCAGAGCGTTGATGATGTAAGGATAGGAGTTTGGTTTTAGATGCATTAAAGGTAACCAGCCACATCTTCCCCCACTGAACCTCGAGATCAGAGGAGAGAGAATCAGAGAGAACTTTGTCATTTACAGCCTTTGACGTGTTGCCGTAGATGGTCGTGTCATCAGCATAGATGTCAACGAATGATTTAAGTATGTGTTTAGGGAGATCATTGATGTTGATCAGGAAGAGAGTTGGGCCCAGGATTGACCCCTGAGGGACTCCAGCATTAATACTGCAGGCCTCTGATTTTTGTCCATCGACCATTACTCTTATGAGCCTATCGAAGAGAAATGATTTAATGATTGAGAAAACATTTCCAGTTATACCGTAGCTGGAAATCTTGTGATCTTATGCCATACTTTGTTGAAGGCTTTTGATATGTCAAGAGCAATTGCCCTAGAAAGGAAGCCTTTGACAAGAGATTCACTAATCCTGTGAGATATAACCGTCAGCACATCTGCGGTAGATCTTGCAGAGCGGAAACCATATTGTGTGTCACTAAGAAGGTTGTTTCTGCTGAGGTGGTTAACTATTTCCCTATTTAATATGGATTCCAGCAACTTACTCATAACACAGAGGAGACTTATTGGTCTGTACTGATAGGGAGATGACTTATCACCTGAATTATTAAGTACAGGGCAAACTGATGAGGTCTTCCAGGGAGTCGGAAAGCACTTCTCCTTAATATCTATATTATATTTCTCTCGGGTTTTGGACCTTTGCTATGATATGGTGCAACGAACTAAGTATTATAGTATCTGTTCAATACACATCGATTAGTGATTTAATGCAAAAATGAGCCCAAAATCAACCATATTCAATCATCAATTTGGCAGAAAGCATTCATTCTAAGTCAACGGGCTATAACTTTTGCACATTTGTAATGGGCTAAAAAAAAGTCTAGTAAATTTATGGTACTTGTACAGTTTAATCAAGACATTAAAAAAAATTAAAATATCGAAAAAAGTTTATATTGCATGTATCCTTTATGGAACAAAGTTCTCCGAAAAAAATTTCACTTAATTTCATCAAGTAATTTTTTTTACTGCGAAAAAACAATTTGTCATCATATCGAGCAAAAAGTTCGATTTTAGGAAGTAGTATTAATGATGGGGAGGAAGTGTCAGCGCTTTAAATGGAGTTATGTCCCCGTGGCGTTTCTAAAAATCCAAACAAAAATTTAAAAAATTCAAAATGTCTATCTTCAACGTGCTGTCATAAAAACGTGTTTTTTCGCTGTAAAAAAAAAAAAAAAAAACTCGATCAAATTAAGTGAAATATTTTTCAGAGATCTTCAGTTCAAAACATACGTACAATATAACCTTTTTCGATATTTTCATTTTTTAATTGTCTTGATTAAACTGTACAATTACCATATTTATTATATATATATTAGTGTTCGGACGATTAATCGGAATCGGGAATCAGAAAAATCGGAACTTTTTGGGGTATCGGAATCGAAAAAAATTGAGCCTATTTTCCGATACCAAAACTGATTCTATTTACTTATCTTTTTTATTTGATTTTGGTTCAAGAAACATCTTCCATTGCTTGTAGTAATAATAAAATAATAAATATTTACTGATTTAAACTTCCAGTAAGACTAAAATCTCAAGATCACACCATCACAAGTGTGTTTTTACGTTTGAGAAAATATAGGCACATTTAAGATGTGTTTTTACAGTAATCGGGACAAAATAATTCTTTTATAGTTAAATATTTAGAGATTTTCAAAGAATCGGAATTGGTAATTGTATCGGAATCGGGAAAAAGATTGGAATCGTCCCATCACTTACATATATAATTAAATATGTGTATGTTTATGAATTTGAAAACGGGTTTGCTGGGCATAAGAGTGGGTAATGTGGGCTATAATTAGTCTAATTTAGTTGTATACAAAAAGTGTAAAAAAGAGGTGGAAGCCCTTAGTGCAAACTCAGATATCGCTGGTTGTTTTGTGCGAGAAATACGTTCTAACCACAAGTATTATACATCAACTAATAAATATTTTGCAGAGAACTTTAAAGGTATTTGGAGGGGGGGGGCATAATACAGGCACAACCTTTCATTTGAAAGTTAAAATATTTCAGATTTGCATTAAATTTGATCTGTAGACATTGCACACCAAATAAGCATGAATTTCAATTTCTTAAGAGCTCTTAAGCTTAAGCCATTTTCTAGAATCAAAATCATGTAATGAATTTTGATTTAAATTAAAATAAGGATTATAAACATAAAGTTTACTATCAGTATATCTTGATTTTAATCTTTGTAATGAAACAAACGTAATGTAAAACTGTTCTGTTCGTGGATGGCGGGGGGGGGGGTAAGTTTACCCATCCTGAGGCAGGCATTATTCAAGTGTCTATGGGTGTGTGCGTAATATATATAAGTCACTGTGTGTCTGTGTAAGTTCCTTCCTCATAGGTTCTGAAACGGCTGAGCCTATTTGTGCAAATTTCACACAAAGGTAATTTATATGTCTGGCAGTGTTCTTAGATATGTTTTTTACAGAAATTCATCAGATAAGTAACAAAAATAGAAAAAATCCGATTTTAAAAAATAGTCTTTCTTTTCTTAAGAATAATTTTTACAGGGGAATATTTTACGTTACACCAGTGTAACCTTGGCCAGTGTAACAAAATATTCCTCTGTGAAAGTTATTCTTTTTTTATCTCCTCTTATACAGAAGAAAGACTATTTTTAAGATCGTCAAGCCCAAATATCAGCGGATGTAATATTGTAAACAAACACAGACAAAATTTGATGATTCATTTTTTTAATTTTTTTTTTTTTTTTAATTCTATAATAATATATACGCAATCAGCATAAATTAAAATATCATGTTTAAGCATATTGTACGATTGGGCAACGCCAGACGTCCGGCTAATATGTGTGTGTGTGTGTGTGTGAGTGTGTGTGTGTGTGTGGACTCTCCTGACTATGAGGTTCACACATGATTTGTTTATAGTTGTTAAAGACTTTGTGTAGGACCATTTACACTTTTTGAAACCACTGCTAACCTCAGTCGGTGCAAATGATTGCCACAAGACAAAACAGACTATTGACATCAGGTTTTACATCAGTTTTCCTTCTAGATGCGTGTCTTAACAAAGACTGAGGCTGCATCTCTCCCAGTGGTTTTAAATGCACCCTCAGATACTAAACTGGAAATTTTTGTCTCAGCACAATATATATATATGCCTAGTATTCTCAAATGTTCATCCATCTGGTACTGGCCAAACTTTTTAACTTTGGTGATTTAACAAGAACAAGAACCGGTGTGTATATATATATATATATATATATATATATATATATATATATATATATATATATATATACATACACACACACACCGGTTCTCATCAGATCACCAAAGTTTAGCAATGTTGAGCCTGGCTATTACCAGATAGGTGACTATTTGGGAATTCTAGGCACTGTATGTGCTCTCTGCTTATCTCAGCATTGTTTCCAGTCGTCCTGAACCTCTATTTGACACTAGTATTCAACAATACCGACCGACTCAGATAAGTGTGGTTTAACTCTTGCCACAAAAATTCATATGCAAGCACTTTTTCAGTGTCTGTCAAAACTGAAGGAAGTAACCATAATTTTAAAAGTTGAAAACATTAAATCATGTTTTGGGATTAAGTCTTTCAATCATCTTACTTTTCATGTATGCTTTTTTCCAAAAACTATTTTTCATTAGTAAAATTCCATATAACTAAGGATACAACATATATAATTTCTTACTTTTTTTGTTTTTCCAACATATTAAAATGACTTATCCAATACAATCTCCTGTATCATTATACGGTCATACCAAGAATCCTTAAAAAAGAGTTTCAGTTAAGGAGGAATTATTGGATAAATCTTAGATTTTATGTCAACATATTTCCTTGTTAATTAAAATAGATTTAAAATGTAGTTCAAAAGAAAATGTACGTCTTTTCGTTTACAAAATGAACAGATTTTGTTTATTCTTTTGTTGATGAACAAAATAATGTGGAAATCCTATCACCGTGTTTTACTGCTTTAAATCAATGTTTTATCAGTTTGCTACACACATGGTTGATCTCATGCCGGATTTCCAGCTGGGTCTGTTCGTTGGGTCAATATTATCCAGCCCCCAGGCAGTAATGTCATCTTTGAAGTTGCATTAAATCTTTTTGTTTTTTCCAGGTTGATGGCAACGATCCATAGATAGTTTTAGGGCATGCTTGATAACGCTATTACCATCGCAGGGTTTTTTTTTTTTTTTTTTTTTTTTTTTTTTTTTTTTTTTTTCAAATTATGAACTCAATTTGTTGTTTGGAAGAAGTTGATCGGATCAGGTTTGACACTGCAAATTCTTCTGATCATGGTCTTATATTGAATGCAAAACATATTGTTATAAAAGTTTATATTAAAAAAAAAAATGGGTAATAGTGCATATTGCGAACCAGATTCTCGTAAATGTCTACTTGGGTTAGACCAGAAACTTATGCAAATAGCCGGAATATGCCGATTGCTAGTCAAGTTGACCAGCCAATCAGAATTCAACAACAAATGTGATTAGCCTATAAGAAGCCGAGCAGACAGTTTTTGATGAATTGGAAGAAAAGGGGGGAAAAAAGCATTTTTATTTATTAATTTTAAACAAGAAACAGCACACGGCAATTAATCTAACTATGCAGGATAAGTTCGTACAGATGCTGAAGCAAGTTATAGTTTTGTCAACAAAACAAACTGATTCCATATGAAATACAGTGCAGGACATGGTCATAAAAGAAATCTGAAGAAGAAATTGTAGGGTGAGCTTAGAACATATCGTTACCAATTGGAGGAATTAACCCTAACCCTAAACTCTACCCCCATCCCTCCCCAACAAAAAAAAATGTAGCTTTTAATCACACAAGACAAAAAAAATATGCTTGTACTTATTTACACAAAAAAATATGAATTACTAAAGTAAAGTGAAACGGCTACATTACATATTTATAATCTCTTATCTTATCACACATTTATTAATGGAGATTTGGTATCTGGCTGAAGCCGAAACTGTACTATCGCGTCTGTTAATTACTATTTTGTGATGTTCAGTTCAGTTTACTATTTCAGACTAATGTACTATTTTTCAATGCTGAATTCGAGGTGCTTGTAGTGTAGTATTTGTTCTATGGTCATGGTGCCATCCCCCCTTTGGAATAAGAAATATGGCAAAACCATGAATTTATGTTTCAAGAAGAATCCAAAATAAACATGGGTGGGTTAGCAATTTACTTGAAATTGCGATAATCAGAATTTTTGTGATTGAATTCATCAATTACATACACATTTCTTTGATGGGTTAAAATTAATTAGCCACCTTTTGCACCATGTGAGGCAAAAGGTGGCTGATTAATTTTAACCCATTCAAAACCAAGCTTCTATCTTTTTCCCCACGAATCTAGATATGTTCTAAAATTGAGTATTGTTGCCACACCTGCTCGGAGTTTCTTATCCTGCCATGACAAAGTTCAAAACCGACTTTGAAACCTAGTAGGTGATTTGCAATAATTCTAATATTAAAGGGCCGTAACTCTGTTACTTCTCTTTAATGTGAACAATGAAATATTTTGGAGAAAATGTCATCTCCTATAAATATAGATTTTAAAGTTCTGAATTTTTTTAGATGAGGGCTGATTATTTTTATTACTTGCATTGATCGGACTATTGTTCTCATCTTGAGAAAACTTTTTTCTTTTCTTTTCCAAACAACCAACATGCCTGGGAATGGTCGAAGGTCAATCCAACTGAAACATTGCACTAAAATATATATCAGACATCTTAACAATTTATCGAAAATGTAAAATATTTCAGTAATTGTAAATAATAAATTATTAAAAAACAAATGTTATGACCGGAAATTGAAAGTGAAACCTTGAGACCTTCAGTTTGACGTTTTACTAATTAAACTGTTTGGACTGTCTTAGAAATAGAGCTTATAATATTACCTTAATAAAATGATTATATCTTTCGTGTGACGTTGTAGATTCATGATTATGCTCCAATGTGTTTGTTAATGTGATGAGCATGAGAAAGTTTTACATTGGCAATCTCATTACAATTGTTATAATTTCTTTGTCATCGATAGCTTTCTTCCTACAAAATCAGTATTTGATTCTGACCTGTGAGTTTTTCTTGTGGATCATTGTAGCATGTTGATAAGAATAAGATATAATTCGATTTAATTCCTTCCAGAAAATACTTTGTCCAGGTTGGAATTATCTTCATACACACGCACACAATATATATATATATAATGTAAGTGATGCTAATCTATTTCAATTACAAGTTTGGTAATGTAAGAAAAATGTTGGAAAAATTGTTTTTTTTTTATAATAGGTCTCATTTGTGAACAGGCTACTCAACGTTGCCCAGTTGTGAAATACGCATAAATATTATATTTTAATTAATGAAGATTTCTTATTTATTTTAAACAACATTAAATTCCTTTTTAAAAAATAAAGTAAAAAAAAAAACAGAAAGAAACTAAGACATGTGCATGCGAGTATCGTTTTTTCTAAACAGTTCATTTTTTGTAAGTAAAAAAAAATAATACTCAAGCTGAAATTGAAACCAAAACCTAAAGACAGCGAGTCAAACACGATAACGATTAGGCCAGCTTGCCACGATCTTTAAAAAGTGTTTTCCAACCTACTTATTCTTAACAT